>NC_073307.1:113600122-114290981 GCF_027595985.1 Sorex araneus
AAAATTCTCATGATTCCTAATTATTATATGCTGTGCCCTCTAGCCCAGGTAATTGAACCTAGGTCCTCATACATATAAAGCAAGTGTTCTGCTTTTGAGCTATGTCCCCATTCCCTAGTCCCATTTTTTACTTACTACCTTTTTCATTTCGAAATCTATTTTGTCTAGTATAAGCATGACTATTTCTGCCCTTTTTTAAGCTGCTGTTTTCCTGTATGATTATTTTTCAACCTTCTATTTTGAACCCCTGTTAGCCATGGAGCCATGTCTTCTGTGAGCAGCATTGGATTTTATTTCCTGGTGCATCTGGCCACTGTTGTACCTTTTGATTGCAGAATTCAGGCCATTAGCACTTAATTCAGGCCAATAATGCTGACATTGTTGTGAAACTTAATGTCATATAGGAATTCATTGCAATTTTTCTATATGATTCTGGGTGTTTTTCCAGTTTATCTTTGTTTCTTTGGTCCCTTTCCCCCCCACCCCACCCTGCCAATTTATCTTTGTTTCTTTGGTCCTCCCCCTCTCCCATTGTACTTAGATATCTGTGTGTTTCGTAGTGATCAGGTTCCATTTAAATCTTCACGTTTATTTCATCTACATATTTTTTTTGTCCTGTGATCACTGGACAAATCAAAATCTAAGGTTGTAAGCTTATATTCTCTTTTAAGTTTGAAGAAGTAAGTCATTAATTCATTCTAGGAGTTGAATTAGAATGGACCCCATCATTACTCTTTTTCATGAATTTATTCTTTTTAAGTATTTTACAACTTAGGAATGATACTTCATTGGAAAGACCTAGAGTAGTGCTAATGAAATCCTTTAACTGTTGTTTGTCTGAGAAGTTTTATCACTCCTGTGAATCTGAGGTACAAGCTAACTTTATAGAGTATTCTGGGTGGGAGATTTTTTTTCATTCAACATTTTGCCGGTATCAGACCTAATTTCCCCTGGTTTGTAGATTTTTAGTTGGTTGCTCCTGCCATGAGTTTTCTAGGGGGTTTCCTTTATATAAGGTTTTCTTCTCCTCTCAGTGTTCTTACAATTCTATCTGTATCTTTGGCCTTTCCATTTAATTACATTGTGTCTTTTTGTGTATCTGTTCGGCTTTGTTTGAAAGCTTTGGGTTTCCTAGATCTGGTCTCAGCTATCCTTTACTAACCACTCCAGATTCCGAAAAGTCTCTGCTGTTATTTCAACTAAGAATAGTTCTTTTCTTCTCTTTCCTCTCCTTCTGAAACACTCATGATGCAAATACTGTTCAACTTAATGCTGTCGCATAAATCTCATGTTTTCCTCATTTGTTCTAATTTTTTCTGTTATTTTTTTGATGACTCCTCTACTTTATCCTTGAGTGCACTTTGCTTCTGCTGTTGCGTTCTCTGTTGTATTTTTTAGTTCAGCCACTCTGTTCTTCAGCTTACTGATTTCTTTTTGGACTTTTCTCATACGGTCTTTGTCCTTGTTAAAGTTCTCTTCCTTTGAGTTGCCCATTTGTATGAACACCATTATAATTATTGCTTTGCCATTTTCTTCAGGGAATTTTGAAGACTGATTGGCTTGAGGGTTTTTCCCAGGCTTTTGTCTTTGTTTATGAGTGTCAGTGAGAATTCTTCCATTTCTTTATTCTCCCTGGTGTTACATATAGGCTTAGAGATCTTTTTTCTGATTTCAATTTGCTGTTCCATAGTGATACTTCTTTCTTGTTCAGGATATCCTTTTCTTTCCAGTCGCCCCTGGAGTGTTCCTTACATTCCTTGTTTATGGGAATTTTATGTACACTTTCTCTGGTCCATATTGCTGTGGGACTCCCCACATTGAGTCAGGAAGAGTCTGTAGCTAGTAGACTAGGGGCCAAAACCTGATAAGCCACAGGCATCTTGGTGCCCCCAGCTCTCTCTGTTGCCACCTGGCATTCTGCCTCAGTTATACTCTTGATACCAAGCCTTATTGCTTGCTTACTTTAAGTTCTAGAAATAGTGTATATGATATTGTTTTATTGATGTTTTGCTGCTTATTTAGGATATTATTTTGCATGTATTTGACTTTCTCTACCACCTTTTGTTTTTAAAATTGCAGTTTAGGTAACATGGTTATAATAGTGGTAATAATTTTTATGGTTTTAATATACAAAACCATATATTGTACCTTCAATACCACTAATAAGTATACTCTTTTAAAGAAGCTATTATTTCAAGTTCCATATTTACTCTTGAAGTGGTAGTATTTTTCTGATTAGTGAGAATGTTATTAAATGTACTCGTGGTACACTGTAACTCTGTCTTACTTTTTAGGTGTTCGTTGAAAGTTCTGAGACTTTGGATTACCAAGTGGCCTTTATAGACTCTCATTTATGGAAACTTCTGGACCGTCATGCAAATACAATCAGATTATTTGTATTGTTACCTGAACAATCTCCAGGATCTAACTCCAAAAGGACAGCATACCAGAAAGCTGGGGGTGATTCTAGTAATGTGAATGATGACTGTGAAGGCATCAAAGGACCTGTGGGAAACCTGAAGTCTGTGGAAGCGATTCTCGAAGAAAGCACTGAAAAACTCAAAAGCTTGTCTCTACAGCAACAGCAGGATGGAGATAATGGGGACAGCAGTAAGAGTACTGAGACAAGTGACTTTGAAAACATCGAGTCACCTCTCAATGAAAGGGACTCTTCAGCATCAGTGGATAATAGAGAACTTGAACAGCATATTCAGACTTCTGATCCAGAAAATTTTCAGTCTGAAGAGCGGTCAGACTCAGATGTGAATAATGACAGGAGTACAAGTTCAGTGGACAGTGATATTCTTAGCTCTAGTCACAGCAGTGATACACTGTGCAATGCAGATAATGCTCAGATCCCTTTGGCTAATGGACTTGACTCTCATAGTATCACCAGTAGTAGAAGAACTAAAGCAAATGAAGGGAAAAAAGAGACATGGGATACAGCAGAAGAAGACTCTGGAACTGATAGTGAATATGATGAGAGTGGCAAAAGTAGGGGAGAAATACAGTACATGTATTTCAAAGCAGAATCCTATGCTGCGGATGAAGGTTCTGGGGAAGGACATAAATGTATGTACTTAAAAGAAAAAAAAAGACTCATTGAAAAAGTGTCTTTTTCTTGTAGACTAAGTTTTTAGTTAAGAAAGGAATCAGTTGAGAAGAACTTTATAAGACCACCTGTAACTTTTTTGGATTATAAAATTATCTTTATTGCCTTTGCTTTCATTTTTTATACAATTACAGTGAAGAGTGTTATTAGACCTTTAACCTAAGTGTGTTAGACCTATGACAGTAATTAATGTCATAATTCTGGTAAGAAAAGTTTTTTAAAAGAATTTTTAAAGGAAAAGAATTGTGATAAATTCTAAGTGAAAGTTAAATGGCTCATAAGGAAAAAATAAAACCCCCATGTTCCTTCCAGAGGGGGAAAAAAGGCCATACACTTTAGAAAGTTTAATATTCAGAGTCCAAGATAATTTTTAATTCCCTTCATCCTCCAAAGCAAATAACACCCTTCCCATGTTCTGTAGATAGCCATAAGTAACTCAGAGCCAGAGAATGGGAAAGGCCCTACTCCTTTGTTTTTTAAGTTCAGAATTTGAAGAAAGCAAAATATAAATTGGGAATTCATAATGTCATGATTTCGGGGGCTGGAACAATAGCACAGCGGGTAAGGTGTTTGCCTTGCACGTGGCCAACCCGGGTTCGATTCCCAGCATCCCATATGGTCCCCTGAGCACCGCCAGGGGTGATTCCTGAGTGCAGAGCCAGGTGTGACCCAAAAAACAAAACAAAACATAATGTCATGATTTCACAAGCACCAGCAACAAAGACACACCACAACATTGCCTGAGGTTTCAAACCATAGAAAAGCTTACGTAAAATCTCAGATTAGAATCAGGGAACTAGGACAATTAGGTACAAGAAGTAGTAACTTCATTCCTAAATAGTCTAAAATGCAATAATTTAAAAAATGAAATGCTTTGTGTTGGTCTTTAATAAGCAGATATTAGCAGATATTAACATCACTTTTCTTTATATTTTCTCATTCTCACTTGAAGCTTTCTTAAAATTAATAGGGCAAAATACCAGCATCTTCATTTGACAGATAAGAAGGTGAAACTCAAAGGATAAATGACTTGCTTGAAAATCCATAAATAGCCAGTAAGAAGTAAAATTGTTAGAATTTAAGGCACTCTAATTGAATGCCTCTATTACTTTTAGAAGAGAAGCCAGTTGTTCATCTCTTCTAATAACTTCTGAATCTGTGCTATATGCAAGGTCTTGCGTAGCTATTTGGTGTAGAGATGAAATGCAGCCTGTATTTTCTATAGCGACAAGCAAACAAGCACTAGACAACCATTAAAAGCTAAGGACTGTGATGCTTGAAGTCTCAAGTTTTGGTCTTTTAAGGGACTAGTGTAATAGTACAGTGTGCAGGGCACATGCTTATGCATGCTGTTGACCGAGGTTTGATCCCTGACACCCAATATTATTACCCCTAACCTACCAGGAGTGAACCCTGAATGCAGTGCCAGGAGTGAGCACTGCTGAGTACGGTCCAAATACAAGCAAAACAAAATTTGTTTTGTTTCATTTATAAAAGGGAAATGAAAATACTATGAAACTAGAAGTAAACTTACACAAATTTGTGTTTTAAGTGAATCCGATTCCTATTAATACGAAAGCTGTTCTCTGAAAATACAGTTTGGTAGGCCAAAATGAGTACAGTAACTTCGTTATACTTTAAGTTCCCATGGAGTTTTTACATCATAAGGAAAATGAAGGTTTTATTTCATTAACTTATAGTTTCTCTTAGTCCTCTCAGAGTGAAACATTGATGTTATTAGATGCTTCATTGATCATTGAAATGGTACACATAGGGTAATTAATTTGGCTTAGATCACAAAGCTACTGGGTCACACTGCTGGATATCAAACTCAGATATTCTGATTATAAGGCTAATGTACATTCTCCACCCTGTAGCAACTACTTCTTTCCTGAATTGTAGTAAAGGGAAACTAGTAAGTAAATACTCTGCTTGCTTACCATCTTTAACCCCCTTAGCATACAAAGATATTTAAAGCAGATCTATTTAGAAAAAGGTTTGAAATTTCATTTTTAAGTTATTCATTTCAGAATAATGTACTGAAAGTTTGATGGATGTTGATACCAACCTTAAAAAACATTTAGTATAGGGGCCGGAGCGATAGCACAGCGGGTAGGGCATTTGCCTTGCACGTGGCCGACCCGGGTTCGATCCCCGGCACCCCATATGGTCCCCCAAGCACTGCCAGGAGTAATTCCTGAGTGCAAAGCCAGGAGTAACCCCTGAGCATCGCTGGGTGTGACCCAAAAAGCAAAAAATAAAAAAATAAAATAATAAAATAAAAAAAAAACATTTAGTATAAATCCTTAGGATTTAGATTTCTGATTAAGACTTGAGTCTTGAGTGATCTCATTTCTGTTGTAGAATGGTTGCCAGTCACTTTTAATCCTTACAGAAATTTACAGTGGTTAATTTTCCTGTATTATAATAAAAATCATAGTAATGAAGAGAGTAATTACAATATATTGAGACTTTCAGAAGCCACACAAAATTTGTTTTAAAACAGTAAAAACATAAAAATGCCTTTTGATCTTTAGAAGTCTGACTTAGAGGATAAGGATTAGGTATAACCAGAGGTTTCAGTAGTCAGCACTAAAATGATTTGGTCAGAGTTCCCCCAAGGCCCGGAAGTAAATGCCTGAGAAACATAGGGAGGACGAGTAATAATACAGATTCTTAGAAGCAATGAAGTCAATCACTTTAGCAAGGCATAATAAGTAAATGAAGAATTGAATCTTTAAAAACTGACTATGTATAGGGGCTGGAGAGATAGCACAGTGGGTAGGGCGTTTGCCTTGCACGCGGCCGACCCGGGTTCAAATCCCAGCATCCCATATGGTCCCCTGAGCACGGCCAGGGGTAATTTCTGAGTGCAGAGCCAGGAGTAACCCCTGTGCATCTCCAGGTGTGACCCAAAAGCCAAACAACACAAAAACTGACTATGTATAATTTACGCATTTTATTTAGAAAATAACTGAAATTACACTTAGTGATTTTTAAGCTATCCTTTATAATTCAGACATTGCTTAAGGGAGAAAGATTAAATCTCTCTGAAAATGCTGTCAGAGCTGACCTAGCTTGCAAACACTTGGGGAAACCAGGGAAATACAAACGGATAGTACTTTAGCAATTAAATCCCTTTTCTGTGTGGTTTTGGTTTATGAGCCAGACGCTTCTGGTATGGCTTACTTCTGGTCTTCAGCTTTGCCAGGATCGCTCCTGGCAGTGCTTCAGGTATCACATAGGATGCCAGGAATCAAATTAGGGTCAGCTTTGTGTGAGGCAAGCACCTTGCCTGCTGTACTATCTCTCTGGCCACTGAAATTTCTTTTTGGTTTCTGCAAACTTCGTTATACTTGATTCACTGCTGGGATCAAACCCAGGGATTTTGATTGTAAAGGTGTTTTAGAGATTGTAAAGGTGTTTTAGAGATTTAAAGGTGGAGGGTATTTTAGAGATTGTACTATGAAAGGACTAAATTCTTCAATTTAACCAATTCTTCATATGAAAAATTATGTAATAGTAAGCTACAAAACTATGAAAAATTTACAGCCAAGAATTAAGATAACACTTTTTGCCATGGCTATGTTACTTGTTTTGTATGTATTTACCCCAAAACACATGTGGTATGAATATTATTACTTCCATATTATTGGACGGGAAATTCTCGTACAAAGTTAAGAAATCAGAGTCATGAATCTAATATAGGAGGTGAAACCAAGAATTCATTCAGGCCAGGCCATTAAATCCAGAACCATTTGGTCCTAGTCACTGTATTAAACTATTATCAATAGCCAGCAAACTTGTGTGTCATTTTGTAACAAGACATTACTAAGGAAAACCAGAACCAGTTTACAGCATTTGTCCTAACTTTAAACCAGTGAGATTGATGTACTGATAGGATGAAGGAAAAAGAGACTCGGAGTTAATTTGGTGACGCTGCCTATAGTTTTTTACAGCCGTGTGAAAAATCCAGCCATAGGTTTCTGATTTCTGATGTCAGTTTTCATTTCACTTTTCACTCAAGAAATCTGGCGTTTTGCTAGATAGAATAAATAGAAGCTTCTTTGCCAAATGCTGGATTATTAATTCAGGAGTACTCTTTAAAAAAGCTTAGAAATGGATGTGCTAAACAATTAGAGAAATATGCTGGTTTAAAGTTAAATAATAAAAATTGATCATTGTTAATATTTTTTTCTAATTTGTACTTGTCACATTTTCTATTAAGCTATATTTTATAAACAGTAAATATTAATTTGTTTGAAAATACACTTAGAAAAAGTAACCAAAGTGTAGGATTACCTGAGAACATAAACCAGGAGTGTTTTAAAGGTTTCATATTTCATCTTTGATGTAAATTTAACAGAAAACCATGAACTATTCCAGTGCATATAATATGCACTGCCTTCGTACAAAATACTTTACTGGCAAATGACCAGAGTAAATGGACATACTGTAGAAACATCTTCATAAATGACAAAATATTAATAGTAGAAAAAATAAGCTCATCAAAGACAACCCTTTTATAAGCTAAAGAGAGCTTAAGTTGAAGCTTAGCGATGGAGGGAATTTCTATTTAGATGCTGTTCTTATTATAGATAATCAAAATAAAGAGTCTTCATATGCTGATCCTAATTTTTTTCTGGTAGAAAATCCTAACTAGATTTAATGACAATTTTGAGGCAATTTCTTTATATCTGACACTGTTGACAATTGATAACATGATCAATTGAATTTGTGCTGCAGTGTTATGAGGTGGGTGCTGTCATCTCCATTTTTTCATGTGATGAAATGAGGGTTTCAAGAAGGATAGATTCCTATGTCCATTGAATAGAGAAGTGTGAAGTAGAGAAGTCAGAGTTGGAACCCAGCCAGAGCTTACATTATAACTGTATGCACTAGAATTTGACATATTTAAAAAGAATTCTTAGAAGTTGTTTTTGAATGTAGCAGGCAGAATAAGTACTTAAATATCTCAGAACTTTTAAAACTGTCAGGTTATGCCTAGCGTGTATTCTGTGTGTATTTTTGTCTAACTAGTGTAGTATATTTAAAGTCATTACTGAAAAGGGAGACTTTCCTCTGCTTATAGTATAATTAAATGTTTATGGCATGTTTATATTCTAAGATTTCTTATGTTTTTGTTTTGTTTGTATGTGTGTGTGTTTAGGGTTGATGGTGCATGTTGATAAAAGAATCACTCTGGCTGCTTTCAAACAACATTTAGAACCTTTTGTTGGAGTTTTGTCTTCTCACTTCAAGGTCTTTCGAGTGTATGCCAGCAACCAAGAGTTTGAGAGCGTCCGACTGAATGAGACCCTTTCATCATTTTCAGATGACAATAAGGTTGATTAAATAATTCAAAATAATTAGTCTTTTAAATAATAGATATGAGAACATCTTACACTACTTCCAAGTAAGGTGAAATATATATCATAAAAAGTTAATTTGTTATTGTTTGGTGATTTTATGTAATTTGAGGGGAGGGCGGGTATTTTTCATTCATGTAACAAATATTAAGTGTTAACTATGTCAGTTACTGTTCTAGGTGCTGTGAAGTCTGAGGTAAAAATAAACTTGTTCTCAAAGAGCCCATAATCTAGAGAACTATGAAAAGCAAAACTGAGCAGTGGGGATGAGAATAGGTTATTTATTGTCCTGAAACAGTACATCTAAAAAAATGTTTTTAATTTATAGATTACAATTAGACTGGGGAGAGCACTTAAAAAAGGAGAGTACAGAGTTAAGGTGTACCAGCTTCTAGTCAATGAACAAGAGGTAAGTGATATACTGTTGGACCATTATTAAAATCACGTATAGCATAGAGATTATGTTACTAGCCATTGGTTTGTGTGGATTTGCTATCTGTAAAGCATGGATTGGCAAATACTCAGTTTTATAAACAATACTGCTTCTGCTGCCATGATAGCACAAAAACTTCTTTTGGTTCTGCCATTGTTGCACAAAAGCAGATACAGATAATGAGGAAGCCAATAGAGGTGGCTGAGTCCAAATAAAATTTTATTAACAGAACAGGCAGTGGATAAATATGAACCTATGAACCTTACACTGTTTTTTGTTGTCCATTCCCTGAATTCATAATAGGTTTTTTTTTTAAATTGAGACCTTTGAGCTCTATTAAATTTTTTTAAGATAAAGTATTACCAGAAATCTAGAATGAGGCAAAATTTGTTCTGCATCTCCCTCCTCTCCACCAAATGTCGTATTTTACTTGATTTTTTCCCAGTTTTTTTCTCCCATTTTTATTGAGGCATGATGATTTGCAGTATTGTTAATGACACTTTAATGACTACATCATTCTAACACCACACCCACCACCAGAGTGTCTGCTTCCTTCCATCCAGTGTCCCACAAGTAAGCCCTGAACATAGTTGAGTGCGACCCCAAAACAAATGAAAATAATAATAGTAATTGTCACACCATAAAGTGCAAATAGAATTTCCCATTAATCCTTTTAGTGTGTAATTAAAGCTTTAATTTTTTTTTCATGTTATATTCCTAGCCATGCAAGTTTCTGCTAGATGCTGTGTTTGCTAAAGGAATGACTGTGCGGCAATCAAAAGAGGAATTAATTCCTCAACTCAGGGAGCAGTGTGGTTTAGAGCTCAGTATTGACAGGTAAATTGCAATATTATCAGTGATCTGATGACTGTCCACTTAATATGGGCTGAGAGGATTTTCTAGAGCAGAAAGAAATGAATAATTTCTGTATTGTTCATATTATCAGCATTACAGATTAATAGAAGTCAAAAGTATTAAATTGTGCTTAGTTAAATTAAAAAAAATTAAATTGTGTTTAATTTCCCATAGAAATTAAGCTTAATTTCTATGGGAAACTAAGTTTAAAGTATTGAGACCATTTTGTTTCTCCAAAATTTTATTTTATTTTATTTTTTTTTTCTCCAAAATTTTAATGAATAGCCACTTTTGTATTTGAACTTAATTTATTTTTCCTTGGTATCAGATTTATTTAAATTATTTTTTTTTAATTATAGTAGCTTAAAATGCATTATATTTATAGGTTTCGACTAAGGAAAAAAACATGGAAGAATCCTGGCACTGTCTTTCTGGATTGTCATATTTATGAAGAAGATATTAATATTTCCAGCAACTGGGAGGTTTTCCTTGAAGTTCTTGATGGTATAACTTTTTGGTTGGGAAATATTGGTTAGAAATGCTCTAGAGCTGATTGAAACTATAGATTTTTATTCAATAATGAGTATCCTCTATCCTTTGGACCCCTTTGCCTTTTAAATACTACTTCCCCCGCCCCCTCTATCTTGGGAATGTAAAGTCCTTGTTAGGGAATTATAATTTCAATAATAAATTTTTAGTACTAGTTATAGAAAATTGTTAGTCATGTTTATTACTTGCTTTCTCTTTTTAATGCCTTGTTTTGTCTTGAGAGCATGGTATTTAGTGATTTATCAGATTTTGAGGACAGTGACTAGATTTCTTATACCATATACCATATACCACAAATGCAGGGAAGCAGGGTTTGAGCAGCAGAAATTTATCACCACTGTTTTGGAGGCGAGACATCTTGAGATCATAGTGTCAGCAGAATTATTTATTTGGAGGACTGTGAAAGATAATCTGTTCCAGACCTTTCGTCTAGCTTTTAGTGATTACAAATTCAGGGATAATTTTATATGATAAATATTTAATTTTCAGGAATTTTAATGATATACCTCACCTAGATCTGGTTACTTCAGATCTAATTTGGTTTAAAGTTCAGTAGTATGGGTCCAGAGATGTAGCCCTATTGAGCACATGCTTTGCATGCAGCTGACCCAAGTTTGATCCCCAACACTTCGTATGATCACCCAAGCACCCCTAAAAGTGATCTGTGAACACAGAGCCAGAAATAACTGCAGGAGTGATCCAAAAACCAAACGAACAGAGTAAGAACCAGTGATTGCCCTTCAGTTGCCAGAGTCTGTTGGGAGAACCAGAACTACAAACCTGTAATTTAAAAATGCAGTATAAAAGTAATCTTCGAAAAAAAAAAAAGTGAAAGGTATAAAGGACCAACTCAGAAGTTTTCTCCTGCATACACCAGTGAGAAAGATGACAGTTGAACTAATTTAGGAGCAAATGAAAACAGTTAAGGATGTCTTGAGTGAAAAAAGTAAATGCGAAGATTATTTTATTTTGGATTGTGGGACGATAATCAACAGAGAAGCAGTTTTTGGAGAATGAAGATTTTAGGAGTAATGGTAGGAGGAGAGCTCATAAGAGTTAGGAGTCCGCTTTTGAGATTGGAAGAGAGTAAATTATTCTTTCTCAAAATTTCTTAGGATAATTGCCTACTTTTAAAGACTACCACAAAGTAAATCTGTTTAGTCATTCAATACAAGAAAAATCAAGTGATCAATCAGTCTTAAAGAGGTATAGAATGATGACCATCTTATATATTTATAGGCGTAGAGAAGATGAAATCTATGTCACAGCTTGCAGTTTTGTCAAGACGGTGGAGGCCTTCAGAAATGAAGTTGGATCCCTTTCAAGAGGTTGTATTGGAAAGCAGTAGTGTTGATGAGTTGCGAGAAAAGGTAACATATATATTTTGGGTTTTTGGTTTTTTTTTTTACATAAAGAACTGGTTTAGGAAATGTCAGACTCTGATGTGACTTTCTCTTTCTCACACCTTGTATGACCCTATTCTTGTTTCTTAATGCTCTTGATGTATTGAAAAATTAAATTAGCTCTCGCCATCCAGAAGTGGACTCTCATTTTCTATTATTTGATTCATCTTGTCCTAAATGGGGGGCAGAAGGGATACACAGCAGGTGTAAGGCACTTGCCTGGTACACAACCAATCCAGCTTTGATCTCCAGTACCATAAATGGTCCCTGAGCACCACCAAGAGTGATCTCTGGTCACAGAGCCAGCAGTCAAACCCTAGACTCTCCAAGAGCCCCCCTCTCCCCACACACACACCCCACCACCACCCCCACTAAAAAATAACTCTGTCCTAGTAATTAGAATACTTTACCAAAGTGCTATGTATATTTAAAAACCAAATGAGGTAGAATTGAATAAAGAATCCAGGTGAAGATCTTTTTTATATTTTCCCACATTAAAAGAAGAAATTCTAAGAAAATTTTTATTGGGGGAAAATTTGGGAGGAAAGGGGTGAAGATAATTTGGCATTGGCTTGGGTTGAGTTAGGGGGAGTCCATTTTTATAACTTGCACCAAATACAAAATAATTTTAAGTATATCAATAGATTCTAAATATATTTTAAAATATAATAAAACGATAAGTACTGAATATACTAAAAATATTTTTATAGTCTTGGAGAAAGAGATTTTAAGTGTAATGCTAAAAGACAAAAGTAAAAAGATATACCACATAAAAGTTTAACTCTTCTGCAGACAGAAAAATGTTTATAAACATAATGTCCATAATTTTTTAAACAGCTACAGTATTCATAAAATGAAAAATCTATTTAAAAATAGATACCAGGCACATATGCTGCCCGAGCCCATGTGCTGCTTGCCCCCACGTGACCGAGCACATGTGGCGCCTGAGCACATGTGGCACCCGCACCTTCCCCTTGAGATGTGTACTTTCACACTTTCATGTCTAATGCTGGGATGTGACTAGGGGCTCTCTCCGACCTTAGAGAAGCCTGTGTTCTCTCGTCCTCACTTGAGTGCATTACACTCACTCTGTCTCTCACTCCACACCTTAATAAAACCCTCGAAATCTATTTACTTAAAAAAAAATAGATACCATGTGTAAACAGCTGATAGAAAAAAAAACAAGTAAAAATGGTATAACTTTTTCATCCCTTATAAATTAGGGTGAAAGGATTGAGGGAAATAACTATCATACAATTGGTAGAACATTTTTATTCTATCATAATTCATAAGGATATGCATGGATATCTATTTACAATTTATTAATTATAAAAAGAAAAATTAAAAATTCTCATTATGTGTATCGGTAAAAAATAAAATGACTTATTGTTCATCTGTTGAATAAGTTAAGGTGATCCTGCATTCTATTTGTACATGTAAGTTATATAAAATTGTGATATAGAGATATTTTATAAATATAATTTTACACATTGTGCAGTCTTTTTATGTAGTTTATACTGCATAGGAAATAAGTTTATTTCTGGGACATATGTGACATTTGCATTGTGGACACAGGAAAGAATGGTGCTTCTGGTTTGTTTTTTTTTTCCCTTAATAAACTAGAATACTTCATTGAAAAACATTAGGCTATTTCTGTTTGTTGATGGGTAAGATTTTTTTCTTCGACATATTTATTTTTAAAATAAACTCATAAAATATTTCCTTTTACAGCTCTCTGAAATTAGTGGAATTCCTTTGGAAGACATTGAGTTTGCCAAGGTATGTCCCTGAGAACAATTCCTAAAAGTTCATGCTTGATAAGTATGACCCATACCATAATTTATTCACTCATTCTTTTTTCCTTAGGGTAGAGGAACTTTTCCCTGTGACATATCAGTCCTTGATATTCATCAGGATTTAGACTGGAACCCTAAAGTTTCTACCCTGAACGTCTGGCCTCTCTATATCTGTGATGATGGTGTTGTCATATTTTATAGGTAACACTCAGGGTTTTTTTGTTATTTCTAGTGATGAAACATTTTTTTTGCACAATAAATATCTTTTACAAATGCCTTTAATATTGTTATGATTAGAGCAGTCCTGACCAAAAGAAGCAGAGACACATGACACTTGAAGTTTTCTAAGAGTCATATTTTTAAATAGTAGAAACAAGTGAAATTAGTATCAGTAACACATTTCTAACCTAATAAATCCAAATTATTATTACATGTAATATTAAAATAATTTATGACATTTTTACACTCTGTCTTATAATTAAAAATATCGTATGTATGTTACACTTTTAGCAAATCTCAGTTTGGATCAAGTACGTGTCACTCAGTGGGCACATGTATCTAGTGGTTACCTTCTTTAATGATATAGATGAAAAGGAAAAAGAAGTCTTTAAAGACCAGCAGATGTAGGCTTAGAATTAGTTTATCACTACCTGGCTTCTCTTCAGTAAAATGGCAGCAACAACAACTTTGAATCAAGAATTTATGAAAATTAGAGCCATTGCATTTTTTTAATGGTATTCTCTTATGAATAAATGTTCAGTAAATGTTAGTTATAAGTTCCTGTGCCAGTTTTCAAAGTGCTTCTGTGTTAATATGACACATTAGAAATATAGGCCTATGAGATTATTTAATGAATTATTATCTTAAATTAAATTATTTAAACTATGAGATTGTTTCATTTGTCCAGTGACAATCAAATTGTATTTTCTCCTTGAGGAACATATAGTATTCAGACACAAAGAATAGAGGCACATGTGCATACTGGTCTAATGTATTGCTAATCTTTTAAATATAGGGATAAAGCAGAAGAGTTAATGGAGTTGACAGATGAGCAGAGAAATGAACTGATGAAAAAAGAAAGCAGTCGACTCCAGAAGACAGGACACCGTGTAACATACTCACCTCGAAAAGAGAAAGCACTAAAAATATATCTGGATGGAGCACCAAATAAAGATCTGACTCAAGACTGACTCTACTAGTGTAGCATTTTCCCTGGGGAATCTTTGGTTTTAATTAGACGGTTCACTACTACTGTGTAGTGCCATTATGGCCGGACATGATTAGGGGTAACCCGGTGACACCAGCACTGATTGGACTGCCCTTCACCAATCAGAAGCTCAGTGCCCAGAGGGCCACTGTTTTGACTTGGAATCATGTTGTGCACTATAGTCAAATGTACTGTAAAGTGAAAAGGGATGTGCAAAAAATAAAAACAAAAAGCAAAACCTGCTACTAGAAAAGGGGAAGGGGAATGAGTAAACTTTCTTGGCGGACAGATGTGCACATAGCTGCTAGTAAAACTAGCCTCAAAAAGGATGCTCATAGCTTAATAATAAAAGCTGTGCAAAGGCCATGAATGAATTAATTTTCTGTTTATTTCACTGATACACACATTACCTCATTGACAATTAGAAGTAAATACAACGTGTGTTGACTCTTGGAAAGCAGCAAAACTAGAAAGTGAGGAAAGAAAATTCTTAGAACCAGCTGCAACCCAGTAAAGAATTGTGAAGTGTGTTTTTTATCTGTCTCATTTTTTGCCAAGTATTAAGAACGTTATTCAGAACCATCACAATGTTTCCCTTAGACCACTCCCAGCAGGCAGCAGCTCAAATTGCTGCAATACTATAATTATAACTGATTGTACCTAAGTTATGGATGTAGAGAAAGTTTTACCCATTCAGCATGTAAATAAAATCGATCCTGTTGAGTTATAATTGCAGTCCAGCTATTTCCCATGGTAATTCTTTTCACATATCATTCATGATGTACGTTGTGTACATTAAGAAATAGAACAGTCTCCATAAGTGTAAATCCTCAGTGCTGGGTCCCATACGATTGTATTTGCCCTTGTTAATGAGGTTTTTCTGTTCAGTGGCTTCAATTATTTTTTTCTTCTTTGTACATTTATTTCTGAAGATTTACTTCAAGTTTGAATCTTCTAGAACCCTTGTAAGTCCCACTTTAATTTTTGGAGTTGATTTGTAGTTCCGTGTAGTTTAACTTTGGGGAAATGTCTTAACATCGTGTTGAATAACTTGCTAGTAAGTCAGGTCAAGGCACAGCTGATGCAGTCAACATGATTTTAGTGCAAAGTCTAGAAGAATCAGCAAGTTTTTGCTTTGCTAAATATAACTATTCAATGAACACAATTCTACGTAAATTTTGAAATGCCATCTAATTTATAAAAATCAACAAAAAAAGGTTTTGGTAAAACTTTTTCATGCCAGATGCTGTTTACAACAATGAACATGCCAATAAAACATTTGTTCATTCTGTTGTGTTATTTTAGTCATTAAACTTTTGTGAATGAAGAATCTGGGTTTAAGAATAGATTTGTTTTCTTTAAATAGAACATTTTATAATGTGTATTGAATAATCTCACTTCTATAAGGTTTGTTTACAGTAAAGTTCTCATAAAAGAGAAGAAAATATGTTAATATTTAACTGATGAATCCTGTCAATATTTCAAAACCAGATTTCTACCCCCCTTTTTTTTTAAGGAAGAATATACTAAGAAAAAAGTATTAGCAGATGTTGGCTCTGCAAATAGAATATAATGATTGTTAATTCCATATTATATTATTGGTCTCTTGGAGTCCACAAGGAAATTTTATTTTCTCACACTTTTCTGGCTGATTTTTATTCCATGTAAACTATGTCTCATTCTGCTAAATTTATTGAAGTATTGTCCTAAGTTTTCAATAAGTGGAATTGGTGGTATTCTTAGAGATAATGCTAAACTTTGTGATGTATTGTCTTTTGGATCCTTTCGATTTTCTGATGTAACATAGCAGCTTTTTGGTTCTGATACAGGCCTGCTTATTTTGGGATATGGGGGTTAATAAATAAGGTTTCTGCTTTTGATGACTGACTCTGTGGAGCAGAGGTCAAGTTGTAAACAAAGTAGGCTTGGATCTGGTTTGGTTTAGTGTTCCTATAAAAAGTAAATGGTAAAATTCTTCTCATCTCTGCTCCTCATTCTGTGCCTTGAGCCCTGTTTTGTATTGAACTGCTCTTTCTGACTGCAAATATATTACAAATACTAAGAGGAAAGAACATAGTGCCATACTTGAGTAATTTCCATGAAAGGGTAGTGAGCTTTACAAATGAAGTTTGTGGGAAGGGGAGCCATCATTTTTATGAGGGAGCTTTCCTGTGCAACTGGATTCAGAATGAAGTCAACACCAGGAAGCCAAGAGGCAGAGCACGAGTAACAGCATCCGGTGCCCTGAGCCCCCCAGGGCAGAGCAGCCTGGTCATCCCTCATCTGCTGACTGCCAGTGCAGGCCCTCACCTCCATGCAGCAAATTGCCACCCTGCACCCCAGGATTTCACCGCCATTTGAAGAGCTTTTACCAGGGGCAGATGGGTTTGTGTTAGCCAAGCCTTGTGAGAACCAAGCCATCCATCTCTCTAGGGCTGGTAAAAAAAGGTGAGGGGAAAAAAATGGGGGGTGAGGGAGCCGTTCTTACCAAAAGAAGCAAAAGCTGTGATATCGAGAAAATGCCGTGTTCAGCTGGTCCTATTAAAGTTTCTAGTCAAAGTTTCGCCTCTTAAATTTGAGGAATTTGACTTAAGGGGTAGAAGTCAGAGATCAAAGTGGTGAGGAAAGAAGCTGGTAAGATCTTGTAAGGAAAAGTGTTTTAAAATACTGAGAAGATGGTTGAGCCAGTGTCACAGCTTGAAAATAGTTAAGTAGCACTAGTGGCCCGTCTGCTGGCTTTGGAATTGTTGGTGACTCATCTCTAGACCAAGAGATGCACCTTCCACAGAATGCCAGCCTCAGCACCACAGTGTTATTGCTAAGTATGAAGTGAGTACAATAAAGTATCTTCTGCACTACCCTAGTATTTCCTTTGCAGTTGGCCATTTCCCTCTGAACTGTGTCCTTTGTTTGACACCTAGGCCCTAACTCTCAGACCTTTGTCTTACAAATTCTAGCTTGGAGCTGGGCTTAAACTTTTCCACTTGCAACCCCCCTTTGCTCCTGAGAAATTTTTTACACTACCCCGCTATATAAAATAGGTATTATATAAACCAAGCATTTACTAATAAAATGTTTTAAGACACTATTTGCTCATTACCCACGGTTTAGGAAAATAAGTCCTATAGTACATGGAATAATCAGAACTAGATTTTGCTGAGAAAAACTGCATCAGTTGAGTATCGTTTTGAAAATTTGCAAGACTTTGGTTACTAGCAGTGAAGAGTCAAATATTGGATGTGTGTGTATAGTTTTCCAGGTGGCTAGTAAGTGTATATATTTTTTTAATTTGGTGGCTATACCCAGTGGTCCTCAGGATTTACCCCTGACTCTGCTCAAGAATTACTCCTGATGGGCTTGGGGGACCAAAGGTGATGCCCAGGATTGAACCCCAGTCGGCCACATGGAAAGCAAGCACCCTGCCGGCCGTACTATTGCTCCAACCGCAGTGAATGTATCTTATAAATCACATTTGCAAGTGTGGCTCAAAGTAAACTCCTAGGTAGGCTTTAGTGTACACAGAATCAGAAGCTGCTCCTTTGTTGAGATTTATGGGGGGGGCGAGAGCAGTGAATGTCGGTGGCTATTGGTCGGTGAGTGTTCCTTTTTAAAACCTGGTTCTCAGATTGTTTCGGATACAATACTTGATTAATGCCCAGTATGCAAGCATGTATGACTCTTTAGAAATGAATGTAGCAGAGCCAAGCTTGGTGGTAGGCAACGCAGGGGAACAGGGGTGCATAAAAGTGTGAGGGTTGCTCAGCTTTCTGTGATATTCCAACACCAGTTTATTTGTGCAGAAGTTTATCTTCTGTTTGGTCAGAACCTGAGAGTTAGTGAAGTGGGCCCTGTAATGAACCCCTTCTTCCTTTGCCCCCAACCTGACCCTTTCCCTAGTACAGAGGGCACTTTTGGTGTTTGGCCCTTTATTTAAAGAATAACAGCTCTGTGAGATACCCAGAAATGTGGGTTTTCCAGTGATGCTCGCCAGCACCGCCACAAAAGCACACAAAGATTTTGGCCAAAGGAATACGTTTAATCGCCCCTTCCCAGTGGGAAGTTAGAAGAATAAGCTATTTTCTAAACTTTGCATTCTCAAATCTTTTTTCCATTGGGCTGTCAAGAGTAATCACAATAGGACCAGAGATACAGCACAACAGGCAGGGCCCTTGTCTTGCCCATAGTCAATCCAGGTTTGTCCCCTAGCACCCTAACTGATCAAGAGCCCTGCCAGGAGTGGTCCCTAGGCACAAAGCCAGGAATAAACTCTGAGCACCACTGGGTGTGACCCCCACACCAAAAGCAAACAAGTAGTCACAATATCCTAGCTGTATTTTCTGGAAAAGGTAGAGCAGTGATAGGAATATTTGATGCCCCCTTTATCTCACTCTTACACTGCATTAGACCCCTTATTTCTCTCAACTCATCCTTCTGCCCAGTATATCTATAAATTATATCAAAAAACCCAGGCCAGGGGCTGGAATGGTAGTACAGTACATAGGGCACCTGCCTTGCACATGACTGACCCAGGTTCAATCCCCGGCATCGTATATGGTCCCCTGAGCACCAGCCGGGAGTACTTCCTGAGCAGAGTAGTCCCTGAGCAATGTTGGATATGCTCCTCCCCCTAAGCCACACCTGGACCAAAAAGACAATCCCAGACAAAGACAAGATGGCTTGGAAGAGGGAAAAGGAGGAGTTGGACAGGAAGAGAAGCTGAAAAGTCGGCAACTTTTGTTTTGGCGGATGCTCAGAGGGCTACTCCAGGCTTGGTTCTGGGGACCACACAGTACTGGTTGTCCTGCACACTTTGCATGCGCCCCCCAGCCCTTTGAGACGTCTCCCTGTTAGGAAACAACCGTTTGTTTCCCGTAATGCTCATTTTATTCCTCTGAGGCCAGCTGGTTGAACAGGCCAACCTTCCTCATCTGTGCCGAGCACTGGGGAATTACTGATACCCAACCATGTTGTTTGCTAATCTTGCTTTCCACAGAGGTCTACACGAGGGCAGGAAAGTGGGTGGGCTGAGATGACTAAAGCTGTATTTTACGTATATTTTTCATTCCAAGATGGGCTCTCCATTAGTGCTCAGAGTACCAGAGGTCCCAGCAGGGATTTTCAGCCTAGGGCCACCCCGGGTGGTGCTTTTGGGGCATTCAAAACCATACCAGGTAGTTAAAGCTGCATCATAATGATCAGCCTCTTATCCAAATGCGTGTTCTAATTTCCCTGACCTTCCAGCCATGGTGAATCACTTGCAGCTTCCTTGTGGTGTCCCTCCAGTACCCCCCCCCCACACCCAGTTTATGGCACGTCCCTCCCTCTGACCTTCCCTCTATCTGCATCTCAGAAAACACCTTAGTGGCCCTTTCATTCTTTATCCTGATGAACTATCCTCTTCAAGAGCCAGCTTCTCTCAGCTCTTGAGCACAACAAGCCTTGCAGAGTCCCAGGCCTCAGTTTTCATACAGGCTGGTGATGTTTTCACTGGTTGCACTTGACTTAGTGGATCCCCTTCTATTAGGCTTCTCAGGGTAGGTTCCCTCTCTTGACCAGCTGGGCCCTGTGAAGCCTATAGTGGCCTCTGGTTCCAAACTGGCTCTCAGAACATTGATTGTATCATAAGGATATAGGGTCATCCTAGTCATTTGACACAAATACAGAACAGATCTCTTAATTGATCTTAAAATTCTCATTATATCCTGGGGAGACTATACTAGCTTTTGTTTGATGTCTAGTTCCATTACTTCATCTTTTAGAGCCTCCACTTCTTTATCGATTAAGTGAAGTTTTAGTTCATTTTAAACACTCAAATATTTAAAGATTCAATGAATTCATATGGGAAGACTGCCTGGTGCTTACCAATCTGTTGTCCTTACTATATAGTAATGATGATTGTAGTCTCTTGATCATTGTGTTAAGTCTTAGGAATGGGCTTAAATAAGAATGCCCCAAAGAGGGCTGCTATATTGCTTTCTGATTCAAGAGATGGTAAATCATAATGCCTTAAAGACTAATATGCATCTAAGATTGAGTAAATTGGGACCAATGACATAGTACAGCAGTTGTCTTGCTTGTGACTGATATTGCCACCAGCTCAAATTCCCAGCACCACATATGGTCCCCTGAGCATAGAGCTGGTAGCTGTTCCTGAGCACCACCAGCTGTGACCCACTCCCCACACCCCCAATAAATTAATAAAATACAAACCAAAGGAAATGAACAGTAAAAATAAATGAATAGGGGCTGGAGTGATAGCACAGCGGGTAGGGTGTTTGCCTTGCACGCGGCCGACTCAGGTTCAATTCCCAGCATCCCATATGGTCCCCTGAGCACCACCAGGGGTAGTTCCTGAGTGCAGAGCCAGGAGTGATCCCTGTGCATCACCAGGCATGACCCAAAAAGCAAATAAATAAATAAATAAAAATGAATAAATAAGGCTAATATTTTTAGAATCTTTTGATGCCCATAGAAGTGTATTTCAGTTGTCTGAAAAAGTCACTTATAGCTAAGATTTCTTTTTTCTTTTTTTTGACAATGCATCTTACTTATTCTGTTTTGTTTGGCTAAAGGGTTTATATATTTATTCAACATAAAAAGACGGGGGAAAAAGAAGTCCAAAAGTTACCGAAGAGTAGTTTAAGTGATTTATGCTTGATTTCTAAATGCAACGTGTTTATACACAATCGAAAACTCAAAGCATGCTTATACAATCATGTGCAACTTCACAATTTAGTAACTCTGGAGAAATGCAAGATGGAAACAGCCCAGGGTACCTGAGACTGGTATTTATGGACGAGTACACACCCAGCGCCCTGTTTGAATATTACAGTCACAGTCCACTGATCTTGCGTGGCTTCACTTGCTCCCAGTGGATAACAGTCCACAGTTGCTGACAGGGTATTTTGCAAATCCTGGCCAATAGCAATTTTAAGTGCTGTTTCTGGTAAGGTAACTAACCTACTATGCTCCAACCCAGCTGTAACTAATCCCCGCCCCTTACTCCCCCCTCCTCCAGTGTAACTAACTGCCCTGGGGGACAGAGTCCACACCACCTGTCTCCATCAACACCACACTGGAGCATGTGCTGCCATTTCTAAGAGCAGAATTTTAATCTTAGAGGAGTGCAAGAAATTCCAGATGTGCCTCAAAAAAAGAAAAAAGAAAAAGCCCATTCTTCCTTCCAAAAGAGGGTACTGAGGGGAGCAGCAAGAGTGCTGGGAGGTGGGACTCGGAGGACGGGGGCTCGGAGGTGTCCCTGGCTGTCACCGTGCCCTTGGCTTCAGTATCTTGCGTGAAACGGGGGCAGGCAGCTATGAGCCAACCCCTGGGGAGACCCAGACCCCCTCACCAGGCCAGGGCCCCAAGTGGTCCTGGCTCTGCAGCAGCTGCCCTGGCATGGAGGTAGGAGCTGAGAGACACCGCTGGGAGGAGGAAGCGGGAGCAGGAGGCAGCACTGCAGCAGCTGAAGGCACAGCTGGCCTGGGCCCCCGAGAAGAGCTGCCTGGGAACGCCACAGGCTGCATTTCTGCTGGACTCGAGCTTGCGAAGCTGGGCCCTCTTCCGACGCAGGAGAGCAAGCATTTTTCTGGTGCCCTCAGCATGTGTGGGGAGGAGAGTGGGGTGGGGTGGGGTGGGAGTGGGGAGTCCTGACTGCTTTTCCGTCCCCTCCCCTACAATTTTCAAGGTGATGTCAAATAGAACAAGACGTGCCGGGTGCCAGGCAGCGGAGCCGGAGCTCTGGACTGGCTGGACTTTCCGGCTCTGCGTCTCCTTCTCACACCCCGGTGACCCCCGACACCACACTGTGACAGGGGTGCTGGGGTGCCGTTTGCTTCAAGCCGGAGTGGGGAATGTGCTGGGGAGAGACCGTGGTGCAAGCCGGGAAACCCACACGAGAGGGCACAGCTGGGGAAATAAATTAGCTCCTTCCACAGCCCCGGCTCTAAGCCTCCCTGTCGGGCGGCACGGAGGCAGCCCCCAGCTCCGCCCTCCGCAGCGTTTCCAAGGACAAGCTCCTCTCCAGGCTCTCCAGCTCCTGCTGCACCTCCTCCAAGAAGCCGTCACTGTCGTACTCCTCCAGGGCCTCTCGGGACACCAGGCTGTCGCCATCTCCGTTCTGGCTGCCAGCGAAAGTCGGCTGGCACACATACACCAGGCTGTGGTGGCTGGGGAGAGAGGAGGGCTCGGGGTCAGAGGCGGGCACTGGCCTCCGCTGCTGACGGTGGTCTCATGGTCACTTCCTCCTGGAGCATCTCAACAGTCTTTATTTGGGAGGTTGGGACAGGGGGACGTTGACCATTCCTAGTGATGCTCAGGGGCTACTCCTGGCTTGCTCTGTGCTCGGTGTTGGGTGATCATGCGGTACTGGGGATCAGGCCCGTGTTGGCAGCGTGCAAGGCAAGTAAGTGCCTTACTTACCCCCTTGTACTCTCTCTGGTCCTCAATTCCCTTTGAGGAGTGTGCTAGGGCCTGGAGAGGCAGTCAGGGGAGGAGTGGGGGCACGTGCCTCGCTTATGGCTGGCCCTAGTTTTAATCCCAGACTTCACATATGGTTACTCAGCACCAGCAAGGGTGACTCCTGAGCACCAGCCAGGTGTGGGATGCCCAGAGAAGCTGAAGTCACTGTGGAGGACTAGACTTGAGGGTGCCCTCACACACCTCCCCGTGAGGCGGGTCCTCCTCACTGTGAGGGGGCACCCATGGGCCCTGAGGACCCAGGCTTGGGTTTACAGTGACTCCGGGCTGCTCCCAGCCCCCAGGGACCTGGTTCCTTGGTGGCAGCAGTCCCTAAGAGGGGTGAGGTCTAACCACTCATCAGCAGAATCTGGGGGAGCCCTGTGTGTTGGAGCCAGGAGGAAGACTTCTACATGCCCAACCACCAGGGTTCTGTGTGTGATGGGCACAGAGAATGTGACAGAGCCACAACTGAGGCTGCCCTCCTGCTGGCCTGACACCACTGCCTCAACTTCCCTCCATGATCCTGGCTCCCCTCTCACCATTCTGACGGTCATCTCCATCACTTCCGCAGGTCTCACTCAGCCTGGCTCTCCTCGTGATGGGGCTGGGCTCCCTCCCTGCCCTCTCACAGACACACACCCACCAGCTCATCCCCCTCTCAGGGACAACTTTCTCAGTGACAACTGTAACTGATAGAAATTAGGAAGGAAAGAAGGAAGGAAGGACAGAAAAGAGAGAAAGAAAGAAAGAAAGAAAGAAAGAAAGAAAGAAAGAAAGAAAGAAAGAAAGAAAGAAAGAAAGAAAGAAAGAAAGAAAGAAAGAAAGAAAGAAAGAAAGAAAGAAAGAAAGGAAAGAGAAAGATAGAAAAAGAGAGAGAAAGAGATAAAGAAAGAAAGAAAGAAAGAAAGAAAGAAAGAAAGAAAGAAAGAAAGAAAGAAAGAAAGAAAGAAAGAAAGAAAGAAAGAAAGAAAGAAAGAGAGAAAGAGAGAAAGAGAAAGAAAGAAAGAAAGAAAGAAAGAAAGAAAGAAAGAAAGAAAGAAAGAAAGAAAGAAAGAAAGAAAGAAAGAAAGAAAGAAAGGAAGGAAGGAAGAAAGAAAGGAAGAAAGAGAGAGAAAGAGAAAGAAAGAAAGAAAGAAAGAAAGAAAGAAAGAAAGAAAGAAAGAAAGAAAGAAAGAAAGAAAGAAAGAAAGAAAGAAAGAAAGAAGAGAAGAGAAAGAAAGAAAGAAAGAGAGAGAGAGATAAAGAAAGAAAGAAAGAAAGAAAGAAAGAAAGAAAGAAAGAAAGAAAGAAAGAAAGAAAGAAAGAAAGAAAGAAAGAAAGAAAGAGAGAGAGAAAGGAAGGAAGGGAGGGAGGAAGGAAGGAAGGAAGGAAGGAAGGAAGGAAGGAAGGAAGGAAGGAAGGAAGGAAGGAAGGAAGGAAGGAAGGAAGGAAGGAAGGAAGGAGGAAGAAAAAGAAAAAGAGAAAAAGAAAGAAAGAAATAGAGAAAGGAAACGATAATGAAATAAACAGAAAGAAGAAAATGAAGACAGAACTATAGCAGAAAAGTAAGAAAAAAAGAAAAGATTTAGAAAGGAAGGAGTAAGCATGTGTGCAAATAAGAAAGAAAGAGACAATGAAAGGAAAGAGTGAAGGAAGACAGAAATATTGGAGAGAAAGTAAGCAAGCAGGAAAGAGAGAAAGAAAGAGATAAATAAGAAAGAATGAAGGAAGGAAGGAAAAAAGGAAGAGGAGAAAGAAAATGAAAGAGAGAGGGGAAAAAAGTAAAGAAAGACAGAAATACAGAGAAAATGTGAGAAGGAATTGGGATGACTCAGGCACAGCCAAGGAAGTGTCTTTCAGCAACCCTGTCTGTCATTCCCACTTCTGTTCCAGGCCCCCACGGGCGGCATCTCACCTCTGCGGCTGGCAGAGGAGACCACTGGCACATGGGCACCGATCCAAGGCACCTTCAGGCTCCAGCTCCCAGGTGATGAGGTCCAGCAGCCGGCTGGCAGGATCGTGACACAGTTCCCCCTCCACGGGCAGTGGCATGCACACCGGGAAGAGCAGACCTGGGGCCAAGCATCATGCCGGAGTATTCAGCGCCAGGCAGGCAGACGCAACAGCAGGGAACAGGGAGAGGGGCCCTTCCTGCCACCTTCCACCCTGCAGGGCAGGAGGGTCCCCGAGAGCTGTCCTTGAGGCAGAGTAGGGGCGGGAGGCAGCACAGGAAAAGTTTCTCTGTTTTGTCTTTCCAGAAACACAAATGGGAAGGGAGAGGGCGGGCTCTGGCGTCAGGGGGAGCACTGAGAGGACCGAGCTTTGAGAGCAGGGCAGTCACAGGAAGAGGCCTGGGGTGTGGGCATGGGCACGCGCAAGCAGAGAGGGCCAGCTGCAAGCAACTCCTCTCCCGGTCTGGGGGCGTCCTCCCACCTGAGACCCGCTGTCCTGAGGGAGTGTGACTTTCCTTGGCGCCTCTATTGGGGTGGGGTAAGAGAGGGAGGAGGAGCGACAGAGACTGAGACGGGGCAGGGCAGGCGCCTGGTGGGGTTGGCTCAGGCAGGTGGTGCCCCGGGAGGCCCGCAGTGGGGCTGGGTACAGAGCTGGCCCTGCCCTGGGGCTCCCCTCACCTTTCTGGAAGGCGCAGCACAGCCCAGGCTGACAGTCCCTCTGGTTGTCACAGATGGTCCCGTTGCCCCCTTTGGTGGCCACTCTGGAGCAGTGTCCCCAGACACACAGCTGGTCCCCGCAGCACTCGGTGTCCCGGGTACAAGGCTGCAGCAGAGAGGGGGTGCGGCTGAGAACCCAGCAGGGGAAGCATGAAGGGGCGTGGAGAAACTGAGGCGGGAGGAGGGGCTGTGAGTGGGTGTCCAGGTGCTGGGCTGATGGGTGGGAGGGACACCAGGTGAAGAGACAGGGCGGAAGGTGGCGTCTGCTCCGGGGAGGGCCTCTCTTCCCGTTTGCCCTCGGCTGGCGTCTTGCCTCTGTCCTTTAGTACCCTAGCAGGCAGGAGGGGGCCTGCTCCCCCAGAGGTGCACCCTGACTCTATGTCTCAGGTTCCCAAACTTTGGGGCCCTTCTGACCAAAAAGGAGGAAAAGCTCTCGGTGTCTCCCTCAGCGCTGCCCCGACAGCCGACAGAAGGTGCTGCTCCCCAACACCCCAGGGCCCTGCGGGGAATTGTGACCCCACAGATGGGGGGCTGTGGGGGCCGGGGGCCTGCAGCTGCACACGGGAAGGGCAGCTCGGGAGCGTGTGGGGTCCCCCTGGCTGGCAGCAGGTGGGAGGGTCAGAGACGGCCACTCCCGACATGGGGGCCACGGTGGCAGTGACGAGCCGGGTCCTCCCAACACAGCTGGGCTGTGGCGTCACCCGAGGGACAGGCATGTCTGTGAGCCGACTGGCCTTATCTGAAACGCTTGTGGGTGGAGGGCTGTCTCCTCTCCAGGCTTTGCACTTCTCGGTGGGATGCCCCTGGGGAGGTGCCCAGCCCTCCTTCCACCCTGACTCTGGGGCCAAGTGAGCAGATGGCAAAGGACATGGCTGCTGTGTCCCTAAGGGCGGGGCGCCGCCCTGTGTGTCAGCCACAGGAGCCACAGGGCAGCGCCTCATCTCTGCATCCGGGGTCTGTCGGCACTGGAATGGGGGTGAGTGGTGGGGCTGCAGGCGGCTTCTGGGTCGACTTCTTGGTCACTCTGCAGTCAGGAGAGTATCCAAGGGGCCCTAATTTGTGAACCGGGGGGAGCCCAAAGGTGCTTCCGGGAAGCCTGGTGAGAGCCAGAAGGGGCCACTCACCGCCTCCTGCTCCCGGCACTGCTGGCACGTGGCCTCGAAGCTCGTGAACTGGCAGTAGCGGGCAGGGCCGCAGTCCTCGTCGATGATGCACTCCTGTGGGGAGCAGGCCCTCATCAGGGAGGGGGTCCCCGAGCCACGGCACGGCACCCCAGGTGCAGAGCCCCCCCCCCCGCTTTATCCCTGCCCAGGCTCCAAGGCCTTTGGGTTCCAGGACACCAGACTGGGTCTCAGTCTCCTCCTGGGCCTCACGTGCCCTGAGCACAGCCGGGCACAGCCGGGCACAGAGCCAAGTTATTGCTGCGGGCATAATAAACCCATTGCCATGGGTCCCGGCAGGAGCTAATGAGTTCCAGGTCCAGGAAGGAGCATGGCGGGAGGGGCCGACAGCTGCAGACCCCACAGGGCCCGCTGAGGACGGAGAGGGCAAAGGCCCTGAGACAGCACAGCTGCACCCCAGGGAACCTGCTGAGGTCAGGGTCGGGGCTGCCAGGCAGCAACAGCTTCTATGGAAGAAGGGTGTGCAGCTGCTGCCCCATTGGCTGAGGAAACAGGGGCTGGCAGGGAAGGTGCCGGCCTCCCCCAGGGCCCAGAAAGGAGGCCACACAGAGGCCACCTGGACCCCCAGTGACAGGCACAGCAGCTCCCGATCTGCCATAGGGTCAGGCAAGGAACTACAGCGTTGGAGGGGAAGGTGGCCAGCAGCGGGGTGCTGTGAACAGCCACTGACCCCACTAGAGTCTGCAGCCTGGGCCTCACACCCCCTCTCCCCACGGGGGAAGCACGCAGGATCCCCGCTGGGAATGTGGAAAAGGGCTCAGAGAGGTGAAGGGGACCCTCAAGATGGCAGGGTCAGTCTGGAGTTAGAGGTTCTCCCTCCAGTGCTGGGGTGAGAGGTCTCAGGGCTCTGGATCAGAGAAGACCTGAGAAAGAGGCTGAGGCAGGTCCCCAAAGCCCGACTGAACCAGAAGGGCCCGGTGACAGGGCAATCTCCAGCCTCGACCACAGCCCCTCAGAGAACTGGGACACAGGGACACAGAAAGTCTGCAATGTCATCAAGAAATTCTTGTGAATAGTAACTTAAAACAGCACATAAAGAAACCAGCTCTACCACAGACCAATGGCAGTCAAGAATAAAGCTCCCACCGCATATTTCTAGTCCCCCAAACATCACCAGACTTCTAAATAAAACCAAAAACACACCCAATCTGGAACAATGCTTGTATTCATCCACACATTCGTTTTCCAGCTGGGATTGATTCTGGAATAGATTCATTCTTGCTAGTCAGGGTCATGGGAGAAGGAAGCCTATGTCAGCAGCTCCGAACCCAACCCTGGACAAGACATCTTTCCACTGTAGGGCGTGCACACACACACACACACACACACACACACACACACACACACACACAAACTCGGGCTTACAACATTCACACAGACACACACAGACTCACAAACTCACACAGAAGCTTACTTACTCACACACATATGTACTCACACACATACACTCAATACACATACACTCATGCATACAACCTCACTCACACAACTACACCCTCACACAAGCTCATAAACACAGGTACTCACTCTCATACACTTACACACATTCACGCAGACACACAGTTTCTCACACAGACACACATTGACATACAAACTTACACACTTTCTCATACACTCATGAACACTCACATTCACACAATTCATGCACTTTCTCACATTCACACACTGCTCACACACTCACATATATACTCTTACACGTACACATTCACTCTCACATTCCTAAACATACTCTTGCACATACACACTCATACACTTACTCTCATACAGGCACATACACTTTCTCACACACATTCACACACATCCTCAGAACATACACACGATCTCACACATTCTCATACATGCTTTGCTCACATGGTCAGACTGGATATTTTTGCCATATAAATAATTTTGGGATAATTTTGCCACATAAGAATTTTGGCATGCACATCTGTAGGAGGCTGAGAAATCGGAGCCCCCCGAGAAATCCCTCTGAGATGAGACCCCATAAATTCCACAGAGGCAGCTTCACTGGACAGGAATCAATATATATATTGCATCGATGTTACAACAAAATGTCATTGAACAAAAGGACAATATTTGAGGATGTGTCACATCTCACCCTCTCAGGCAGGCCCTGACTTCACCTCAGGTCTCTAGAAGACACCAGGGCTGGCTCCCAGAATGATCATAAAACTAATAAAATCTTAGTTCTAAGTCCTCCAAAAGTGCCAAGGACAGCACATGGCCCTGAGCCCTGCACAGTACCTGAATGAACGTCCCTGTCCCCGCGTCTCCCCAGAGGCCTCTCCAGGCCCAAGCAGCTCCTCCAGGCGCTGCCCACCTCTTTGATCTAATCATGGAGGTGGGGCAGCTCAGTAAGCAGGGCCTCCCTCTCAAACAGGCCTCAGTGGCAGAGGCCCCGGCATGCCTGTCCGCCCCACTGCTGGTCTCCCTGGTGACCCAACTCAGGCGGAAGGAGCCCCAAGGTAAGGGGCTGAGTGGAGACTCCCCATTTGGGAAGTGCACAGGCTTAAGTCAGCACCGAGATGCTCCTTGTTTAAGCCCCGACAGCCTCCAGACACAGGCTCCCCT
This sequence comes from Sorex araneus, assembly GCF_027595985.1. NCBI lineage: Eukaryota > Metazoa > Chordata > Mammalia > Eulipotyphla > Soricidae > Sorex > Sorex araneus. The sequence continues at coordinate 113,629,707 of NC_073307.1, forward strand.
CAAGGGCCTCCGCCAGAAGCATCTCCACAATTCTTTCAAAGTAGCATAGCAAGGGGGGCGGGGGGCGGTCTGCAGGCCTGAGCCCCTGCTCTGAATGAGCCCATCTGTTGATGTATTGGACAGAATTGTGGGTATGAGAAGGCTCATAAATTTAACTGAAAACAGATCAAAAGAAGGCAGCCTAATTGAAAGGGAGACAAGAGTGCCAACCAACACTATAAAACAGAACTCTTTTGCCTCTTCCTATTTAAAAAAAAAAATGATGCTTGGGTCAGAGCCATAGTACAGTAGGTAGGGTGCTTGCCTTGCACATAGTCGACCTGGGTTAGATCTCTGGCATCCCATACGGTCCCCCAAGTACTGCCAGGAGTAATTTCTGAGTGCAGAGCCAAGAGCAAGCCCTGAGAATCACCAGGTGTGGCCCCAAACAAAAATATGTTTGTTTTATTTGGTCTTGGTAGTGCCCAGCACGGCCAGGCCCTGAGTCCTGCTGTATGTACCTCCCACCAAACACCTCTCTGAAATTATCTGTGTATGGAGATGCATGTTGTTTATAACCCAGTGATCATGGAGATGTCCAACAACAGGACAATTCTGCAGTTTCTTCATGGGAAATGCTACCAAGACACTGGAACAAATGAGATCACTCTTTATGTCTCCATCTCCACATTTGTGGTACATTCCTAAGTAATACAAGTCAGTGTAAAGGCCCCAGAACCCCACTTCTGTGGGCGGGCTTGTGTGCAGCCATCTCAGTTCACAGGGGACACACACCACTGACATGTGGGTGGATGAACCCGCTCACATGGCATCAAAATGGGCCATCAAAATGCTAATCATAAGCAATGAATTGGGAACCAGTGCAAAGAACACACAGTTCCAGAATCCTGAAGACTAGGAATGTTCACAGTACACTTCTTCTTCCAGATCTTTAATTTAAAGGGAAAAAGTTTTTTGAGCTAGGGGTCAGAGAGGACTGGAGCGATAGCACAGTAGGTAGGGCATTTGCCTTGCACATGGCTGATCCGGGTTCGATTCCTCTGTCCCTCTTGAAGAGCTCGAAAAGCTACTGAGAGTATCCCGCCTGCACAGTAGAGCCTAGCAAGCTACCTGTGGCCAAAAACAGTAACAACAAGTCTCACAATGGAGACATTACTGGTGCCCACTCGAGCAAATTGATGAACAACAGGATGACAGTGCTACAGTGCTACATACTTTGCATGTGGGAGGTCCAGAACCACCTGGATCGCCAAGCACCCCAAGTGTGCCTCAAAAAAACAAACAAAAAGCCACAAAATCACTGGCCTACAGAGCACCAAAATTCAGAATCCCGAATTTTGCTACCTCCTGGCGCTGTCCCTTTAGGCTACTGAGACCTCTTCATTTCCACTGAAAACAGGGCTGTTCTGGGTCCATTTCATAATGCTGTCGTGGTAGTTGTGTCCTGTCAATGGTGGCAAGGGAAGCCGTGCATCCCTCCTCCACCTGCTGCCTGGCACTCCGGGGGCATCCCTCCCCGCCAGTAGGTGGAAAGGCAGGTCTAAACACCATGGACGGTGTCTTTGCCAGTAATGCTGCGCCCGCGGCCCCAGCCTCTCTTCTGGTCCTGACCCGTCTCTCCTGGAGTGTTCGGTGGGCGAGCAATGATCTGCAACCTGGAGTCATGCCTGTATCTGAGCCGCCTCTCAGGGTCCTGCGTCCAGTCCTGCAGCTAATAATATGGCTGCTAGTTTGAGGGTCTTTCCTGGGGACCCCCTCGGGACAGGCGTCTATCATTCCTGGTGTCGAGGACAGGTCAAGTGTTCCCGCCTTCAGCAGAACTAGAGGACAAAAGTAGAGGACATGGCTTCGTGCCCACGCCCCCCAGCTGACCTGGACCTAGAGCTACGAAAGTCGAGCTTTCATTCTTTTCAATAACTTCAGGGCTAGAGGGACAGTCCAGTGGGTCAGGAGCTTGCCTGTTATGTGGTTGACGCTGATTGGGTCCTCAGCAGCCCATACAGTTTTCCACCCACCACCAGGAGTGAACCCAAAGCACAGAGCCAGCAATGAGCCCTGGACACAGCTGGGGGTGATCCCCAAAACGAAACAAAGTAGTCGTTCCAGCTTCTGGGGTTAGGGAGACAAACCAAAGGTCTGAGCGTAAGCTTTGCATATGAGAGGCCTGGGTTTGATCCCCAGCACCTTGTAATCGCCCAGGAAATGATCTCCAAGCCCTGAGCTGGGAGCAGCCCCTGAGCACTGTCAGGTGTAAACCAACCCCCTCCCCCCCAAAAAAAAACCCTAACTAACAAAAACACATAATACTAGCTTCTCTGACCTGTGCTCCTGGGTTTTACTCATACATGTAGGAGTGGTACCAGTTCCCCGTAAATCTCTCAACCTGACACAACATCCCCAAGTCAGCCCTGGAAGCTGAGACTCGGGGCAAAACTGGCGCCCATTACCACCATCTGCGGGGTGTCAGGGTTCTGGCCAGGTGGCCCCTAAAACAGGCTCTCTGGGGACGGGGAAGGGGCACAGGGAGTGTGAAGATGGTGCAAGGGGCTGAACTCATGCTCTGCCTGGTGTAGTCCCCTGGTCCTGAACCCCATGGGCGTTTGGACATCCTTGTCACTTAGGACCCGAGACAGCAGCCAGTCCCAGTCTCAGGGGCTATCCCCCACTCTGTCCCTGCTCCTTCTGCTCCTCCACCAGTGCTGGCCGCCCTCCACTCGGGGAGTTGGTTTGTGTCCTCTATATTTAGAAAGTTTCCGGCCCGCTCTGTGAGGCAGGGAGTGCGGAGGGGCCGCGCCTTGTCCCTCTGCAAAGCTGAGAGTGGGAAACGGCCGAGGAGCCATTCCAGATCCACTGTCCACTTCAGGCTTTATGTGAGGACTTGGGGACCCCAGTCCAGAGCACACAACACAGGGACCCTGGAAGGGGAGACATGGTGCTTTTCACATGGACGGGGGGCCTTCTGCCCACATGCTTCTGAAACCCAGATTCTGGAATCTTCTCCACTCTGGAGGCCAGAGGAATTGGGCACCCGTGGATGCTTTCCAGGAGGGGCCTTCCTCTGCCTCCTCTCAGGCCTAAGGCTCTGGAAGGAAGGTCCAGGGTCGGGATGGGGGACCTCCACTAACACAGAGCTTTGCTGCTGGCGCTGCAGTGTGGAGAGAGGGCCGGGGGGGAGTCCTGAGTCAGAGACCACCTTTGCACCTCTGCATGTGCCCACCTGGGCTCTCATGGGCTTTGATGTTTGCTGTGGGGTCAGGCACACACCCCACTCCACCCCCACTCCTCACCCCTAGCCAAGGCATGCCTGCACAGAGCTGCCAGTTAAAGAAAGCAAAGAGAGAATAGTCGGAGGAGCCAGCCCGAAGGCTGGAGCTGACTCATTGCATGCCCGAAATCCCAGGTTTGATCTTGGCACCGGAGTCCAGCCCCACCCCACTGCCCAGTCCCGCCCTGATCATGGCTGGCTGGGTGTGGCTCAGATGTCTTCCTGGCCTCAGTGGGCTAGAGCATGAGCCATGAGGTGCCACACTGCTGGGCTGAGCAATGCAGCACCATCAAGCACCGCGGGGGAGACCCATATGCAAGAAAGCAGGAAAGGCTGGAGAGGCAGTACGGAGGTTTAAGGCATCTGCCTTGCCTGAGTTTGATCCCCCCACAGTGTACCGTCCTCCAAGCACCACCAGGAGTGATGCCTGAGCAGAGTCAGGAGAAAGGGAGGAGAACATTACCCACAGGGACCTGGGGCTGGGACTGACCCCCTGAACAAGAGAGACAGGTGGTGAGAGGTGAGAAAGAACAAAGCAGTGGCATTTGGATCATCCCCAGAACTGCGGCCCCTGGGCCTCATCACTGCCTCATGGCCCCGCTCTCTTCCAAAGTGGGCAGGAGAGACCCCATTTTACAGATGAGGCAACTGAGGCAGGAAGCTAGAGTTGCTTTCGAGGCTGTGTGTGAGAAGCAGCGAGGCCAGCACCTGGCAAGAGGTCCTGATGGATCCCTGAAGACACGAACAGAACCAGGGACCCCACAGGGACATCAGGGTCCAGAGGGGCAGATCTCCAGCTCTGCCTCTGCGGATGGCAGGGTCCCTGAGGCTGTCGCAGAGGCAGGAGACTTAGAAGAGGGATTGGGGTGAGGGCCTGGGGGGGTGTTCCCCATCATTCCAGGGTTTCTATGGCAGCTTTTTCTCATTCCCCAGAGTCCTTGATTGACCTTAAAACAGGCCAACAGTAGAGGCCTATAAAACCCACATTTTCCTCCGACACAGCAAATTGCCCCCAGCCTCTCCTGGACACGCCCCGGAAACTTACAGCCAGCGGAAAAGGCAGGAGCCCCGGAGCAGCCAGCATTCAGGCCACACAGCAGGGAGAGGCTGGCCCAGAGGAAAACCCCCAGTAGGAGGCAGGCGCCTGAGCCAGTGAGTCCAATCCCGGCTGCTGAGGCTCCCACCCATCCCCTCCTCTCCGAGCCCTGTGGTCCCTGAGAAAGAAAAACACACCCAGCTGGGCTGGGCACTCCGGACAGGGGAAGACCCTCTCCCTGCCCACCAGTGCGGGCCACTCCAGAACAGCCCTGGAGCGCATCCTCTCCTCCTGCCCACTCTCCTTCAGCCCAGCCCAGCCCCGCCCTCTGGGGTTATCCCCACTCTCCTGACACCCACCAGGGCCCAGGGATGAGGCATGTTTCAGACAGAACCCTCTTTCTTCCCTCCTCCTGAGGCCCGTCTTGCACAGCAAATCAATTCCAGCCCCCAGCTCTGCCCCACAAGCCTCGCAGCCCCAGCATGCACCTTCTGGGGAACCAGCACCCACACACACCGGCCTCTGTGGGTGTCTCAGGATAGGGAGGGCTGTTGCTGCCCTCCATCCCTGGGGTCCTGGGAACTAGGCTGCCCCCCTCGATGCCAAAGGTGGACAAGCCCTGGTCACAATGCTCCCCGTGGGACAGGTGCCTGAAGCTCAGGGGAGACAGAACTGGACATGGGGCCTGAAGGGGCCGCCAGGTTGTGGCACCCGGTTCCGTAGCTGGCACTGTCTCCCAGCACGAGCAAGGAGGCCAGGTCCCAATGCCCAGAGCTCCTGGCTCTAGGCCGCACGGCCTGCCCCTTGTTTGAGGGTCTCAAAACAGGACTTGCAGAATTTGCAAATAAAACATACAGGATGTCGAGAGGCTGAAAGGTTGTGCAGGGGTTAAGGCGTTTGTCTTGCACATGGCTGACCGGCACCACATGGTCCCTGAATGTCCCTCAGGTAGAGCTGGGAGTAGCCCCAGCACCACAGAGTGTGACCCAACGCCCCCTCCCACCCCTACCCACCCCCAACTCTCTAGGACGTCCGATAAAACTTCAACAAGAAACTTACAGTCACAAAGAACCCTTTAGTAAGTATGCCTGCAATACTGCATGGGACAGACTTATACTGAAACAGCGCTAGCATTGCCCAGGTGTCCTGCGTTTTATCTGCCAACTCTATCCACGTGGGAAGGCTCAACAGCTGTGTTTCTTGGAAGACCGAGTGGGGCGGGCCTGGGTGAGAGAGAGAAAAGACAGGGAAAGACCAGCGGCTATGGGAAGCAGGGAAGCCTCAAAGGCATCCAAAACGACAAGGCAACAAGAACTCCTGCAAGTTCGCTCTTGACTGTGGGCCCTCAGCGAGGGCCAGGAGGGCCCCTGGGGTGGCCCCTCCCAGACACAGCTGCTTCTGTTGGACTTGCATTAGACGCTCTGGACTCCGTCCCGGGTAGAGAGCCCGTAACGGTGAAACAACAGCCAACACTTAGATCTGGTTTCCTGCGTGTCTGAGCTGGCCTGCGGCCTCCGCATCAGTCCATATGGTCACCACAGCGAGCCAGGGACCTAAGTACCGCTATCGCGCTTTCCACATGGGAGAGAAGCTGGAGTCACATGTCCAGAGGTACAGCCCGGGAGCCGCAGAGCTGGGGGCCCCCCCGGCTCCCACGCCAGCCCTACCCCCAGTGTTGGCAGGAATGAGTCAGGCTGTGTCCCACAGGGTCCTAACCCTGCCCCCCTGAGAACTTCCCTGGGAGAGGGTAGAAGGGATCAGCACAAGTGGGGCAGGGCCAGAACCCCAATTCCGGAAAGTCCCAGAGATCCTCGACTTCCACAGATGCTCAGTCTCCTGCTGTTCACTGAAGGCCAGTGCACCCCGCCCAAGGCCCCAGCTGCCCCCCACATTGGGGATGTGAAGGCTGGGTCGGGGGACCCACAGACTGAGCTGTGCTGTAGACCCTGTGGCACCCACAGCCTCCAGATCCCTGACTCCTCAAGTGAAAGCTCTGGGAGAAGTGCTTGGGGAAATGCACTTCAAAAGTGCTCCAAGGGGCTGGAGCAATAGCACAGCGGGTAGGGCGTTTGCCTTGCACGCGGCCGACCCGGGTTCTAATCCCAGCATACCATATGGTCCCCCGAGCCCCGCCAGGAGTAATTCCTGAGTGCATGAGCCAGGAGTAACCCCTGTGCATCGCCGGGTGTGACCCAAAAAACAAAAATAAATAAATAAATAAATTCTTTAAAAAAAAAAAAAAAAGTGCTCCAAGAGGGGCTGGAGCAGTAGCACAGCGGGTAGGGCATTTGCCTTGCACGTGGCCGAGCTGGGTTTGATTCCCAGCATCCCATATGGGAGCATGGAGAGCCACGAGTAACCCCTGTGCATTGTCGGGTGTGACCCCAAAAGAAGAGTGCTCCAATGAAAGTGCTCTGATAAAAGTGCTCAGGGAACCTTGCTCCAACCACAGGACAGAGCCACATTCTTGTCAGAATTCAGGGAACTGCCGTGGAGGCCAGGAAGAAACCAAGCCGACTTCTCTCCCTTTCTGCCCCTGCTCTAGTGAGGCACATGGAGGGGCTCAGCAGGCCAGGGGAGGGGCTGGGCTGCTCTCCTGGGGCGTCCTCACCGCCCCCACTGCAGTCACACCTCAGCCTCAGCACGGCTTAGGGACAGAATGGTGAGTTGAGTGGGCAGCCACCTAGACCCTGACCCTCAGCAGCTTCCGCTGCCACTTCTCCTGACACAGAAGCCTGGAGCACTCCCCTCGCCAGCCCACCTGCAACCCACACTGAGGGGAGGGGCCATGCCCTGCAGCCCCGGGAAGGGCCAGAGGCATCTGTGCACTTGGTAGAAAAATAAAGGGACAGTGATGACAAAAGGCCAGCAGGTGTCCCAGGAACCTGGTGTCCCCCACTTCCTCCTCTTCATGTCCTTCCCAGGGAGCACTGTGCCTGGGCTAAGGTATCTAGAGCTACCACTGGCCCTCAACAATATGGGCTTCCTCTCCTGCACCCCTGTCCTCTGGTACACCCCTCCCCGGGTGGCTATGAGCCCAGCAGGGCCTGAGTGGGTGCCACCATGCTGGCACTGTCGTGAGGTGCTCCCTCTCTCCTGCCCAGGGGAATCCCGGCTCTCTGGCTGGGGCACTCGGGGCTGGGAATGTGTGCAGAGAGACAACAATATCCATTCTCTGCATCTCAGCACTTAGGGGGCCTGGCCCGTCACCAGCGACACCTTCAGCCTGAGGACACGCTGCCTGCCTCTCACTGTCCACCCACCACCTGCCCTGAGGGCCAGAATGCTCTGCACCTTGCAGACCCCTACCAGCATAAGCTCAAGGAGGGGAGGAGGCAGAGCACGTCTAACACACCCAACCAATGCCCTGAGTTCAATCCTTAGCACCACCCCATGTGACCGCTGGGGGTGGCCCTACTGGCCGTCAAGCACTGCCAGCCTGAGTCAGGGTAAGTTTTTTCCAGCATGAACACCTCTCCCCCCGCCCCTCCCCCACACACACTGTCCTCGTACCCAGCCAGTATCCCTAGCAGCGGCCCCTATTTTTAAAAGGAGCAGCACAGGGTTTGGTCCCAGGCCCTTATATGGGTCCCCTTATGCGGTGCAGGAGCACCCCCTAACACAGAGCTAGAAGTAGCCCCTGATACCATGGTGTCAGCCCCTGCCCTCCCTTCCCGGGGGCAGGCAGGGGTCGGAGGAGCGCTTCTTGGGCTAGAGAGAGTACAGAGGCACTTGATTTCCATGCAGCCCATCCCAGTTTGGTCCCTGACACCCTTATGGTCCCTCTTGGAGCAGTCCCCAAGCACAGAAGAGCCCCCAGCATCCCTGGGCGTGGCCCCAAAGCCAAGCGAACAAACCAAAAGAAGCAACACAAATGTCCCCTCGCAGGACAGGATCACCTTGCTTTCAAATTAAGATACTAACAGGGTTCGACCTAGCCACACCTGCCCAGCTGAGCCTGGGATCCATCACTTCCTTCCTTCTACTCGGGTGGTAGAGAAAGAGGAAGGCAGGAGATGGGGGCGGGGGAAAGACGGGGTCTCCCGGGAGCAAAAGCACTTGCTTACGCTGCTCAGGACTCATGCAGAGCCAAGGGAGCACGGAGGAAGTTCTTGTGGTCTGGCTCCTTTTGATCTTCTCCGGCCCTTGCTGCATCTTTGTGGGAGGGCGGGGGTGTCCCCTAGTTCCTCACGCCATCACGTGAGTGGGAGCACTGACCCTTCAGATGGGCTCTGCTCAGGACAGCAAGTCACGCATGTGGCATGACCCAGAAGCCTGACATCTGGACGCGGCGTCTCTCTGGCGCCCCATTTCTCAGGATGGGGCATTCTTGGCCTTGGCGGAGAGAACTTCGGGGGGTGGGGGGCAGCCTTGTCTTTCCTCTCTGTGTCCATCCCAAAGACTTGAGGACAGAGGCGGGGGAGGGGGCAGGAAACTGGCTCAGGGTCACTCCCAACTCGCTGAGCGTCACCCCCTTCCCCCCTCCCCAGTGTCTGATCTGTGTGTCCTTAGGCTAAAGCCCTGGGAGAAGGCGCTCCGGGGAGAACCGAGTCTCTCCTGGGTGTGAGGAGCAGGAAGCCCAGACGCTTGTAATCACCTCTGGACCCCACCATTGAGCATGGATGCCCCCCCTCACCATTTCTGGAGGTCAGAGTTTTCTAACTCAGTGCCTGGGTCAGATGACCTGCATGGAGGCTTGGAGGGATCACTGGGGCACATGGGTTGGAGGGTTAAGTCTGTTTCCTCTGAGACTGAGAGGACCGAGTCCCCCACGGGAACCGGAGACCAGGTCTAGGTCTGAAGAACAAAGAGGCTCAGTGGCTTCACCGTGGGTCTCTTCAGATGTGGCCTCAGTGGCCTCTTTAATTTAAAACACAAATTTTCTCTGTTTGGCTTTTTTGGGCTACACCTGGCTCTGTACTCAGGAATTCTCCTGGCAGTGCCTGGGGGACCATATGGGATGACAGGGATCAAGCCAGGTTGGCCGTGTGCCAGGCAAACGCCCTACCCACTGCGCTATCATGCTGGCCCCCCAGTGGCCTCTTTAAAACAGGGGTCAGGGACAGAGATAGTTGAGAGGTGAAGACTCTTGCTTGAGTGCATCACGTGACCCTCTGACTGTCCCTCACAGTCCTTAGCAGGCCCCAGGGGCGAGGCAGTGCTTCCGAGCAGCAGGAAGTCCTTGGGGGCCAGAGCCATGGTACTGCGGGCTGGGCACTTGCCTTGCACGCGCCTGACCTGGGTTAGAACCCCAGCATCCCATCTGGTCCCCTGCACCCCACCAGGAGTGATCCCTAAGAGCAGGGCTGGGAATAAGCCCCGAGCACAGCCAGCTGTGATCCCTCAAATAAAAACAAAGAAGTGCTCAGACCTTAGTCAGGCAGAGAACACGACTCAGGAGGCTGTGACAGGGGGCTCAGGGCGGGAGAGCTCTGTACGAGAGCACATGCCTCGCATGCACGCAGCCATGACTCTGCCCACCACATGCCCCACGCCCCCACCCCACAGCACTACTAGGTGTAGCCCTAGGGGTCCCTGAGGACCACTGGGCTGTAACTCCAGGACTGAGAGTCACTGCAGAGCTGGATGTGGTTCTTGTAAGTATATACATGCACATATCAATCAGAGAAAAAGCAGATAGCCCCAGCCGTTTTGTGCTAAAGACTTATACGGCGATGTACTGTTGCCTTTACATAATAGTGCATTCAGATGAATAATTAATAATAATAATAATAATAAAATCCCACATCACAAAGGAAGATGACAGCAATCCGGAATACTCTGAGCTACAGTGTTTTGTGGGCGTCTTTTCAAAAATCCCAAACAGGAACATCTGGCAGGGCTGACAAGGGCCTCAATGTCTAATGGCATGAGTAAAACCTAGTTCAAGGCGTCTGCAACAATCGCCAGAGAAGATGAAGCACCAGGCAGGTTCTTGGAGCAGAGGCTCCTTCTGGCAACCCCCTGACCACCCGCCTTAGGGACTGGAGGAAGAGCCCGTGTGAGGGCGGATGGAGGGAGAACAACTGGGCGTCCCTCTCCCGTGAGTTCCAGCCGAAGCGACTCCAGTGCCGCCCGCAAGCACTGAGGTCCACTCCCGCCTCCACCCGCCTCCAAAAATACACCTCAAAGAATTCCTTCAAGTTCTTGCCTTCTGAAAAAAAAAGTAAATTTGAAAACAAAGAAACTGAAGGCCACATAAGCCAAAACAGAGTTGTTTTCCCCTGCACAGAAAGAGCCTCTGCCCAGTGGCCGCCCCAGCCGCCAGCGTGCATTTACCCTGGGCCTCTGATGAGCCTCCAAGCCCTGCTGCTGGCCTCCGGCCTTCCTTGGCGATTATTCCTCCTCTTCCCCCACGGCTACCCACAAGCTTTGACCACAGTGAGGACTGAAAGAGGGGCTTGTGGAATTGTTCGAGTTGGACCATTTCTGTTAATGAGCCTGGAAAAAGCCTTAATACGTTTCAGTTGTGGAAAAACATGTGTTTGGCCTCATTCTGCTCAAGAGCAGCCACGTCGTGTTTGGTGCACGGAGGGTGGAGGGAGGGCTCTGCTCCCAGGCCTGGGGGTGGGGTTGGGGGTGGGCGGGCACCGTGAGGAGTCCTTCTCTTCTCTGCACACTCTGGACCCACCCCAGCATCACCGAGCCCCACTGAGTCCAGCCATACCACTAGGCTGGGCCCAGTTCTGCAGAATGAGACCAGGTCACAGGGCTCAAAAGGCTTGTCCCTCTCCATCCACATTCAAGCCCCCAAGGCCACCTCCTTCCTCCATCCTCCTCAGCAGCAGCTTTGATCCGGCTTCTGAACCTCACTGTGCCCCAAACTCATCATCCTGAAAGTGGATGGTGTGGCCAGAAAGACCAAGGGTGCCAGGCCGAATGTGGTTCTAAGCACTCTGGCCTTCTGTTTGTGAGGATGTGTTAGAGAGGAGCATGAACCACGAGTAGGAGGCTCATTCCCAAATCCTGTTCTGCCACCTTTAAGGCAGGATAGAGGGGCGGATAGGACAGCAGGCAGGGGGGCTTGCTTAACACACAGACGACCCAGCTTTGATCCCATGTGGTCCCCCCAGCACCACCAGGAGTGATTGCTGAGTGCAGTCAGGAGTAACTCCCTGAGCATTGCTGGTGTGACCCCAAAACCAAAAAAAAAAAAAAAAAAAAAAAAACCACTCAAAAACAGAAAAACAAACCAAAACAAAAAACCTTAAAGCAGGATACAGGCCAAGGGACAGCCTTGAGGCTGAAGCACAGGCCTTGCACAGGCCTTGCAAGGCCCAAGTTTGACCTTCTAACCCTGGGAATGACCCTCCACTCTGAGAGGGGCTATGTCCTGAGCATTCCAGACAAACAAGTAAAACATAACAAAATGAAATCAAATCACTGTATCACACTGTCATCCCATTGCTCATCAATTTGCTCAAGCGGGCACCAGTATCGTTTCCATGGTGAGACTTATTATTACTGTTTTTGGCATATCGAATATACCACGGGTGGCTTGCCAGGCTCTGCCATGCAGGCAAGATACTCTCGGTAGCTTGATGGGCTCTCTGAGAGGGACGGAGGAATCAAACCTGGGTCGGCTACGTGCAAGGCAAACACCCTACCCAGAATAATTTTTTTTTAAATAGAAACATTAAAAAACATAAAAAACAAAAAAAACATAAAAATAGAAAATACAGTCCTTTTAGGGTTGAAGATATACCTTAAGTGGCAAGCATATGTCTTGCTAATGTGGCCCTGGTGACTTCCAAAAACCATCAAGCATGTTCCTCCTCCTTCCCACCTTCACATCAATAAATTACACCTAACAATATTAAACTCTAGACTTTAAAGCAAAAATTGCTATTGCTCAGTTCAACTCAACAAAAATGAACTGAGTGCCTATTATCAGTCACTAGTATTATAAAGAGGGTTACCTGGTCCCAGTTTTGAGAGTCAGTTTAGTGAGGAGGACAGAAAAATAAAGACATAAATAACTACAATATAGTGACATGTGAGTCATACATAGAAACACAAAGGCACTCATACACATACACTGCATTCAGTAAGACAAAGAAAAATCAGTGTAATACAGTGACTTAAAACATCTTTGGGGGGGCTGGAGCGATAGCACAGCGGGTAGGGCGTTTGCCTTGCACGCGGCCGACCCGGGTTCGATCCCCAGCATCCCATATGGTCCCCTGAGCACCGCCAGGAGTAATTCCTGAGTGCAAAGCCAGGAGTAACCCCTGTGCATCGCCGGGTGAGACCCAAAAAGCAAAAAAAAAAAAAAAAAAAAAAAAAAAAAAAACATCTTTGGGAGCAAATCGTGGAACTCAACCTTGAAATCTTTTGGGGGATAGGGAGGTTTGGGCAATACCAGAAAGTGCCTGGAGGCTCTGTGCTCTCAAGGATGCTTGGAGGACCACGTGGTACTGAGGGATCAAACTGGGGTCAGTGGCAAGCAAGGCAAGAGCGCAGCCTTAGTACTATCTTTCAGACTCTAGAAATAAGACCTTTTTTGGGGGATGAGGGACCACGTCTGTCTGTGCTCAGGACTTACTCCTTGTTCTGTGCTCAAGTATCACTCCTAAAGTGACATATGTTGTGCCAGGGATTGAACCCACGCCAACCATGTGTAAAATAAGCACCTTACTTACTTGCAGTACTATCTCTCTGGTCCAGAAATATGACTTTAAGTTGTGACACTCATGAGATTCGCCCTGCAGTCACTTTGAAAATATCTGGAAATAATATGAACAAGAAATACCTGATCCTGCTCTTCCTGAGGTTAATGGAAACTACAAATCAGGAAAGGGGAAATGCCATACAAATGCTATGCAAGGTTACCAATATACAAAGAGAAACACTATTTTAGATTTGCAGATTGGTGATAACTTCTTGGAAAAAGTAACATCTAAGCTGCAGTGTAGTTAGAAGTGTACTTAGTCTGGAAGTGTACTAAGAGTTACTCTGTCTTAGTTGTTAATTATTATTATTATTATTATTATTATTATTATCGTTATAATTATCATTAGTATGAACACATTGGTGAGGGGAGTGGCATAATGAAGGAAAAGTGAGGAGCAAAACATGTTCAGTGTAGAGTAAATCCTATGATAGAATCCAAGGAGAGTTGAAGGTAAGCCGATATGAAGACATTGCACACCTTGGTCATCTTCCTCTGCAGTTTTCAATTCTACCATAAACTACAGATAGAGTGAAAAGAGAAAAAGCTAAGTGCAGAAAAATAAGTATTTCTTTATGACACAATTTAACACAAGAGGAAGTGACAGCAGGTAAATGGTTGCTATAAGAAGACAGCTGAAATGCTTCAGAAAAACACCAAAGCCTTTGCTGAAATTCCCAGAGCAAGTGATAACCATGGGTTCTGTAGGGTACAACAACAAAATACATGTGGTATAAATTTATGGTATCAAGAAGAAAAAAACTTAATCAAGAATGGTTTTAGATCTCCAATTAAATTATTTAGTAGGGGTTATTAAGATAGAGACATATGAGGATGCAGAATGATTCTTGTTTGCATCAACAAGTGTTTTTTTTTCTTTTTTGGGTCACCCCAGCGATGCTCAGGGGTCACTCCTGGCTCTGCACTCAGGAATTACCCCTGGCCGTGCTCAGGGGACTATATGGGATGCTGGGAATTGAACCCGGGTTGGCCGAGTGCAAGGCAAACACCCTATCTGCTGTGCTATCACTCTAGCCCCATCAACAAGTGTTTTAAATTTCTATCACTGTTCAACTTTTAAGACATGTCCCATGTTTTGATATATTAAATTTTTATGAAAAACAGGTTATTTCTTTTCTTTTCCAAATGCCAAATATGCTTTTAAAACTACCTATGCCTCCAAATGTTCTGACAAGCAAAATACAGACTAACAACTAATGAAGTAAGTAAATTTCTCTTTCCTTTGCCAAGGGGCTTTCAAATTGAGACCTAGTTTGTACGTTTTTTAAAATCTGAAAAAGAAACACACCGACTAGGTGACTGAAGCACACAAACACATCCACAAGCAAATATACATACAAAGTCCAAGGAGTTCTTCACCTCAGGTATTATTTCTCTACATAAGCTTAGATTTATTCTATTTTCTTGATCTATAGCCTCTATTTGGTTATAGTCACATTATAGGTTTTTCCAAAAGCCAATTTTTCAATTTCTTGGTAGAATTCTTTAAATATTTTAGTACTCTGAATACTTTTTTCTGTGTCACACTAAAATAACCAAGTGGAATACATTTTTCATCTTATAATGAAAGTTTATAAGTTTATCCTTATAAACTTATAACCCTGGGAATGATCCTCCACTCTGAAATGGGCTATGTCCTGAGCTCCGGACAAACAAGCAAAACATAACAAAATGAAGTCAAATAAGTGAAATAAAGTAGCATGAAACAAGTATTCGATATGCCAAAAACAGTAGCAAGTCTCACAATGGAGACGTTACTGGTGCCCACTTGAGCAAATTGATGAACAACGGGGACGGCAGTGCTACAGTGCTTACAGTCCCCTGCTTCTGGCGGACATGGTAAGAGGAAAGGAAAACCCGCTAATAAGGAGCCTGTGAGCACCCACCCTGCGCCCACAGTGCCCGGCACGGAGTAGGTGCTCAGGACTGCTGGGACTGTCAGCTCAAAGCCCAGTGCTCTGTGGGGCCACAGCAGCTCTGCCCACTCAAGCCCTAGTGCCCGTCCTGGCCTGTGACCTCTGGATGGAAGGGGTTAGGGGGAGCCTGTGGATATGGTGGGAACAATGAGACCCGGAAGCAAAGGGTGCCTGTTGGCAGCTCCTGGGTCCTGTCAATTCGGAGTCCTGGGAAGGATGGTGCCTGCAACCTCCACCATCGAGAGCTCCCGGGTGCAGCCTCCTTCACCTTTGCTCTTCCACCCTGATGGCCAGGCACGAGGCAGCTGGCTCCCCGCCTCCCAGCCCCCCTCCCCTCCTGGGAGGCGTTGAGTCAGGGGACTCCAGGAAACTCAGGCTATCTCCTCCGTGGCTGCATTTTCCACATTACGTCATTGAAATGTGTCTGTGGTCAGCCTCCTCACACAGCTCATGGCACCCACTTCATCAGCGGTTCAGAATGTTCCGCCTCGGGGGTGACAGCTCGGATGGTCAGGCACAGAGGAGCCAGAGAAAGGTGGGAGACCCACTGCCTCCTGGCCCTGATCCTTCTGGGTCCTCCGGCTCGGGGGCTGTGGGACCGCCACACCTGTCTGTGGGGGTTGAGTCGTTCACTCTGGGTATTTGTTGGGAGGAGGAGAGGAGGCTTAGTGCCTCGATATAAATAATAAGAACAGAAACAACGTGCAGTAGGTTGGTGATAAACCTCTTTAAAACCACCCCAGAATAGTGGCTGCAAACCCAAGTGTTTCCCCCCACCCCCACCATTCAAAACATAACTTTTTCTTGAAAGGACCAAATTTTATATCTGGCTTTATATTCCAATTCAACTCTTTCACTATCTACAATGACTTTGGGGACTCAACTTCTTCGAACTTTAATGCATTCATTCATAAGATAATATCCATGTCTCAGAATTGCAATAAAAGTATGTGAAAGCTCCTGGTTTATGGTCCAACAAACAGTCGGCATCAGTCCTGGTGATGAATAAATGAAGCAAAAGCCTGGAGAGGGTCATTTTTCAAGTAAATGAAGCTCATTTCCACGCGCCTAGTCCCTTGTTGAAGCTAATCATTATGGACCCCCCCTTCTGAGTATGTTCCCCAAACCCCTCCTGGGTACTGCGGTATGCACTGTTCAGGGTGCTCACTCCTGCCCTGTGCTAATATAGATGGACATGAGACGGACAGACAGACAGGCTCCATCCTGTCTTCTTCTGGGGGAAGGTGTAGCCTAGAACAGAGGTTTCCCGCCTGATTTGGGACACCAATCAAGCTCATCAAATTGGGGGCAGAAGTGTGGACTCCCAAGAGCATCAATCATGGCCCTTTGCATCCCCCAAGTCTACCCAGACCCCAACTCTGACCTTCTCTCGCCACTGTTGGTGCCTCTAACCCAATAAGGGCCTCTAATGGTTCTGTCCTTGGTCCTCTTCCCAGCTGGCCACCACAAAGCCCCCTCCCTGATGACCCCCAGAGTCTGCAGCCTAAAAGAGATGTGGAAGGCACCAGAAGCCTCTGGATTCTTCGGGAAAGTAGAGATCATGGGGGCCTCTCCTACAGGCCAGGGAAGAATGCTGGTTTTGAATGATCTAGAACCGTTTCTCAACATTTTTTTTTCTTTTTGGGGCACACTCGGCATTGCACAGGGGTTACTTCTGGCTCATGCACTCAGGAATTACTCCTGGCAGTGCTCGGGAGTAATTCGGTGGGGCGCAGCCCCCTTCACCTTTGCTCTTCCAACCTGATGGCCAGGCACAAGGCAGCTGGCCACCCGCCTCCCGGCCCCCCTCCCCTCCTGGGAGGCCTTGAGTCAGGGGACTCCGGGAAACTCAGGCTACCTCCTCCGTGGCTGCATTTTCCACATTACGTCATTGAAATGTGTCTGTGGTCAGCCTCCTCACACAGGCTCATGGCACCCACTTCAGATGCTCCTCACCAGCGGTTCAGAATGTTACTGAATGTTACAGAATATTACTCATTACTTCTGGGTCTCATATGGGATGCTGGGAATCGAACCCGGGTCAGCCGCGTGCAAGGCAAATGCCCTACCCACTGTGCTATTGCTCCAGCCCCATCTCAACATTTTTTAACAACCCACTTCTCAATCATTTTCTTCCTGTGTCCCCCCCAGCCCCAAACACATCCTACCGGTTGCCCCCTAGTTTTGTGCCATGGATCCCCATTTATATGATTTTTACCCCACTCCCCTTAGAAGATTATGGGGGTACCCAGAATGTGGTGCCTGGTTAAGGAACATGCTCTGAGAAACACATCTTTGATCCTGAATGTAAGTCTCGAGATGAGCCTGGATGGCCAAGCCCTGCTGGCAGCGGTTCCTAGCACACTGGCTGGAAGTTGGGTGGGGTAGGGGAGGGGGTCACCGTCAGTGGGGTCAGCTCCACCTCAGAGACACGCAAAGACCATGGCTGCCATATTGCAGAGACAACAGCAGAAAGTCAAGTGAACTGCCTTGGCCACGGGCAATACGCAGGGGCTGTGGACATGCCAGCTGAGACGTGGCCTCGGAGACCCCTGCCCCAAGGAGGCCAAGAGGGAAAGAAGGCCCCACCTCTGTTCCCACTCACAGGAACGTACCACACAGCCTGTGCAAAACCATGTCAGGTGCTTCAAATGGTTAAACGGAGATTACAGTGGCAGGAAGAGCTCTGGGCTTAGTTCCGTCCCTGGCACTGCAAGGTCCTCCTCGCCTGAGCACAATCAGGTGTGGTCCTGGTGGCCTTTCAGCAACCCTGGGGTGGCCCTCACAGGGCCCGGGCAGCATCGCATCCTTGGCCCTAGCACCGAACTGCTGGCCCAATTGGCCAAGTCATGTTGGGAGTGGCTGCCGGCCCCAAGAGCCCTGCTTGGAAAGCACCCCCAAACACATTATGACATAATCCATCCATTCCGTTTCTGTATAAACCCCAAAGAGATAAAATTAGGGACTCATGTGCTATCTGCCCTTCTGCCCTCTTTCATAAGCGCATTCTTCCAACGGTGGAGACAACCCAAGTGTCCCTGGATGAATGGGAGGAAATAAAATGCAATATTTTTAGCCTTAATCAGGCAGGAAATTCTGACACATGTTTCAACATGGCTAAACTGTGAGGACATTATGTTAAGCAAAATAAACCAGACAGCAAAAAAGACAAAAGCCGTCTGGTTCCATTTACAAGAGTGGTAGCCGGAGTAGTGAAATTTGCAGGGACATTAAGGAGGGAAGTTGCCAGGCACTGGGGACTACTTGTGAATCATAGCGTATCAGTGCTGGAGAGAAAAAGAGTTCTAAAATAGAGTGTGCCCCAATAAACGCCCTGAGCACCACTGAACCCCACACTCCCTGCACTTGGGAAAATCAATTTCACCTTACATAACTTTACCATGTCCCCCCCCCACCACGCCCCCGACTCCCAAATGTTCCATTAAGAACATGGCTTATAGGGGCTGGAGCAATAGCACAGCGGGTAGGGTGTTTGCCTTGCAAGAGGGCCGACCCGGGTTCGATTCCCAGCATCCCATATGGTCCCCCAAGCACCGCCAGGAGTAATTCTTGAGTGCAGAGCCAGGAGTAACCCCTGAGCATTGCTGGGTGTGACCCAAAACGTAAAAAAAAAAAAAAAAATGAACATGGTTTATAAAAGTTTTGAAATCTGCATATATAAGTGTTTTGTTCTCTTAGTCCTAGTTCTGAATCTACGGTCTCTGTAAATAACCTCCATGAGCTTCAGTCACTTCATCTATGCAAGGGGACCCGAGGGTGTCTGGCTTCTAGGGTTGACATATAGCCTGAGGGGAAGCTGACCGGGATCCAGCACTGTGTATGGCAGGGGCAAGCCTCACCTTTCTCCTCATCTTTGCTGCTATTTTCACTATGGCCAAGGATTATTAGCAGCACCCAACCCTATCCTATGGGGGGGGGGGCGGGGGCAAGGGGGTTCCTGTGTCCATCCCAGGATTTACCCAAGAGGTGGTGACTTGGCTCCTTCTGGGTACCGGGGATGAAATTAGAGAATCTTAGGGAATGCTGTGGCTTTTGATGGATTCAAGAAACTTCATGAGTTTTTCCTCCATAAAGGCAAAAGACAAGCAAGGAAGGATCAGGCCACATACCTTACACTCAGGAAGCCAAGGCCCCTCTGTGAGAGGTGACCAGGCTGTCTGGAAGGATCCTGGGTCCCAAGCACAGTGGACAGTCACCCCCTCACGCATGGGGAAGCTCTTCCTGCCGTGCAAGGGCACCTCGGAAACCAGTCAGCTCTTCAGACATCGCTTCACAAAGTTTCTTCTTTTTCCCTTTCTGGCTTTGGGGCCATTCCTGGTGGTGTCCAGGGCTTATTCCTGGTGGTGCTCAGTGGATCTATGCAGTGTAGGGACCGAACCTGGGCCAGCTGCATGCAAGGCAAGCACCTTACCCACAGGGCTATATCTCTGGCCCCACCTCATGAGTTTCCAAGCTCTATCACTTCACTTCTTAGGCCTGCCTTCTGGCACCAAGCAGAAGCATAGTTCCCAGACTGCAAGCCCCGGAGCCCGGCTTTTCCCAGGAAGCAGGTTTGGTAGCGCCAAAGGGATGCAAGGCCCATCCCTTTGGGGCTACTTGTGAAGCTCTGTCGCCACCAACATCTCAACAGTCCCAGTCCCAGATTCCTGGCAGTATACATGTAGGATTGGGCCCCCCAAACCTTTATGCCAGGCCATTTTTCTAACTCAACAAGCACTTCTCTCTCCTTGGATCTCCCAGCCCTCCCTAATCTAATCCCTGCCTCTCTGCGTTTCATTTGCTGCTCCCCACCCCCAAAACACACCTTCAGCCCCGGCATTCGAAAGGATGTAGTGGTCCTCAGACATGTTCTTATTTTAGCGCACCTCCTGGTCTCTGAATGCTTCTGCAAAAATGCCCTTCCTGCCCACCATGGAAAAGTCCTAATCACTGCTCAGGATGCAGCACAAAGGTCACCACTTCCAGGAAGCCTCACAGGGAGCGGGAAGGGCGACTTCACTCACAAAATGACAGGTGAGCCTTCCCTGGTTTGGAGGACACCAGTGGGAGACGTGAGATGCCTGGGTTGGAGACAAAGGACATCTCTGCTGAGCTCACAGACAGCATAAACTCTGTGTGTGTGTGTGTGTGTGTGTGAGAGAGAGAGAGAGAGAGAGAGAGAGAGAAAGAGGGAGAAAGAGAGAGAGAGAGAGTTCCATGCAGCGACTCGGGTAAAGGCTATGCATGTAGTATCTGTGCCTCACGGCGGACGAAGGGCCGGCTTACAGAACCACAGCCAGAACCACAGCTTTCATCAAGGACCACAAGCAAACCTAACATGCACCTAGAAGGATGCACGTGCTTTTATCTTCCAAGGCTGTGTACTGTACATATATCCTAAATAAAGGATCTCTACTTATACAAGACTTCTGTCTCTGCTCAGAGATCATTCCTGGCACTGTAGTACTGGTTATTGAACTGTGACAGCTTTGTGCAAGGCAAGCACTTGACCCACTATACTAGCGTGCCTATCATCTTATTCTTAAATGTCTAAGAATTCTTAAATTCTAAGACAATTTTCTGGGCACTTAATTTTGAAAATGAATGATTTTCAAATAGCTTTGCTCTTATCTAATTGTCTTTTATTTTATTACTATATTTTATTAAAACAAAAAATGTCTTGTGGCATACCAGCTGTGCTCAGGGCTTATTCCTGGCTCTGCTTTAGGGATCATTCCTGGTCAATGGGGTGCTGGAGATTTACTGCATGCAAGGCAGGTGCTTTACCCAGCGTATTGACTCTCCAGTCCCTCTAATTGTGTCTTTCATAAAATTTGGTAAAGCATGATCTTCCTACTTTTCAATAGGTTAAACTTACTGTATTTTTAAAAAATCTTCTTTTAAGTAAAGGTCAAAATAATTTTTTTTGTTATGTTTCCTAGAAGGCTGGAGCGATAGCACAGCAGATAGGGTGTTTGTCTTGCACATGGCCAACCCGGGTTTGATTCCTCTGTCCCTCCCAGAGAACCTGGCAAGCTACCGAGAGTATCCTGCCTGCACGGCAGAGCCTGGCAAGCTACCCATGGCGTATTGCCTATGCCAAAACCAGTAACAACAAGTCTCACAATGGAAACGTTACTAGTGCCGGCTCAAGCAAACTGATGAACAACGGGACGACAGTGCGACAGTGCTACTTATACAGCGAGCAGTGACAACGAACAAACTTCTCTGACACAGGCTCTGGCGCCAGACCGAGGCTCCCTAGGAAAGAGGAACCCTTCCTGCCATGGCTTGGTCCCTTTCCCGGCCCATTCCTAGGTTGGGTTCTCTGCTACGGACAGTCTTTGACCTTTCTCAGCCAGATACACGAGAAGCACTCACTGAATGTGCAAACAAAAATCAATACCGGGAACATGGGGCGCCCTAGCAAGGGACATTGACATTTACTGACATTTACTGTCATTCGTTTTTTAAGCCTGTGTGATGTGTCTGTGACCCGAATAATTTACGTTTCTAAAATTTTCTTTTGCAGTCCTGGAGACTGGACTTGCCACACCAAGGCAGGTGCTCCACCACTGAGTCATATGCTCCAGACTCCTCCTTTCAGGATTATTTTTTTAAATGATAGTCTCAAGGCAACAGGATGTGAATGAAATGTTTAAGGACCCACTTGACAGACTTAGAGCAGTTAAGAAACTTATCCAGGGGCCAGAGAGATAGCACATGAGGAAAGACACTTGCCTTGCACATGGCTAACCTGGGTTCCATCCCTGGCACCACATATGGCTGCTCAAGCCCCATCAGGAGTGATCACCGAACACAGAGGCAGGAGCGAGTCCTGAGCACAGACAGGTGTGGCCCAAAAACTACCCCACCCCCACCCCTCCCCGAAATGAAAAGAAAAGAAAAATTTTCTAAAGTCACATTTCCCCAGCCCTTAGGCCACCTGAAGGCCATGCTGAAATCCGTCTTTTCCCGGAAAGCATCTAAGCATCTGGGTGTTTGTGGCAACCATGGAGGACAGCACAGAGGGAGTGTCTGGGTTTCTAGGGTGAAGGCAACCCAGCGGCCTGGCCCCAGAGTCCACTCTCTGCTGTCACTTCACAGTCCATCAAACACCTCCCTGGCTGCTGCATGCTGATGGCTGGGGGGGACAGTTCCCTGGGAACATCACACCTTCCTAATCTATCCTATTCTGACACCCAAATTGACCTTCTGCCCTAAAAAAGTGAGAGAAGGGCAAGATGGAGGTGTGAAGCTCCTTGTTTGCTCTCACTCACACTTCAGCAGCCCTCCCCTGGCGGGTGAGGGAGTGTTGTGGTCCTGGGCCCCCCCGTCCTTGGTCAGAGGTGAGTCTGGGCCTTCTTGCCGCAGGGAAATGGGGCGGCAGCTCTCAGAATGAGAGGTGTAGGGGCTGGAGCGATAGCACAGCGGGTAGGGCGTTTGCCTTGCACACGGCCGACCCGGGTTCTAATCCCAGCATCCCATATGGTCCCCTGAGCACCGCCAGGGGTGATTCCTGAGTGCAGAGCCAGGAGTGACCCCTGTGCATTGCCAGGTGTGACCCAAAAAGCAAAAAAAAAAAAACAAACAGAATGAGAGGTGTATGCATGATTCCACTTGGAAATTCAAGTTCTAGGATTTACAAAAAGAGAGTACTTGCTAATCCATCCAGAAATAGAACTGCGTACAGCAAAATTATTTTTAAAAAGGTTACAATCATTCAATAACCTTAACAACCTCTAATAGCCTTGTTCTCCCTCTTGGAGAACCTGAGATAAGCTACCAAGAGTCTATTGCCCACATGGGAGAGCCTTGCAAGCTCCCCATGGTGATTCATATCCCAAGTACAATAAAAGAGATATACATACTTCTCGGAGAACCCAGCAAGCTACTGAGAGTATCCCACCCACACAGCAGAGCCTGGCAAGCTACCCATGGCATATTCAATATGCCAAAACAGTAACAATAGGTTTCATTCCTCTGACCCTGAAAGAGCCTCCAATTGTTGGGAAAGACGAGTAAAGAAAGACTAAAATCTCAGGGCTGAGTTTAATAGAGATGTTACTGGTACCTGCTCGAGTAAATCGACGAACAACAGGATGACAGTGATACAGTGATACAATGATGATCATTTTAAAAATCACTCAAAAATATAGATATCTACAAAAAAAAAGTCTAGGGGACTGGAGCAATAGTACAGCATGTGAGGTACTTGTTTTGCATGCAAGCAACCCAAGTTCAATCCCTGCACCATAGACGGATCCCTTAAGTCGTGCCAGGAATGATCCCTGAGTGCACAGCCAGGAGTGAGTCCTGAATGCAGACAGTAGTAACCCCTAAGCACTACTGGGTGTGGCCCCAAAACCAAAACAAAACAATTTTTTTCTCAACCTATTTTCACCAACTTACATGAAATCTAAACCTACTTGCAACACATTTCAAAATTTCACAGCATTTTTTTTTTTTGCTTTTTGGGTCACACCCAGCAATGCTCAGGGGTTACTCCTGGCTTTGCACCCAGGAATTACTCCTGGCAGTGCTCAGGGGACCATATGGGATGCCGGGGATCGAACCCGGGTCGGCCGCGT
This sequence comes from Sorex araneus, assembly GCF_027595985.1. NCBI lineage: Eukaryota > Metazoa > Chordata > Mammalia > Eulipotyphla > Soricidae > Sorex > Sorex araneus. The sequence continues at coordinate 113,653,207 of NC_073307.1, forward strand.
GCAAGGCAAACGCCCTACCCGCTGTGCTATTGCTCCGGCCCCTTCACAGCATTTTTTTAATGTGAGATGTGGAATAATTTATGCCATAAATTTTCTTCTGAAGGATATTCAGGGTGGAGAGAGTACAACTTAATACAGCTAGGTCACAGCTCAACAATAAGTACTTGCTCCTTAAAGCCTGCTCACCTGATGGGGCTGGAGTGATAGTACAGTGAGTAGGGTGTTTGCCTTGCACTCCGCTGACCGGGGTTCCATTCCCAGCATCCCATATGGTCCCCCGAGCACTGCCAGGAGTGATTCCTGAGTGCATGAGCCAGGAGTAACCCCTGTGCATTTCCGGGTGTGACCCAAAAAGAAAAATATAAAATAAAATAAAACCAAGACTGCTCACCTGAATAGACCTGGTTTGTTTGGAAATTGCTTGCCTATTTCTCACGACACTGAGCTATTCAGTTTTCCCTATAATGGTTTCCAATGGATGCATGAGATACTAAGCCAGAAATCACAGAGCCGATGACAAGTACAAGTCTAGAAGTGTAAAAACACAGTGTCTGGTGCTAGGACTGAGGCCGAGTGTCCAGTGACTCGGTCCTCTCCCCCAGAAGCCTTCTGCTTCCACGAGTCCCTACATATCTGCCTGCCCCGGCCCCATCCTAGCTGTCAGGCCCTGACCCTCACCTCTTCTTCCTGTCGCTTGTCATGACCCAAACTTCCTCCTGTTTGTCTCCCCACCCGAGTCCCGAACCAGACACATGACAGGCAAAGACTTACCACAGGAGGGTGAACATCACACGTGAGGAGGTTGACTCACGTAGGGTGAGTCAGAGGGCTGTATCGGGTTGCACAGAGACCCTGGCAAAGTGCGTGACTCAGAGGGTGAGGCAGAAGTAAATTAGACTGCACGCACTAATGAGAAGAGGCCCGGGGAATCCCAGAACACAGCCTCAATCTCTGTGCAAACTTTATTCTTTTAGCAGAAGGTTGTGTGGAACAGGGAAAGAAACCAGTTTTAATTTTCTTTTCTTTGGTAGGGTAGGAGGCTTATGAATCATACCTGGAGATGCTCAGGTGTCACTCCAGCATCTGGGAGTTATAACTAATGCTGCTTTGGGGGCCCCTGTAGTACCAGGAATCAAATCCTGGCCTCCTGCGGGCAAAGCACATATTCGACCTATTGAGCTATCTCCCAGACTGGATTACTCTTTATTTATTTATTTATTTGTTTGTTTGTTTATTTTTGCTTTTTTGGTCACACCTGGAGATGCTCAGGGGTTACTCCTGGCTTTGCACTCAGGAATTAGTCCTGGTGGTGCTTGGGGGACCATATGGGATGCTGGGGATCGAACCTGGGTCAGCCGTGTGCAAGCAAATGCCCTACCCACTGTACTATCCCTCCAGCCCTGGATTACTTTTTAATAATAAGGAGCCTTTTATTATTTTTTTATTTTTTATTAGAGAATCACTGTGATGTACAGTTACAAACTTATGAAGTTTTCTGTTTGCATTTTACTCATATAGTGATCATTTACCCATTCTTCCACCAGTGCCCATTCACCTCCACCAATGATCCCAATTACTCTCTCACCACTCCCACCCTATCCCCCACCACCCCACCCTGCCTCTGTGGCAGGGCATTCCCCTTTGTTCTCTCTTAAGGAGCTTTTTAGCAAGCAGCTTTTATCAACCTGACCTTACTAGTTCTTACCTGGATTTGTGTTCCAGGGATTTGTGTCCCTTTTGAGAGAGGGCAGAGTTTGAAAGGGCCAAAGCAGAGTTCGAAGCCAGTGCACCTCCTTCCCACCTGACTTCACTTCTCCCTTCTGCCTGGAGACGGACAGACACCAAAGTCTGCATGTCCCAGCACTTGGCAGCTCCTTTCCTTTTCACTCCACGGGACCTTCCTGGATGCAGATCTCCAAGAACAAACTGGGCTGCCCTTACAGGTCCATGCTCTCTCCTAAGGAATTTTTTTTCGAATAATCCTCTGCTGACTTGCATTGTCTGGCTCTCTGCAACTCCAGAACATCGATGGAGCCCAGGAGCAGAAACCAAGACACAGGAGCAAAGCCAGTCCTTCAGCTCTGGAGACTGATAAACAGCTGAGAGGGACTGAAGAACTGGGGTCCAGTGAAGGAAGAGAACATGCAACTCTCTCCTCATGTAGCCTGTTGGTTGCTGAGCTCTGAAGTAACAGGATGTTTATTGCTCAATAGGAAACATCTTTCTAGAAATGCAGCCTTAGTTTCCCCAGTTGTTAGCACCAATCACTGATAAAGCATCCTGAGCCCAGAGGAGACATTGATGGCATCTGTGTAGAATTCCTCTGTCACTTCCCACAGAACACTGTCTGCGTCCACACCAGCTGTCTCTGGGACAAAGAAGTCACCTGAGCCACTGAGATGGCTATTTCTTGAGCATGTCTAGTAGTGAAATTTGTCTACCTGAGGCCTCGGAAGTCTATCAAAGTATCTTGAAATTGCTACAACATAATTGAACCTACAGATTCAAACTTGGTATTTTTTATACTTTTTTATATCCTGTTCTTTCTCTTTGGGCCACACCTGATTGTATTCCAAGATTACTCCTGGCTCTGCACTCAGGGATCACTCCTGGTAGGGCTCAGGAATCATGTGTGGTGCTGGGGATGGAACCGGGGTCACTGCGTGCAAGGCAAATGCCCTCCCCGCTGTATTATGACTCCAGCTCCTATACACTATTCGAAAGTGAAAACAGAGCAGACAACAGAAGTGTGATGTGCCAGGAGTAGGATTTTATTTATATTTACACTTGGGGCTGAGGGGGTAGTGCCTCTGAAGGCTCAGGAGGCCCAGGGGTCCTACTAGTGATTCTTGGCCAGTCAGGCTTCTGGGTCAATGCAACAGCCTGAGAATGTGGTGCTGCTCGGGCCCTGCAGTGCTGGAGACAGCAGGGCCACCCGAGTGACACTGGGGAACCTTCAGAGCCACACCAAGTGGTACTCAAGGACCTCCAGGAAGGGGACCTTATTTTAAACTGCCTTTCTTAACGGCACTATGACTAACTGGGTCAGAGCCTTCATTTTCGGGAACACTATTCTATAAATAAAAGCAGCCCCTTTGAGCACAATAGACCGAGAGCCCTGCAGCTCTCCGAGGAGCTTGCACAAAAGTAACATATCCATTAATGCACCCAGCGGCCTGTGAACGCGGCAGCAGAGAGAGAGGTCACAGCACACTGCCTCTGTGGGGCACTCAGGTGAAATAACACGCCTCCCGGTCCTCTGCCCCTTTGCATTTGAATGTGAAAACAGACCAATGCGGGCATGGTACTGCGTGAATGCTGCGGAATAGCATATAGTGTTACAGGCTGGAACTTGCCAGGAGCCTCCTCGGGTTACCACCAAGCATGCTAATACCCACACCAGCACTGGAGTCGAGGAAAGGACGGGCACGGGTGATTCCTTTCCACAGAATTCATCTGGGAATTTTGAATTCTGGAATTTTAGCACCCGTTTACAAGTTCTAAACAGTTTGTGATTTTTGTCCTCTGAATGGGTGCGGCCGCATTTCAGAGAGAGACAGACAGAGACAGAGACAGAGAAAGAGGTGTCTGTGCATTTCAGAGCCCACCGCATAAACCACAGGAATTGTGAAATCAGGAATGAGATGGCACGAACAATGTTCAACTAGCCACAGTGCATGGAGGCAAACCCACTCTTAGGGCTTCCTGGTCTGCGCCAGGGGCCTTATCTCTGTGGGGAAGAAGCAGGAGCCACTACCCACCCCCAATCTCTGCCTCCTTTGCATTAGGACTGCAGTGACCCAGGAGCCAAATGCACAATGAGTGCAAGAATTTCGTGGGCAGGGGGCTGGAGCGATAGCACAGCGGGTAGGGTATTTGGCCGACTCACTCGGCCAACCTGGGTTGGAATCCCAGCATCCCATATGGTTCCCTGAGCACCGCCAAGGGTAATTCCTGAGTGCAGAGCCAGGATTAACCCCTGTGCATCACTGAGTGTGACCCAAAAAGCCAGAATTCCGTGGGCATCTTCAACCAGACCTCACTCTGACTCTCCAGTCCCCCTGAGGATGAGTCTTGTGAGGTAAGAGAAAGCACCAGCATTCCTGCCACAGGAGGCCCCCTTCCCAGACAGCTGGAAAAGTCTCCCCTCTGTTCTCAAGCCACCCCTGGGGCTCACCAAACACTGGCCAGCCAAGTATCGGATGCCCAGATCTCCTGTCGAGCCACTCCACCTGGAATTCATTCTCACAGGGAAACTAGCTGCATCGATATTTCAAGAACTGAAGAGTCAGAAAATTTGGTGAGTTTCCTCTTTCTGGCTTCTGGAGGTCTCTCTCCTTGCCAACCTCTCTCCTGCCTCCTGAGGGCCTCCTGTTAGGACTGCCTTAACCAGGACCTGAAGCACCACACAAAGGTGCCGCCTGGATGTGTGCCGACCACACAAAAACACGAGGTTGTAAGGCAGATGTGGAGGTTCTGGATTCCCAGCGGAGCCTGAAGCACAGACCCCTGGGCTGATGGGACCATGCACCCCTGGGAGAATGGGCACGTGGGAACTCAAGTGTCTGAAGCTAGAGTCACCTTGACAGTCAAAACAAAGGGTGTGTGCCCTGGAGGGCAGGGGACAGGGGGTCCGACTCACGTGATTCCTTTTGCCTTCTTCATTTCCCATCGAAGCGACGACCGTCTCTGAAAAGACCGTTTGCCCAGTATTGTTGTTGGTGACCTAATAATGCAGAACACGAACAGTGGTGGTGAGCTGGGCAAAGCTCGCACATTTTGACTCGGCTTTCACTTCTGAAAGCAGAAGCATCCAGGTTGTCTCCACCCGCTGTCCAGCCCAGCCGTCTACCATCAGACAGCCTCCCTTCCCTGCAGTGAACAGGGCCAACCTTGGGTGTTGTCAGGGAGGAGGTGGTAGCAGAAACTGCTCCCCACAGTGTCGAGCTAACTAGTCACCTAACTAGCATCCAGTGGCTGCTCTTCTTTTCACTCCGGGGCTCCTAGGCTGAAAGGCAATATCTACTTCCTTTTTGACTGTTGCAGGTCTGGGCGTCTGAGGGGACATCTTTCACGAGGAGCAAGCAGATCTCAGCTACGCTGCCCCCTCCTTGCTCTGGTTGAGTGAGCTTGTTTCAACAAGCAACAACAGAATGAGCATACTTATAGTCCCCTCTCTCCTCTCCCTCCCAGTCTGTCATCAACAGCAAGCACCTCACAGTGAAGCTTAGCTATAGCACCTGGACCCTCACTGTCCCTGCAAGGGTGACCATGAAGTTAGTTCTGGTTTGGGTTATTTCTGGTTTGGACTGGTTATGAAGAATTCTGGCTTGGGAGCTAAAGGTCTGTTTTTTTGTTTTTTGTTTTTTTTTTGAGCCATAGCTTAGCTACCAATAACTATCTAGGATGCCATTTAAACAACTCATTTCTCCCCTCTGATTCACAGTTTTCTCACTTCTAGGTCATCTTTAAATTTCCTGCCAAATCTAATATCTCAGGAGTCTGTATTTGAACAAAGAGAAATGCTTAGCCTCGTTCGCATGAAAGGAAGGATTACGTCTTCAATAACATCTGCTAAATTTTTTATCAAAACAATTCCTTTCCACAACAAAAGGATGGTTATCTCATTCCTCCAGGCCACATTTGCACTGATAAACTGATTATTGTATGTTTTAAGGTTCTATGGTGCTGTGCATGTGGGTTGCAAAATTTCTCCAAGCCTTTATAGTGCGAACAGGTACTTTGTTATCTCTCTGAGAAATACATAATGTTTTCAAGTACATCTCTTCACTACTGAGATCTCTTTCATGAAGTACTGCACCAGACAGATGTCCCAAGGAACTCACCTGAGAATTATCTGGCTGTGTTGATTAAGGAACTTTAAAGACCTGAACCATGGAAAAATGCAAACCACTTGTTTTTGCACATCACTTAATTTATAGCGTGCTCTAACATATTGCAGATCACTCAACCTCACAATACTGTGGGGTGATACTGACATCCTTATTTCATAAATATGATTAGCGAGGGTCATGGAATTTTAGTGTATTTTTTTCCAAAATAAGACTCATTACTGGAACAGGTATGAGGTATTCTGATACCTACATGGAGCAATGTTAATAAGCAACGAAGGGACTCAGGGCTGGAGTGATAGCACAGTGGGTAGGGCATTTGCCCTGCACGTGGCGGACCTGGGTTCGATTCCCAGCATCCCATATGGTCCCCCAGCACCGCCAGGAGTAATTCCTGAGTGTAGAGACAGGAGTAACCCCTGTGCATCGCTGGGTATGACCCGAAAAGAAAAAAAAAAAAAGAAGCAACTGAGGGACTAGAGAGATGGGAGAGGAGTTAAGATGCTTGCCTTGCACATGGCCAACCCCCGTTCAATCCCCAGCATGATATATGGTTCTTCCGACCACTGCCAGAAATGAGCCCTGAGCAAAGAGCCAGAAGTAAGCCCTGATCATTGCTGGATGTGTCCCCCTCCCCACTACACACACTCTAATAAATGAAGCAACAGCACTGAACAATAAGCAGCTGAAATTATAGGCAAATTATTGTCAGAAAGGAATATATAACATTGTTTTGGGCAAGAATAAAATAATCACTTTGAAACCATGCTTTAGTGTATCAGACATGCAAGTCTGAATGGTTCTGCTTCTCTAGGGACTCATTCATTAGTCTGCAGCCAGGCCTATCAATAAGCTGTGGAAAGAGCAATGGCCATGCAAAGGCTATTTTATAATCCAAGCAACGAATCATGAAAATGAACCCCTTTATGATTGATGGCACAGAAACGCTGTTTCATTTATCTCATTACCTGGGCTCTTGGAGTAAGGCTTTTTGTGAGAGTCAGCACAGCCTTGTATAGAGGAGCTGAGATAAGACAGCAATCAAGAGCCTTCATGTTCACCCAACAAAGTCAACTTCACACACCCCAACCGTGACCCTGAATATGTGCTCAGCAGACATTCCTCACAAGAGAACAGCTTGCATGGGTTTGCTCTCAAAGTGCTGCTAAAAGCAAGTCAGAGACACACCAGAGTGAGACCAGTGCCACTGATCTCTAGATTTGCAATGTTTTCTTCCTCGGGGCATGTTGGGAACAAGCCTACTTGTTCCTCATGCAAGACATTAATTGGACCATGAGACACTCAGACATGTGGTAGGTAAGATGGAAAGAAGTCAGAATTAGAAGTTTGAATGGATACCCAGCAAATGAATGCCATAACCTATAACAAGAAAGGCCTCCACTTCTAAAATGGGACTATTTATAAGTTCCTTCTAATGAGACAGAGAAGGTCTATTTGTCAACTACAAAATGGTATCTACTTCAACTCCTCACTAAAAAATGCATAGATCCTCTCAGATAAATTCATTAAACTGAATATTTGGAAACCATCTCTCTAGATACTGCTTGATTTTTTTTTCCCCAAATGATAAAAATCCCTGAACATTCCTCTGCCATTGGACTGGCAGGAAGCCTAGAGTTAAATTCATTGTTTAAATGCAAAAGCAATTTAGGTCTCTTGATACATATCTCTCCCCTTTAAATAGTTCCCTCTGGCTTTAATCCTCATCTATGTTTTTGACATGTGTATCAAATATATAAACAAGTCCTTGAGTTCCTTAATGGGGGGAAAAGAGGGAGGGCTGACCTTGACGGGCCTTACCTTGTGAATTTCTCGGTGCACTTGGACAGTACTATTTCCAATCCTGGTTTCTGTATAGGTCTCATTGTGATAGTTGGGAGGCAGGTTTACCAGGATTGCTTCTGACGATGCTTTAGTAGCAGCTTCTTCTGCCTCCATCTATGAAATCAAAGAACATAATGAGCAAACTATCTTTCCCATATAAATCAGAGTCCATTAGGAAAAAGGGACTAATGTTAACTGTTGAGTACTGGTGAGTGCCCGCTGGAACACCATATTGTATCAAATATTTAACAAATAACCTAGGCTTACATCTTCCTGTGAGTGTGAACTGCGCCCATATCACAAAGGGGGAAAATGAGGCATAGTTGGACCAGATCATTTTACAAGACCTTTAGGGACAGGTAGAGCTGGAAGTTGAGCATGTTGTCATTCAACAGTCTCATCCCTCTACAAATGGGACCCTACTGACCTCCTCATAATCCAGGGGCCCTGGATTCGATTCCACGCAGGATAACAATCCACCCCCCTCCCCACCTCTCCCTCTTTCTCTCACTGAGGGCACATATGACTACAGAAGTGCTTTCTGCTCATTCTGCTTAGACCTCACACCACATGAAGGGAGTTTACTCGAACAGAGTGCAGACTCTGGAAGCAGGCAGAGCAGCCCCCTCCTCCCTGCAGGTGAGTCTCTCTCCCAGGATCTCAGGGGACTGAGCCCTGGTGGGTCTTAGTAGTAACCTGCTCAGTAGCGCAGCCATCTTGCCTTTCTTCCCTACCATTTCACTTCCGTTCTCTTCTCCTGATTCTGGGATAACACCCTAAATAAATAATCTGCTCTTACATCCTGCCTGGGGGAGAGGGGTGCAGTGGTAGTGGTGAGGAACTAACACAGCTCTTTGGGCTAGAGAAAGAGTTCAATGAGATGAACACTTGCTTTGCATGTGGAAGGTCCAGGTTCGAGTCCTAGCACCACATGATTCCCCCAAGCACCACTGGGAGCGACTCCTCAGCACAGAGATTATAATTGTTCCTGAGCACCGCCAAGTGAGCCCACCAAAAAGGCAAAAATAGAGGCAGCTCTTTACCCCTTGCAGGAATGGACCAGCTATGTCTCCCTCTTGGGGAGAAGCCCCACCTTTTGGGTAGGAGAGGGACATGTACAGAGACACAGAGGGGTAGTCTTCTGGATCTTCTGCCACTTGTCCTCCAGTGTTGGGTTTCTGAGGCCACTCTCCACAGACACCCCCACCGCAGTCTTCCCATCTTCCCACCCTCTCTGTGAGATCTATCAGCCAACAGTCAATTCACATCTCTCAATTTCCCCGTTGAAGGGGCAGCTACCTACACCCCATTCACAGCTCAAAGGCAGGCCACAACATGACCTAATTGAGCCCAAAATCTATGGATCTTGGGGCTGGAGTGATAGCACAGCAGGTAGGGCATTTGCCTTGCACGTGGCCGACCCGGGTTCAAATCCCAGCATCCCATATGGTCCCCTGAGCACCGCCAGGGGTGATTCCTGAGTGCATGAGCCAGGAGTGACCCCTGTGCATTGCTGGGTGTGACACAAAAAGCAAAAAAAAAAAAATCTATGGATCTAAAAGGAGAGGAGAGTCAGAGAAGTTCTAGCTGCTGGTGGGAGCTATCCCAATACTGTTTCTTTGACTATGGGCTATCTACATTCCTTAAAATTCACCCTCAGACAGACTTTACTCTTCAAAGATCTGGTCCTCAATCCCTTTTCTTGTTACAGGAGCCCCCTTCTTTTCCTGACTCTTCTAACCCAATCTGCTGAGTTGGGGCAGAATTCCCAGGGATCAGTGCTACACAAAAACACTGAACTAGAAGGAAGAAGAAAGGAGAGGGTCAGTCTGAAAGACGCAAACAACCACTGTGTGTGCCCCTGAGGTAGCTGCTAAGTCTCTAGAGACTTCATCGCCCAGTTCGTGGTGATGATCACCAACCCCATCATCTTCATCACCATCAAAACAACAACAGCCCCTGGGTTAGGGCATCAGTTGTCTCTGGGCCCTTGAAAGAGCCCCCTTCCCTGGATCTGGAAGATCCAGACCTTCCAGATCTCCCCGAACACTACCAGCACCCCTGTGAGGAAGGAGTTCTAGCCTGCTCAGGAAAAGTAATGCCTGCCTAGAAAAGGAGCCTGAGAGAGGCAAAGGAATATGAAGTGTGTGAAGAAATGGAAAAGTAAGCACAAAGAGCCAGGAGAGTGGGATGAAGGAGTCTACCTAAGTTTATCACACCATCAAGCTACAAATGCACAGGCTTGGTTCGAGTGCAGCTTTGTTGATTGGAACCAAGCACCTTTCCCTACAGCCCTTCTGCCTGTCCCCCGGAAGCGCAGGCTTTTCCCACGAGAGAGCACAGCCCCACACAAACTAGTTTCAAGATGATGATGACCACTTCGAGAAGCAATGTAGAGGTTGTAAAAACAGAGTAGGAAGGTTTGTGAGAAGAAGAGACCAAACTGGGCAGAACTCAAGAACAGGGAGAACCTGGACAGAAAAGGGCAAGAGCACGCCCAGTTGCAGCCTGCTGGAAAAGAATGGGGCGGGCTGCAGACTGGGACACAGGGTGCATGAAGCAGGAAAGGGCAGGGAGGCAGATCCCAGAGCAGCTGGAAAGCAGATGCAGTGGCTGCTTCTCCAGAACAGAATTGTGTCCATAATTAAAAACAATAACAACCCCCCCTCAAATATCTTCCCCATTCAGCCAAATTGGATGATTGGGGGGAAAGCACCTCCCAAAGGCACCCATATATAAACTTCTCATAAACATTTTGTTCCATCCCTTCCCTGCACCCCATGCCACCTCATCTCCCCCAATCCAAGGAATAGTGAGTTGCAGAATTCGAAAGCATAGTCGGGACATCAGGTTGACCCAGGAACACACAGCCTTGAACTGCTCAGGTCACCTGATACTGAGATGTTTTTTCTAATCGAGGATTCACATTTCAACCATCATGAATGTTGGCTGACTCAAGCTGTAGATATGGCACCCAAAATACGAACAGATTATTACAGATTATATTCACTTTTTTTTTATCGATAGTACCCCTAACATTCCTTGTTGTCCAAAGGTCAAATGTAGAATCTAGAGAAGGAAGAGAGGGGATTCAGGGTAGTGGCTAGAATAGAATCTGAAAACAGAAAAGTTATGTCTGGGAAGGGCATTTGAGATAGGAATGGTACTAAATAATTCCAGAAGGACAAGTCACTGGCTTTGGTAAGAAAGTGTCAGGGTGCTGGAGTGGGGCGAGGTGGGGCCAAGTCCCAGCTCTGCCACGAAGCAACTCTGTGACTTTGAAATGGTGGCACATGTCTCTCAAGCTCTGTTCTCTCTGTGGGAGAATGAGACCGTCCTATTTTGCTCAAAGGGTCTCAAAACCCAAGAGCTGGGCTCAGGCACCTACCATCCAGCAGGGGCAACACAGCACTACTCTCATAATAATCTCCAATAGGAAGAAAGACGCTAGCTTGCCAGAGAATGTTGGGGAGCAAATGGAAAGAGCAGACAGAGGGGGTTATATGTCTGAAGAGTTCGTGAACAAAATGGGAAAAGAAAAGGGAGGCAGCCAAGACAGAATGTAGAAAGGGGAAGAAAAGAATTTTAAATTTTTTGTAAGCAAGAGATCCTGGCATGTTTCGTGATAGGAAATTTACAGCTGGAAAAGCGTAGGAGACAGAGGTGCAACAGATGATATATCCAGAAGGAGAAGGGAATGTTTTAATATTTTAAAACTCTCGCTGGAATCTGAATACTTCAGTTCAGCTTTCAAATAATAATTGACAAGTTACCAAATCTCGAGTTTGCTTTGGACTCTGCAGACAAGCTTTTTATAAAACTGTCTCCCTTTCAGCCAGTGGTTATTTCAGTAGAATGAGCCAACTTCTTTAGTGGTACTGTGAGCGAAAAGCATGGCTTACAATGGAAATTTCAAATGCAACTCTTACTGCCACTACTAAGAGAAATATAAGCCTGAAGCAACAGGAGTTGTTTCATAGAGAAGGAATGTGAATGTTATTAAAAATGGCACTTAGAATTGGTTGAATCTGTGTGTCTGTTAAACGGACATATACAGTAAGAGAAAGAGGAGACGGAAGGCCAGGGGGTAGCACAAAGGGCTGGAAAATATGCCTTGTATGTGCAAGACTTCAATTCCTATCACCACATGGTAACCTGAGTACTGTCAGGTGTAGCCCTGATGGTCCCTGAGGACCACCAGGTGTGATTCTGGGGACACTTAGCATCACTGGGCTTGGGGAATGTCACATTTCTGGGCCCACAACAAAATCTTTGGCAGGGGTTGTCTGAGTATAAGATTTAAGTTTTCTTAAAAGTATTCTTAAAAAGATGGGAGTGGCCCCCCTTGAATATATAGGCCTTCCCCATTCAAGCAAAGAAAACTAAAAAGAATAAGTGAAGAGATAAATCCAGGCTTGATATTGGGCTTCTCCCTAGGAATAAATGAGGTGATAAAAAAGATCTTACAGGGGCTGGAGAGATAGTACAGCGGGTAGGGCATCTGCCTTATATGAAATTTGATCTCTGGCACCCCATAGAGTCCCCCAAGCACCACCAGGAGTGAGTGATCCCTAAGCACATAACCAGGAGTAATCCCTGAGCACTGCCAGCAGTGACCCCAAAGCAAACACACAAAAACCAATAAATAAAGGGAAAAAAGAATTTTTTTAAATCTTATAATTTTCCAGTTAGAGATGTGACAATGTGGAGGGGAAGAAGGAGAGGGCAGTGAGCAGTTTTATCCTCAAAACACATTTGGAACTAGGGAGGTAACATAATGGACTAGAGTGCTGGCTTATGCATGGGGAACCCTAGGTTCATTCCCTGGAACCAGATGATCCCCCAGCACCACCTGGAGGATCCCTGAGCACTGTAGATGGAGAAACCCTCAAGTAGAACTGGGTACACTCCCCAATAAAAACAAAATACACTTAGTAACATAAAGAACCATATACCCAGAAAACAGAAATATTCCAGACTGAACCATCAGTACAGATTTTCTCCCCTGACGATGATCCTGCAAATAGTTTATAGTTAACTTGTATTTCCCCTTAAGAGAAATCAGCAGCTTGAGTCAGCCGGAATACTAAAAGTTCAGGAAGCTGCTTGAAAGCAGACTCATGATGCAACTATGTAAACAAGTAATGAATGCATCTGGCCCGGCCTTTCTGGTTGTTCCTAGGACAGCAAATAAAAAAACAATTATCACAGCGGGTAGGGCATTTGCCTTGCACACGGTTGACCTGGGTTAGATTCCCAGCATCCCATATGGCCCATTGAGCACCGCCAGGAGTAATTCCTGAGTGCATGAGCCAGGAGTAACCCCTGTGCATCGCCAGGTGTGACCCAGAAAGCAAAAAAAAAAAAAAAAAAAAAAAAACCCAAACAAGCAAACAAAAAAAAAACAATTATCATTATCATACAAAGATAACATTTTATGATCTTTTTGACATTCTTTAAAAAATTCGGAATGTGGGGCTGGAGCAATAGCACAGCTGGTGGGGCATTTGCCTTGCACGTGGCCGATCCGGGTTCGATTCCCAGCATCCCATATGGTCCCCTGAGCACCGTCAGGGGTGGTTCCCGAGTGCAGAGCCAGGAGTGATCCCTGTGCATCGCCATGTGTGACCCAAAAAGCAAAAAAAAAAAAATTTTTTTTTTGAATGAATAACCCCAATGCACTAAAAAACTATTGTGTATTAGGCACTGGTCCTTCCCACAATCAATATGATGAAAACAGAATCAGAGCTACCATTTTTTGAGAACTGAAAATCTTGCATTAGCCTTATACTCATATCCTAGGTATGTTGCTCCAAATCTACCTATTTTAGATGAGAGGTGGGGGATGGAGAGGAGAGGAGAGAGAAGAGCTTGTTCTTTTTGCGGGAAATCTTATTTGATTCTTCTCTTTACCTAAAGGGTGGACATTTTCTTTATATCCAACCCCAGACTGCAGTGCTAGGAAGCACCAGTGCTGGGATCATATGGAGAAAGGCTGTTTCTCCCATCAGGCAGGTGTTCAGCGACTCTCAGCCTGTCCCCACTGCCAGGGAGGACAGACTGCTTTGAGGACCGTCTGCCCACCTGCACAGCTGCAGCAGAATTATGCCTGGAGGCAAGATGTGAACAACTGCACTCTGTAGCACAAATGGCCACAAGGATCCTTCTGGGCCCTAAGGGGCTCTGGTCAGTAAGGAGCCTGTGAGGTCCCTTGCGGGTCACCCCTCTCCTGCCCAGGCACCAGCCTCAGGCTACCTATACCTGTCCACTGACCACATGGGGGTGAGCCCCTGTCTCACTGGGAATCAGTATGCAAGAGAGAGAATCCAAGACCCCAGGGAAGGAAAACAACACCCTGACCTGGAATTGGAAAACCCCTGAGCTGAATTAAATTTGAAGGCACAGTTGAGGTGTTGCGTCTATCTGAGCCCCTGTACCTTCCATGAATGCACCTCCAGAGTTTGTGTTGCTACAGGAAATAGAATGCCCAGGGGCCTGGGTCTGGCCTGACCGGTGGATGTGGAGGTTTCAGCAGCCCAGGGTCTCCTTCACTTCCAGAGGGTGGCAGGAAGAAAGGGGCAGCATCCTCAGTGACACCACGGGAGGGCAGTTCTCAGTCCCCTCTGCCCAGTCCTGGAGGCTCTGTCCAAGGGCGCTCACCAGTTGGAGGGTGTCGGGGTGTGTGTGGAGGCCACAGTCTGCTGCCTGGACATCTGATCTCCTTTCCTCCCACTTCCCTGGCATTGCTGGCATCCCTCCAGATGGCTGTAGCCAGAACTGGGTCCAACAGGGAGTGCCATAGATAGGGATAGGTACAGATGCTCCCCTGGGCCAGGGGAGCTGGGCCAGCCTCTCCTCCCACCTGGCAATGCTTTGTTGCCAACCAGAGGGGAAAGAAACTTTGTCCACAGTGTTTGGAACTGGGAGATAACAGCAGACAGGCGGGCAAAGCTGTGCTTTGTCAAGGTGTCTGGTGTCTGCTGATCACACGTGGGTGATCACACGTGATCACATGTGCTCTTTATTGCATGGTTCTGAAATGCCAGGCACCCACACTTACTGTGGCATTTAATTCTCATGGGAAACTGACGGAGAGATTCTTTTTTTTGGGGGGGATGGTGCTTTTGATGCCTTTCTTGATCAAACACAGACCCATCCCCATGCAAGGGAAGTGCTCTTGGGCTGAAGTGATAGTACAGTGGGTAGGGGGCTTGCCTGGTCCAGACCCAAGCTGGGCTTCATCTTCAGCACCACGGAGGGGCCCCTGAACCACCAGGAGTGATCCCTGAGCATAGAGCCAGGAGTAAGTGTGGCCCCAACCCTCTCCCCTCCCCTACACTTCCCCCACCCTACATACACAAAAACGTTGTGTTATCTAGCACTGAGTTGCCTCCAGGCTCGAGGTATATATATCACAGGACTTGTCCTGTGTGCCCCCCTGGTGTGACCAAGACCTTGAGCCCAGGACTTGAGCCCAAGACTGATTGCAGAGCATTCTTGCGGTACACTGTGAGGCAATCCTTTGCATTACCCTCCACCTTCAACTCCCAGCCTTTGATGAGTCACATGACTGGTATTTGGGGTTCTGGTTTCCTTTTTTTTTTTTCCTGTGTCCATAGGGCAGCCCAAAGTTCTCTTGTTCCCACAAGGCCTCTTAACTGGACCTTAGATGGCATACGCACAAAGCTCAGGGTTAGGACTTGCAATGTCTATAGAGTTTCGGGGCATCTCTGCGAAACTAAGAGGGCGCTGAAACACCTCGGCGCGCATCAGCGTGCGCCCGGGGAGTGCACAGCGGCGACTACAGCGGCTCTGCAGGCAGGCGGTGACCCAGGCACCGGTGGGTCCAGCCTGAAGCTCTGCGTGCAAGAGCGCAGAGTGCAGTGGAGACAGGACTCTCCCGTGCAGCCTCCAGAATCCCCGCTAGCCCCAAACTAGCCGCCCGCCTTCGCCAACCCTCCGCGGCGGGTCCCCGGGGACCCGCTTCCCCGCAGCCGCCTTCCGCGTCTGGCGCCGGGACGCACCCACCTCTTCCACCGCGCTGCGCAGTTTATACTGAGTGTCCTCCATCAGTTCCTCGACCTCGCGGAACATCTCGTTGAGGGTGGCCTCCTCCTGCGGGTAGCTGAGAGCCGGGCCGGGCTCGGCGGGAGCCGAGGTCGCCGCAGGCGCGGGCGCGGGGGCCGTGGGCACCGCCGAGGCCAGCAGCAGGCACAGCAGCGTGCCTCCGAGTCGCCCCATCTCTGTTGCCGCCGCCTGGGGCCGGGAACGCAGTGAGCGGCGCACGGGCCACCCGCCTCGCCCGCCCCCTACAACGACCCGCCTCCCCGCACCCACCCCGGGGCCGCACCGGACCGTCCCTTTCCCTCCCGCTCGCTCTCCGCAGCTCCGGACCCCCGCGCGGCCTTTCCCGCCTCCTGGCGCACCCGGTCCCCAGGGCTTGTCCCTCCCGGGAGTGACTGCCCCGGTTCCCCGACTCCAGCACGCTCCCTCCGAGCCCAGATCCGTCCCAGCCTCGAGCAGGGCCGCCGCCTCCCCCCGCCCTCACCCCCAGATGCGAGCGCAGCTCTGGCGCCTTCGGCCCGAGCCGCTTCCCAGGGCGCAGACCCGCGACCCCGACCCTCCCTCCAGGGCGAGAACCAATCCGACCCGCACCAGGCCGGGGTGCGCTCCGGGCCGGACCTGCCTGGCTTGGCGGGGATGCTGCGGCGAGTCGCGGGAGCAGGAGGCGCGCGGCGGAGGGGCGCGGGGGCGCGGAGCGCGGCGCTGGTACCCGAGCGCGCCCCGGCCCGCCCCAGCCCCCGCCCCGCCGCAGTCATTGGCCCGCCCCAGCCCGGCCTCCCCTGCCTGCCGCCGTCTGGCTGGGAGAAGCCAGCCCACACCCCACCCCCACCCCCGCCTGCAGCCCACCCGGCCCATTGTCATCGCTGGTCCGTATTTTGGCAGCAGCTTGCGGGAGAGGGGAGGGTCTTCCTGCTCCCACCCCCAGCCCTTTCCCAGTACCTCGAGCAGCCCTGCGGGACGCAATCCTAGCCCTTCATCGCTCCCTCATCCCAGGCTATCACAGGCCGGCCTTCACTGTCCTACTCCTGCCAGGAACACCCACTTGTAGCTCCCAGAATAAGTCGCGAAGATGTCAGCAGGCAGCTTGAGGGCGGCCTAGCACAGTGGGTGAGATCAGATCTAGCACCCAGCCTGCCCGCGCGGGCATCGCGGCTCTGCTCCTGACTGCTTTAGTGCTTTAGAAATCTGGCTAAATTGCCAGATTCGTCTGCTAAAAAATAAAAAATAATTAAAAAAAAAAACACCCGGGGGCGGGGGGCGGGGTGGGAGGGGGGCGGTGCTGCACCTCAGCGCTTCCCACTTAACCTGCCAAGCCCTGTGGGCTGGGTGCTGCAGGTGCTAAAAGTGTCAGCTCTGTGTCTTAGTCACCTCTGCTTCTATAGCTGCCACTGCTGCAGGTTGCTCAGGAGGAAACTGGCCTAAGGCGCCATGGCTAGGAAGTGAATGTACAGGGATTTAAACCCAGGAATCTGGCTACAGAACCTTCCACCTTCACTGTCCGACTCCCCTATGGGGAGCTGTCTTGGGGATAAGAGTCGCGCTTTCTGTAGGTGGTCGCTGATTAAAACAGGTCCTGGGAATGGATAAAAGAGTTGAGGACACGTGACCCCCAAAGAGGCTGCTTGGGGACGTTGGTCATTTTAAGCTGATGGCCCAGGGAAAGCAGCAGACTGGGAAAGATTCTCTAAACTCTCCCTTTCTGCCCTAAAACAGGCCGTGACATTTCCCACGGGAAATGTGTCCTTTGCGACCTGAAAGTGAAGAGCGTCAGTCTCCCCCAGTCCTGGGAGCCACTGCTCAAGTGCATCTGAGCAGACACATCTAGGTAACCCTGCTCTTCACCCGCTCCGAGGTGTCCCAGACGTTCCTTGGCACTTTCCTACACGCTTTTTCCCTTAGCCCAACTCCTTTGCTTTATGCCTTATCATTTCTTCACAAATGCAGGGTTTTTTCTTTTTAATTTTTAACAGGTAAATAAGTTTTCTGTTCTGGCTACTTTCTTGGGTTCTCATTTTCCTGTGAATGATCTGCTTGCATGTAATCTCTCTCTCTCTCTCTCTCTCTCTCTCTCTCTGCCTGTCTCTCTCTCTGTCTCTCTCTCTTTCTCTCTCTGTCTCTCTCTGCTTTGCTTGGGGGCCACACCTAGTCATGCTTGGAGCTGAGGAACCATGCCCAGCTGTGCTCCAGGGTACCATGGAGTACTGGGGATGGAACATAGGCCTCTCACATATATAACATATGCACCAGGCCTCTGAGGCATCTCCTTGGCCCCTCCATGTAGTCTTTTAATAAGATTCATGTGCAAGGGTCAGAATGATAGTACAGTGGGTTGGGCAACTTGCCTTGCACCCAGCTGAGCTGGGTTTGATCCCTGGCATCCCATGTGGTTCCCTGAGGACAAAGCCAGGAGAAACCCTGAATATCATTGATATGACCCAAAAAAGTCAATATAATTTTAAATGTGTGTGTGTGTGTTCTTAATCTGTTTTCTACCAGCCCAAATTCTAAGATCTGATACCGTGAGTACAGAGGAGAACTTTTCCCCTCTCTTTATAAACACCCTGGCCACACTGTCATACTTATACATCTGAGTTCTCAACAGTGTCATTTGGGCAGCAAGCTTATCTGGGAATCCTTAGCATCAAGCACTAAGCACACCCCAACTCTAGAAGTGACGGTGTGGAGACTCTGAGAAGTCGGGCTTCTACCTAAAGATCCCCCCAGAATGAGAATAGTAAGGCATCTTACTGAATCTGGAAATAGGTTTGGCCTGGCTGACTCACCAACTAGTGCTCTTGTGCTTTCTTTCTGGGACTGACTTTCTTTGTAGGTTTTGCAAGTCAATTCCAGTTCATCTCTGGGCTGTGGCTCCCAACCATGTTCTCCTTTGGCACCTCCTGACTGGCCTCCCACAGGTCCCAGGAATCCTCCTCCCAAGACGATTAGCAGCGCCCCCTCTAGCCCTTGCATGCATGACAGCTGGCATTTAGCTATTCCTTAGCTTTCTAGGGAAGGCCGAAACCAGGCAAGGCCCTGGAGCTGAAGGTCTGCAGATCCCCAGTCCCTTCACCCTTCAGGATCATGCACTGAAAAGAAACTTGAATCAGAGCTGAGGCTGTTGCTGGGGGCCTCATTGGGGGGCAACGCCCAGATGTGAAGCACACTCAGAGTGAAGCATTGCCATCCTTCATGCTGCTGGCTCAAAAGACGGGGAATGTGCTCACAGAAGGCTGAGCTTCTGAAACCTTATCTGGAAACCTGAGATACTAGCCATGAGGGCTGGGGGGTGCTTGCCTTGCATGCAGCTGACCTGAGTTGGATCTTCAGCACCCCAAGCCCTGCCCCAGCTCCACCAAGACTGAGCCCTGAGCACAAAGCAAGGAATAAGCCCTGTATACTGTGGACTGTGGGCCCCCAAACAATAACAAACATAACGATGTGTTGCACCCCCCAGGTATCAGATGAAGGAAAGCATTTACCTAGAGGAGGTTTGGTTTGGTTTTCATTTGGGGCCCTGCAGGCTGTATAACAGGAGCTACTCCTCTTCACACAGTTCTCTGAGGTCTGTGCAGTGTCTGGGAGGAACAAACCCAGGCCTCCTTCAGGCAATACACCTGATCCGGCCCACTGGGATATCTGCCAGCCCTCAGAGGTCTAAGTATTCAATTCCTAAATGCAGGATGGTGTAAGTAGCTCCAATATGGAGGAAAACCACCTTGCTTCCCCCCAAACAGAAAGGTGTTTTTTTTTTTAAGAAAAGAAAAAAGGAAAAAAAGGGGGAAGAAAAGTTACAGGCCTTAAATGTCTGTTCCCAGCTTCATACCAAACTTTTTTGGGGAGAATTGCAGAGAGGGGCCTCCAGTGGACTCGCATGTGAACTGTGGTTAGAACAGCCCTTAGTACCAGTGGGAAAGCCACACTGAGGTGTGGGAGTCCCTGAGTGCAGAGGACCAGGGACACACAGAGCAGGTGGTTTTCCCAGAGCGGTCCAACACACACCGTTAGGGAAGGAACATTCTAAACTTCCATAATGCCTATCACATCACTGGTCTCAGAGTTTTTCAATCTTTTCCCAACCATACTCCTCTTTTGATCATATTTGCTTCCCATGACCCCCTGTTCTACTTGTTGGTCTCATGCTATATCTCTCTGCCCCCCCATTTACACGATTTCACCTCTGACCCCTTTGGAATTTCCTGGGGCCTGCAGCAGGCTCAAGCACCTCAACCCACTTGAGAAGCCCTGTCTTAAGGCTTGTATCTGTTAAGGACACTTGAGGGTTTTTTTTGGATATTGGAAGCACTTTCCTGGAATCATGGTTTACAAATTCTAAGGTCTCACATTTTCTTTTGGGGGGCCCCACTGCATGGATGAGGCGGTGGCTGCAGAGCATCCATCCAGCAGTTTCAGATCCACCATCCTCCCTCCAGAAACCTGTGGCCATGAGCCTGAGGAGACAGGCACAGAGACACAGAACACAGCACTCTTCGTAACTGAAAAAAACAAACAAAAATCATGAAAGTGGAGTTTGGTTTCTCAGAAGGAGAATGAATAAGTTGGGATTCCTACAAAAAAATAGAGCAATTAAAACAATAAGCAGTACTTTAAGGCAACAAAGTAGATGAATCTCCCTACTGCCCGCCCACCAAAGACGCCCTAATATGCAGGAAAGAAAGCAATCTGCAAAGTGGGTTGTACAGAATACTACTAGTGCATATTTTAAGAACAGCCAACACGACCTGGAAAGAGAGTTCAGTGTTTAAGGCTCTTGCCTCACATGTAGCTGATCCCAGTTTGATTTCTGGTACCACGTGGTCCCCTGAGCACAGAGCTAAGAGTAGCCCCTAGCATTGCTGATTGTGGCTCTCTCCCTCTAAACAAAACAAAGCAAAAACAAAACAGGGCCGGAGAGATAGCACAGTGGGTAAGTCACTTAGCCTGTCTCATGGCCCTGGCAGTCTCTGCTTACTTCTCTGTTTCTTTACACAGGGTGATTCTACATGTCAGGGACCCCAAATGTACCTGGTTCAAATCCCTGGCACCCCATATGGTCCCCCAAACCTGCCACGAGTGATCCCTGCATGTAAAGCCAGGAGTAAGCTCTGAGTACTGCTACATGTGGCCCAAACAAAAATAAAAATAAAAAAAAAAACTCAAAACAACACTACACTTTTTTTTTGAAGTCAAACAGATTTTATTTGGAGGTTTTTAAGAAGAAGATGGAGAGAAAGTGGGAGAGGGTAGAGTAATGTGCTCAAGAGAGAACCCGGGCTTCTCCAAGGGTGGGGAGGAGCCCCTAGACACACCCCAGCATTAGACATGAAAGCATGAACGTACACATCTCAAGAGGGGAGATTCGGGCAACACATGTGCTCAGGTGCCACATGTGCTCGGCTACATGGGCATAAGCAGCACATGAACTCAGGCATCACATGCACCAACACTAAAAAAATTTTTATGAGTGTCATAAATATAGAAACAAATACAGCAATGTCCAGATTTCCTCCAGATGAAGGGCAGGAGCAGAGATGGAGATATCTCTGTGGTAGTTAGAGCATTTTATTTCTTTAGTAGGGAGCACGGCCCCTGGGGAGGAGGAGGCCTGGGTGTCCTAGAGTCCCATGTGTTCTCTCATCACAGTCGGGTGCAAATGGGTGTCTCAGTGGGTCTTTGTATTTTTTTTCATTATAGCATATTTGAACTAATTGGTGAATAATCTTAAACTGGGGATGAGAGAGGGGGAGCAGAAAGCAAAAGAGAACTTCTCTCACCCCAAAATTTTGCTCCAAGTAAAGCAAAGGACAACATTTCTTACGGGCAGATTTTCCTGAGATTTGTTCTGGATGGAAATTCTCATCTTCCCAAGGACCAGCCGCAGCCTCTGTTACCATGAGGTGAGGGTGGGGAGCTGGAGGGAGCAGATGGGGCCCGTGGTCAGGGCACAGAGGCCAGGCCCACCTTTCTCTTCATAAAGGGTCCTTCTGTCTGCTGGAACAGGGAGGTAGATGCAGGGTAGTAGATAGGCCTTATCTGTGGGTCTCCGCACCCCACCTCTCAGGGGAAAGGAGACAAAGGAACTTCAGATCTCCAAACATCCACAGAAGCCACACCTGTTTTTGTGCTCAGGCATCACGTACAGGTTTTTGCTCTGTTGAGGGGTCTATTATGCTCCATTTTTTTTTTAATTGAATCACCATGAGAAACAGTTACAATGCTTTCATGTTTGAGTTTCAGTCATACAATGATCAAACACCCATCCCTCCACCAGTGCACATCTTCCACCCTCAATGTCCCCAGTATCCCCCCTTCCCACCCCTCCCCTGCCTCTACGGCAGATAATTTTCCCCATACTCTCTCTCTCTCAACTTTTTATGCTCCAATTTTTTAAAACATTTTTTCTTTGGTTTGGGGGTCATACCCATGGATGTTCCTGACTCTGCACCCAGAGATCATTCCTGGTGGGGCTCTGGGAGTGATATGGGATGCTGGGGAGGAAAACCTGGTTGGCCACATGCGAGGCACCCTACCCACTGTACTATCTCCCAAGGTCGTACAATTTTTAAAACTTTATCCATTCCAAGTAATTAATTATATGAGAAAATAGTGTATTTTACACATTTTCCCCCTATCTCCTTTACCTCCCACCAAATATAACTCAGGAAAATTATGAAGAGTTTGGCTCAGAGATAGGCTATGGGCATGCTGACTTCCAATCTGCTTCGCCACATGGGGCATCCACACGAGCTGTCTCTGAATCATCTCAAGTCACCCCGACTCTGAAGAGCCCCGGTACTGAGTATGGAAAGGCTAGAAGAGTGTGGGCTTACTTGGTGCTGTCCCCCTCCCCCCTCCACAGAGGCTCCATGTAGGAAGAAACAGAGAAGGAAGCAGACACATGCCAGGGCAGTGAGACAAAGGAGACAGAGAAACTGGCAACTAGAGGAAAGGTGGAGAAAAGACTAAAAATAGACTCTGCAGAGTGTGCAGCAAAAGCTACAAGAGGGGGAGATCTTGTGGTCTCCCCAACAATGCCCTGCCCCCTGCCCCTCTATGGGTTGGACATGAATGGACCCTGGTCCAAATTTTAACCCATCTGAGTATGTTTCAGATTTTGAGGTTGAGATATCTTCAGCCTGAAGACAAAAGCCCACGTGGAAGACAGAAGTGAAAGATGGAGGGAGAGAAACATTGAGAAGCTTCTACGGCTGAGAGGGATCTGATGGGGTGCGAGCAGCAGTGGGAGCTTTATCCGGTGTTGAATGAAGTACTTGGTTCATTCGAGTTCTTGATTCTCGTCTGTCATCATCTGCCTTCAGATTCTATCTGCCTGAGACTCTGAGACGTTTCCAGAATGTTCTCATCAACTGCCTAAATTGCTCGGTGAGGGGCTGGAGCGATAGCACAGCGGGTAGGGCGTTTGCCTTGCACGCGGCCGACCCGGGTTCGAATCCCAGCATCCCATGTGGTCCCCTGAGCACAGCCAGGGGTGATTCCTGAGTGCAGAGCCAGGAGTGACCCCTGTGCATCGCCAGGTGTGACCCAAAAAGCAAAAAAAAATAAAAAAATAAAAAAAAAAAAATAAATTGCTCGGTGAGACTTAGTGTTACTTTGTGTTACTGGCTACCAAAAGGCTCTGGACATCTGGGGTGGGGCTGGCAATATGTTTAGCAGAGACCAGTCTCTTCGAGGAAGGTTTTCATTAGAGGAGATTTCCCAACCTTCCTGCGATCCCAGGATGACAAATAGAGAGGGTCAGCCGGTGGTGGCTAGACAGAAGTGTCAGCCAGGGGCCGGCTCCTCATTGCCAGCTGACCCCTGACCCGCAGTGCCAGGCTGCAAGTTCATCCAGCCTCCCCTGCTCTCGCCTGTAACTTGTGATTGTTCTAAAGAAATGAATGCCAAGATTTTTTCTGAATGGAAACTCCATCTAGCTCTGGAAAGGATGATCATGTGGGTTCAGGGTTTCCATGAGTAACCGGCGCTGCAGCTCCAAAACATACATTTAATTTGCCAAGTTTCCGAGGGTGACTGAACAAAAGAGACCCAAGCGGCCCTATTCCAGGCCAGCACAGGAGGGATGAGCTATCGTGGCTGTCTTGCTTTTTTGTTGTTATTGTTTAGCAGGTGGGTTTCTGGGCTTTGAATATTTTTGTAAGTGTGTTTAAAGTGGACGATGACTAAGAAGCAAGAGAATGTTGTTGGTTTTGAGGGCTGTGGGGCATGCCTAGCTGTGCTCAGGGCTTACTCCTTGTTCTGTAGTCAGGGGTCCATATATGGAAGAGACATAAGCAGGCTCTGTGCAAGGAAAGTGTCCTACCCACTGCATTATCCTTCCAGCCCCTGGTACAAGAAAATTTTGGTAAAGCTGGTACCAGAAGAGGAAAAGCAAGGAATTGATGGTATTAGACTCCTAGGGGGAAAACTAGCTAGCTTTGTGCAACTAACTGTGCTTCTGCCCAATTTTCCCTATGCTTGGGGATAACATGTTTATTTTTTTTTCCTGGATCAATTTCCAATGCTGATTCCATAACCAAACCACCTGTAAAGCTTGTTAACCTTTGTATCCCCCGGAGAAAAGATGGGAATGGTGGGGCAACATTCAGGAATGGTCCCTGTTGAGGGTTCTGTTATCACTAGGTCTGCTCCCATCTGTGGATCAGTTTGGCGGAATCCACTTGTTCTGGTCTTCCCCAGACAGAGTTGGAAACTGCTAGGAAGAATCTGAACTTGGAGCTAAGTAGACCTGAGCTTGGGTTCTGGCTCTGATCTCAACTGCTATAATCAGAATATCTCAGGGTTGTCTAGCTTGGTCTGTACCAGACCATAGGGCTCTTAATTCACACCTCTTGTCACAAAGACAATCTGGGAAATCCTCCAGGTATCTATTCAGGTATCTCTACTCACTTCTGGTTTTCAATTTCCTTCACTTCCGCTATCTCCAAGTTACTTGTGCCTTCTTGAAAAGAATGAGCTGAGACTTAATAGTGGTATTTGCATCAAGCTGGCAGGGTGGTCCCATTACTAGGAGGAACTGTTGTGGGTTTATTGTATCTTAGGATCCTCGCTGGTGCTGCTGGTCAACACTAAAAAGAAATGGACTACTAATACACAAGATAATATAATTACACACATCTCATGTATATGTCAATAAGTGGAAGAAGACAGGCTCATTATGTTGTAAAAATAGGGAGGGTTTGTGAACAGATCATTGGTAGCCAAAGGCAGGGATGGGAGAGGAGTTGACTAGATTGCTGGATCATAGGGCAGCTCTACTTTTTTAGATCCTAGAGGAAACTTAACAATTTTCAAAACATGCTTGCACCTAATTACAATCCCACCAACAGGGAAAAAAGGTGCCTGTATTTCCATACTCTCACAAACCCTTGTTCCTTTCGACATGGGCCATTCTCACAGGAGTGAGGTGGTACCCCGTTGTGGTTTTGATTTGGATTTCCCTGATTGTCAGTGTAGAGGTACAACTTTTCATTTGCCTTTCAGCCATCTGGGTGTCCTCTTTGGACAAGTGTCTATTCAAATCTTCTGTCCATTTTAAAAATTGATCATTTTGGAGGTTGGAAATTTCTACGAGTTCTTTATATGCCATGTGTATTAACCTCTTATCTAATGTATGGTGTGTAAATAACTTCTCCCTTTTGGTAGGCTGCTTTTCACGCTGATGATGTTTCTTTTGCCGTGCAAAATCTTTGCTGTTTAATGTAGTCCTAATTATTTTATCTTTAATTTTATTTCCTTTATTGAAGAAATCTCTAATGCAGATGTTATGGAAACATCACTATGTCATCTTTCATGTGCTATATGGTTTTGGATTTTACAGTCAGGTTTTAAATCAATTTTGAAGTTGTTTTTGCATATGGATTTAGAAAGTAATCCAGTTTCCTTTTTTTGCATATAACTGACCAGTTTTTCCAATACCATTTGTTGAGATTTTCTTTTTCCACTGCATAGTCTTGAATCCTTTCTCATATGTTAAATAGGTGGGTTCAAAAAGTATTGGGAAAAATAACTGTTGGGCTGATTTCTGTGCTTTTTAATTCTATTTTTTATAATTCTATTCCATGGATCTCTGTGTCTATTTTAATTCCAATGCTGTATAGTTTTAATTATTGTCACTTCCCCTCCCCGCCCCAAGGGACCCAGCCCTAACAGCCAAAAACCTCCAGAACCCAGCCACTGCCATGCCCATGGCCGTTCTCCACACACTTGGGCCAAGCCTCACCCACAAGTGAATCTCCAGAAAAAACCAGGTATGTGGGACTCTGTGACTGAGAACTCTGGGTTCAACGGGACAGGGAACAAAGATCCTCTCCGCCCATATCCCATCCCACTCCCCCACCCTCGTCTCCGGCAACTCAGCAGTTGCGCCCATAAGCCACCCCTGGCTAGCACCAGATAATCTCTTCATTGGCCACCATCTAGATCACACGTCCTTCTCTCCCTGAAGGGAGCCACATGATGCTCGCCATACCATGCCACCGGACCCCACGCCAGGCAGTTTCACTCGGGGCACTCCAGAGGGGGCCGAGTAAGACTCCTCTCTGCCCCAAGGGACCTAGCCTTGGCAGCCAAAAACCTCCAGAACTCAACTGCAGCCCTGCTCACGGCCACTCTCCACATGCTCTGGGCTGAACCTCACCCACTAATGAACCTTTCCTGGACTGCATGGCCACATTCACAACAATGCAAAACTTCATAGGACACACCCTACCCATACTGCAGGAGCATCGAACCACATCTGATGGGCCATGGGCCGCAAAGTAGGAGGCAACCAACTTTGGAGGGAAATATTACATTATTTCAGTACTGCTTTGGGGCAGGGATTGGAGTTCGGGATGAAAACACCCGAAATATGGTGGTGGGAAGGTGTAGTGGTGGTGGGATTAGGGTTTGAATATTAAATGTAATCAAATATTCTGATACTTTATAAAATTTTTTAAAAATTTAATTATTGTCACTTTATAGTATAATTTGAAGTCAGATAACATGATGCTTCCCTTTTTCATTTCCTTCCTTGGAATTGGTATAGTTTGGGGGGGTCTTTTATGGTGTAAGTCTTTTTTTTTTTTTAATTTTTTATTGAGTCACCATGTGGAAAGTTACAAAGTTTTCAGGTTTAAATCTCAGTCATACAATGCTCGAATACCCATCCCTTCACCAGTGCTCATATTCCACCACCAAGAATCCCAGTATAGCTCCACCCCGCCCCCTCTATGGTGTAAGCCTTAATTTTTAAAAATGTATTTCCCAGGGCTGGAGCAATAGTACAGCGGGTAGGGCATTTGCCTTGCACGCGGCCAACCCGGGTTCGATTCCCAGCATCCCAGATGGTCCCCCGAGCACTGCCAGGAGTAATTCCTGAGTGCAGAGCCAGGAGTAAACTCTGAGCATAGCCAGGTGTGACCCAAAAAGCCAAAAAAAAAAATTGTATTTTCTTAAAGAATCATTGAAACTTTGATTGGATACATTAAATGTATATAACCATTTTAGTAAAATAAACATTTTGAATTCTATTTTAAAATGTCTATTTTGAATACATCAATTCTCCCCATCCATGTACATGAAATGTCTTTTATCTCTTAATGTCTTGTTCTATCCTTTTAATAGTGTTTTATAGATTTTTTTATGTAGGCCTTTTATATTCTCTTAAAAATTAATCCCTAAGTATTTAATTATTTTGAATACAATTATAAATTGTATATAAAACCAGGTGACTATAAAACCAAGCTCCTAGAAGAGAGCGATGCATTCTCTTGCCCTCGAGCCGGGCTATCTTCACCAGGACCCCTCTGAGGGGACAGGTTGCATTTCCCTCCCTCCCTTCACAGCAGAGCCTTAACAGTTGAGGACCTCCGGAACCTAGTCACAGCCATGCTCAGGGCCACTCTCCACACGTTCAGATGAGCCTCACGCATGGGGGAGCCCATGAAGGAAACCAGGTGTGTGGGACCCGGGGCTGAGATCTCCAAGGATGCTTGGATAGGGACTGGGCCTTTACCACCCAGATCCCCCATTTTCCAGTAGCTAGGCAGTCACACCCAGAGACTGCCCCCCAGCGCTGTATAATCCCATCAACAGCCAACATCCAGAGACTATAAAACCAAGTTCCTGGGGGCTGGAGCGATAGCACAGCGCGGGGGGGGGGGGGGCATTTGCCTTACACGCCACCGCTGACCCGGGTTTGATTCCCAGAATCCCATATGGTCCCCTGAGCAATGACAGGGGTAACTCCTGAGTGCATAGCCAGGAGTGACCCCTGTGTACCGCTGAGTATGACCCAAAAAAGTAATAATAATAATAATAATAATAATAATAATAATAATAATAACCAAGCTCCTGGAAGTGTGTGGCCACAATGTGGCCTCTCGACCTCTAATAGCCTAATTCTCCCTCTTGGAGAACCTGACAAGTTACCTAGAGTCTATTGCTCACTTTGGAGAGCCTGGCAAGCTCCCCATAGCATATTCATATCCCAAATACAGCAACAGATATATACATACCTCTTGGAGAGCCCGGCAAGCTATGGAGAGTATCCCGCCCGCATGGCAGAGCCTGGCAAGCTACCTGTGGCGTATTTGATGTGCCAAAAACAATAACAATAGGTCTCATTCCCCTGATCCTGAAAGAGCCTCCAATCATTGGGAAAGATGAGTAAGGAGAGGCTGCTAAAATCTCAGGGCTGAGTGTAATAGAGACTGGTGTCCACTCGCGTAAATTGAAGAACAATGGGATGACAGTGACAGTGACAATTATAAATGGGATTTATTTTATTTATTTTTTATTTTTTGCTTTTTGGGTCACACCTGGCAGTGCACAGGGGTTACTCCTGGCTCTGCACTCAGGAATTACTCCTGGCGGTGCTCAGGGGACCATATGGGATGCTGGGAATCGAACCCGGGTCGACCGTGTGCAAGGCAAACGCCCTAGCCGCTGTACTATCACTCCAGCCCCTCTTTTATTCTTTTTAAAAATTTTATTGTGGGCACTGTGATTTATATTGATAATGGTAGAGCTTATGCAGAAATCATTCCAACCTGCAGCAAGTGTCAGATGCCACCATTGTCCCCGTGATTCTCCCCCTGCTCGCTTCCATCCCACCCCACTACCCCCTCTACAGTGTTATGCTTCCTGCTCAAGAGCAGTTCTCAGTTTCTGCTGCCTTTGGGCATCTATTGTTTCCTTAATATGTTTCCTTAGGGCTGGACCCTTCATCCCCCTTAGAGAGCCTGGCAAGCTACGAGAGTATCTTGCCCGTGAGGCAGAGCCTGGCAAGCTACCTGTGGCATATTCGATATGCCAAAACCAGTAACAAGTCTCACAATGAAGACGTTACTGGTGCCCGCTCAAGCAACTCGATAAGCAATAGGATGACAGTGATACAGTGCTACAGTGAGTATGCTTCCTTATATCTCACATCTGAGGGGGATCATTCTGTGTCTGTCCTTCTTCTTCTGACATCGCTGAGCATGGTACTCTCCAAATTTATCTAGATAGGAGCAAATTACATGACTACATCTTTTCTTGTAGCCAAGTAGCATTCTATTCCGTATGGGATTTCTTTCTTAATTTCTTCTGATTTTTTTGCATTTTAGAATGCAAACTTTTTTGTACATTGAGTTAGAAACCAGTCTCTTTGCTAGTTATTAATTATTTCTAATAGCTTTTTAATGCAGTATTTAGGGTTTTCTATGTATGTTATTATACCATCTGCAAATAACAATAGTTTCACTTCTTCCTTTCCAATCTGCAGTCCTTTTATTTCTCATTGATTACTCCGAATAAGACCTCTAATACTAAATTAAATAGAAATAGAGGGAGTTGACAACCTTATCTTCTTCCTGCTTTTAAGAAAAAGTTTGCAGGATTTCTTTCACCATGAAGCACAATATTAAATACAGATTTGTGGTACGTGGACATTATTTTGCAGAGACATGCTTTTCCATCCTCATTTGACTGAGAGGTTTTTGGTGTTTTTTTTTTTAATTTTTTATTGTGGAAAGTTACAAAGTTACAAAGTTTTCAGGTTTAAATCTCAGTTATACAATGCTCGAATACCCATCCCTTCACCAGTGCTCATATTCCACCACCAAGAATCCCAGTATAGCTCCACCCCGCCCCCTCACACCCCACCCCCCCCACGCCCCTACCCCCCCCCACCCTAAGCCCCCCCCCGCCTGTGTAACTAATAAATTTCACTTTACTTTCACTTTGATTGCATACAATATTTCAACAAAACTCACTATTATTGTTTGGAGAGTCTCTCCCCTAAAGTCAGACCTGCTGAAAAGGAAGCATTAGATAATTTGTTTTCCATTGCTGAGGATGAAGAACTATGAGGTCGAGTGACCACACTTAGCGGCCTCTCAGTTTTGGGTTTCTGTAATTTAGTATTTTAGTAACTAAGTCCAGAGAGATATCTGCCAGAAGTTGCATCGTTGCCAACTTGTACTTCTCAGTTACATTATATTCCACATATGAGTGCAATCTTTCTATGTCTGTCTCTTTCTTTCTGACTCATTTCACTCAACATGATACTTTCCATGTTGATCCACTTGTATGCAAATTTCATGACTTCATGTTTCCTGACAGCTACATAGTATTCCATTGTGTAAATATACCAGAGTTTCTTTAGCCAATCATCTGTTTTCGGGCACTCTGGTTTTTTCCATATTGTGGCTATTGTGAACAGAGCGGCAATGAACATGGAAATGCAGATGTCATCTCTACTATACCTTTTTGCCTCTCCGGGATATATTCCCAGGAGTGGTATTGCTGGGTCAAATGGGAGCTCAATTTCTA
Organism: Sorex araneus; assembly: GCF_027595985.1. Taxonomy (NCBI): domain Eukaryota; kingdom Metazoa; phylum Chordata; class Mammalia; order Eulipotyphla; family Soricidae; genus Sorex; species Sorex araneus. The sequence goes on from NC_073307.1 coordinate 113,683,782, forward strand.
ACTTTTTGAGAATCGTCCATATTGTTTTCCAAAAGGGCTGAACCAGTCGGCATTCCCACCAGCAGTGAAGGAGAGTCCCTTTCTCCCCACATCCACGCCATTTTGGTGGTTTTTTTTTTAATTATAAAAGAGTCTTGAATACGCCAAGTGTTTTCTTAGCAACTAGAAGTATCATCATGAGTTTTTATCTTTTCTTTTACTGACACCTTGTACTACCAGGATTGATTTTCATGCATTGAACCAGTCCTGCCTCTCAGGAACAAACCCAATTTGGTCATGTTGTCTGACCCATTTAATACATTGTTCACTTTGAACTGGACAATGTTGAGAGGTTTTTCATCTAAATCCATCATATATATTGGCCTATAGTTTTCTTTTTGTGATGTCTGGTTTTGATATTAGGGTGATACTGAGTTCATTAAATGTAATTGGGAGTATTCCTTTTCTTGAATTTTTTTTAAAATCTAGAGAGAATAAGTATTATTTACTTTTTAAGTACATGGGTAAGTTCATGGCCATCTAGGAATTTTAGGGTTTGAGGGAGGTTTTTGGCTCCTATTTCAATTTCCATGCTTGTGATTGGTCACTTTAGATTTTCTATATAGATTTTCTATGTTTTCATACTTGTGATTGATCCCTTGAGTTTTTCTATATAGTTTTTTTCTTATTTCAAGCATGATTGTTTATATGTATCCATTTATTCAGTTGTTCATCATAGTCTTATAATAATATACATCTCTGTGTTTTCTGTGATAATTCTTTTTCATTTTTTATTTCAATCATGTTTTCTCTCTTCCTTTATAAGCTTAACTAAAGTCTTGTCAATTACTTTTTTTGTTTAGTTTTTTTGTTTTTTGGGTCACACCAAGAGATTCTCAGAGGTTAGTCTTGGCTCTACACTCAGGTATTACTCCTGGTGATGTGTGGGGGACCATATGGGACGCCGGGGACCGAACCCAGATTGGCTGCGTGCAAGGCAAACACTCTACCTACTGTACTATCAATCCAGCCCCAAGTCTTGTCAATTTTAACAACTGAAATAACTTAATTAGGCCCAGGGACATAGCTTCTCAGCAGAGCACTTGCCCTGCTTATATGAGACCTAGGTTTAATCACTGGCACCACAAAAGAAAATTTAAAAATATGAACTGAATTTAATGTATGTAAGCTATACTCAAGAGACTGTGTGTGTTGGGGGTGTGGCGGTGTCCCTTCAGTCCTGAGGTAGCTCAACAGGAAGAATGGACACTTCTCAAGTAACTCTTTGTAGTCAGGAATATCACAGAAGGCCAGTCTCGGCTTTGCTCCCTTCTAGGGTGATAATCTTGGCCATGCTCACATACCTCTCTAGAGTCTTGTTTTTTCATCTTAAATAATTTCTCTGCTAAAACAATAAAAGCAGGGGCTGGAGCGATAGCACAGCAGGTAGGGCGTTTGCCTTGCACGCAGCCGACCCAGGTTCTATTCCCAGCATCCCATATGGTCCCCCAAGTACCACCAAGGGTAATTCCTGAGTGCATGAGCCAGGAGTAACCCCTGTGCATCGCTGGGCGTGACCCAAAAAGCAATAAATAAATAAATAAAAGCAAGACACCCCAAAGGTTAAGACTTTTGCCTAATATGCAGCTGGGCCCAAGACTCTGGTTTAAATTCCAGCACTGCATCGGGTCCCCCAGCACCACCAGGTATGGCCCTGTGCACACAGATAGGTATGTCCCATCCCAAACAAAACTCATCAAAATCAATGAAAGTCTCCCTCGAGAGACAAGTGCTTGATGATGGGAGATACAACACTGTCATTGCAAAGAACCAGGGCCCTGCACTAATCTGACTCCAGTTTATTCCCTGTAGATGGTTTTAAGAAAGATGAATCTCTTAGATGAATCTTAGATGAATCTCTCTACTAGTTGAAGCCCTACTTGCCTCAGATTGAAGAAGGGGCTGCATCTGCTCTTCAGGACTGTTGTGTCTTCTAAGACATGGGTCCATCAGCATAGAGCCAAGTGCCAGGCCCAGTGGAAGCCTCGATGAGTGTTAGGGTGCACCATCCTCAGCGTGGTTCCTAGGCCCAGCCCACCAAGCCATGGCTGCGCCTCAGGGAACAGAGGTCCCTTTGTGTGTGCTCAGCTGGGACTCAGGGAGAGGCAGTAAGTGGGGAGTGTCCACTGCAAATTTGCTTAGACTATGAAGGGTTGTGGAAGGTCCTGGTGCAGACAGCTCTTTTCCGTTTACACAGCAAATCTTTGATCTGCATCAGCCAACAAGAGCTGCCAGCATGGCTGGGTCAGAAGAAGGTCACAGAATGCAAGAGCATTCCTGTCCACCCTAAGGTCCAGCTGCTGTGGTGCTCACACTTTCTGCTGTTTCTCTTCTCACACAGGGATGAAGAGAAAAATGGTGTTCCTGCAACACCATTTCCATGCATCCCTCTGTAGAAACAGGAGCCAGATTCGAATGAAGGCGCTTGTTGAAAGTCCATCTGAGGAATAGGGCGAGACTGCCCACACTGGTGGGGATTTGGATGGACTTAGAGAAGGGTATTTTCGTGTTTTCATTCTTTTGTCACCCTCACTTTCTGGATGTACCTGTGCAGAATGGTCCTGTGGACTCAGGATCCCTACAAGACGGGAGACCCAGCCAGGTAGTCTGTGCTGCTTCTCAGACTCACCCTGCAGGCCCCGATGCTGACCAGTGTGCAGGACAGCACAGACCAGAACCTGTCATCTACTTTCTTCTAGAACATTCCTAAGTGTCAGAATCTCCTAGGCCAGGGAAAGTGGGTGTTTGACATGGAAGTCTTAGATGTTGGGTCTTCAATAGTTGGCTCCATCATCATATCACTATGAGCATAGGGACTAAACCTTTATAGAAAATGTGCGGTATTTTTCTTTTGCAGGGTGGTGGGGTGGTGATTGGGTCATACCGGGTGGGGCTTATTTCTGGCTCTGTGCTCAGGGATCACTCTTGAAAGTGCTAGAGGGAACTTTAAGTGGTGCTTGGGGATGAATTGGGATTAGCTGTGCGTAAGGCAAATGCCTTTACCTTTGTACCATCTCTCCAGCTCCAAGAGTAAATGTACTCATCCCTTTTGTTTGTTTGGGGGGGGGTCACTTCTGCTTCTGCACTCAGGAATCACTCCTGGCAGGCCCTGAAAACCATATGGGATGCTGAGGATTGAACCCAGATCAGCCATGTGCAAGGCAAACACCCTACCCACTGTACTATTGCTCCAGCCTCTGCATTCTTGATTGTGGAGGAGAGATGACATTTCCCAGGTGATCAGAAGGTGATGATACAGTTTCTGGGAGTAATCTTGACAAAAAGAAAGATTATGACTGTAGATAAAATAAAAAGAAAAATGGAGGTGCTTTTGCATCCTACTCTCTATCTGTAATTCCCTCTCCACATGCTTGATTGGGGTCATTGGACAGGACCACGAAAGGAGGGATTTGTGAAAGGCCGACTCAAGAAAAATATCCAATGTAGAGGGTTCCAGAAGTCAGCTGGATAAAGAACGATGCCTGTTGAAGATGAGTGATATTCAGAGTCCAGAACTGAGAAAGAGTACTGAGTGTCATAGCAAGGTCTGATGAGGCAACAAATGAGGCAAGGTCTGATGAGGCAAAAAAGAGGAAGATAATACAGAGAAAGGATGTGTATTGCGGCATGGAAGAAAGTGAAGCAAGTCCAAATCTGTAAAGCTAGACAGGAACCCGCTTTCCTCTACTGAGGGCCAGGGAAATCCTCATGTGAGCAGCTCTCTCTACCAGACAGAAGCCAGACAGAACTGAATAATTTTCTTTAGCCTTAAAAGGCCTATGCAGAGAAACTATGTTTAAAAAATTCACACTTTATAAAACTGCAAGGAGACACTTTTCACATATTACGTTTTGAGAGTAAAGGGATTAAGGCCTGGCATGCAACCAAGCCTGCTCCATACCCAACACTGCTTGGACCTTCGAGTTTAGTGTGGTTGGTGCTGGAGGCCTTGGGGCCTCCTGAGCACACACTGCTCATGCCAGCAGGTGAAGTTCTGGCCCTCGGGAGCAGACCGGGCGGGCTGTGCAAAAAGAGTCCTCTTTTGGGGGTCTTCAGAAGTCTGGCTCGTTCTCCAGCCCCTCACCCACCTCCGTTTGTGACCTGGAGATGGATCTTTCCCGTGACCTGAATCTCCTGGCTAATCAATCCGTTTAATGGGAGTCTCCTGGAACAGAGGAATATTTGTTCTCCCTCAGGAAAGGACAGAAGGATCTGGAAGGAGGTGCTGACTGCCACCTTGTTCCTTCTCTGTGCTGGGTGATGTGGGAGGTTCCCAGAGCAAGTTCTGTGGCACACTCTGACCACAGGGAGTCGAGCAGAAGTGGCTGTGCCTGTGTTCATTTCCTGTTGTGTTGTTTAATATTTGGGGCTTCGGTTTCCATCTGGGTCATCACCCCCCATTGGACCACAAGAATATTGGGGGTTGGGTTCTGTGTTTTATTGTCATTTAGTCCACCAACTTCCTTCACTGCTTTGCCAGTACTCCCAGGACACTGGATTTGTTTTATATTTATTGGGGGGAGGGGTGTTGGTTTGAGTCCATACCCAGCTGTGCTCAGATCTTACTTCTGTATTCAGGGCTTACTTTCCAGCTCTGTGATCAGGGACCATCCCTGGCGGAGCTCCGGGAAACCGCATGTGATGATTGGTTGGAACTGGATTTGGTCAAGCAAGGAAAGTGCTTTTACTCCTCTGCTATCTCTCTGGCCCAGGTTGTTGTGCAGCCCTGATTTTAGTGGCCACAGCTGCAGGTGCCACGATGCATAGATAAGACCCACAGCTCCTCCAAAGGGGCTTTCCTGCCTCCACTCCTCAGACCCAACATTGTCTCTTGCAAATGTAATTTGAAATTTTTCTAGTGGTTGCAGGTACATAAAAATAAATGAACAATGCATTTTAACAACATATTTCTATATTTTATTTTTTAATTATTATTATTTTGGGGGGGGGTTGGGGTCACACCTAGTGATGCTCAGGGCTTACTCCTGGCTGTACACTCAGTTCTTGCTCTGGCTCTACACTCTGGAATCACTTCTGGTGATGCTCGGGGGACCATAAGGGATGCTGGGAATAGAACCCAGATCAGCCTCATGCAAGACAAATTCCCTACTCACTGTACAATTGCTGTTTCTATATTTTATCTAGCACAATAACTTTGGAATACTACCATCTCAACGTGTAATCAGTGTGACACTTTTGTTGTTGTTGTTGTTCGGTTTGGGGGGCTAGGGCAGTACCTGGTTCTGTGCTTGTGAGTTGCTCTTGCTGCTGCCACTGCCCTGGCCCTTCAACATAAACCTTATTAGGGAAGTATCTGGATTCTTTTTTTGTTCCTAATTCTCCCAAATCTGATGTGTGTTCAGTTGTAGAGTACGTCTCAGTTGGAGCTGGCCAAATCTCAGATGTTCAAAAACCACTTGCAGCTGGTAACTGTATGTAGGTCAGGCTCTGCTCACTCACAAAACAATCTTTCAACAGTATAGATCGTTCCGTTTTTACTCTTAAAGTCACTACTCTGGTGGCATTAAAAATGTTTGCACAGACCTTAACACCTTAGCTCCGATTTCTAAGAAACAACTTTTCAGAGCTGTTTAAGCAACTGAGAAAAGAGCAAAAGATGTGGTATAGTTTTGTTGCCACTGGTGGAAAAGTCAGTCTAGGCTCTGGGGTTCAGCTTATTTTTTTTTTAATTTTTTATTAGTGAATCACCGTGAGATACAGTAACAGACTTACAAACTTTTGTGCTTGTGTTTCAGTCATACAATGATTGAGTGCCCATCCCTCCACCAGTGCCCACTTTCCACCACCAATGGTCCCAGCATCCCTCCCCCGACCCCACCCTGCCTCTGTGGCGGGGCATTCCCTTTCGTTCTCTCTCTCCTTTTAGGTGCTGTGGTTTGTAGTAGAGGTATTAAGTGACCAGCACGTTCGGTCTATAGTCCACTTTCAGCCCACATCTCCCATCCCAAATGGACCCTCCTAGCACCCTTTAATTGGTGGTCCCTTTTCAATCTGAGCTGCCTTTCCCCCAGCATGCGAGGCCAGCTTCTAAGCTGTAGAGTAATCCTCCTGGTACTTATCTCTACTATTCTTATGTGTTAGTCTATCATTCTGTTACTTTATATTCCATAAATGAGTGCAATCTTTCTATGTCTATCCCTCTCTTTCTGACTCATTTCACTTAACATGATACTTTCCAGGCTGATCCACGAACATTTCATGACTTTGTCTTTTCTAACAGCTGCATAGTATTCCATTGTGTAGATGTACCAACGTTTCTTTAACCAGTCATCTGTTTTCAGGCACTCGGGTTTTTTCTAGATTCTGGCCATTGTAAACAGTGCTGCAATGAACATAGAAGTGCAGATGTCATTTCTACTATACTTTTTTGCACCTCCAGGATATATTCCCAGAAGTGGTATTTCTGGGTCAAATGGGAGCTCCGTTTCTAATTTTTTGAGAAGTGTCCATACTGTTTTCCAAAAGGGCTGAACCAGTCAGCATTCCTACCAGTAGTGAATCCCTTTCTCCTCACAACTGTGCCAACACCAGTTGCTTTTGTTCTTTTGGATGTGGGCCAGTCTTTTGGTGTGAGATGGTCTCTCATTGTTGTTTTGATCTGCATCTCCCTGATGATTAGTGATGAAGAGCATTTTTTCATGTGTCTTTTGGCCATTTGGATTTCTTCTTTGAGAAAGCTTCTGTTCATTTCATCGCCCCATTTTCTGATGGGGTTAAATGTTTTCTTTTTATGGAGTTCAACCAGTGCCTTATAAATCCTTGATATCAACCCCTTATCAGATGGGTATTGGGTGAATATCCTTTCCCATTCTGTAGACTCTGTTTGTATTCTGGGAACTGTATCTTTTGAGGTGCAGAAGCTTCTCAGTTTAAGGTAGTTCCATTTGTTTATCTCTTTTTCCACTTGCTTGGCCAATGGTGTGTCACATTTAAAGATACCTTTAGCTTCAGTCGTGGAGGGTTTTGCCGACCTTGTCTTCAATGTACCTGATGGATTCTGGTCTGATGTTGAGGTCTTTAATCCATTTTGATCTGACTTTTATGCATGGTGTTAGGTAGAAGTCTGAGCCCATTTTTTGCATGTAACTGTCCAGTTTGGCCAGCACCATTTATTAAAGAGGCTTTCCTTGCTCCACTTCACATTTCTTGCTCCCTTATCAAAGATTAGATGATCATATATTTGAGGGTGTATGTCAGAATATTCAACTCTGTTTCATTGGTCTGCGGCTCTGCCTTTGTTCCAGTGCCATGCTCTTTTAATTATTACCGCTTTGTATTAGAGTTTGAGGTTGGGGAAGGTGATGCCTCCCATCTTCTTTTTTCCAAGAATCGCTTTAGCTATTCATGGGGGGTTATTATTCCATATGAATTTCAATCGTGTTTGCTCCATTTCTTTTGTTTGGGAGGGTTGGTTTTTTTTTTTTGCTTTTTGGGTCACACCCAGCGATGCTCAGGGGTTACTCCTGGCTTTGCACTCAGGAATTACTCCTGGCGGTGCTGGGGGGACCATATGGGATGCCGGGGATCGAACCCGGGTCGGCCGCGTGCAAGCAAACGCCCTACCCGCTGTGCTATCGCTCCGGCCCCATGGGGGGGTTGGTTTTTGCTTTTTGGGTCATACCCAGCAATGTTCAGGGATTACTCCTGGCTCTGCACTCAGGAATCACTCCTGCCGGTGCTCAGGGGACCATATGGGATGCTGAGAATTGAACCTGGGTTGGCCGCATGCAAGGCAAATGCCCTACCTGCTATGCTATTGCCCCAGTCCCATGTTTGCTCCATTTCTTTGAAGAATGCCATGGGTATCTTTATAGGATAGCATTGAATTTGTACAATGCTTTGGGGAGTATTGCCATTTTGACAATGTTAATTCTCCCAATCCATGAACAGGGGACATCTTTCAGTTTCCTCGTGTCTTCTTTTATTTCTTGAAGTAGCGTTTTGTATTTTTCTTTGTACAGGTCCTTTACCTCCTTAGTTAAGCTGATTCCGAGGTACTTGATTTTCTGACCCATAATTGTGAAGGGGATTACTTTTTTTATGTCACTTTCTTCTCTCATTATTTGCATATAGGAAAGCCATGGAGTTTTGGGTATTGATTTTATAGCCTGAAACTTTACTATACCAGTCTATTGTTTCTAGGAGTTTCTTGATAGAGATTTTAGAGTTCTCTAAATATAGTGTCATATCATCTGTGAATAGTGAGAGCTTGATTTCTTCCTTTCCTACCTGAATGCCCTTAATATCTTTTTCTTGCCTAACCGCTATTACAAGTACTTCCAGTACTATATTGAACAGAAATGGTGAGAGTGGATATCCTTGTCTCTTCCCTGCTCTTAGAGGGAAGGCTCTTGTTTTTTCCCCATAGAGGATGATACTTGCCATAGGCTTGTGGTAGATGGCTTTGATTATATTGAGGAAAATCCCTTCTATACCCATTTTGTGGGGAGTTTTCATCATAAATGGGTGCTGGATCTTGTCAAATGTTTTCTCTGCATCTATTGATACGATTGCATGGTTTTTATCTTTTCTTTTGTTGACATGATGGATTATGTTGATTTATTTCAGAATGTTAAACCATCCTTGCATCCCCGGGATGAATCCCACTTGGTATGATCTTTTTGATGAGTTGTTGGATTCTATTTGCTAATATTTTGTTGAGGATCTTTGCATCCGTGTTCATCAGGGATATCGGCCTATAGTTTTAGTTTTTTGTGGTGTCTTTGTTTGCTTTTAGTATTAGGGAGATATGTGCCTCATAGAAACTGTTTGGGAGAGTTTCTGTTTCTTCAATTTTCTGGAAAAGCTTGAGAAGAACTTGCAATAGGTCCTCCTTAAATGTTTGGAAGAATTCGCTAGTGAATTCACCTGGACCTGGGCTTTTGTTTTTCAGAAGACTTTTGATTACAGTTTCAATTTCTTTGAAATTAATAGGTCTATTCAGGTATTCCAGATCTTCTTGGTTCAACTAAGGGAGATTATAGGAATCCAGGAATTTATCCATTTCTTCTAGGTTCTCTTGTTTCGTGGTAAACAGACTTTCAAAGTAGTCTCTGATGATCTTTTGAATTTCTTTGGTTTCTGTTGTGTAGCCCCACTTTTCATTTCTGATTCGGTTTATTAGGATTCTCTCTCTCCCTCCCTCCCTCTCTCTCTCTCTCTCTCTCTCTCTCTCTCTCTCTCTCTCTCTCTCTCTCTCTCTCTCTCTCTCTCTCTCTCTCTCTCTGAGTCTTGCTAGTGGTTTATCAATCTTGTTTATTTTATCAAAGAACCAGCTCTTGGTTTCATTGATCTTCTGGATTGTTTTTTGGGTTTACATTTCATTAATTTCTGCTCTAAGTTTTGTTATTTCTTTCCTTCTGTCTGGTTTGGGCTTTTTTTGTCTGGGTTTCAGCTTTAAGTCTGAAACTTAAACAGTTGTATGATCTGAGAGTGTTCTTAAGCCCTTACTAACCATTTCTTCATCTATACTGTAGGTTGGCTATTTACAAAGATTAAAAAAATATATTTGTCGGGGCTGGAGTGATAGCTCAGTGAGCAGGGCATTTGCCTTGCACACGGCTGACCCAGGTTCGATTCCCAGCATCCCATATGGTCCTTGAGCACCGCCAGGGGTAATTCCTGAGTGCAGAACCAAAAGTGACCCCTGTGCATCGTCGATGTGACCCAAAAAGCAAAAAAAATAAAAGAAAAAAATTTTGACCCAGGTTTGATCCCTGGCATCCTATATGATTCCCTGAGCACCTCCAGAAGTGATACTTGTGTGCAGAGCCAGAAGTAAGCCCGAGCACTGCTAGGTGTGGCCCCCCAAAAATAAAACAAAACAAAACACAAATAATAAAATCATGCAGAGATCCCCAGGGGGTGTCAGTAAAACTCAGCTCTCATTATTGCACCAGAGAAAAGGTGTGTCAACAAGAATATCCCAGCAATAGGGAACAACATTATGCTACAGCATATGGCACGGCAACCTGTAGCTGAAATGGTGTTTTACTTCCCATCCCATGAGCATCCCATGAGCATATACATGCCCATGAGCATACACATGCTCCCTTGAACATCCCATGAGCATACACATCCCATGAGCATACACATGCCCACCTCTGTGTATGCTCCATGATGAACACACAAAAGTACTTCAGGAATGAATCGCATGAAGAGTCTGTCGAATGACTAAAGCTGCCCCTGAAGTGTCCATAAGGAAAGAGTTTGGAAAGTATATATAATGTGCTTCCATTCCTGGTGGGCAAAGAAGATGCAGGGGCATGTTTAGAGGAGACGCTTGCTTATACGAGCCTAAGTGAAAGATGGGGCACTTACCAAACCGCTACGGGCTCTTGACGGCAAGGCTTCTGCTATTTGCTCTCGTGGAAAGCTCCCGCAATTGTTGTTATCCATGTGCTGGTCTTGTTCCAAATCCCTCAGACAAGGGGCTCCCCCACTGTCTCCTTCTGGAGCCCGTTTCTCCTCTCTTACCACACACCTTGGATCTGTTAGTGCTAACAACAGTAAAACATAATTGGTTCAAAGTTTGGGTCTTTGCCACTCTCTTCATAACCCCCCAACTCTTATTCCCAAATTGTTGCTCTTTAGCATTGCTACATTTAAATCTTTCACACCACATAACAGTGCCTAAACAGGCTGCATTAAAAAAAAAAAATCAAACAGCCAAAAACTACTTCTAGAGATGCACACCTCCCATTGAATGCTGGATTTGAAGCTGACCCAGAGAAATGCAGTATTGATTTCAGTATTAGAAACCTGAAAAAACGTGTCTGGTTAAGCATGGTTGAAAGTGTTGAGAATATTCTCATCTCCCCCCCCCCCCCCACACACACACACTTTATCTTTTCCTAAGGGATGGGTGCAGAAAATTCAAGCTGAAATTTTTATTCTTAGTCACACTAGAAACGTGCCATTTTTATTTTTAGTCACACTAGAAATGTGCCTTGGGGATCAGCCTCTGAGTGAATTTATTGATCATCCCGGCACTCACCAGTGTGTAAGCCGAACATGTATTTGTCTGATCTCTCTTGCTCTCAAGACTCCTCCTTGTGGCCATGCAGACAAGGCAGTGGCCAGTGTGAACTTTTATTTCTCCCCACCATCACTGTGTCTCTTGTGAAATTGGCCCTAAAGCTGCAGCAGTGGAACCCATCCTTCATGGGTACCGATGAAACTGCTGTTTTTGCTTCTCCAGTGCCACCTACACAATGAGTCAGCCCTGTCCAAGAACCCAACTCCTTTTGAAAGGTTCTTATTTTAAATATAAATCCTGAAGTATCACAGAGTAAAAGAAAATTTGCAAACCTGGGTACAGAGCAAAATGAACTTACAGAGGTTTTAGGTTTTAGTATGCAACTAGCGTCCAACTCAACTTGCAGAACAAGCTTCCAAAAGAGAAAGTAGGGGGGGGTCAGGGATGTAGCTCAGAGGAGGGGAGCACATCTAAGGTCCAGGGTTCGATCCCCAGCATGGTCCTGTTTTACACTAAGTAGAGCTAAGGTGATGGAACAGACTCCATATATTTTGGCGTTCTTGAGAAGAAATCATGATTATGTATGCGGGAGGAAGGTGGACATGTGCAGCTGAGAAACACATGATGAGCATGTATAGTCATATACTGAATGAACAGGAAATGATGGAGATCGTCACCATGTAGCCAGTAGGTTCCATCTCCAGCCCCACTGGAGAGCACATCAGAAGAGCAACATGGCAAGAAGCCAAGAGAGCATCATAGTGGCAACAAGCCTGCAGATGGCAGGCTTCTGTCCTCAGGGGCAGCGGTCCTGTCTGCATGGGAAAGAGATGGGGTTTTACAGGGAAGCTCGTGGGAGGGGAGAGGTATTGCAGGGAAGAAAGGGGAGGCTGTGGCCAGGCAGTGTAGGAATGAGCGATAAAGCTCCACTTGTGTTGGGGCTGGAGCGATAGCACAGCAGGTAGGGCGTTTGCCTTGCACGCGGGGCCGACCCGGGTTCGAATCCCAGCATCCCATATGTTCCCCTGAGCACCACCAAAAGTAATTCATGAGTGCAGAGCCAGAAGTAACCCCTGTGCATTGCCAGGTGTGACCCAAAAAAGAAAAAAAAACTCCCCTTGTGCTGGTTCCCTGAAGCACATGTCATCTCGTTTACAAACCTCAACTAAGTAAAGGTTAGGCTCTAGGAATCTGAGGGTAAATTGAGAACAGACTGTCCTTATCTTTAGCCGTTGGATCAAGAACCATTGTTCCTGTCTGGTATTGGTCTTCGGGCTGGCTTCAGCGTGGTGGCTGATGAGGAATGCTGGCTCTTGCTGGCCAAGGTTCCCAGCCTCCCTGACCAGTTCTGTTCATCCAGGGGCCTGGGTAGCTTATCAGGACAAAGATATTTGTGGGACTCTGTCTGGGACAGATTACAGCCAAAAGAATGTTGGCATGTCTGGTTGTCACCTCCAAACTCCGAGCTTCCGCCAGTTTTTGCTTTCTTAACCCCAGAGAGTCCATCTAGGATTGGCAGGAAAAGAAAGGTGAAAATTTGCAAAGGCCGGATGATCTGACTGAAGAAATAAAAATGAAGACGTTGGGTTTTATTGTGAAGGAGGAATTTCTTTTTTTCTTTATTTTTCCTTTAATTTTTGCTTTATTTAATAATATTTCATATGTTTAATGGAATTATCACTGTATTACTGTATCACTGTCATCCCGTTGCTCATCGATTTGCTAGAGCGGGGCACCAGTAACGTCTCTATTGTGAGACTTGTTACTGTTTTTGGCATATTGAATACACCATGGATAGCTTGTCAGACTCTGCCGTGCGGGCAAGATACTCTCGGTAGCTTGCCAGGCTCTCCAAGAGGGGCGGAGGAATTGAATCTGGGTCAGCTGCGTGCAAGGCAAACTCCTTACCCACTGTACTATCACTCCAGCCCAATGGAATTATCTAATACATTATTATATTGCCATTTTATTATTTTATTTTTAAATGAAGCACCATGAGGTACAGTTACAGACTTACAAACTTTTGTGCTTACGTTTCAGTCATACAATGATCAAGTTTGACTTGATCCCTCCACCACCAGTCATACAATGATCAAGTATGACATCATCCCTCCACCAGTATCTGTTCTCCACCACCAGTGTTCCCAGTATCCTTCCCACCACTCTCACCCCATCACATCCCACATACATACATACACCGCCTCTGTGGCAGGCACATTCCCTTTTACTCTCTCTCTCCTTTAGGGTGCTGTGTTCTGCAATGCAAGTACTAAGTGGCCATCATGTTCAGTCTATAGTCTAGTTTCAGCACACATCTTCCATCCCGAGCGGGTCCTCCACGCATCCTTTACTTGGTGGTCCCTTTGAAGGAGCAATTTCTTGCTTTTAGTTTCTTTTGTTTATCAGCTTGAGAACCCACACCTCAGCCTCCTGTGTCCTGGAAAATGGCTCACACAATAGACTCTGTGACAATGTTAGATCCGTGTGTGGTGGGATGGATTTCTGGGGGTGAGTCGTTCATTTCCCGTTCAGCTGTCTCCCTGTGCGCTGGGGAGCAGGTCCAGGTCTCCCCCACATCCTGCTGCCTCCTGGCTCCCCGAGGGCTGGAAAAGAACAGCTCTGGGTGAGTAGGCTCAGAACCTGGTGTAAATCAGAGAAAACAGAAACTTCTTTTATTTTGTAGCAAGAGCATCTGCCTTTTGGGGACCTCGGTATAAAATTAAGACATTGGAAAGTATGTGTGTGATCTTGAATCAGTCATTCCTCTGGTCTGAGTCTCAGCTTATTGGGGTGAAATGTTGATGCTTTTTAAATCCTACTCCAGAAACCTAGTCTTTTAACCCTCTAAGTGTAACCAGAGATGTTATCATAAAAAATTAATTTTTGCTTAGCTTTACATGTTTTGTTTCCCATCTAAGGTCACGGATGGTCTCTCTGTCTCTCTTTGTCTCTGTCTGTCTCTCTGTCTCTGTCTCTGTCTGTCTGTCTGTCTGTCTGTCTGTCTCTCTCTCTCTCTCTCTCTCTCTCTCTCTCTCTCTCTCTCTCTGTCTATCTCTCTCTCTGTCTCCCCTCCTCCCCCCTTTCTCTTTACAAATACAAATTTTGGAACTAAAAATATGAGTGGGAGCAGAAGCCTGCCAAGTAACCGTAATATTTTCTGGCTCCAACCGTCCTGCTTGCAGCCAGGGCCCCGGGTGCAATTTGCTCCCGGGACGCGCTAATCCTGCAGCATTGGGTGCTAGCTGTGCGTGCACGGGCCTGGAACTCCGGAGAACTGGCGCCGAGTCTGAAGCCCGCTGGACTTTTATTTTTAAGTGCGCAGTCAGAGAGGCCCGTTTTTCATAGCCGCATTCCTGAGTCTGATTAGTCTTTGGCAGCCGAAGGTGGAGAAGGAGATTGAACAACGGGTGCAGCAGGCGAAACCTCTTCTCCGCAGGCTGGAGCTTGTTCTGGACCCGGGTTTTTAAGTCACCAGGGCTGGAGGGTTGCGGGCACAGCGCCGCCTTGTGGCCCTCGGGGTTATTTTTCTGAGCACCGCTGGGAGTCACACAGGTCTCCGAGCGAAGGGGGTGGGGGGGTTCCCACCTGGAACTGGGGACGACTCTGCATGTGCTGGGAAGGGGGCTTCTGAGATCACCGCCTGCTCGGCTGTCTGACTCAGGAAGCCCTCTTCCTGGAAGCCCTCACACTGCCGAGGGAGGTGGGTGTGTGGTTATGGGCCAAGTGTGATGGTCACTGGGGGACAGTCTCGAAATCCAGAAGAGGACAAATTTTACAACTGTAAAATGGTAGATCGCGGGGGTGGGGTCCATGGACCGCGGAGGAAAGGATGCACGCCCTGCCATTATGCCCCGCAGTCCGGGGGTGCTGGCTCCCCTCTGCCCTCTCACTGCTCTGTCGCCCACACCCAGGGGTCTTGGGAAGAGTTCTGGACTTAGCCTGGTGCCTGGGGTGTCCGCAGAGGGACATCCACACCCTCTCCCTCTCTCTGCTCTAGAACTGGGGTGACAAGGATACCCGCACCGCTTCTTGCAGCCTGGCGCCTTGCACACAGCATGGACCGCTGTTGTTGAAAGTGTCCAGTCACGACATGAGACGAGGTTAAAAGAAAGACGAGAGCTAGTACCTGAGTTAAGGCTCTTGCCTTGCAAGTGCCCCCACGGGTGCTTCAAATATTCCACACCACGTGGTTTGTTTGTTTTTTTTAAATAATGTAGGAGTACTGCTATTTGTCCAGCCATTGATTAAGCTGATTGAACTGGGCATGAACTCCACATTGCTTTTTTTTTTTAATTGTATGACCGTGAGATAGAGTTACAAAGCTTTCATGTTTGAGATTCAGCCATACAATGATGAAACACCCATCCCTCCACCAGTGTACATTTTCCACCATCCACATCCCAGTCCTTACCCTGTCTCTACGGCAGACAATTTCCCCAATACTCTCTCTCTAATTTTGGGCATTATGTTTTGTGTTTTGCTCAAAATTTCCCACCACCACTCAAGCCTACCTGCCAGGGACAGATGCTAGATAATTTATTTTCTATTGCTCATTTTGAATATCATGAGAACTCGCGTGCCCACGATTGTAAATGTAAATTTCTAGATTGTAAATGGTTGGGTTCCAGAGATATCTCTGTACGGCACTCATCCATTTTGGGATTCAATTGAGAGTCTCTGGGCCAGAGCTGTTGGTGCTGGTGCACTAAAATGACACCTGGGGGCAAATTGTGGGTGTGACAGCCAGTCTGCTGAGCGGGCGGGGACCAGGGAGGGACAGTCCGAGTCCTCTGCCATCCTGCGGCCTGGATATTTAATCCTAGAACCCACATACTGGGGGTAGTGAGACTTGCTTGTGGAAGCTTTTGGTTACCAGGATTCCATCTGAAGTAGGCGGGGAAACTGCACCAGCTCCATCCGGGGTGCCCTGGTAAAATTAGCTTGGTATGGGGCCCGGAGAGATCTCCAGTGCTGTGGTATCTTCCGGAACTCGCTGCTGTGTCTCTGGGCCAGGGCTGTTGGTGCACCAAGATGGCACCGATAGGCAAATTGTGGGCATGACAGCCAGTCTTCTGAGCCGGCGGAGACCTAGGGAGGAACAGCCCCGGGTCCTCTGCCACTATGTGGCCTGGAGATTCAGTCCCGGAACCCACATACCTGGGCCTTGCTTGTGGAAGCTCTTGGTCGCCGGGATTCCATCTGGAGTAGGTGGGGAGACTGCACCTGCTCCATCTGGGATGTCCCAATGATGCTGTGGTGTCTTCCGGCTACACCATGTTTATTCCCCGAAATGCCACCAGGGGTCACTCCCGAGCACAGAGCCTCCAGCACCTCTGCCACCCCTTCTTCCCACACTCTCCTGGTGTCACCCCACCTGCAGTGGAGGCACCCTGACCCCTGACATGCTGCCCAACAATTCTACCTTGTCATGGCAGCCATGGAGAGGACCCTGCAGATGCAGAAGGCTCTGGAAGTTAAGGGTGGGGACAGAAGCTGGACCCTGTGGCCTGCCAGTCTCTCCCCCAGCGCCCCAACATTCCAGCCACCCTTCATCACTTGCATCCTCAGCAGGTCACCCACCCACCCTCCACCTCCTCCTCGGGGGCTTGGTCCCTAGGCTGCTCCCTCTGCTGTAAACAACTTCCTTTTACTTTTCTTTTTTTTTTTTTTTTTTTAAGATTAATGTAAGATTTTTTTTTTTTTTTTTTTTTTACATCCTGTTGTGAGGGTCTTTTTTTTTTTTTTTTATTGTGGAAAGTTACAAAGTTACAAAGTTTTCAGGTTTAAATCTCAGTTATACAATGCTCGAATACCCATCCCTTCACCAGTGCTCATATTCCACCACCAAGAATCCCAGTATAGCTCCACCCCGCCCCCTCACACCCCAAACACCCCCACGCCCCTAGCCCCCCCACCCTAAGCCCCCCCCCACCTGTGCTTTTACTTTTCTTTTCAATTTTGATGAATGTTTGTTCTCTTGGCCACACCCCCCCAAGTGCTCAGGGTTTGCTCCTGCCCCTGTGCTCCAGGATCTTTCCTGGTGGGCTCAGGAGAACCCTCAGGGGTGCCCAGGGGTCAAACCTGGGTGGGCGGCAAGGTGAGCGCCTGACCACTGTGCTATCTCTCTGGCCTCACCTTTTTAATTTTAAAAATATATTTCATTTTAGGGATTTTTTTTTGGGGGGGGGTCACTCCTGGTGCTCAGGAGGCATGGGAGGCCCTGCTCAGTCATTCTTGACCCTCTGCTGTCCCAAGGATCACTGCTCCTGGGCCCCAGTGGGCCTTGCTCTTTCCTTGGTCACTCTTTCAGATCTTGGGGACTCTAGGGCGAGGAGTGTCTGTAGTGTTGGGGGTCAAGCCAAGATTAGCCACATGCCAGGTATGTGCAGTGACCCCTGTCCTCCCTCTCCAGCCTCTCTTCTTTATTAATTTAAAAAATTTAATTAACTTTCAAATGATAGTTTAGTAACATAGTTTCACATCAACAGTTTAGTTACATAGTTTAACGGTTTGCTCTTGAGTGATCAAAGCCACCCCTCCCCCACTGCCCTCCTTCCTGGCCAGACTCAGCCTCCTTCTCACATTGCTTGAAATCTTGGTTTTGTAGTCCGAGGTCACGCGTCTGCCATCACTCTTCACTGTGCGTGCTCTCTTTTTGTCCCTCTATCCCTGATGAGTGCGACCCTCCTGTATCTGAACCTCTGCCTCTGACATCACAACACGATTCCCTCCAGTTCCACCCAAGTTGCAGGGAACTGCATGATTTCGTCTTTCCCTACAGCTGTACAGTTGCGCTATGTGGCCGTGCATGCCACAGACTCACCTGATGATCTCTCCTTGGACCTGTGGGTGGTTCCCGCATCCTGGCTGTTGTACTTAGTGCGGCGGTGAACCTAGGTCTGCGCGGATCTCTTTGAATGAGTGTCTTTGTGTTTAAGGGGCAGATGCCAAGCAGTGCGGTCGCTGGGTCACGGGAAGTTTTGTCTTTGCTGTTCTGAGATGTCTCCATATCGTTTTCGAGAGAGGCTGGATGAGATGGCCTTCCCTGTTCCTGTTCTATCTGCCTCCTACTCTCCTCACCCCCGGGAGCAGCCCAGATGTCACTTCCTTCACTCTGCTCCCCACAGTCACCCCACTGCAGCCACCATGTAGCTCAAGGTCAGTGTCTCTGCCTGGCACAGTTAGACCATGGAAGTGCCATTGAAGGCCAAAATACTCGGTTCTGTTACAGATCTGCCCCCTGCCCCTTTCCCTGCGGCATCATTACTTCCCCTGTCATTCCTGCAGGAAGGGAGCCGATCCCGAGGTGGGGCCGCACCTGGGGATGGGGACGTGACCAGGTGTTTCCATCCCTAGCCATGTTAGAAAATCAGTCTTAGGGGCTGGTGCAGCAGCACAGCGGGTAGAGCGATTGCCTTGCACATGGCCGACCCGGGTTCTATTCTCAGCATCCCTGAGCACTGCTGGGGTAATTCTTGAGTGCAGAGCCAGGAGTAATCCCTGTGCAATGCCGGGTGTGACCCAAAGAGAGAGAGAGAGAGAGAGAGAGAGAAAGAAAGAAAGAAAGAAAGAAAGAAAGAAAGAAAGAAAGAAAGAAAGAAAGAAAGAAAGAAAGAAAGAAAGAAAGAAAGAAAGAAAGAAAGAAAGAAAGAAAGAAAGAAAGAAAGAAAGAAAGAAAGAAAGAAAGAAAGAAAGAAAGAAAGAAAGAAAGAAAGAAAGAAAGAGAAAATCAGTCTTAAAAAAAAAATAAAAGTCAGTCCTCAGGGACTTATCTTCGCAGCTTTGCGTGCTCCAGCACTCTGAGAAGCGCCCAGCAGGTGGCGCCAAAATGCTGCTAAGAAGCGTAGTCTGCGGGGCTCCCTTCCCACTGAACCTGAGGTCTGGGTTCCCCCAGGACCTGAAGGCCTTGAGTTCTGTGTTTATGACCAGGGTCCTGCTCTTGACAGCATGGAAGGGCTGATCAGGAAGGTTCTGTATTGCTGCTCCATGCCTAGGGGAGTCTGGGCTGAGAGTCACCCCCCAGCACATATGCTCTCAGTTGCTCACTGTTGCCAGGTTAACAGAGCAGCGGCATCTGCTTTGGGTTCACCCCCCGCCCAGCCATCTCAGCTTCCCCTTCCTCACAGACAAGCAGCAAGTTCCCAGGCGCTTAGGAAGCGCCATTCAGTGAGGGAGGGCAGAAGGAGCCACGGTCCCACAGCCTGCTGACCGGCCACCCACTTTCTCCCTCTGCATCCACTTAGTCACCAGCCCTCATGGCTGGTCTACGCCATGTCCACGCCCGTGCCGGGTTCCATGGCTTATCCAAAGGGTGTGCAGGGCTTGGCTCTGGCCCAGGAGATTGCCATCGGGTGGGAGGGGGAGATAAGCTTGTGTAGCGACGTGAAGACAGTTCTTAGGCAATACCCAGGCTGTGCGTCAGCCCCGCCATCCCAGGGCGGCAGGAAAGGGAGTTTGTGGGCTGGGAGGTTTACCTAAGAAAGTCTCGTGGAGGGAAGGGCGGGAGAAGAATTGGGTCGCAGTTTCACCGCCGTCTGACGAGGCTCCCTGCAGCAGGAATGGCGAGAGGGCGAGAAAGAAGCGAGAGCAAGCTGGCTCACACTGGGGTTTTCATCGTGGAAGGGATGAGAACCCAACTTGTTAGGGTTTTGTAGTATTGAAAGATGCCCCTTGACCTTTGCTTCTTCTTCTTTTTTTTTTTTTTTGGCTTTGCAGAGGGGTTACGCCTGGCTCATGCACTCAGGAATTACTCCTGGCAGTGCTCGGGAGACCATATGGGATACTGGGAATTGAACTCGGGTCAGCCACATGGAAGGCAAACACCCTACCCGCTGTGCTATCACTCCAACCCCTTTGCTGCTCTGATTTCTCATTCTTTTTTGTTTGTTTATTTTAATTTTTTTTAATTCTTTCATTGATTCACCATGTCTGATTTCTCATTCTTAAGAGTGTTGACACGGAGTAATGTCAGGGTCTGATACTATGGACAAATGAGGCAAAATCAGGAGAAAAATCATTTCTCCAGGCAGCAAGGTCCCTGATGGAATTAGATTTGTTGCCATCAATGTCTGTCACCAAGATGCGAGGCCTGTCCGTCGGTCTATCCCGTCCATATGCTACTTGTTTGGCTGGGAAACGGCACAGACAGGGGGTGGCAGGAAGTGGCAGTAGAGGTTGGTGCAGCCGCCAGGAGCCACACGGGCTGAGGCAGGCGCAGAAGGGGACATGGAGGGATCTGAGCAGACTCGGGAGAGGTTTTGGTGGAGGGAGAAGCCGACAGGGCTGGCTAAGAAAATCACTCAGCCCTGTAAGCCAGGCTGGGGGGGTGACAGCTGGATGAAGCAGGGGTTCCCCAGACTGATGGGACCATGGGCCAGGAAACATGGGTGAGGGGCGGGGATGCGGGCAGATCCTAAGGTGACTGCAGTGAGATATGACTCCAGGCATGCCGCTCTTTTTTGCTGAGAGCTGTGAGCACAGCCTGAGCTCAGGGTGCTGCAGCCCGGCACAGTAGCCAGAAGCAGCACGGGCCAGCCCTGCTGAGTGTGCTGAGGAGGGTGCAGGGGTGGGCGACGGGGGAGGGGGGGAAGCAGAATAAAGGAAGTGCAGCCGGAAGTGCAGGGGCATATCCACCTCCCACGTTCTCCTCATGCACTGAGAACAAAGAGCAGAATGAGGACTGAGCCCATTTCACAGAGGAGGGAAGTGCAGCTGAGGGGGCTGCCTGCCCGGGCGGAGCAGCATCGTGCAGACACACTCTCCCCCGGGCACCTGCCTGTGTGCAGACGCACGTCCCAGTGTCACAGGTCACAGGCATCCCATATCTTTTTATTATTATTAGTGAATCACCGTGAGGTACAGTTAACAGACTTATAAACTTTTGTGCTTACGTTTCAGTCATACAATGGTCATGTACCCATCCCTCCACCAGTGCCCATTTTCCACCACCAGTGGTCCCAGCATCCCTCCCACCACTCCCACCCCATCGTCCCCCCGCCCCACCCCTCCTCTGTGGCAGGGCATTCCCTTTTGGGTGTTGTGGTTTGCAATAGAGGTATTAAGTGGCCATCATGTTCGGTCTAAAGTCTACTCTCAGCCCTCATTTCCCATCCCGAACGGGCCCTCCTAGCACCCTTTATGGTGGTCCCTTATCTATCTGAGCTGCCTTTTCCCCCAGCATGCGAGGCCGGCTTCTAAGCCTTGGAGTAATCCTCCTGGTACTTATCTTAACTGTTCTTGGGTGTTAGTCTCCCATTCTGTCACTTTATATTCCACAAATGAGTGCAATCTTTCTATGTCTGTCCCTCTCTTTCTGATCCATTTCACTTAACATGATACTTTCCGGGTTGATCCACCTATATGCAAATTTCATGACTTCATCTTTCCTAACAGCTGCATAGTATTCCATTGTGTAGATGTACCAAAGTTTTTTTAACCAGTCATCTGTTCTTGGGCACTCAGAGTCCCGTATCTTATACTAAGCATCATGCCCATCAACCAGAGACCCCTCAGGAAATGTGCAGACACGCACCTGTGCGAATGCACCTGCAAACTTCCAGACAGGCTTGAATCAACACACGTGGGTTCCCCCATGTGTCTCCCCCTCCATCCCTACCCGGGCCGCTGACTCTTCTCCTCGGGCTATAGCTCACAAGCCCCCGGCAGACAGAACCAAACTGGGAGGATCTGTCCTGGCAGACATCAAGTCCTACTTGGATTTTTGTCTGGGGGGCCACACCCAACAGTGCTCCGGGCTTACTCCTGGCTCTGTGCTCAGGGACCCCACCCAGCAGGGCTCAGAGAACCCTATGTGTGGGGGGATTGAACCCGGGTGGGCCACGTGCAAGGGAAATGCCTTACGGGCTGCGCTATCGTCCAGCTTCTCGAACCCCCTTCTGATGGACTCCTTTCCAGGCTTTGCTTGTAAACACTATTTATTTTGGAAAGCAACTTCTTTGTTTTCAAATAAAAAGTTGGGACATACAGTATTGGATTTCCCCGGTCTGACATTGACCTGGAAAAATGTGCTGGCAGGAACAGAAAACGCGAGTGCCCCACTGTGCTGGCGGGCCGCGAGGCTCCCTGTGCCAGCTGTGATTGCAAAGGTTGAGACGCCGTGAGCGCAGACGCTGCTCGGGCAGGGCTCCCTGAGGAGCTGTGGGGAGGGGGCGCAGGGCCAGGTTTGGGGGCTTCCTGCAGGCTTGAGTGAGAGCTCATGCCCTCAAGGGAAGGCTCCAGAGGGCTCTGGAGGACAGTTGTCCTTGGAGGCTGGGGACAGGCCCTTATCCAGAGAGGGAGCAGCTCCGAGAAGCACAGATGCTGGATGGTGACCAGCTAAGGAAGTCTCCAGAGTTGTCCTTAGAAAGTGGGTTATGCAGCTGCGGCTCTGGGTGAGGTTTGAAGCAGGTGCCTGTCACTTGGGGGATAGAGTGGCAGGTTCAGCTGCTCTAATATAGCCCTCCAAGGGGCCTGGGCAGCCCTGGGGAGGGATGGCAGTCAAAATCAGGGGGCGGCACCCAAGACAGGAACCTTGCATCTTAGTGGACATCTACCCTCCTCTGTTGGGGAGGGTAGATGGACCATTGAGTCCTGGTCCAATTCACATCAAAGGAGCCTCAAGAAACAATCTGCTGGAATTTGCAAGTGTGTGTGTGTGTGTGTGTGTGTGTGTGTGTGTGTGTGTGTGTGTGTGTGTGTGGAGGGTGGGTAAGAGAGAGAAGGGACCAGTATGACAATAATAGTTGGAAATGATCACGGTAGACTGAGTGTTGAGTGTTGAAAGTGTAGAACTGATTATTGGAGGTAGGTAAAGGGATATATGTGATGACCTTTCAGTATCTGTATTGCAAACCACAATGCCCAAAAGGAGAAAGAGGAGGGGAGAGAGGTGGAGAGAGGAGGGAGAGAGAGACAGAGACAGAGGCAGAGACAGAGACAGAGTGAGAGAGTGACAGAGTGAGAGAGATTGAGAGAGACAGAGTGAGAGAATGAGTGAGAGTGAGAGAGAGTGAGAGAGATACAGAGTGAGAGTGAGAGAGATACAGAGTGAGAGAGAGGCAGAGTGAGAAAGACAGAGATAGAGTGAGAGAGTGAGAGAGACAGAGAAAGTGAGAGAGTGAGGAGAGAGAGAGAGAGAGAGAGAGAGAGAGAGAGAGAGAGAGAGAGAGAGAGAGAGAGAGAGAGAGAGAGAGCCTGCTACAGAGGTATACCAGAGCAGGGGTGGGCACTTGGGGAGTGGGAGGGAACCTGGGGACGTTGGTGCTGGGAATTGTACGCTGGTGGAGGGATGGGTGTTAGAACACTGTGTGACTGAAACCCCTTCATGAACAGTTTTGTAGTGGCCTATTTCATGGTGATTCAATTAAAAAAAAAATTTTAAATTAAAAAAAATTTTTTTAAAGAAGCAACCCGCAACCCGTTGTCCCAGCCAAGCACAGAATCTCTGGGCGCCATCTGAGAAAGAGGACTGAGTTTGTCCTCTGCCCCTTCAACCAGGCCTCTTTCTGCACACTTCCTCCTGATCAGTGGAAAGGAACTCAGAAGGGGCACGGGCCTGGCCAGGGCCTGGCCACAGAGTTAGGTGCGGGCTGAAGTTGACATCTGACCCCACCTTCCCCATGACCATACACTGGGGTCAGAATATTGCTGCCAATATTGCTGAGCCTGGGGGTCGGTGGAATGAGGGTCGAAAGCTGTCCCTGTCTTGATCCAGAAGTGGTAAATGTATTATGCCTCGCAGTGAGTGGGGGAAATCACGGTCACTGATTAGCTGACAGGGAGACAGGAGACCGGAGACAGGAGACCAGTGGGCCCTGCCATCGCCAAGGGCCTCTCGTGAAGGCAGGGAGGCAGGAGAGGGTGTGGGCTTGAGAGTGCCGGACAGCGGTCAGGGAGGTGCTCTTGGCTCTTGGAGGAGGGAAGGCGGCTGTGTGATGTCTTCTCCAAAGCTGAGAAGCCAGGAACGAATCTCTCCCCAGAGTCCCCGGGGGGAATGTTGCTTCTCCTTAATTCCGGTCCCATGAGTGCTCTGGCCCCCTGGACGGTAGGATAATAAATCTATGTGGTTTGAAGACGCTGGGTTTGTGGGAATCTGTTAGAGCAGCAACGGGAGGCTCAGACAAATGCTTTTGCATGAAGTTTATGTTTTTTTTTTAATTTGTGGGCCACCCTTGGGAATACTCAGGGGCGAATCCCAGCTCTGCGCTCAGGGGCCACTGTGACAATGCTTGGGGACCTTATGTGGGGCTGGGAATCGAATGGGGGTCAGCCTTAACCCCTAGCCCTTTCTCCCCGGGCCCTGGCGCCTACATCCTGCCAGGGCAGAGACAAGCAGGAAATGAGGAAAGGGACTGGCACCTGGCAGGGGACATTTGCTTCCCTGTCCCTGTCGCGTGGGGTCGGGAGGCAGGTGGCCTAGCACAGATGTCTCTGCAGGAAGCAGAAGTCGGGACAGGCTGGAGGAGTCTCTGAGGACACAGAGACCCTTCTTCAATGATGCAGTAACACTGTGGGCACACAACACAGCCAGAGGGCGGAGGCTGTTCTGTCCGATGGTTCTCAGGCTCCTGTCCGGGACAGCAGGTTTCAGGGTCTGGCCTAGGTATATGGGGGGAGGCGGGGCAGGGTCTGGCAAGGAATGGGTTTCCCAGATACCTGGAGATACCTGGAGGCAGGGAGCCGAGAGAAGCGGGGACTGGCCAGAGCAAGTCAGAAGTGAAAGGCCTGGCGGGGCAGCCGCCTCTGTGAGAAGCGCTGGGTTTCGGTAATTACAAGTTCTTGATTGAGCATAATAAGGAGCAGCCAGGAGCCTCCCCGCCAGGAGGCTGTAAAACATCCTGGGGGTGCAGCTTTCATCTTGCCTGGCTGCTCCCCTGAGGCTTTCTCTTTCATCTTTGTGTCTTTAATTGGCAGGTCCCAGCCTAGAGAAGGCCTCGGAGGGGGCTCAGGCCTAGGCCGGCTCTGTCCCCCAGCCCCTCCCACTGCTGTCCACTCATGTCTCTGCCCCACTTCGAGGGCAGCAAGGGCTGGAGGAGGAGCTGGGCCCTACGGGGTGCCCCCCACCCCATCAGGATGCTTTGAAGACCCCAATGGGGGATGCCGTGGCCCCCCATGTGCAGGAATTCAGGGGCTGCTCAAGGCAGCAGCCTGAAACCATCCTCTTGGAGGATGCTCTCTCCTCCCGGGGCACCCTGTGGCACTGCCTGGAGGTGGCCAGTTTTGCTCCAGAGTGCACCGGAGTGTGACCGTCTCGCCTTCCCGTGCCCCTGGATGCTGGCTTCCCAGGCCCACAGGCTCTGAACAGAACACAGTCGCCTCATTTGGGGTGTGTGACAGTGGGATGGCTGAAATGGGAGGGTTGGAAGTGTTCCAGGTCACAGATTTGCGCCCCCCTCCCCAATGCTGTGCCCGAGCCAAGGGCCGCAGTCCACCAGCAGTGCAGAGTCCTGCTTACGAGAAGGGTCCTCTTCCCTGGGCTGGCAGGAGGTGCTTGTCCGGGCCAGCTGTCCAGCTGGATACGGTGCCCCCCTGACAGTCTGTGGCTTCAGCTTGGGTTCTGGGGTCAAATTTCAGTGCTCTGGGCACCTAGGTTCTGCTCCCAGATCAGTCTTTTTTTTTTGGGGGGGGGGGTCACACCCGGCAATGCTCAGGGGTTACTCCTGGCTCTGCACTCAGGAATTACTCCTGATGGTGCTTGGGGGACCAAATGGGATGCTGGGAATCGAACCCGGGTCGGCCGAGTGCAAGGCAAATGCCCTACCCGTTGTGCTATCACTCCAGCCCCAGCCCGGGTCAGTCTTGTCCTGAACCCCAAGACTTCCTCTTCTCCCTGTGCAGTCGGTCTGGTACGGGCACTGGGTATGGACGATGCTGTCTGGGCACTGGGTCCAGCTCCAGGGAGCCTCAGCCAGGGTCCTGTCACGAGCGGTGGGAAGTCAGCCTCGGGAAGGGGACAGCGAGGGTGGCCGGGAGGCCTTTCTGCATAGCAGTTTTACGAGTTGGACACAGGGATCCCACCCCGGGGAGTCTGTGCGGAAGAGAAGAGCCAGGGTGTGCCGCAGGTTTTCCTCAAAAGGATCTGACTTGAGGTCTTACTTGGGTTCGAACAGTTGAAAATGACCCAGGGCTGGTGAGAGAGCTCGGCAGATTGGACACAGGCTTGGCATGCAGGAAGTCCAGGCTTGATCCCCAGCACTGCCTGGGCCCCTGAGCACCCCTGGGTGTGGCCCTTAAACGAAAAGTAAACAATAGAGAGTGTTCCTAGAACTCCTGTTGGGAAGGAAATCAAGAGCTACCTTTTGGAAAGTTAGCAAGAACTCTTCACGTGACCAGGGATGATTCTACCCTCTCCCCGTTAAAAACATTGTCAGATCACTGAACATGTCCCGGCTTTTCGACACATCTTCAATAGAATGTGTCTTAGTTGGGGTTTCCTAAGAGTAACATTGCAGAGGCAAGTTTGAAATGCAGGTCCTGCTATTGGCAAGAAAGTCTGAAGTGGGTGCAGGGAAAAGGAAGAATAGAAATGTGACGGGGGGGGGGGGCGGGGGGGCACGGGATTTATCAAACAGGTCAGCACTGAGCACAACTGTTGTGTGACTGCATAAGGGCGGGGCTCTAGGGCACGGTGGAGGGGGCTGTAGGATAACATTGGTTTGTCCTTTCTGCCTTGCCACAGCAAGCTTAGGTTTATTGGGTTACTCCCATCACAGTGCTCCTATTCTCCTGTGTTTATTTGTAACCTCTTTCTTTGTGCTCTGCTTCCCCAACAGTCAATCACCTTTATCTCCTAATCAGACTCTGTTAACTTGTAAATATTGCTTTTCTTTTCTCCTTAAGTGCTTTGCATAATTAATTCAGAGCAATGTTCTTTTTGTATAGACACAGGACAGTTAATGCTATGCTTTGTAACTTGGGAGCTAATTGACTTCGAATGATAGTCACTCCTGGGCATCTGCTCTCTTGACTTAAGCCTCAGTTGCCCTTAGTTCCTAGCACCCCAAAAGCAGGGTTCCGATGAGAGATTGGATGGGCCCAGGGCACGTTGTGAGCTACCCTGGCATCGAAATGGGCCTGGTCAAAGCGCCATAATACTTAACTATAAGTTAAGAACATGGTCACAGACAAATTGTGTCATGATCCAAAAAGTAACAACTAGATTAGGACCCTGCTAGGGTTAGGAAAGACTAATCTGGCCTGAGCACTGTAGTCTGAGATCTATAGTGAGATGTCCCCAGAAGAGCCACCCTACATGCTTAATGTATCTCTTACTGTGTTCATACAAAATAACTAATATTAAGAAGTAGAATTAAGATGTTAATTAAGTTATTGGACTAAGGAAAGGAGAAAAACCCCTAAGTGGTATTTTGTCCTTGAATCTGATCGGTGATCAAGAAGGGCTTTCATATATTGATATGTTGATTGTGCTAACATGATGGAGTGTGGTGGCTACCCCCAATGCAGGGAGTTGGAGAGGAGAAAGAGACAGAGAGAAAGACACACAGAGAGAGAGACAGAGAGACAGAGACAGAGAGACAGAGGGAGACAGAGAGAGAGAGACAGAGAGAGAGAGAGAGAGAGAGAGAGAAAAGGAGAGACTACAAGATGGAGCACAGGAGAGACAGGAGGAGACAGAATGAGGGGCAGTGTGAGATGAGATTGATGAGCTTAGTGAGATTGGAACAGACTCATGGGGAGAATGGAATAAACGGCAACTGATCACCATCCAGCCTGGCCCTTGTCTCGTCTCCTCCTTCGTCCACTCATGGCCATCCCCAGGTGGGGAAGTGGCCCAAGACCACCGAATGCAGGCAGCAAGAGAGAACCGTGGGAGCCTCCCTAACTGTCTGGAGATTACACAGCAGGTGAAGAAGCTGGTGGGTCACCTGGGTAGGACACCTTTGGGGTCAGCTTCCTAGAATTTCCTACCTGTCCAGCATCCTGGGGTTAGAGTAGTTGACCAGAATTCTGGGGCAGCAGAGGGCATGGGATTGGACAATGCCAAGGTGAGGTGCTGGGGCACAGATGGTCTGTGATGGCCCAACTCTAGATTTTGCGTTTTACTTTATTTGTTCTTCAGAATTTTAGCCATACTCAGTGGTGCTCAGAGCTTACCCTGGTTCTGCACTCAGATTGCTCCTGGCAGGGAGCCATATTGATTGAACCCAGGTTGGCCACGTGCAAAGCGAGAACCTTCCCTGCTGTGTTATTGCTCTGGCCCCTTGCATGTTTTGTTTTTTTTTTTAAATCAAATTCATTGTGTTCACAATTGGACCAATGCGTGGGAAACCAATCAGAGGGTGTTCATTTGAGAAGAAAGCTTTCTGCTTAATTTTCCATCTTTGTTACAATGTGGACTGCAGCGATAGCACAGCAGGTAGGGCGTTTGCCTTGCATGCGCTGACTCAGGCTCAGGTTCTATTCCTCCGTCCCTCTTGGAGAGCCGGGCAAGCTACCGAGAGTATCTCATCCTCACGGCAGAGCCTGGCAAGCTACCCCTGGCGTATTCCATATGCCAAAAACAGTAACAACAAGTCTCACAATGGAGATGTTACTGGTGTCTGCTTGAGCAAATGGATAAATAACAGGATGACAGTGCTACAGTGTTACACTGTAGTGATCATGAGCATTGATATTTCTATTCTCCACTGGCTTTTGTAATACAATAAGTAATGAGATCTCTCCCCAGATATGTGCTACATGCAGCAAGATTAACAATGTTAAGACCCATGCTTGCAAGTTTGTGTTATGGGAAAGGTTTACTTTCTCCCCCACAGCAACCCCGAAGTTAGATATTAATCCTATTTAGGCTATTTTACACAGAAAGAAATGGAGACCCAGAGAGGTTAAATAACTTGCTTGGGATCAAAAAGCAAAGCCTGACAGCTTTGCCCTGGAGGGCAGCTTCCTCACCAGTCTGCCCAGAGAGCCTCGAGACTGCTTCACAAGGTCTCTTAGATGACGGCTGAACGTGAACAACTTGAACGTGACTGTGAAAGGGGGTGGAGCAGGATGTGTGGGCAACAGTTCACATAAATGTAGATTTCTCAAAGTTGACTCTCTCATGTGGCACAAAACGATTCGCGTCTGTAGCAAGTCTGCATTTTAATCTAGTAACTGAGTTAGGCTAGAAACCTATGTTTCATATTTTCCATGACCCGAATGGGTTTTAAGACCCAGCAACCTGAAAGAAGGAAATTATTCTCAGTCCCAGTAGGGGTGCCTTGGCCCTCTCTCCAGGCCTGGGGAAGGTGTTTGTGGCAGGTGCTGGGGGGCAGGAGGTTATACACACCCAGGGAGCAAAAACCCGGCTTTCTTCTGGTTTCTGAGACCAGTACTTCACCCCTTCCTAACTGTGACTCTGTGTCCCCAGCCCAGCCCAGCCCAGCCCCACACAAGGAAGGGATAAGATAACCTCCCCACCACCCCCCAACACACACATTCTCTCTGTTCACCCCTGAGCTCTGATCCTTTTCTACTCTCGGGGAGTCTCTTCCCCTAAGGGTGAGGAAAACAGCTCTTTGGCAGTCTTGGCCCTCCAAATCCTGGATTACCCACCAGCTTCCTTTCTTTTCATTTTGGGCCACACCTGGTGGTGCTCAGGGCTTACTCCTGATTCTGTGCTCTGGGATCACTCCTGGTGTGATTTGGGGGGGCATACAGTGATCAAACCAGGGTCAGTAGCATGTAAGGCAAGCCCCTTACCCATTGTACCATCTCCTAGTCCCTTTTGTTTTGGTTTTGTGTTTTTCTTATTTCCTGATGTAAGCCTGTGTTGCTACAAGATCCCCTTAGTGAGGCATTTGCTGTATTCCATAGGTTGAGATATTTTGTGTCTTCATTCTTATTCACTGCAAGGACAGTATGTTGCTCAGCTTCCAAATTTTGCACTCTTTATGGCTTTCTTTTCTTTCTTTTTTCTTTTTTCTTTTTTTTTCTTTTTTTGCTTTTTGGTTACACCCAGCTATGCACAGGGGTTACTCCTGGCTCTGCACTCAGGAATCACCCCTGGCGATGCTTAGGGGACCATATGGGATGCTGGGATTCGAACCCGGGTCGGCCACGTGCAAGGCAAATGCCCTACCTGCTGTGCTATTCCTCCAGCCCCCGTTTATGGCTTTCTTTTCATAGTTAATTTCTACCTTCATGGAAATGCGGCCTGAAAGCAAAAAGATCCTTTATATGAATTCTGTTTCTGTGACTTTGTAGGCACTCAGATTGTGTTCCTACATGTGGTCTATCTTGAAGAATGTTCTGTGTGCATTAGAGAAGAATGTGTTTTTGTGGGTGGAGGGCCCTGTACATGTCTACTATTTCTAGTTGTTCCGATTGTTCATGTAAGACTCTTGTTTCCTTGTTGATGTTCTGTCTGGATGACCCGTCCCATGATGAAACAAGTTGTCAAAGTCTCCCACTACTGTCTGTGGCATTGATGTATCTCCCTGGCTCTATTAAGTGTTGCTTTATATAGCTTATGCTCTGTTTTGGGGTACATAATATATTGATCAGAGTTAGATCCTCTTGATGTATAATCCCTTAGCCAGTATGTAATAACCATCCCTATATCTTTAGTTTGAATGCTATTTGGTCTGATAGAACTGTATGGCTATTTTTGCTTGTTTTAGTTTACCATTAGCCTGTATGACTGTTTTCAACCTTTAACCCTGAGAGTCTATTGTTGTGAAAGTTCAAGCATCCCTTTTGTAAGTAGAAGGTTGAATTTCATTTCCTGATCCATCCATTCACTCTGTGCCTTTTAATAGGAGGGCTTAGTCCACCCACATTAAAAAAAAATTATTGATATGAAGAAATTTGTTGCCTTTTATCTGTGAGGATTTTGGTAGCTTTTGCTGTATAGTTTTTTTTTTTAAATGAGACCATTCAGAAGAACTGGTTTAGAGATGACAAATACCCGCAGCTGTTGTTGGTTTGAGAATGTTTATAATCACTTCCTTCAAATCTAAGTGATAATTTTGCAGGGTAGGGGATTATTAGTTGGTGGTCCTTTTGGAGGATCTTTACTTCATTAGTTGAAATAGATCATTCCATTTTATTCTTGCTTCTAGAGATGCATTTGATAAATATGATAAAAGTCTTATGGTTTCCCTCCCCCTGGGACATAAAACTTGCTTCTCTCTTGCTGCTTTCAGAAGTTTTATCTCTGTCTTTAGTATGTGTCATTTTGATCACCATGTGTCTGCCTGCCTTGGTCTAGTTCTGTTTGGGTTTACACTGATTATCATCTTAGGACCTCCTGGATCAGTGCATTTTTCTCCCTTTTCAAACTAGGGAAGTTCTCAGCTATTACCCTCTTCAAGTTCGTTTTTTTTGTTTGTTTGTTTGTTTGTTTTTGGTTTTGGTTTTTCTGTCACACCCAAAGGTGTTCAGGGGTTACTCCTGGCTCTGCACTCTGGAATTACTCCTGGCGGTGCTCAGGGGACCATGTGGGATGCTGGAAATAGAACTGGGTTGGCTGCATGCAAGGCAAGTGCCCTACTCAATGTGCTATCATTCCAGCCCCTCTTCAAGTCCATTTTGTCTGTCCTTGAGATTCTTCTGGAAGGCATATGATTCTGAGCTATCACCTCCTGATATTATCAACTCTGTGTCTAAGATTCTCTTTACATTTTCTCAATTTATTTTTACTGCCCTGTGTTTTGTTTGTTTTGGTTTTTTTGGGGGGGGTTGACGAAGGAGGGGGTGGGACTGCAGTTAGAGCTGGGCATAATCCTGGCTCTGTGCTCAGGGAACACTCCTGGCAGGACCCTGGTTACCATATATGGTCCTGAGGATTGAATGCAGATCAGACTTTCTCACTGTGTCCGGTTCTCTTCTTTACTGCCTTATTTTTAAAGTCATTTATTTCATTTTTAGTTTCATCCATTCTGTTGCTGAGACTTGGTACTGTATTCCTTAGCACCTGCATTTCTTTATTTTTCCCCACTTGAAACCTTATGTAAACACTGTGTCTTACAGGTTTGTCATAACACAGCCATTTCAGATATTCAATATTCTAACACCAATCCCACCACCAGTGCTGCCTTCTCTCCAGCAATGTCCCAAGTTACACATTCCCCGAGTCTGCCCCCTGAGCAGATACAAAATAATTTACTATATATTGCTTGTTACAACATATATCTCAGAATGATGTTACTCAAGTCACCTGAGTATTTGTTGAGATATTAGGTACAAGTTGGGTCTTCTGTGCTGGGCCTGGGTTTTGCTCATTGAGCTTTGTTGGCTTCAACACAACTTTCCCATCTAATTTCCTGTGTTCCTATAGGGCTGTCAGTATTGTGAACTTTGGAGATGTCGCAGGGCCATGCGCTCCCTTAGCTGTGTCATTAGAATAGTTCAATGGTGTCTTTTTAAAAAAAAAAAAAAATTGTCACGAGTAGGATATCTGTATTTTTAAAATTGAATCAATTGAATCACCTTGAGCTATAGTTACAAAACTTTCATGTTTGAGTTTCAGTCATACAATGATCAAAAACACCCATCCTTCTACCAGTGTACATTTTCCACCACCAATGTCCCCAGTATCCACCCCCCACACACACTTCATCCCACCCCTCCCCCGTCTCTATGGCAGACAGTTTCCCTCTTACACTCTCTCTACTTATGGGCATTAGGGTTTGCAATACAGACTACAGATAATGAGAGGCTGTCATGGTTTCTTGGGGTGGCCAGGTTCAGAGCAGCAGCCACTTCTCTCTTAGATAGGTTGTGGGATTGGGAGGTGTTTAAATGCGACTGGAATCGGGTGTGGATGGGTGGAGCCCCGGGGCCCTCCAACAGAACAGGGACTTGGCTCCCGAGAT
The DNA here is from genome assembly GCF_027595985.1 of Sorex araneus. Taxonomy (NCBI): domain Eukaryota; kingdom Metazoa; phylum Chordata; class Mammalia; order Eulipotyphla; family Soricidae; genus Sorex; species Sorex araneus. The sequence continues at coordinate 113,716,638 of NC_073307.1, forward strand.
CTGGGTCTGGAGACTGGGCCTACCAGGTTTGGTATCACTGAAGCAGCTTCTCTCCAGAGCACCTTCATTTCTACTTGAATGAATTTTTTCATTCCCTACTCCCCACCCCCACCCCACCAGACTCTCTTCAAACTTATTGATTCTCTGTTCAAGTGATTTTTTTTTCAGATCATTTAACATAAAGAAAATCATTGTCTTAAAGTCTGTGGATAGTTTAGAAAGATTTGAAGTAGTCGAAGATCTTCTTGGACTTTTGTCACTGTTCTCTAATGTGCTCAAATTCCTTCATTGCTTTATTGGTTCTGGTACTGTATAGGAGCTAAGGGTAAAGATTCCAGCTGCCCTAAGCAGACATTGGTGGTCCCATGTGCAAGATCAGGTGGGCTCCCCGGACTCCACTGATTTCTGTCTGGCAGCCATCAATGTTCTTTCATCACATTTGAAGGGCCTGAAGATTTACAGCCAGTGAACTCAAGCTTGTGTGTGACCATCGGTAGCTATGCACCAAGTTTATTCAACTTTAGGTAGGGGTGGGTGTGTATAATTGCCTGTGGCCCTCTGCTGAGACGTCCTGATTGGCAGCTGGGAGTTCCTTATCACCAGGGTCTTGCTGGCTGCTCTATTCCTCTTCTTATCCGCAATTCTGGGTGACCTTTGCACCACCAGTCATCTCTCTGCTCCAGAGCAGTCTCTCTTGTGCCTGCTCCCAGCCTGGAAAGAAAATCTCTGCCACCACCTACAGCATGGCAGACCCAGGTGGATTGCACAGGTTCTCCACAGGAAGGGCAGGTCTCTAGACCCATAAATGTTTCCTTATTTTTCAAAATTATTTTTTATTTATGTATTTTCTTTTTGTTTGGGGGACATGCCTGGCAGTACTCTGGACTTCTTCTTGGCTCTGTGCTCAACAATTAATTGCACCTGGCAAAACTCAGGGGATCATATAGAGTGCCAAGGAAGGAACCTGGGTTGACTGCGTGCAAGGCAAAATCCCTTCCTGCTGTACACTCCATGCCCTATTTTAAAATTTTACTTCATCCCTCCCTTTCGTTGCTATTGTTGCGACATTGACTGAGGATTGCAGATCTGGTCACGGTGCTCACACTGTCTGTTGCGGAGCTCACCGAGGGACATATACTTTAGTTGTGGTGCTTGCACATGTGTTCACAGGGGGTTGGGCTGCCAGCCACCGTGCTCGTACTTGGTTTTGGTTGTGATGCGTGCCGGGAGTTGCACACTTGGTCCCACACACGTCTGATGGTGGGCCAAAGGTTACTCTCTGTTATGGTGCCAGTGTCATAGGGAAGCGGAACTGCCAGATTCAGACTCAAGGCATGTGGGCTGCACCAGGGATCCAGCCTGCAGCCTCCCCCTTCCCAGGACTGTCACAGCAGCTCTGCTTGGCTGCTGCCTACTGAGGGGCAGCGTCAGAGAGAAAGAGGCCACTCACATGGGTTAGGGAACCAGGTCAGTATTTCCGACTGTTACGGTCAAGAATAGTGACTGAAAGATAGTCATGAAAGTCTAAGAGCAGAATCAGGCTACAGATACCCGTTTACTGTGATGATGTTCTTTCTTTTCATCCCAACTAGTAGGAATGTTATTGCCATGACCGGGGGTGGCACACACTTGGCTGGGTGGTTGCATGTTTTGTTGTGATACTTGCTGGGGGAAGGGTCACACTCTTCGGTTGTGGGATTGCACATTTTGTTGCAGGGGGTTGCACACTTTGTTAGGGCTCTGAAACCCGTGCCACAACACAGGCATTGTGGCAATGCCACTTGCATCACACTCTGTGCATATGGGTTGGTACTGGGGATGGAAATCTTGATTTCAAGCTGACAAGCTAGGCACTCTCCCACAGAGTGACCCCTGCTCGTCCCCTCAGTTGAGATGTTCCCTTTCAAAACATTGCATAACTAGGTGTTGACTCACCCACTGGCCCTGCTCTACTGATTCCTAACTAAATCTCTGAGGAGATGCATGCCAAGCAGCTACAAGACATGGAAACACTGGTCCCTGTGGGCTGGAGTGATAGCACAGTGGGTAGGGCGTTTGCCTTGCAAGTGGCCGACCTGGGTTCGATTCCTATGTCTCTCTCAGAGAGCCCAGCAAGCTACCGAGACTATCCCACCTGCATGGCAGAGCCTGGCAAGCTCCCCGTGGTGTATTCTATATGCCAAAAACAGTAACAACAAGTCTCACAGTGGAGACGTTACTGGTGCCCGCTCAACAAATCGATGAACAATGGGATGACAGTGCTACAGTGCTACTGGTCCCTGCAGCTGAAAACTTGGCAGCACCCTTCTGAGGTGGGCGAGCTGAGTACATGCCCTGCAAAAGCCCTAACAGTTGCACCCACACCCACACCCACACCCAGGACTCAACTCCACTGCTTCATGAATATTCTCTGCAGAGATGCCAACATGCAACTAATTTCATCCCCCCAGTGCCCAGGCTGAGAACTCTGGTGTCTTCTTGGAGTCAGGGTGGGAAGCCTCCCCGCAACATTTGTGCTTCCAGAAGCCCTGGCAGCCACATCCACCCCCCCCCCACACACACACACACAGCCACCGCTAGTGGGAGGCATATGCAGCTTCTCATTCCTCAATACTGCAATTCCCACAGCAGTGTGCCAGATTAGATGGGAAAGTCACATCGAAGCCAACTAAACTCAGCAAAAGAAATCAATAACACAGATGCCTCAATCAGCAACAAACAGCTTAATAAATTCTTAGACAAGAATTTAACAACCCCATGATCAGGTATAACAATTTTCACATAAAATTGATTTTATATCACTGTATCACTGTCATCCCATTGATCATCAATTTTCTCGAGTGGGCACCAGTAACGTCTCCATTTGTCCTAGCCCTGAGATTTTAGCAGCCTCTCTTTACTCGTTCTTCCCAGCGGTGCCACATTGGAGGCTCTTTCAGGGTAAGGAAAATGAGACCCATCATTATTACTGTATTTGGCATATCGAAACGCCACAGAGAGCTTGCCAGGCTCTGCCGTGCAGGCAGGATGCTCTCAGTATCTTACCAGGTTCTCTGAGAAGGAGAACGAGGCTATAAGAGGGTTTATAGATTGATTGATTTTAATATTTGAATTTTGTTATCTAATCAATTTCAACACTAGAATTGTATCAGCAGTCATGGCTTTTGCCTACATTAAAATAAGAAAAATTTTGAAATCTAAAAAAATTAGACTGCATAATTATTAGAGTTATGTGCAGAAATATTAACAGATGTTTAGAAGGTTTGATTCTGACGCATTTTAATCTTTCTGATTGTGTGCGTTTTATGTATTTTATAAACTGAATATATATCACTTTGATTTTAGGAAAGAAGAGGTTATCATATAATAAAACAGTAATCCACTGTCCTCTGAGTTATTAACCAGTTTTTTCCCTTTTACAAACTTGAGTATCCTGCATGCATCAGAGAATATTCCAGACACCCATGAACAAGATAATCTAGAGTTTCCTCGCCTCTTAGAGAGTTCTTGGCCCTGCCAAGCCCTTGAGTTTGAACTGCTGGCCTCCAGAGCTTAAAACAGTAAATGTCTGACGTTGTAAGCTACCCAAGCTGTGGAAATAAATCATGCAGTCTCAGGGAACTCATATATCTTTCCTGCTTGAATCTTACTGCCGCACTTATCTATTTCCCACTTAGGAAATAGGCCATATAGCGGTCCTCCCTTTGCAGGGGGGAAACTGAGACTCCCTGCAGATGGATGCCCCAGATGCCCCAGACTGCCTCCTCCGCAGTGGAGCCAGGGTTTAAACAGCTCCCCCCACTCCAAGTCCTTGACTTTCTTTATGATGCTGCAGCTGCATCCTGTAGGTCTGGGTTTCCAGTGAGTTCCATTAAGTCTCCTGCATCTGCTCCTAAGGTTATTGCTCGTAAGTGTTCTGCCTGTCACACCGCAGGAACGAAGAAACCAGTTACGGGGGCCTCTCTACACAGGCTCCCCCTCCTCCTCTTGGCTAACCAAGAGGGAATTTCCTTGCATCAGGCAAGTTCCTGCCTCTCCTGCAGCCTGGGGAGCCCAGGAAGGGTGCAAGGTTTGCAGAGCTGTTGGCAGTGGTGCTTACCATGGTTACCATGGTGAGTCTACAACTGCAGATGCGCCGGAGACGTCAGTTCCTTGAAGACAGATAGTTTCAGTCAAGAAACTGAAACTTCTCTGACCAAGAGAGGAGGGAGCTACTGCTGCTTTTCTTTACATGTTTTCCCCCTCTTAGTGGTGTTCGTGGTTGCTCTCTGTTTCTGGGGATCAAACTCAAGGGCTCTCACATGCAGGTCCTGTGCTCCAGCCCTTTGAATCAGCTTTCTGGACATTTAAAACATTTTCATTTCAAATTTTAAAAGCAATTTCTGCTTTTTGAAAAAAATTTGAAAAAAATAATAAGCAATGAAGAAAACAAATTACTTATATAGCTATCGGTAGTTAACTATAGATGTCCAAAAGGGAAAACATTCATATCTGCATCTGTGTACACTGTATGTAGAGAAACATTTAGGGAGAAAAGAGAAAGAAAGAGAGAGAGAGAGAGAGAGAGAGAAGAAAAATGTGATGAAGTTGGAGCAATAGCACAACAGGTAGGGCATTTGCCTGGCATGTGGCCAATCTGGGTTCAATCTCTGGTATCCCATATGGTCCCCCTGAGCACCACCAGGAGCAGTTCCTGAGTGCAAAGCCAGGAGTAAGTCCTGAGCATAACTGGGTGTTGCCCCACTGCCTCCAAGAAAAGATTGCCAGTTTTAAGACTCAACAATGGCTTAGTAAACCCTTAGACAAGATCTTAACGTTCCTATGGTGAGATACAACAATTTTCACAAATTTTCTTTTGCAGAAGTATTTTTTTATAGTTCTAATAGCCATTTAGTGGTAAAAACAATATAAAATAAATTATTGTGGGCCTGCTATGGGGGCAGGCTTGAGGGTGTTGGGAAAATGAGGACCATGGGGGAGGGAAGGTCACAATGGTGGTGAAACTGGTGTTGGAATATTGAATCCTTGTGACAAATGCATCATGGACAACTTTGTAAACCACAGTGATTAAATAAAGTAGGGAATAAATAAAATTCTGATTTTATTTCTCTTTTTTAAAAAAGATACTAAAAATAAAAAAAATTAAAAATTAAAAAAAATAAAAAAGATACTGTTATAAGCATTATTGGCCTAAGTTTTCGTGCACAATTTTTATTATGCCTTTGACATAAAATTACTGGGCCCCAGAAGTATAATTTATATAGCAAAAACATCCCATTATAAGTACATATAACTCAGTCATTTTAATACACTTATTAATTAGTCATTTTAATAAACTTAGTCATGCAATCATCCTCATTATCCAGTTTTTTTTTTCTTTTTGGGTCACACCCGGCGATGTACAGGGGTCATTCCTGGCTCTGCACTCAGGAATTATCCCTGGTGGTGCTCAGGGGACCATATGGGATGCTGGGAATCGAACCCAGGTTGGCTGCGTGCAGCCCGGGTTGGCCACTGTGCTATCACTCCAGCTCCCCTCATTATCCAGTTTTAAAACCATTTTGTTGCCCAGAAACATTTCCTCTTACGCATTTGTTGTCAAACTCACACTATTGCAGCTTTATAGAACCACCAGATGTATTTTCTGTCTGTATTGATTTGCCTGTTTTGCACATCTTTCCGCATTCTTTTCTGTGTGACTTCTTTCACACAGCATATTGTTTTAGAGGTTCAATGATGTTGCAGTGTGAATCAGGACTGTGTTCCTTTCTGTTGTTAAGCAGCATCTCCTTGTATGATTTCAGATGCTTTATCCCTTCACCTGTCAGTGGAAATTTGAATGGTTTCCAGTTTCTGCCTATTAATAATATTGCATGGAGCCAGAGGCATAGCACAGGGGGTAAGACACTTACCTGACATATAGCTGGCCCTGGTTCAATCCTTAGCACCATATATGGCACCAAAGTATTTCCAGGAGTGATCCCTGAGGACAGAGACAGGTGTAGCCCGTAAGCACTCATGGGGTGTCTTTCAACCCCTCGCCCCCCCAAAAAAAAGGATAAGATGGTTGTGAATACTTGCCTACAGATCTCTGTGCAGATATGTTTTCTCTTTGGGAGGATCAATATTTAGGAGAGGGCCATAGGGATGCATTTATATTTAACACTTTCAGAATGTGCTTACCTGTCTCCAAGTCGTCTGCACCATTTTTCATTCCTGCCAACAACGCAGGAAGGGTCTGCTTTCTTCACACCAACACATGTCATTATGATGAGGGCTCTTCTCATCAGAATGCATTGGCAGCTCAGTGGTTCGAATTTACCATTTCCTAACGACTTATACTGTTGCTCAACTTTTCGTGGGCTGAGTCACTTGTTCTTTTCTTGCAAAGACGGCTATTCAAGTCCTTCGCTTATTTGAAAAATGTAAGCATTGGACACAAGTTCCATCTCTGCTACAGCCCTACATGCTGGGTGGTGCCATCCTTGCAGGCCTGTTCTTTGGGGTTTCTGGCACCAAGACAAAGCATGATATCTCTGGTACACTGCAGCTAATGTTCATGTCCCCAGTTATCACTACTGCAGCAGCAACCAAGAGAAAAGAGAGAGAGAGAGAGAGAGAGAGAGAGAGAGAGAGAGAGAGAGAGAGAGAGAATAAAATACAATAAAGTTAAAAACTGGAGGGTGGAGAAAAGTATGGAAGATAACGCTGGAGTGAAACCCAGGTGTCAAACCCTGGCACCTGATATGGTTCCCTGAGCCCCTTCCAGAGTGATCCCTGAGTGCAGAGTCCAGTATGATCTAGGTATGGCCTAAAACAACAATAACAACAACAACAGCAACATGGACTGCTCATTTTCTTATTTTTATTATTATTTTTACATTCTGGAATCAATCCATTACTGGATACATTATCTACAAATCTTTCCTCTAGTCTGGAGTTTGTTCTTCATATTTAATTTTTTATAAACATGAGAAGTTTTTCGGTTTGATAAAGTTCAACTAATTTTGTTGGGTCACCATTTTAGTTTACTTGTCTAAGAAAAATTTGCTAACACGAAGTCACAAAGATTTCCTCCTACTTTTCTCTAGAAAACTCTACAAGTGTGCAGGGCCAGGGATCAAACTCAAGGTCTTACAGAAAGGATAAGGGTTCAGTGGCAGGGTGACATCCCTGGTCCTTCTTAGAAAAAAAAAACTTAAAACATGATTTGAAGATAATTTTCAAAATTTAGGTATAATCCATAGTAACACGAAAAATTAAAAATATCATATACAAAAGAAAGAAAAGGCGGATGATTCATAATTCCACTATCTCTAGATAAACTGCCAGTGACACTGAGTTTGCTAGGCCTAGGCTCATTTCACTGCTACATTACAGCTCAAAACGATGTGCACATCTCACTCTCTCAGGGATCAGGAATCTGGGGATGCTTCTATGGGTGCTTTGTCTCAGGTCACTTCAAGGTTGCAGCAAAGGCAACAGTAGCACAAGTCATCATGGGCTCCCCCAGAGCCCGTGTTCTGGGTTCACTCACCCAATGCTGGTGTCAGGGCCTCGAAGGATGCCGGCTGAAGACATTAATTCCCCACCACCCCCTATAACAGTTCACACCCTCGCTGCTGGCTTCTGAGAGCATAGAAGAGGAAAGGCACGGAACAGAAGCCATAATCTTTTGGGCAAGGAGTCTTGGCTGTGCCACGCCCTCATGTGGGCCAAGAGCCTATTGGTGGAAGTGAGACAGCCGGTCCCACCTACCCATGAGATCCGGTGTCTGCCTACCAGGAGGCAAGTCATTAGGAAACATTTGCAAAGGCTGCCATGTCATTAGTAGTTTCTTGTTGACTAAGACAGCGACTCTTTACCAGAGGCATATACAAAGACGGAGGCTTCTTTCTAGATTCTACCAAGGCAAGATTCTACCAGTGCTCAGGGGATCATAAGTGGTGTAGGGGATTGAACAAGGGCCCCGTGCCTCCCATCTTTCAGTCTTGCCTGTCTTACTCTCTGACCCCCTCCACCAACACACACACACACACACACACACACACACACACACACACACCACACACCATTTTTATTTTTAGTGGGAACTTTTCTCTGTTCTCCTTTAAAAACTTCATTTAATTTTCTCCCTCCTGTTCTCTTCCCATTGCTGTTTCAATGCCAGGGTTTCCACACTTGGTTGCTGTGCTCTATATGTCTGTTGAAATAAACTGGACAACACCTGGAAGTAGGGGTGTGGTCCCTAAGGCCAGAGAACAGTTCCCCATATAATATGTCCTTCCATATTATGAAGATGTTCTCTCCCTTAAAGATGGAGGTCTGGGGGTAGCAGGTCAACCAGTACCTGTGAAGTGAGTGCATCAGCAGCCTGATGGTGCCTTCAGGCTTCCTTAAAATCCAGAATTGCCACTGTGCCTTTGGCCAGACCCCAACAACTTGGGGTTAAGTTTACTAAAGAAATAGAATGGCCGAAAGTTAGGTATATGGAAGCCATGTCCACGAACCACCTCCAGCTCAGCTATACAAGCCCATCTATTGGCCTTATTTCAGAGACCCATAGATAAATCTCTAACGAAGTCAAAAGCCATAGTTAATCTCAGACCTGTGCATGGCTGAACAGACCAGGGTAAATCGGAGGAAAGCAGGTTGGCCTGTGCCCGCCCAAGCAGAACTCTTGACAGCCACTTGCTTCCACAATCCAAAAATCACCTCCATACCTCTGGCCTGACGCCACTGTCTCAGGACAGACCTCACCAAGATATAATCTGGGGGCTGGCGTTTGCCTTGCACGCGGCTGATCCGGGTTCGATTCCCAGCACCCATATGGTCCCCTGAGCACCGCCAGGGGTAATTCCTGAGTGCAGAGCCAGGAGTGACCCCTGTGCATCACCGGGTGTGACCCAAAAAGCAAAAAAAAAAAAAGATATAATCTGCTGAAAACTCTGGTATGTGGGTTTTGTGACTGAAATCTCCAGGCTTCCTCGGGGTTGGGAAGGGCTACCTCCCCCTCCTCCCTGTACTTCTGGAAGCCTCGGCAGTCACATCCACCCCCAAAGCTTCCACCCAATTGAAAAGCTACTCCAGCCTTACCATCCTGATAAAAATACCGAATGCCCTGAACAGATGCCATGACCTCCTAGTACCTAGTATTGCAAACCATAATGCACAAAAGGAAAAGGAGAGAGAGAGTAAGAAGAAAAGTGACTCCTATGGAGGGAGGCTGGGGGTTGGGGTGGGGGTTTGGGTAGTGGTGGTAGGGAAACGGGGGACATTAGTGGTGGGAAGGGTACACTGGTGGAGGGATGGTTGCTGGATCATTGTATGTTTGAAACCCAATTGTGAACAGCTTTGGTAATGGTCTATCTCACAGATATCCAATTAAAAAATTTTTTTAAAATGTAATCTGGAGTTCATGCCCAATTCAATCTGCTTAATCAATGGCTGAATAAACATCAGTACTCCTACATTAAAAAAAATAATAGGGGCTGGAGCGACTGTACAGCAGGGAGGGTATGTGCCTTGCACACAGCCGACCTGGGTTTGATCCCCGGCATCCCATATGGTCCCCCGAACACTGCCAGGAGTAATTCTTGAGTACAGAGCTAGGAGTAACCCCTGAGCATCACTGGGTGTGACCCAAAAAGCAAATAATAATAATAATAATAATAATAATAATAATAATAATAGCACAGTGGTTGGGCGTTGGCCTTTCACGCGGCCCACCCAAGTTCAATTCCTCCGCCCCTCTCGGAGAGCCTGGCAAGCTACCGAGAGTATCGAGCCCGCACGGCAGAGCCAGGCAAGCTACCCGTGCGTATTGGATATGCCAAAAACAGTAACAATAAGTCTCTCAATGAGAGACATTACTGGTGCCCGCTCGAACAAATCGATGAGCAATGGGATGACAGTGACAGTTACAATAATAATAATAATAATAATAATAATAATACAGCCGGAGGTTCCTGGATTCTATGGTTGAACTGAACAATTGTTCTGCTTTCTGATGTGAAAGTGATGTTCCTTCAGTCAATGCCTCCTGAGTTTGCTCTTTTCCTGGGTGAGTGATGCTTGGGGGTGGCAGGTCCTAACCACTCCAGCAAAAGAGAACCGTCGGCTCTTCATGCTATGGTAGGTGAGTTGCAGGAACTAGGAGCACTTCATGTCACAGTTGTGTTGGGTGATTTTGCCCAGCTGCTGGCTAATGAAAGTGTACCTAGCATGTTTAAGACAGGCGAAGTTAAACATTGGGTGTATTAAATGCATATTTGACTTTGGATATTTTCAATTTACCTTGGGTTTATCAGGATGTACCCTGCTCCCCGCCTACACGTCTCAGGCGATCGAAAGTCTTGGACACAAGTGTGGCCTCAGTTGCCACTGTGTGGCCATCATTTCTGTCCCTTTACTGATCAGGGAGTCATATTAGAGGGACCTATTGTAGGAAGGACCCCCAACCAGGCCTGGGCACCACCATGTTTGCTTCTGTATGCCCAGAGAAGCCTGGATTTGAGCTGGAGGCAGGTGCTGTTTGCCCCGAGTATGGCTCCAGGGTGACCCTGACCATCCACAGGGAGAGCACCTTTAGATGCAATTTTGCTGGTGTGGGGATTTTATGAGAACAGGAATCCCTGGCTGTGAAATTACTGGCATTTCATGATGTGAGAGACGATTTACAAGCTACGTGCAATGCTGGACTATAAATACAGGCTGAGCAGTTATGCAATTAGGCCGGGAGGCAGGGTGTTGGGAGGAGGGAGGGAGGAAGGCAGAACATAGGGGGTGACAGGTGGGAGATGGGGGAGACCACCACCCCACTGTGCTTGGGTGTCAAACCCCACCCAGAACCCTGGGTACTGGGTCTAAGCTTCCTCAAACCACATCCACCTTCTGGGGAGGGTCAGCCAGCATTTACTATTGAGCAAAGGGGTGTGTGTGTGGGAGGGGATGGGGGGGTACTGGGTTGGTGGAAGGTAGCCTGTGGACACAGTGGCCTCAGCATACAAGGCATCGCCAAGGTCACTCCCTGTCTGTACTCCCCACTGACTGCTATATAATGCCTCCCTTGTTCAGACGTCATTCTCGGTCTACTTGATAATCACTCCGACTTCCCAAACCCAAGGGGAAAACCGAGCCCTGCCAGGAACCTCAGTTAATCTTTTCTGTATCATCCTCAAGCTACTAAATATAGTTTCCTTTGTGTGTGTGTGTGGTTTGCCTTACCTACTCAAATGTGAGTTCCCTGCCCTGCAGGAACCTTTTCTTTTTGGCTTTCAGATCCTGCTGGGTCTCCAGACTTAGAGGGAAGCTCACCCCCTGACTCACCAGCCTTCGCCGTGGATGGCTCTGGGCTGGTCTCCTGACCTCCACATGGTGGCCTCCATGGCTCTCATGTGTAGGGCCACTGATCACCCCTCCTGCCTCCCTCCGGAAGCCCTCTAGAGACTTGAAAGCTGGGGCCACTCCCCCTCGTTCGGAGATGCCCGCTGTGCTGGTTGCTGCCTTTCCAGGCTCAAGGTTCTGAGGCCCACCTTAGGTTGCCTTCGGTGGGCATGTCTGAGCACCTTAGTGAGCGAGAAGCTTGCAGATTGAACATCTTCAACACAACATTTAGCCTGCTCAGAGTTTTGTTTCTGTTGGGGGTGGGGCGGGGGGACACAGCTGGCAGTGCTCAGGGACTATTCTTGGCTCTGTGCTCAGAAATGAAAGAGATTCTGGGGATCAGACTGGGGTTAGCTGCACATAGGCCAACACCCTCCTCCAGCCCTGCCTCCCTAGCCCCAGGCTCAGAGTTTTTGTTTGCTTGTTTGAGGGACACACCTGGAGGGTTCAGGGTCCACTGGCTCAGTGCTCAGGGGTTGTTCCTGGCAGTGCCTGTGGGTCCTGAGCAGAGCTGGGGGTGGACATGGAACACGCCTACCAGTCTTCGGAGCTACTTCCCTGGCCCCAGGAAGAGTCAGTAGATTTGACTGAGGGTGGATGCTTTGAAGAGTCCTAATTCTGCTCTTTTGTCTTCCACATCACAACAAACAGGAGCTAAAAGCAGGCGCTGCCTGGAGCTAGGATGACAAAGGGCACAGCTGATTACAGCCCCGTAGCCCTAGGAGTGGATGAGGGTGGCTGCAGGCCAGGAGCAGAGTGCATGGTTGGGGTCCTTCTGACAGAGGAAAAGGGGACCAGCTCCTCCTTCCTGCAAGGACCATGATCTCCTGAGAACAGGGAAGGCCATGAGGGACTCTGACACCTCGAATATGCAGAGACTAAACTGATGCATTACTTGAAAATGGATGCACAGGAAGAGCGTGGGGGCTGGAGCCTAGGGGAGGTCCTCTCCTCTAACAGGTACCCCCACCCCCCACACCAGCCAGCCACGAAGAGCGCATGAGGGCTGGAGCTTCAGAGCATTGGGGGGGGGGGGGACTCACAAATGGATATGCAATCTTTATTATTCTCAGCCTCATGGATTCATCAAAGTTCCTTTCCCTCACCTGGTCTCATCTGGTCAGAAAGAAAACAGTGTGCAGGCATCATCTCATCGTGGGGGTGAGTTTCGGTGCAGGTGAGGAACCAGCAGGCATGCAGGTGTGGAAGGGCTGGTGGCTACTGCAGGACATCAGCCCACATCGGCAAATTACTCTGAAAGAGATTCTGGGGATCAGACTGGGGTTAGCTGTGGCCAGAGCCTTCCCAATGGGGCTTGGCCTGGCTAGGTACAGGTGTGGGTGGAGTACCTGAGATTTACAGGTATTGTTTTGCAGAGGACAGAGAGGGAAAGGGGAGGGGAGCAAGGATCACTTAGACCTGCTGGAAAACGATCACACGTTTCTTTCATAAGCTCATTAATTTGTTAGTCCATCCACCCATCCATCCATCCATTCATCCACCGGCCAGTTACTGTGTGTCCTGGGCCCCACGGCAGCCAGGCCCTGGGCTGTTTCTTCCCTTTGTCCTTTTCTCTTGCAGCAGCTCCACCACTATCTCTGCACAGAGTTTGGAATTCACGGAAATGCAACACTTAGCTACAAAGACAAGGGGCTCATAAAAGTGAATTGCACCTAACTGCTGTCTCATTTTCCAAATATTTCTAAATGAATAAAGGTCCCAAATTAGAGTTTTATAGAAAAGTTCACACTCCCGTCCATTACCCTTCTAATAAAAAAAACCACCACAACATATTGTCAAACCACAACAAATGTCAAATCTTTGCACTTTAGTGCCATCCCCAAAATAACCCTGTCCTCAGATATTTGACAGGGTAGAGCCAAGGGCAAGGGCGTTAGGTGACAAATTTATTAAAGAACAGAACAGAATGGGCTTCACCATCCACAGAATTGCCAGGCTGCTGGGACCCAGCCACAGCTGTCCCTTAGAAACAAGAGGTATCTCCCATCCCAGCTGGCCACAGACCTGCTGATGGGCACGTGCGAGGCTGACTGCTCAGGGCTCACAGAGCTGTGTATCTGCCATTGCAGCAGAAAGTGGCCGTTGCTGCAAACAGAGGTCTCCTCTGGACGTCACTCGGTGTAACGGTGCCTGGGACATGTCACGGAGATGCGTGGGAATCGGGCCTCCTCTAATCCACGCTGCCCCCACCACCCCCACCCCCGCCTTGGTTTCTGAATCCAATTCAGACGCACCCTTCTCGAGGCGTCAGTCTCCCAGCTTCTAAGCCTGGCGGTCATGCAGTGATTCACCGCCCCCCACGGTATAAACAATGAGCGGGCTAGGTTCAGAGTGTTCCGAGGGCTTCGCACGGTTCCAGAAGGAGAGTGTCCCAGTGAAATCTGAGGCCCGCAAGTCCGTGAAGACCGGAGCATACTGTACCCGCTGCGCGGGGGAGCGGCCCAGTGGCCGCAGCGCACAGCGTGTTCCCTGGCCTTGCAGCTCTGCAGAGGTGGGGCGGTTTCACACCACCCAACCCCCCCCTCAGCTTTCCGCCCGTCCCCCTCCTCGGGCTTGTTTCGGTCAGAGCCTGGGCAGGATGGAAGGGGTCCAAGAGTGGAGGCGGGGAGTCCCGAGGGCGTGGCAGCAGCTCTCTTGGCAGGTGTCTGAACTCCGGGCTGAACTCTGAGGCCAGCTGGGTCTGGAACGCTGAATGATCTGGGGTTGACTTTTTCTAATCTTGCTAAGACGCCTCCACCGAGGTCCAAAACAAGGATGAAAGGCATCTGCCCCAGAGGGAAGTGGTTCAAGCCCTTCCCTGAGTCCCGTGCTCGGCGGCTGCTGGAGGGGCGTGCCTCCGGCTGCACGCTGCTGGCGCAGTGAGCCGGCCCTATGCCCTGGGCATAGCAGCCTCCACCTGGGGCCTCTTCTCAGACTTGTCTTACCTGCTTGCTGGCTAGGCTTCCAGAAGCTTCTACCTCTATTGATGCCAGAGGGGGGAGAAAGGCTATTCAGGGCTTCCTCACCGTTTAATCCTGGTGGAGTGGGAGGCTCAATGGAGAGTTATCACAGTGACAGAGACCGTATCTACCCATCTCTTCTGCAATATCCTCCAGCCCTGGAGATCCATATTCTCTTTATTAAGGGCAAGTGCGGGAACTCTGGATTCTCACTTTAGCCAGGCACATAGTCCTCTAGACTCGGGGTCCTCAGTCATTTGTCCAGAAGGAATATTTTGGGATAGAGACCATATGTCTCGAGGAGCATAGGGCCATTTAGCTTACCCTTTCTCTGTCCCCATCTCCCATCAGCACAAATGCACATATGGACACTTGTACATACACTTACTTAGATATACACATATGCATATATAATACACACATACACACACACTCGAACTCATGCACACATGCTTTTCCTGTTTCTCAGCCATGAAATTCCTGATTCCAGCTGCTTGACCACTGGACTTGTATCTTGCTGTACTTGTTTGCCTGGTTTTGGTTTCATTTATCCTGCAGGTTGTCTTTGATCCCTTTTAAAGTAAACAGAGCATGAGTAAATCGGTGCAGAAGCTCTTCAAAACATTAACTCAGGCTTCCCAGTTAACTCGTTTCCGTGTTGACCTCAGAATCAAGTGCTCCTGATTTCTGCTGGCCTTTGAGGATGGAAAGGGTTCTGGAGATGGCAGGAGGTTAAACCCTGCTGTTATCTTGTGTGGTTCCTTTTTGTGTGCCAATCAGGATTCCTCAGTCTAGAGCCAATCTGTCAATCATCATCATCATCATCCATTGATCATCGAATTTCTTGATTGGTCTCAGTAACGTCTCCATTCGTCATAGCCCTGAGATTTTAGAAGCCTCTCTTTACACATCCTTTCCAATGGTGCCGCACTGGAGACTCTTTCAGGGTCAGGGGAATGAGATCCATCATTGTTACTGGTTTTGGCATATGAATACAACCCGGGGAGTTTATGAGGCTCTGTCAATACAAACTCAGAAATAAGTCAGACGCAGGCAGCTGCCTGCTATAGAGTGGTGTTTAGTGTTTATCGAGTTACCTTGTTCCTGTAGTCTGTCATAGGACGATTTACAATAATATGCGCCCCCAAATGGCACTCCATTAAAATTTATGAAGTGCATTTACATGCGTGCTTTCAAAGTACATTTCTGTCATTGTGCCTTGGCTGAGTAGCTTAAGCCCTGAAATTTGAGCAGGCCTCAAATTTTTTTTTTTTTTTTTTTTTGGTTTTTGGGTCACACCTGGCGATGCACAGGGGTTACTCCTGGCTCTTCACTCAGGAATTACCCCTGGCGGTGCTCAGGGGACCATATGGGATGCTGGGATTAGAACCCGGGTCGGCCGCGTGCAAGGCAAACGCCCTACCCGCTGTGCTATCGCTCCAGCCCCAAGGCCTCAAATTTCAGTGTCTTCATTCACATTGGATCACAGCATGAGGCAGCAGACAGGCCACTGCACCTCTGTGGATCAGGGACTTGATTTGCCCACTGCAGTTCCGCCACCCGAGGCCCTGACTTCTCTCAGCTCAGAGTGGGAGAAGCTAAGAGGCTGGAATAGAGAGTTTGTGGCCTGCTCAGGATTATAGGACGTCCAGCCCTTCTGCTTATACCCCATTGGCTTGAACTCAATTGTCTGGTTTTCACATCCGGGTGGAAGGAAAGGAAGTGTGTATCTATGAGGCAGAAAAGAAGAGCACTGGAGAGAAGAGCAAGCTCTGTTTGAAATCTGTAGCCTCCCCCCAGTGTGAGCACTTTCACAGAGCTTGTAGAAGTGTGGCCTCCCAAGATGCCCATGTCCTGGTCTCCAGAATCAGTGACTGTGTTACCAGACACACTGAGGGCCTTTGCCAATGGAGCTAAGAACCTTGCAATGGGGAGAATTTCCTGGATAATTTTGCACGAGCTTGATGGAATCACAAGGGTCATTGTAAATGGCAAGGAGCAAAGGAGAGTCCGGAGATGGTACCCTAGGGGTTTCGAAGGCAGGACAGAACAACTAGGCAAGGAATGTGGAATGTGGGCCACACTTCTAGAAGCTGCAAAGGCAATGGAATGATTCTCCCTAGGCTTCCCAAAAGGAAGGCGGGCACTTTGATTTCAGTCTTGCGAAACCTGTTTTGGACTTAAGACCTCAGGGCTGTAAGTCAAAATTAGTTCTGGTGTTATTATTGTTGGGGGTTTGGGGCCTGCTCTCAGGGGTCACCCCTAACTCTGCTCAGGGCATAATATGTGGTGAGGGGACTGACCATGCTCAGCTGCATGCAAGGGAAATGCTTTAACCTCTGTAATCTCTCTCTCTCTCTCTGGACAAATAAAATGTTTTAAGTCACTCATTTGTAGAATTTGTCACAGAGCCGTAAAAAAGGAGGGCAGGCTTCTATTTTTTCCTCAGGCAGGCTTCTTCTTATCCTGTGTCCCTGCTATGTCCAGTATGTAGGCAGTACACCAAGAGGGCACATTTTTTTTTTCACTTTTGGGGTCATACCCATTGAGGGTGTTACTCCTAGCCCTGCACTTAGGAATTATTCCTGGCAGTGCTTGGGGGACAATATGAGATGGTGGGGATCTAACCCATGTTGGTCGTGTGCAAGGCAAGCACCCTACACACTGTGCTCTCACTCAGATCCCCAGAGAGCACATTTTCACGTGGAGTCCAATGTGAGCAAGTAGATCTGAGGCAGGATGAGTCGTAGGGTGGTGGGCTGTGTTGTGAAGGGAGAGAGTGCTGCCAAGGGGTTTAGGTAACAGAGATTGTAGGCTTCCAAAAGGGTGGCACCCCTTGGCTCTGGGCAGTTTGGGGTTTGGGGATGTGGCCCGGCCTTGCATATGTGTACTCTGGGTCTGATCCTGACATAGCTTGCACAAGAAAAAGAATGTGGGGGCTGGAGCGATAGCACAGCAGGTAAGGCGTTTGCCTTGCATGTGGCCAATTCAGGTTCGATTCTCAGCTTCCCGTATGGTCCCCTGAGCACTACCAGAAGTAATTCCTGAGTTCATGAACCAGGAGTAACCCCTGTGCATAGTCGGGTGTGACCCCCCCCTTCCCTCCAAAAACAGCCAAAAAAAAAAAAAAAGAATGTGGCTGTGGCTGGCTCAGGAGCAGTGGAATAGCTGCCTGCTGTCCTCTGCCTTTGCCCTGTGAGCACAGGGTATACCGGGGACAGGGCAGGGCTTCTCAAGAAGCCACAGTGCTGTCAGCGGAGTCAAGCTCTGGTCTGGAGAGGCAGCACAGAAGTGTTGAGGTAAACCCATCAGGTCTTGGAGTCAGATGGATAGGGTCTTCCCGCACACCCATTCTGTTCTGGGGTGGCCCTTCATCACTATTACAACTGCTATTGTTACTGTTACCGCTGATATTATTGCTTCTGATGCTACTGCTACTATTGCTATTGATTATTGCTTTTGTTGCTATTTCTGTTTTGCTATTACCTTTACTGTTATTATTACTGCTATTCCTGCTTTTACTATTACTACTGCCATTGCTATTACTATAAAAGAAAAACAGCTACTGCTGCTATTGTATTGCCATTATTATGCTATTGCTGTTACTATTGCCATGGCTAAAACTATTGCTGTGTAACAAACCATCCCAAACCAAGTAGCGTAAAACCACCGTTCTATTCAGTTCTTGCATCTGCGTGTTGGTCAGGGTGCAGTGGCCATAGCAAGCTTCTAATGTCTGGTTGGATCCTCAAGTGGGGAAACTCAAAGTCAGGATAGGGCAGTGTTGGTGGTATTGGCAGCGACCCTGGGGTCCTCCAAAATATCGGCATGACTCAATAGCGGGGTGCTAGAATCCTGGGAGTTTGATGTGAGCTAGCTGTTAAAGAAGCCCTCTGCCAGGGTGGCAGCTGAGACACCCCAAGTGGCCTCTGTATGTCCAAGAGTCCTCAGTGCATGACCACCTCAGCAGAAACCCAGGGCCTCTGCAGCACAGGCCCTAGCTCATAATGTAGAACCTGGAGCCTCTGTTTTGACTCCCCTCAGAAGTCAAGCAGTGATCCCTCCACTGACATTCTGTCAGTTCACTTGTAAGCACCCAGATTCAAGAAGGAACTCAGCTCTGAGGCTGGTGGGCGAGAGGCCACTCTAGGAGAGCAGATGTGATATAGATATCACGGTGGTTCTCTCTCATAAGAGCGGTCGGCCACATTTGGCTATTTCTCTACTCTCTCTGAGACTTGATTTCTTCAGCAAGGTAGAGATAATAATTTTAATAGCTGTCATCTGTCATCTGGGTTAGTGCCTCTGAAGACTCTGGCACAGCCTGGCACATGGTAATATCATCAATACCCCAAGAGAGTGGAGATGAGATCTGCTTTTTCTTCTTTCTTTCTTTCTTTCTTTCTTTCTTTCTTTCTTTCTTTCTTTCTTTCTTTCTTTCTTTCTTTCTTTCTTTCTTTCTTTCTTTCTTTCTTTCTTTCTTTCTTTCTTTCTTTCTTTCTCTCTTCCCTCCCTCCCTCCCTCCCTTCCTTCCTCCCTCCCTCCCTCCCTCCCTCCCTCCCTCCCTCCCTCCCTCCCTCCCTCCCTCCCTCCCTTCCTCCCTCCCTTTCTTCCATCCTTCCTTCCTTCCTTCCTTCCTTCCTTCCTTCCTTCCTTCCTTCCTTCCTTCCTTCCTTCCTTCCTTCCTTCCTTCCTTCCTCCCTCCCTCCCTCCCTTCTTCCTCCCTCTCTTCCTCTCTCCCTCTCTCCCTCCCTCCCTCCCTCCCTCCCTCCCTCCCTCCCTCCCTCCTTCCCTTCCTTCCTTCCTTCCTTCCTTCCTTCCTTCCTTCCTTCCTTCCTTCCTTCCTTCCTTCCTTCCTTCCTTCCTTCCTTCTTTTCTTTGAAGGAACGGGCCCTCCCAAATAATACTCAGGAGGTCTGGGAACATCACCAGTGATTCTTGGTCACTGGGATGTTGGCTCAGTGCAAGAGCCCATGGATGTTGTGCTGCTCGGGCTCTGCTATGTTCAGGATACCTGGGTTTCCACAGGGGTGCTTGGGGGCCTCCAGGGTCACACCTGGCAGTGCTTGGGGGCCTCTAAGGCTGCACCTGGCAGTGAAGGGGGGGACCATGTGGTGCTGGGAATCAAACCCAGATTGAGCACGTGCTTGTACCATAACCACTATCCACAGTGCTATGTGCTGTGCCTGGCATGCGAACAAACTAAGAGGCTTGTACCTAAATGGGAATTATCTGTCAGCTCGTGCTGTGTAACAAATGGCCATTCTATTTGCTTGGGGAATTGTGTGTCCAGCTGGGTTCAGTTTAGTAGATCTTCTCATGCTTTCACTGGGATCATCCCTTTGGCTGCATCTGATGGCAGTTGACAAAGATCGGTGATCCCACATGGCTTTACTCACACATCTGGGAGCTAGAGCCGGCTGTGTGCTCGAGTGCCCAGGATGGTCCCTCCATGTGGCCTTTCTGTAGGTGAACCCAGGTCTGTCTGCCAGTTGGTCTCAGGGTTTCCAAAGGAGCAAGTAAAGGAATAAGCGCTCATTCCCAAGGACTCATGAGGTCTCTACTTGGGTCTTGGTTGCTATTTCCTATTGACCAAGACATGGTTGGGGGTATGAAGAAATAAACTGTTGCTAAGTGGGAGGAAGTATTGCTGCTCTCTTGCGTTAGTGGAACACCGTGAGTCCCAAGATGCGGAACAGAGGCAGGGAGAGACTGGAGGCACAATGAGCATGAGAGGTGTCAGGGACAAGAACTGGCTGGGTGTCGTGGCCAGTGCCCTCCCGTGGGACATTGATCAGCAAAGGGGCTGGCTCTACCTTCTGCCAAAAATGACAGGGAAACACTTGGTCTCACAGAGCAGACATGCAGAGGGAGGTCACCTGTAGCCAGTGGGAAGGCAGTCCCACAGGTCACACATGACCAGGTCCTTGGAGTCACATCTAGACACACGTAGAAGAAAAGGGTGTGGGGTCAGGAGCAATCGTGCTGTGAGTAGGGCATTTACTTTGCATGTGTCCAATTAGAGTTCAATCCCCAGCATCCCATACGGTCCCCTGAGCCCTACCAGGAGTGATACCTGAGTGCAGAGCCAGTGAGCACCTCTGGGTGTGGCAGAAAAGGAAAAATGACAGGGGAACCCTTTCTCAAATGCCAGCCCAGTAGATTCCCCTTATTCTCCCAGCCCCCCCCTGCTGGCACTAGGGCACACAAAGCTGTGGTTCTTATGGTTAGTGGTTGGCGGTTTCCTGTGTTGCTATGACAAAGAACCAGGTTTAGAGCAACAGAAATTTATTTACTGACAATGGAAGAGGTATCTGTAGTCAAGATGCTGACAGTTGCTACCTGTAGGGGAACATTTCAGGTCTCTTCTCAGATTCTGCTGCTTTGCCTGAAGTCCTTGGCACTGCTTGCCCTGTCAGCAAATCACTGCAATACTTGTCTTCACAATGTCTTCTTTCTGCGCACATCTTCCTCCTCAAATGCCCCCTTTGTAAAAAATACCAGGCATACTGGATCAATGCCACATTAATGGCTTTGTTTTAAATTGATTACCTTGGGTGCTGGAGCAATAGCACAGCGAGTAGGGCGTTTGCCTTGCACGTAGCCGACCCAGGTTCGATTCCCAGCATCCCATATGGTCCCCTGAGCACTGCCAGGGAGTGCAAAGCCAGGAGGTAGCCCCTGTGCATTGCAAGGTGTGACCCAGAAAGCAAAAAAAAAAAAAAGAGATAAATAAATAAATAAATAAATTGATTACTTCTATAAAGATCCTATTTCCAAGTAAGGTCACCAAACAAGAATTTCTTTGATGGTGGTGGGGGGTGGGAGGGGCGGGGTGTGGCTGGACAGAGTTTGTTAAGGAGCTTTCCACTGCATGTGGCCAGTCCTAGTTAAGTCCCAGGCACTGCATAAGGTCCTTCAAACATCGCCAGGAGTGATACCTGAGCACAGATCCAGGAGTTAGCCTTAAACACTGCTGAATGTGGCAGGGACCATCCCAGTGGTGCCTAGGGGTGTCCAGCAATGCTTGAGGAAGCAGAGACTAAGCCTGGGTCAGGCCACTTAAGACATATTCCCTAACCTCTGCACCATCTCCCTGGCCCCAGATAAAGGTTTCAAAACTTCTTTTAGGGGGCAGATAAGGGTGACTACCACCCCTACCACTCACTTGCAAGCTACTTTCAGAGGACAAGAGAGACAGTATACTAGGGAAGGTCCCAGTCTTTCAGGAGGCTCATCCCACTTTGATGCCCAGCATCCCCTATGATTAAAGCTCAGCCAGGAGTAAGTCCTGAGAATCTCAGTTGTAATCCTGAATAGAATAGGCAGAACACTAGACGAAGGACAACCATGCAAGCAAGCTGGGTTCCAAAAAGGATTCAGCATGATAGACCATATCCACACGGTGACCAAGCTCATCGAGGTTTCGAGAGAGTTCAAGATGCCGCTCTGTCTAACGTTCATTGATTTAAAGAAGGCCTTTGATTCTGTTGAGACTGAAGCAGTCATCAAAGCCCTAGCCAAACAAACTCAGTACATCAGGATCCTCCGTGAGCTGTATTACGGATTCACCACCAGTATCTCACCATTCTACAAAGAAGTGATCATCAACGTAAACAAAGGGGTTCGGCAGGGTAATACCATTTCACCGATACTCTTCATGCCACCCTCGAGAACGTCATGCAGTGACTGAAATGGGAAGGAATGGGAGTGAAGATAGAACTGCTGGCAACTACACCACCTTCGCTTTGCTGATGACATCGTTCTCATAACACCAAACATCAGCCAAGTGGCACAAATGCTGGCCAACTTCGACTGTGAGTGTGGAAAGGTTGGTCTGCAGCTGAATCTCACGAAGACAATGTTCATGAGAAACAGACTAGTCCATAACGTTCCATTTGCTCTCAATGGAATGAACATCTTCGAATGCAGCAGTTATGTGTACCTAGGTTGAGAACTCAACATGACAAATGACCTGGCACCTGAGCTGCGCAGGAGGAAGAGAGTGGCGTGAAATGCCTTCAAGAGCATTGAAGAAGTGGTTAAGAGGACGAAGAACCTCCGGCTCCCGGCACATCTTTTCAACTCCACTGTTCTTCCTGCACTAACATATGCTTCAGAGACCTGGGCCCTATGAAAACAGAATGAGAATGCTATTCAGGTCACCCAAAGAGGAATAGAAAGAGCTATGCTTGGAGTATCACGTTTCACTCAAGTGAGAGAAGGAATCTGGAGTTCTGACCTCCATCAACGATCAAGAATCAGGGACGCTGTCTCATTTGCCAGTATGTTGAAAAGCAGATGGGCTGGACATGTAATGCGATTTAGAGCTGACCATTGGACTACAGTCGTTACTGACTGGTTTCCATGAAATGTCAAAAGAACACCTGGTTGTCCATCTACGAGATGGTCGGACTTCTTTGTTAAGACCCTGAATGAACGATTTGGTGTTCTTCATGTTCCTGGAGTAAGCAGATGCCATTGGGCTACACTAGGACACGACAGGGATGAATGGAGATGTTATTGGTGCCCACTCGAGCAAATCAATGAATAACGGGATGACAAGTGATTACAAGTGAATCCCAGGTGTAACCCAACTCTTCGCTGCCCGCCCCCCACGCCGTACTGCCAAGAAGAACAGTGTCTGAGAACAGTGGAAAATGGAAGGGGGTCACAGTGACCCCCCAGCCCCCGATGGCTGCATGGCCTGGGACTGGAGCCTTAGAAGAGAGCAAGCAGAAGCTCCACATGAGGCCTGCAGAAGCTGGTTAGCCCAGATCACTGATGATGTCTGGGTCCTACCGCCTTCTGCTTAGGACAGACTGTTGATCACAGTTACGATGTATCTTTGGCTGCCTCTTTCATCAGGAGCACAGCCCCTCAAGGAGAGCGAATGTTACCCCCCTGGGACATTGTGACATAACTCGTGATGACACGGTTCCCAGGAATGCATGGTGTGGAGCAAAGCCAGCCTCTTCCGACAGATGCTCATCAAGGACCCCTACCCCAGGTACACACAGGCAGTCGGGTCTGGGACAGCAGCTGCTGCGTCCTCCCCTCTCAGGCAGACTCACTGGGTGGATGCTAAGGTTCGGGGGCAGGGTGGGGTGGGGTGGGGTGGGTTGAGGGCAGTCCTGCAGCGCCTGCCTGTAAATCTCACTGCTTTAGGATGAGCCTAGGTCCATCTCCAAACATGCCACAGAAGTTTGTTTGTCTAAGAAGTCAGCTGCAAATACGCACCCACCACTGGCATCCCTGAGGGCCACGTCCTGCCATGCAGAGGGTGGTGGTGCCAGCAAGCAGGCACCGATTCCCTTACCATTCTTTGTAGGTGTTTTGGGGACTGGGAGTAGCTGGGGCTTCAGAAGAGAACTCTGCAAAGCCAGGGAGATGGTTCAATGGGCTAAGTGCAGGCTTGGCATGTGGGGTACCCAGGACCCATCCCTAGCACTGCATGGTCCTCTGAGCATGTTTTGGTAATGAGCCCTGAGCACAGAGCCAGGAGTAGCTCCCAAACACAGCCAGATGTCACCCCAAAACAAATAAAAGAGGGAACCCTGATCCTGGGGGAGGGTCCAGATGAAAATACTGTGACCCCTCCACCAGTCTATGCATTAGAAATTAAACTCAGTGCATCCTTTTACGGTGGGCATCTCTCTTCCCAGGGAGCTGCCTGTCACTGTTTACCATAAGTGCTTTTAAGATGGGGAAGACTGGTGGAGACCAAGAAACTGCAGCTGAAGCATGTTGAGGAGCTCAGACCTATGAAAGTGGGTGTGTGAGGGCGACCAAGGGCAGGGGAAGAAGGGTACAGAGATGGGCGGAGACGAGGCTGGGAGTCATGGCAGTTCTGCCCAGAGCAGGACATGGGAAGTATCGGCGACATGAGTTCTTGCTCTCCAGAGCAGTGCCTGGCCCTGAACTTGCAGGCTCTGCCTCCCAGGGAACGTGCCATCCATTCCCCCCCAACCAGACCCCCGACTCACACTCCTCTCCTGTCCACAGTCCCTGCTGCAGGTTGTAGCCTTCCTACCTCCCCACCCCTCCTTTTTTTTTTTTTTTTTTTTGCTTTTTGGGTCACACCCAGCCATGCTCAGGGGTTACTCTTGGCTTGGCACTCAGGAATCACTCCTGGAAGTGTGCTAAGGGGAACACATGGGATGCTGGGAATCGAACCTGGATTGGCTGCGTGCAAGACAAATGCCCTACCTGCTGTGCTATTGCTCCAGCTGCCCTACCTCCCCTTAATACTGCTCAGATTTTCCTCCTCCTCTACCTCGTACCCCTAGGTCAGTCAGACTCTGTCCTGTTCTCTGCCTCTTCATCCTGCCCACGCAGGTTTCCTGGAACTGCTTATATCTCTGCCGCTCTTGGTTATGACAGCTGACCCCAGAGCCATCCTGCCCTGAGCCTGGCCCAGAGGCTCAGCCTACTCGAAGGCCTTTCTTAGTTTCTGGCTTCTCATTGGTTTGGTCTAAAGGGGAGCATCAGCAGAAGGTCAAAAGGGAAGGAAGAGATTGAGTCTTGGGGTCCTGATTCCTGCCAAGGCGCCCTTCTCGTGACTGTCTCGGCAAGAGACTTTGCAGCCCCGACCTGTGTTCTTTACACCTGTAGTTCTACATGTGCTGCCCAAACCTGAGTATAACGCTTCACTTGCTCTCCATTACTAATCTACATTTGCACGTCTCATCTCTCTTCACTGGGTTCCTGAATGAGTCTAGTAGAAGTAGTATTGCTGGGTCCCACGGGGGCTCTAACTCCTAGTGTTATGAGATGAGGCTGTACTGTTTCCAAGAAGGCTGGACCAGTCGGCATTCCCTCCAGCAGTGAATGAGGGGCCCCTTCCCCCATATTTACACCAACACTGCTGTTTTTGTTCTTTGTGATGCGTGTGGGTCTTATATGATATCTCACAGTTCTGACCTGCACTTCTCTGATGATAAGTGATACAGAGCATTTTCCCACAAACCTATTAGCTGTCTTTAAGGTGAGGGTGGGAATAGTATGGGGGAATACCAGGACAATAGTGGAGGGGAGTAGACATTCTGGTGGAGAGTGTGGTATTGGACACTGTGTTTATGAAACCCAGTACTGTAAATCATGCTGCTTCTTTTTTTTTTTTTGCTTTTTGGGTCACACCTGGCGATGCATAGGGGCTAGTCCTGGCTCATGCACTCAGGAATTACTTCTGGCAGTGCTCAGGGGACCATATGGGATGCTGGGATTTGAACCCGGGTCGGCCGCATGCAAGGCAAACACCCTACCCGCTGTGCTATCGCTCCAGCCCCTGAGAGGACAATTCTTAAGTCTGCTCACCCAAATTGTTCATGCATTGATCTATTAGTTTCACACACATTCTTTTGTGGAGCTCTGCAGTTCCCCCTCCCTCCCTCCCTCCCTCCCTCCTCCCCCTCCCTCCCTCCCTCCCTCCCTCTCTCACTCACTCTTTCCCTCCCTCTCACTCCCTCCCTCTCCCTCCCTCTCCCTCCCTTTCCCTCTCTCTCTCTCTCTCTCTCTCTCTCTCTCTCTCTCTCTCTTTCTCTCTCTCTCTCTCTCTCTCTCTCTCTCTGTTTCTCTCTTCTACCCCAAGTAACTTTTATTTAAGAGAAGAATGTACCCATTGCTGATTGGGAGACTCAGGTCTGACAGCTCCCTGCCCCATTTACCATTGCTCCAAGTCCGCCCTGAGTTTCTGGCTGCCCCATTGCCAGCTTGGTGTTTGCCTCTGGCTTTCACTAGCCCCAGTGATTGGCCTTGACCTTCAGAGCCTGCACCACAGGGCACACTAACTCTTAGGCCAGTGCTGCTTCTGCATCCTGATTCCAGGAGCAGCTGTCTGTCCATCAGTTGACCTTGGGATGACTGGTCCTCGCACAGATGGTTGTGGTGGTCAGCAGTGCTCACACTTCTGGCTGTGGTGGTGGTGCTTGGGCTCCTGGTCACAGTCCTGGCCAAGGCCCTGCTCTTTCACTGAAATGCCCATGAAGTTGTTTGGGGGTGAGGGGTGCTCTTCTGACCATACTGAGTTGTGGTGCTCATTGGGGTTGGTCCAGGAGGGGTGCTCACAAACCCCGTCTGCAGTGTGGCTTGACATCACAGCAGCAGAGCTGCCAGGATTTTGCTCAACATACGTGGATGGCCCTGGGTATCAAACTCGCTGTCTCACACTTTCCAGTCAGGTGTTTTAGCCACTGAGATCCAAACTTATTTTTAAATTTTTTTTTCTTTTTGGGTCACACCTGGCGATGCACAGGGGTTACTCCTGGCTCTGCACTCAGGAATTACTGCTGGCTGTGCTCAGGGGACCATATGGGATGCTGGGAATCGAACCTAGGTCGGTCGCGTGCAAGGCAAACGCCCTACCCACTGTGCTATTGCTCCAGCCCCATTTTTTTTTTTAAAAAAAACATTTTATGCTTTCTTATTCTTGGAGTTTGGGCCATGCCCATTTATGCTCAAAGCTATCTCCTGGCTCTGTGCTCAGGGATCACTCCTAGTGATGCTCAGAGAACCATGTACCATGACAGGAATTGAATGAGGGCAGGCTACATGCAAGACAGGCACCTTCCCCCTGCACTATCTTTCTAGACCCAAACCTGTCCAGGGTAAGTACAAAGGTACTAACTTCTATGACAGGGATCCACGTCTTTTTTTTTTAAATATTTATCACTTGTATCACTTGTCATCCCATTGATTCTCGATTTGCTTGAGCGGGTGCCAGTAACGTCTCCATTCGTCCCTGTCGCTTGCTAGTGTAGCCCAGTGATATCTGCTCACTCCAGGAACAGGAAGTGCCTCAAATCATTTATTCAGGGTTTTGATGAAGAAGTCTGACCGTTTCGTTGGTGGGAGGCCACTCAGTCTTTTTACGTCCTGTGGGATCCAGTCGGTAACAGCTCTCATCCAGCGGTCGTCTCTGAATCACATTACATGTTCAGCCCATCTGATTTTTGATGTCTTGGCAAATGAGACAGCGTCCCTGATTCCAACGGAGGTTGGAACTCCGGATTCCTTCTCTCACTTGAGTGAAGCGTGATACTCCTACCATAGCTCTTTTGATTCCTCTTTGGAATACCCAAATAGTGTTCTCATCCTGTTTGTGTAGGGCCCAGGTCTCTGAGGTGTATGTTAGTGCAGGAAGAATGGTGGAGTCAAAAAGATGTGCCTAGAGCCGGAGGTTCTTTGTCCTCCTAACCACTTCTTCGACGTTCTTGAAGGCATTCCACGCTGCTTCTCTTTAATATTTATATATTTTTTAATTTTATTGATTCACCATGAGATACAGTTACAAACTTTCATGTCTGAGTTACAATCCCACAATGATCAAACAGCCATCCCTTCACCAGAGCACATTCCCCACCACCAATATCCCTAGTATACCCCCACCTTTCCCAACCTACCATTGCCTCCATGGCAGACAATATTCCCCACACTCTCTCTCTATTTTTGTGCATTATGGTTTGCAATGCAGATATTGAGAGGTTATCATATTTGGTCCTTTATCTACTTTTGGCACACATCTCCCATCCTGACCGATTCCGCCAACCATTACTTTCTTAGTGATATCTTCTCTATTCCAGCTGTCCTCTCCTCACCCACTTGTGAGGCAGGCTTCCAACTAAGGAGCAATCTTCCTGACCCTTCTATCTATTGTCCTTGGGTGTTGGTCTGTGTTATGTTACTTTATACTCCACATATGAATGCAGTCCTTCTATATCTGTCCCTCTCTTTCTGACTCATTTCACATACCATGAAATGAGTCTCCATGTCTATCCACTTATAAGCAAATTTTAAGACTTCATCTCTCCTAACAGCTGCATAGTATTCCATTGTGTAGATGTACCAAAGTTTCTTTAACCAATCATCTGTTCTTGGGCACTTAGGTTGTTTCCAGATTTTGGCTATTGTGAACAGTGCTGCAATGATCATATAGGTACAGATATCATTTCTACTGTGCTTTTTTGCAAGGTCTTATAAACTCTTATAAACTCTCAGGGATGACATGATGAATGAATAATGGGATTTTGGAGAGTCCTGTATTTTCTTCAAAGCCCAGTAGCCTTCGTGGACGTGTTTATGGGTACATATGGCTTGAAGTTTTAGGAAAAGGAAGACCCAGGCACTATCGGGTCTTCTTCCCTAAGTCTGAGGGCAAGTGGCATGGGGAATGATAGAAGGTTTCTGAGCCCAAATCAGCCCGGTTGTGTAGCCCTGATCCAAGCTTGGGAGGAATGATGACATCTTCCCTGCAGGCTGTGCCTGATGATCAGGGGATGAATCACAGTGGAAAAAATAGAGATGTTCTAAAGCGCCAGACGTGTCACCAGTAGGAAAATTTTACCCTTCAGGCAGCTCTCATTCAGAAAATATTCCCTGCTGTGAGCTCCCTGGGAAGAGAGGCCACAAGGATAGGGTGTGTGTGGTAGGGGAGGGGTGGGTGTGGGGTTTAGCTTGATAGGCCCATCAGGGGGTACCTGACTCAGGTGGCCTACTCTGTCCCATTTGGAGCAGAAGGGTAAGGTTGTGAGTGAGGGGGTTGGAGGCCCCAGAATGCTGAGGTTCCTTCATTTTAGGTGTGGCAAACTACTTCTCCAACTCCCCTTGACTGGGTCTAGCCACTGAGATTTTTTTTTTTTCTTTCTGGAAAGTATCTGTGGGTAAGCAACTCTGACCAGTAAGTCCTTGTGGGAAGGAGAGGATTTAGCTTTTCCACTTCATCCCTTTCTGGACAAACAACACGCAGAGGTGTTATTTTTGAGAACTGCCAAAGGGGTTATCTCATCAGTGGGATTTTGGGTCAAGTGCTTTCGTCCCCCCATATTGAAAATAATGAATGAATGTTATTAAAACTCAATGCAGCTACTGTGCCTCTAACTTTTCCGTGACAGCACTGAGTTCAAATAGCCTTTCCTTTTGGTTTCACACACCGTCGGAATGTCCCAGAAGTTTTGACAGCATGTTGGAATCTGAATTTCCTCCCCTTCCTGGAAAGAGTGCTGGTGTTAAATTGGACCTTGAGTCCTGATTTCTGGTATAGAAAATGCATTTAAACATGTCATGTCTGCTGAGAACATTTGCCTTTTTCCTTTCCTCTTTGAAAGAGGCCTTCCAGATGCCCAGAATAGTAATAATTTTTTTCCTTAGGAAGCTGAGGATATAAACATGCCTTTATAGGGTTCTGTTAGTCTTCTAAGTCCCATGCTTATGAAAGTGGTTCACTGGGCATTAAGAACTCTGTGGCACCAGTGCCTGGTAGACCTGGGAACTCACTCCCTGGATTGTCCTCAGGTGTAGATCCCCCAGAGACCTGACCTCACATAGGGACACTGATTTCCAGTCCTGTTCCATAATCACATCTTTTCTATGGAGTTTTGTCCACCTACTTTTAAATTTTATTTTTTAGTTTTAGTTTCTGGACCATACTGGCTGTGCTCAGGGGTTCGTTCCTCTTGGCTCTGTACTCATAGATCACTGCTTGTGAGACTTGGGGGGATAGTGGGTCCTGGGGATTGACCCCAGGCCAGCTGCATGCAAGGCAAGTGCCCTACCTGCTGCACCAGCTCTCCAGTCACTGTATTCCTCCTTTCAAGCAGCCATTGGTTCCGCTACAACAGAGGCAAGTATTCTATGATATTAGTGTTGAAGCTTCTAGATCAGGCTTCTCCTGATGGCTGTCATAAATTTTATTACAAGCCAATGAATGTCCTATTGTTTAACAGTTAACAACCCCCTCCCCACTTCTATATGCCCCCTCCTCATTCTTAGCCACCAGGAGAAACTGTCATGTTGTCCTGTCTCAGATCCCAGGCAGGGCCATCCTGCTACCAACCCTCTGTTAAAGTCCTACCCAGAATGACCCTTGGTTTCCTGTCTGGTGTCTCCCTACTCTAGGACTAATCTTCAGATGACAAGTGCCCATTGCACCCTTGCCCAGGTTTAGCCTGGGTACCACAATGAACTGAGGTTGATAGGGGAATGGGCTCCACTCGGGGCAGCTGTGATTACAGAGGCTGGAGGTGGGCCAGGATTGCAGCCCAGCACTGTATGGAAAAGAGCAGAGGCACTCCTGGATGATTACTCAGCAGCAGTTCCTCCTGAAGCCTGTGTGTGGGACCAGCATTTCTGAACCAGTCGCTGCCTCCCCCAAAGCTACAATTGTGTAACAGACAGAGTCAGATGTGGTGCAACTTCTTGGAAGATCATTTGCTATCATCTCATAAATTAGGTATAGACTTTGGAGAAATGCATGCAGGTTCGCACTGGGACAGACATACCACAAATGTTCATTGAGGCTGTCACTGTCACTGTCATCATCCCATTGTTGATTGATTTGCTGGAGAGGGCACCAGTAACGTCTCCATTGTGAGACTTGTAACTATTTTTGGCATATCGAATACACCACGGGTAGCTTGCCAGACTCTGCCGTGCAGGCAGGATACTCTCGGTAGCTTGCCAGGCTCTCCGAGAGGGACAGAGAAATTGAACCCGGGCTGGCTGCATACAAAGCAAACACCCTACCTGCTGTGCTATAGATCCAGTCCATAACGTAGGTATAGACTTTGGAGAAATGCATGCACATTCGCACTGTGACAGACATACCACAAATGCTCATTGAGGCATTGCTCATGATTGTCAAACGCTGGAGCCAACCCAAGTGCCCATCAGCAAGGGTAAGGATATGCAAGAAAGGCGGATGCATTTGATAGAATACTCCACAGCCTGAAAATGAAGGCACTACAGCTGCCCAAAACAACACAAATAAATTTCATAACAGGACTGAACAAGAGCCAGGATTGCAGCTCAGTGGTAGCGCATCTGCCTTGCATGTGTGAGGCCCTGATTCCATTCCCAACACCACAAAAACAGAACAAAAACAAAAGAAAAGCAAACCAAACTGAGCCAGAGAAGTTAGGTACTCAATAACCCAAAACAATTTTGTTTCTATTAAGCTCAAAACATTTCAAATAAAAATCTTTTCTCTAGGGACACAAACTCAGGTTACAAAAGTAAAAGAAAAGGGAGTAGACATTCTCCAGTTGGGGGAGATTGTGGTTGTGGTCAGGTTGGCACGTTCAAAAGGGTTCAGGCTGTGGCACGTTTTCTTGACAGGTGGGGTGAGTTGATGCAATTTGCCTAAGAGATAGTAATTAGGATGTAGCGTGTTCTGTGTCTCTCTCTGTGTGAAGTTTCATCATTTGAAAAATAGAAGAGGGAGAGGCCTTGTTTACTGGGTCTCTTGGATGAGGTTCTCACCCTCAGGATCCCTGCAGATGACCCTCCTCCCCTGTCTGCTTCTGGAAATTCCTAGGACTAAGTTGGCTCAATTTCCCCTTCTCACATTATGCCCTGTGTTCTATTCTTTCCAGAAGTCACTGTGTGTGCTCTGTGGGGAGACAGTCTGCGGTGAATTTCTCTGGAGAGACTGAATGGGAATCAAACCGTGGGTGCATCTCAGCTCTGGGAAGAACCTGAAACGCTGGGACCAGCTGGTGGCTGAAATGCATGTTACATTCCCCATGATTTCTCTCTCTTCTCCCCTCTCTTCTTTTCCTTCCCCTCTTACCTTCTCTTCTCTCCTTCTTCCTCATCCCTTCCTCCTTTCTTCCTCCTTCCCCTCTCCTCCTCTCTTTCCATCCCCTCATTTCTCTTCTCCTCCCTCCTTTCCTTCCTTCCTTCCTTCCTTCCTTCCTTCCTTCCTTCCTTCCTTCCTTCCTTCCTTCCTTCCTTCCTTCCTTCCTTCCTTCCTTCCTTCCTTCCTTCCTTTTCCTCTTTCCTTTCCCCTCCTCTCCTCACCCTTTTCCACCCCTGCCCTCCTCCCTCCAATACTCCTTTGTCCTACCCCTTCCTCCTTCCTTTGCCTCCCCGCTCATCCCTCCTCGATCTCTGGAAGGAACCGTAGCCTTCTCAGAACCAAAGTCAGGGGTGGCCTCCACTCAAGGGGCCATTGACTACTAGCTGCTCCCCAGGTTCCTGCAGTCTGCCAGGCTGTCTGGGAGTACTGGGCAGACAGTCCCAAGGCATAGGAACACCCTTGGAAAGAAGATGCTGAGTGAGTGTGGTCCCCCTGGGGCAAGGGAATCACCATATATGGCATGGAAGGAAATTCTCAGCAAGGAGCTGCAAGCAAATAGGTCATCAAGTAATGGCAAAAATATGCAGCCAAATGGAGATGCCTGGGCACCCAGAGCCTCCAAGAGCTGAGCTAATGCCCGAATGCCACAAAGACTCAGGGCATCACCCCCTTCCCCTCGCCCCATAGAGGGCAGAGATGTTCCCTTCGGCCACACACTGTCCGGGACCAGCATCTTTGCTCCCGGTCCTGGGATCCGCAGGGACTCGGAGATGGCCTGAGACACTTTCTGGTGACTAATTCAGTGCTTGAACAGGAAACAGACTGGAAAGGACTTAGGAGGGGCTATAAATAGCCTATGCCCTAAAAAAAAAAAAATTGAACTCAAGAATAAATGGAATTAACACACTGGGAGGAGAACAAGGAGCTCCCAGGCTCTCCGTGAGGCCAGCGCTTCTCCTGGGACACGAGCTCTGCTTCCAACCAGAGCGCCAGCTGCACTCAGAGGAGCTTCACAAAGCGTGCTTGGCTCTGCCCTGGGGTTGGCCAGCCGGCTCAGCTCGCCTGCCAATATGCTGTGCTGGGTTGTCGGCCCTGAGAGGACTCAGGAGCGGGTGTGAGGGTGTGGATGTGTGTGTGTGCTCTGGGGGGTCACCTGGGCTCAGAGCTCAAGGACTAGGAATAGATGGTCACTGGCGAGGGAACATCTAGAATTGAAGCAGGGGCATGTCAGGAAGCTGCCTGCCACAGTCCTCCCCATCCCCAGTAGCCTTCTTCCCTCTTAAGCCCGGAGTGGAAGACAGAGGAGAGGGCTTGAGGGACAGCTCAGCTGGCTGGACATCTCTTCCTTACTGGCCAAGACACTCAGTTGTTGAGTAGCTAGGAGTCCTCACTCAGCTTCGCCGAGAATGTTTCCTTTAAGACTGAGAGGTTGATCTAGGTGAGGATACTTCAAGCCTTTTCTTTCGAGTACTCCTGGTTCTGTGCTTAAGAATCCCTACCGGCATTCTTGAGATGGGGAGAGGTGAGGAGAACTACTGACAGTGCCAGCATGGCAAGGGTCTAAATCCCTATACTCTCTCTCCACTCCCCGCCCCACAGAACATCTCAAGAGAGCAGAGGCGTCCTGCTTACGGTGGGGACTTCACATGTCTACGCCCCAGAACCCTTTGTGGTTATCACTGAGAAGCCACTGGGGATGCCTGGGGATGCCTAGAACACAGAAAGAAAATCACACGTCCAGAGATAAGGACAAGAGCACCTGGCCACCCCAAAACTACTCCTGCTGGTCCCATTTCTCCTTGTCTTCCTCCATGTCACTGTAAGATGAGGAAAAGGGAGGTCCACTGAGGCTGTGAGTCCAAGATTATTTACAAACTCCAGAAACCTTCACTGACATACTCCTGAGATACTGGGGCCGCTGTAGCAGCGTATTAGGCCGATGCACAGAGACACAGTCCTCCAACCCTCCCCACATCATACCCTTCCAAAGGGACCCAGGAGCTCCTCCCATCAAAGTAATGGAATTCAGTCCCCACCCTTTCCGTGTGCACAGGACCTGGGGTTCGTTTTGAGCAGTAATTAGTGGGAGTGACGGAATGCCATGCCCACACTTGGGTCTTCAGAAGCTTTTCCCGTCTTCTCTACTCAGTCCCTCCCTCTGACGGGAGATCAGCCTGGGCTTGCCCATTGGGGACGGAGAGATCACATAGAGGGAACCCAGTTGCCCTCCGCCACCCCCATGCTAACCAACCCCCTTCCAGACTGCCCACCTGCCAACTAACTAAAAATGCACGAACAACCTGACTCATGAGAACTAATGATGGTTGTTGAACATTTGGAACCCTCTATTTCTCTTCCAGCTACTTATTGCTAAATAACAAACCACCCCCAAACGGAGCAATTTAAGTGATTTCCTCTGAGCTAATTCAAGGATCTGTGTGTCGACTTGTTTCAACACACACCTCGGACTTGAAGTCTTTGACGTGAGCACAGCCCAGCAGCTCATGGGGCTGAAGCATTGGAGGGGTCCTCTGGGCCGTGTTCAAAGATGGTTCGCATGTAGGAGCTGCCATCAGCCTGAGGCTCAGCTGGGGCTCTTCTCTGCCACGTGTCCTTTCTGTGTGACAGGAGCTGCTCGTGCCAGGTCCCCCAGGGTTCCAGGAAGAGGAAGCTGCCAGCACAATGAAGGACCAAGCCAGCACAGAGACAGCACATTTCCTCCAGGTCAGGCTGTTCAAAAATCCTCCCTTGATTTGAAAGGATAAAGTGGCAGGTGCCGCCTCCTGACAGGGTGGTGGTAAGAGAACATTTCAAATGGGAGTGTAGCATGGCCAATGAAGTTGCACCT
The DNA here is from genome assembly GCF_027595985.1 of Sorex araneus. Lineage (NCBI taxonomy): Eukaryota > Metazoa > Chordata > Mammalia > Eulipotyphla > Soricidae > Sorex > Sorex araneus. The sequence continues at coordinate 113,751,403 of NC_073307.1, forward strand.
TCTTTGGGAAAGAAAACTTGCCACAGGTGCAGACGTTCGTTCATGGGGCAAAGGAGAGCGGACATTTCCGCTTTGCGTGGCTCCTTGTACCCCGCAGCCCTGCTCTCTGCCTGCCCTCTCGGGGTACTCACTTCATCCCGGGGAACTCTCCAGCACTGAGCAAGCCAGGGGAAGACCAGCGGGCTCTGCTGAGCGGTGCCCTTCTCTAGGATCAGGGGCGGAAAGAAGGCAGTGACTGGACAGGGGTGTGGGGTGGCCACCGGGACTGTGTTCTTACCCTCCATAACTCAGATTCCTCCTTTCTTTTTTTTCTTTTTTTTTTAAGGGTTCTCTAGCATGGGAGTGAGGAAATGCAATGGTCCAGTTTCCAAAGTGAAAGGACTCAATGTCAGCCATGTGCTTGGTCAGTACTCAGCGCTCTGGCAGGTGACAATGGCTTGAGAGGAGATTCTCACCTGCACTGTGAGGCTGATGGAGTGGAACTGTTCTAGCCCCATCCTGACCCACCTGCAGGGGCTGGAGATCTCCAGGACCACCTCCCTTCGTCTCATTCCCACTCGATCCAGAATGAAACTAGACCTAAACCCACACGGTGGGAGCCTCTCTGTGCATAAGGGAGACAGAATTGGGATGTGGGTTCTTTTTCTCTTTTTAAGAAGATGGCCAGAGAGATAGTCCAACAGGTAAGGCACTTGCCTTCATGTGGCTGACCAGAGTTGATTCCCCGCATCCCATATGGTCCCCCAGGCACTGCCAGGAGGGATTCTGAGGCAGAGCCAGGACTCACTCCTGAGCATCGCTAGGTGTGGCTCCCAAACAAAAATAAATAAATAAAAGAAGCTTCATTATTATCGTTTAGGTTATGTCTACAAGAGTGTTAACATTTATGATTCTGATATACACAGAAGCCTCACCTCACCACCATCAACACACCCCGCACCCTCCACCAAAGCCAGTGTGATACATCCGGTCCTCCTCATCCTTCTCCACCCTCCCTTGCTAAGCTGCTCTTCTCAGTTCTATGCTCAAGGGTCAAAGGTTTGTTATGTATCTGTACTGTCTACTCCCTTGATTTGTGTCTCTATAGATCAGCACGAAGGTGTGAGATCACCAATGTTGTCCTTTTCCTTCTGGCCTAACTGTTTGTGCTTTTGACATAAATATTCCTTAGGAACTTCCTTCTTGAGCTCTTACCCATATTCTCAGCTCTAGCCTGTCTGGAAGCTTCTGCTTTAATTCCCACCGATTCCTCTGGGCCCTGTAATGTCTCCCATCTTTCTTTTTGTAGGAAGAACCCTGTCCCTTAATCCAAACTACTTCCTCTTTCCAACAGGAAGTGTCCTCAGAAGCAAGATGCTGTGGCCCACCTTCGGACACGGATCCTTAGCACATGCCAGAGACGCTTCCTGTCAGAGCTTGCCTACCTGCCTCGGAGGCCCTGCCAGGTCTATGGCCAGTCAAGCCCCCTGAGGGTCCTGACCCCGAGGCTCCAGCCTGGCGTGCCCTATAGCTGAGCCCAACAGGTCAGGACAGGAAGCCTGCAGATGCTTCCCATGCTGACTTGGACATTGGCTTGTCCTGGCACCAGCATCATGTCTGCTCTATTTCCTACTAAGGGGCAGACAGGATTGGCTTTTAACTAAACCCATGCACCGGCGGGGCTGGGCAAGTGAGGGCCTCAAAAATTCTTTCAGAAAATGGGAGAAGGGAGGAGTGTGGGAAGCTTAGAATAGAAAGAGGGGGGTGAAAGTGAAGTGAGAAGTCCAGAGCTTCCTTCCTGACTGAGGTAATGCCCCAGCAATTTGCCTTATGTAATGGGCAGTTCACCTGGTGCCAGTGCCCACAGGAGTGCCCGGCCCTCCCTGCAGTAGCCTGCAGGGTCCTGGCTACGCCTTCACCACAGACCCATCCCTTTCTGGCCACCCATTGAGAAGTGGAGATGATCTTCCAATAACATCCTGCCGATTAGGCATCAGAAGCGGAATTACAGCAACATGTGAACAGAGAAAAGAAAACATTTTAAAGTTTTACTTCTAGAGATAGTTTCTGTATTATTAGAATGGGTATTTAGAAATGTTTAAACAAATGATACTCTTCAGAACATCTCTCTGGTAGGAGCTTTGGTTCTTAGCTGAGCTCCACTCTGGGCTACAGTCAAGGTGATTTTTGGGGTCCTCTTTAGTCAAGACAGGGCTAGCTCAGGCTTTCTGCTCCCCACTCCTCCAGGCACCAGAGTACCCCCTTCAGAGAGGGACACTAAACTGTGAAGACATTCTCTCCTTTACCTCCTCTCCTTCCTCCAAGAGACAAACAAGAGCAGTCAGAAAGGTGATGTAATAGGGTTTCTAGATTCACAGAACCCAAGACCCAGACGCTGGAGAGGGAGGAGTGGGGAGGTCAGGCACTTCTCTCTCCACCAGCCCCTCTCCCTCTCTGCCCCTCCTCCTACTACTCTGCTCCTTACTGTCCATCTGGCAGTGCCCTCCCCAGGCTCCCTTTTCTTCCCATTCTCCCTCTTCTCCTCTCTTCTACAACAGATAGGCATGGGTAACTGACTCTGGAATACTTGGTCTGAGACAAATAGAACTTGGCTCACGATTTTTTCTCCTGGTTCAAGAACTTGATGGAATGAGTCTTTATATCACAGATCAAAAAGGAGGTGACATTTGTTGTATTTATTTGGTCTCTTTTGGAAATAAGGATAACCTCAGAATTCTAACAACACACAAAAGTATTTGTTTTATTCTAATAAAGTGAGAATTAAGGTATAAAAAAGAGGAGGTGATAGTTTCACTGTGGTGAGATGAATCAGGCTCATGTTTAAGTCCTTCACCATGATAGGGACTTAGTGAATATTAAGAGGCTTGGGGCTAGAGCAATAACACGGTGGGTAGGGTAGGGCATTTGGGTAGGGCATTTGCCTTGCACGTGGCTGATCCGGGTTCAATTCCCAGCATCCCATATGGTCCCCTGAGCACAGCCAGGAGTGATTCCTGAGTGCAAAGCTAGGAGTAACCCCTGAGCATCGCTGGATGTGACACAAAAAACAAAGAAAGAAAGAAAGAAAGAAAGAAAGAAAGAAAGAAAGAAAGAAAGAAAGAAAGAAAGAAAGAAAGAAAGAAAGAAAGAAAGAAAGAAAGAAAGAAAGAAAGAAAGAAAGAAAGAAAGAAAGAAAGAAAGAAAGAAAGAAAGAAAGAAAGAAAGAAAGAAAGAAAGAAAGAAAGAAAGAAAGAAAGAAAGAAAGAAAGAAAGAAAGAAAGAAAGAAAGAAAGAAAGAAAGAAAGAAAGAAAGAAAGAAAGAAAGAAAGAAAGAAAGAAAGAAAGAAAGAAAGAAAGAAAGAAAGAAAGAAAGAAAGAAAGAAAGAAAGAAAGGGAGAAAGAGAGAAAGAAAGAAAGAAAGAGGCTCTAATGTGTACCAGCCAAGAACCCACTGTGTGCAGACAAACACTGTATGCAGACAAAGAGATACAGAAAGGAGAGACACAAAAGATTCTTATTTGCTTTTTGTGGTTGCTGGTTATCAATCCAGGTCTCATGCATGCAAGGCTTGTGCCCTGAAGACAAGCAGACTCAGAGCACTCAGCAGGCTGTGAAGTACCTGAGTCCCAGCTGTAGGACTGTCCTTGGGTCCAGCCAATGTCTGTCTGCTTGGTGATACGTAGGATGAATTGTGTAGAGGCTTCACTCGGTGCGCCAGCTCTAATTTGGGACTGCATAGAGTGCCTGCTCAGAGCCCCAGGGTGAGTGGAGGATGCACCCTGGTAAACCTCACCCAGAGGGATGAGGAAGTGGTAGCAGCCAACCACCCAGCTTGCTCACCATCCCTGGATTGGCTAGACTTTGGACATTGGTTTGAATGACCTGTTTTCATTTCCTGATGACTGGGCTCAGCTCCCAACTTAGAGATACTCTCTGAAATGCTCTTAACCTTTTATTAGTAATTCCACTAGGCGTGATGCTCTGGAGGTCTTTATCACATCCCACAACAGAGAACAGCAATAAAGTTTCAGGCCTTAAAGGAAATCATAAATGTGCCTAAGTTAGGATTACATGTGTTCAAGGAAAGACAAAATAAAACAAGTGAAAGCACAAGTCAGAGATTTATCCAGGATATAGAAAGAATACCTAGGGATGAAGGAGGAAATCTATAAGGAAAATGCGACTTCATGGAATAATGAACAAAGGCTAATTTTTTTGAATTTACAAACTCATTTATCTGATTATGTAAATGACCAGAAATTTACAAATAAATGACACCCAGTGTCCAATAGGCAAGAACCTTCACCTTCACAAATATGGAGAAAATTCAAATTGAAATCATGATGTAGGTCACATTTTGTCCCCATGAGATAGGCAAGACTCTTTGTTTTTTGCTTTTTGGGTAACACCCACTGATGCTCAGAGGTTACTCCTGGCTCTGCACTCAGGAATTACTCCTGGCGGTGCTCCGGGGATCGTATGGGATGCTGGGAATTGAACCCGGGTGTGCTGCGTGCAAGGCAAATGCCCTACCAGCTGTGCTATCGCTCCAGTCCCTAGGCAAGACTCTTACAATCTAACAATACCACTATGGGTGGTGAGTCAAGCAGCACAGAGAGAAAGCAGGTTCAAACACTGTCTGGAGCACTGTGTTACTCTCCTGTACAGTCAAGGTGAGTGTTCCTTAGAAATCCAGCAGTATCTGTGCTTAGGAAACATTTTCATAGACATACATAAACAAGGAGACATATATAAGAAGATCTTTATGATGTCAATTTTATAGCTAAAAGAAGTCTTATCTGGAGAATGAACCAATGGCTCATGGTATACTTAATGCTATTCAACTGCCAAAATAAATGAATTAATCCATTTGAAAAAAATCTCAAATATCAATGAATACAACTCAAAAAGATAATTTCATACACATTGTATGATTCTATACCAAGTCAATATTCTCAAAGACACAAGGAATATCACAAAACATTATTTATGAATAAATGGCTATATCAATCCAGTAATAATGGCTTCTATCTAAAAGTCTGGAAACAGCCAGTATTAGGGTGATGTGGCAAAAACAAACCCTCATTCACTGATTGTGGGATTCTCATAGGTTCAACTTCTTTGGAAAACTGTTTAGAGACTTCTAAAACTTTTAAGCATTGAGCTCAAGGGGCTGGAGCGATAGCACAGCGGGTAGGGCGTTTGCCTTGCACGCGGCCGATCCGAGTTCGAATCCCAGCATCCCATATGGTCCCTTGAGCACCGCCAGAGGTAATTCCTGAGTGCAGAGCCAGGAGTAACCCCTGTGCATCACCAGGTGTGACCCAAAAAGAAAAAAAAAAAAGAATTGAGCTCAAAATTCCTGCAATTCCTCTCCTGGGCATCTACACCAAGAAAACAAAAACATTAACTTGAAAGTACATATGCACACTTATGTTAAGCACAGCATTATTTATGATAGCCAAGATCTGAAAGCAGCTCTAGTGCCTAACAACAGATAAGAGGATAAAGAAACCATGGTATACTTAAGTAGTGGAATACCACTCAGCCATAAGAAATGATGTTTCTTACGGCTGCGTAGTATTGCATGAGTATGCAATTTGTTGTAACTTGAACTAAATTGGAGGAAATTGTGCTAAACAAAATAAGTCAGAAAGAAAAAAATAAATATCAGATGATCTTTCTCATGAACAGAGTATAAAGAAATAAGGAATTAAACAGTTCCCTGAAGGAAACAAACCCTGAGATATAGTTGAGAGAAGTGTGATCTGAGAAAGCTAAAGTGGGACCTTGAGGTGATGGTGGAGGCATCTTGGCATTTTGCTGTTGGGCTTCATGTAGCAACACTTGATGTATAAAATAATAATGTTGGTACTATTGCAAAATAAACATTTTAAGTATATGAAACATAAAGACAGTGGTGGAGGGTGTTTGGCACCTTGGTAAAGAATGTCCAGTAACTTTTTATACCAAAAGCACAAACATTAACACTATTGTAGCCATGTTACCTCATCCACAATAAAATAAAATTACAAAAAAGAGAATAGAATAAGAAATAAATATAAGTTTATATATGATAGTATGCCATAGAGTGCAATGATATAATATATGGCAATACAATATAATATAAAATATATGGCAAGCTCCCCATGGCATATTCGATATGTCAAATATAGTAACAATAACAGCTCTCATTCCCCTTACCCTGAAAAGAGCCTCCAATCATTGGGGAAAATGAGTAAGGAGAGGCTGCTAAAATCTCAGGGCTAGGACAAATGGAGACGTTAGTGGTGCCCGCTCGAGTAAATCGATGAACAATGGGATGACAGTGATACAGTGATAGATAGGAATGATAAATTCATGATGGAAAAAGGATGATCCCTTTGGGATACAGATCATGTATATGTTTCTTTAAAAATAGAAGATGAAAGGGTGCTGCAGAGATAGTATAGTAGGCAGGGTGCTTGCCTTGTACAGGGCTGACCCAGGTTGGATTTCTGGAACCCCATTTGGTCCTCTGAACACAGTGTGAGTGACCTTTGAGGGCATGAGTAAATCCTGAGCACCGCCAAGTATGGTCCAAAAACCAAAACAAAAAAATTTCATAAATAAAAATAGAAAAACAATCTGAAATAAGTATGGTAAAATGACAAGATTTATAACAATAAATGTTCTGTGTATTTTATGGAACACTTATTGATTCCTAATGTTTGATATATTGGGGAGAAGGTGGGGGAATCCCCAGATCCCTGTCTTTGGAATTTCCCCAGATCCCTGGTTATGATTTGGGAGAACAAAAGGCAGAAATTCTTTTGCTCTTATATTTCTGTCCAGCATAAATTGTGGACCAAGAAATTTATGTCCAAGAGGTTGTGACTCATAACACAGTTCTTACTTATGCCGTTCAATGACTTCTATAGCATGAATTCAGCACTAGTTAAGTGCTATATGTTAAGGAAACAAAAGTATAAAGTCTGTCCCTTCCCTGACCCAGGAGCTTGTGGGCTATTGGAGGAAACAGGCAGGTACATTATCAGGATGTGTTTAAAAATATTTGGGGGAGGAGGTAAAGTGTCTCAACGGCAATGCACATATTTGGCATGTTTGAAGTCCTGAATTTGATGCCTAGTACACCTAGCTCCCCTGGGGAACTGCCTGGTATAGGGTGGCCCCTGAGCAGCACCAGGAATGGCCCTTGCAACAGTAAAATGAAGGTCTAAAACATCTTTATTTTCCAGGGTTGGGGGAGACACCTGGCAAAGCTTAGGGCTTACTCCTGGCTCTGAGCTCAGGAATTATTCCTGGTGGTACTTGGGGAACCACATGGGATGCTGAGGATCAAACTGGCTCAGCAGCATGCAAATCAAGTGCCCTACCCACTGCACTATAGCTATAGTCCCTAAAACATGTTTTAAATTAAAAATACTTGTGGGGATAGAGCAATAATATAGCAGGTAGGGTACTTGCTTTGCACTCAGCTGACCTGGGTTCGATCCCCAGCACTGTATATGGCCCCCTAGAAATAATCCCTGAGCACAAGCCAAGAGTAATCCCTAAGCACTGCTCTGCTGGGTATTCCCCCTAAATAACACACACACACACACACACACACACACACACACACACACACACACACACACTAGCTGGACACAATTCAGTCTGCCAAGGATGTGGGTACAGAGTACACAATGAGGTGAGTCTTAAAGGCTGACTAGAAGTTTGCAATCATAGAGTAAGAGAATGTAAAGAAAACAAGGCTAGGCGGTGCCTTCCATTTACGGGACCAGGGGCAACACAAGGACGGGACAGACACAAGCTTCAAAAAGAGCCTCCTGGCACTGGTGAGGGTGGAAAACCCAGGAGCAGGGCTATGGGTTAGGAAGCTGTTGAAAGAGTTGGAAGGAGAGCTGATGGAAATCTCAACACAGTGATTTTGGGTACAACTTCCCTGCAAAACTCAAAATTAAATGAAGATAAGACAAAGGATTCATCTTATTTGATTTCTGTGTACTCCTCAGAATGCAGTCACACCAAGCCTGGGATAGCTCAAGGCCTGCAGGCGGATCTTCTCGAGATAAGAAGGCTGAGCTCTGCTGAGGACAGTGACGTTTTCCAGGATGTCCTTAGCAAGATCTCAGCAACTGCTTTGCTAACAGATTTATAAGCGTGAGGCTTTTAAAGACGAAGCCTGGGCAGTAAGTTTCCATGACAAGGGATCCTATTATAAAGCTGGTTTCTTCATGAGGAAGAGCTTCCTCTTTGCCTGTGGCAGGAAAAAAAAAAAAATCAAAGGTTCCTTGAAAAACAGAGGGAATTCTTGAAAATGAATAATACAGAACAATAGCCCTTCCCCTGGTCTGGTCCAAATGACGGGTTCAGGTGACTCTGAAAACACGGAGCTGTGAGCTGTCAGCCTTGTGGGCAGGGCAAGGCTGGCCGCAGTGAGAGCTTTACAAGTCTGTTGTTCTGTAACCACGCTGCCGTCAGCTCCACGCCCTGTACAGCAAACTTCCGGCCACCTGGAGAAAGTGCACCTGCCAGTTGAGACTGTCTGCTGTGAAGGGAAAGGATGCCCCGAGCATGGGCAGGCACCAGGATCTCAGCCTCCCTCCTCTGAGGCACCCACCTGCGTGTAGCTCTATCACAAGCGGAATCTGCCTCTCTGGCTACTCCAGCTTCCTTCTCCCACTGCCTCTTTCTTCAGCACCTAAACTTGCTCAAAGCTTTCCTGCTAAAGATGAGAACACCAGGACCTCTCCCCACCCCCATACCCTGTACTGCCATCCTTTTAAGTTCTCGGGGGTTCTGGAAGGGCTCATCTCTGCTCCCTGCACACTCCCCACCCCCACGCCGACTCCCCCGTTCCTCTCTTATCTAACTCAGTGAGTCTTCGGCACTCTTCCATCTGCCCACAGTGAAAGGGGAGAGCGGATGGGGAGAGATGGAGGAGGCGGCGGAGTTCACTCTGTGCTTTCTTAATCCCCTGTGAGACTCTACGAATTTTACATGTGTTTATTTAGAAAAGTCAACAGTATCCCTATGAGGCAAATGCCATTGTTGTACTTCACATTTAGAAAACAGTGGCATTGAGTAGTGGAATATTGGCTCTGGGTCACATGCAGCCAGATTTATGGCAAAGATACCCTGACTCCAGAGCCTGAACATAGACTTTGTGTCTAATCCAAGGTTCCTTGAAGGGAAGTTGAAAAAGACCTACCTCATTCACCTTTCCATCCATCCATCCATCCATCCATCCATCCATCCATCCATCCATCCATCCATCCATCCGTCCGTCCATCCATTCGTCCATCCATTTGTTCATTGCTCAACTATACCAGAGCAAGGCAGAGGGTTATAGATGTGAACCTCACACTTAAGATGCTCATTGTCCAAAGAGAACCGTAGAGAAGAACATTAGTAAATTTTTGGGCGGGGCAGAAGGACAAGCTCATTTTGCTTAAAACTGTGCGTTGGACTCACCTGAGATCTTTTCAGAACTCTTTCTGCCTGGGGCTCAGAACTCAACGGACTCCAGCATCTAGGTGGCATGGGGGGAAGCTGGGATTTGATCCTTGACACCACATGGTCCCCACCACCCTCACCCCTAGCACTACTAGAAGCAATCCCTGAGAACAGAGCCAGGAGCGGCCTCTGAATGCCACTGGGTGTGGCTCAAAACAACAACACACAAATAAAATACAGACTCCTGGTTCCCAGTCCCAGACATTATGATTTAATCAGCACAGGCAATTTTAAAAGCTCCTGAGGGTAGTGAGTAGGAAGTTTGGCTGGAAAGTAACTCAAACTATCTTTAGCAAAAGCCAACCTCAAAAGGGAAGGTGGCTTGTATTAAATAGAGAGACTCATGGTATATGCTTTGTGTAGGGTTGGGCCCAGGCCTCAAAAGATATAATAAGGCTGATACTTCCTTCTTCCCCAGGTATGGCTCCATTCTCAGGCTTCCCTTGGTTGCAAGATGCAATAATTCCAGTTTGTTCTTTCTTCATACTCACTGCAAAGGAGGGGCCTGGGGGCTGGAGCGACAGCACAGCGGGTAAGGCGTTTGCCTTGCATGCAGCCGACCCAGGTTCGATTCTCAGCATCCCATATGGTCCCCTGAGCACCGTCAGGGGTAATTCCTGAGTGTGAGCCAGGAGTAACCCCTGTGCATTGCTGGGTGTGACCCAAAAAAAGCAAACAAAAAACAAAACAAAACAAAAAAACAAAAACAAAGGAGGGGTCTGATTTCCTCCTAAATTACAGAAAATCTTAGAGTTACATTTCACTCATTTTGACATGGGCCTGTTCCAATTATGGAGCCAGAGATGTTGGAACTTTTGATTGACCTGGTCTGGATCAAATGTCCCACCTGGGGCCAGAAATTGGATGGAAGGTCACCTAGAAACCTATCCCATGGTGAAGAGTGGAGGGTTAGTGACAGGTCCTGGCATGTTCTGAGAACTGGGAGGAAGGAGAACTATCGTTAGGGTCAGTAGGGTAAGGATGAAGAGGTTAACCATATTTTCTAGGAGAAAGCTATGGAGATAGGAGAGGGATGACCATTTTCCTATTTTAAGAATATATATTGAAAGACACAGAACAGATATGACTAGAATGAAAAAGTCATCAGAGTTGTGGGGAAAACACGTCAGCCCCTGAGTTGGAAGTGTGTATTGGTGTTGACCTATATAGACCACACTATATTGATGGGGCCTCCCTATAGTACTCAGGGGCCATGGGCCACTCCCAGTGATACTCTGGCTGCCTCTGTGGGCCTGACTGTCTAGAGCTTGGTTTGGGCCATTTGGTGTGTTTGACCAGTGCTGGGGATGGAGTAGGGGCGGTATGTGGAGCCAGTAATAGCACTCGGGATCTCTGAAGGCCAGAAATGCACCCAAGCCCTTTGGCATCTTAAATGCCCCCAGATGATAAATGTTGATCTATAGTTTGTATATTTCCACGGCTCCTGTCCAAGGTCCCTCTCCTCCTCCTCTGCCCCAGGAGAACCTCTTAAGTGAAATTTTATTTGCCTTGTACTATCTATGGGGAAGCCACAGACTCGTCCTAGGACACTCCCCCTCGGTCCTCAGGGAAGCTGAGAACCTAGAGGCCCATCTCTCAGGAATTCTTTGAAGACCACTGCATTGCCTCTATTGTGTGAACCCCGAGCTGTCCTCACTCAGTTGATTTTCTGATGTTCTTTGGTAGGAGTTTCAGTGATTAATGGGCAGGGGAGGTGTGGAGAGCTAAACTGTGCAGTAAAACAATGATTGTACTTACTTTGCCAAAAGTCAAACGTCCTTTCAGTGAAGCATCCTTTCTGAGCCATCATAGGTTGAGGCCCTTCCCTGGAGACTCTTTAATCAGCTGCCTCACAGTCACTGTCTGAGGACCAGTCATCCGCTGTACAGTCCCTCCTGTCTTGTTTTGACTTCTGGGCAGGGGAAGTGAGAGGGGGTCAGATCCTACTCAAGTTTTGGGGGACCGTATCTTTGGCATCTTAAGCATTTTAGATCAATATGACTAAGTGTCTTTCCTGTTCCTAATAAGGAAGCATCACATTTGCAGTACTTGGTCATATCATAAATGAGCTGCCAGCTTGTGACAAGTCTCAGAGTAAGTAAGTGACAGGACTAGAGGTACTGGAGTTACACAGACCAGGGTTTGGATCCTATCTGTCAGTTACGATGACTCAGTAATTAATTTCCTTGATCTTTACTCTCTCTTGAGTGCAATGGTTAATTTTAAAAACGGGATTCTTTATTTTTCTTTGCAGTGTGGAGGATGGAGCCCCGGGCCCTAAAGAGACAAGTCCTCTATCACTGAGCTACATCTTGAGGCCACGATGGTTAATTTTGTGTGCAAGTTAATTGGGCCACAGAGTCCCCAGATATTTGGTGAAACATTCACTGTGTTTCTGCATGAGATCAGGGGAGCGAGAAAGTAGATGGTGCTTCCCAGTGTGGCAGACCTCATCCAGTCTATTGAGAGTCTGAATAGAATAAAAAGGCAGAAGGAAGGAGAATTCATTCCTGACTGGGGACTCACACTATTGACTTGCTCGGATTTCAGGTCTTTGGGCTAGGACTGGAAAAACCCTGCTGCTTCTTTTTTTTTTTTTTTTCCATGAGCTTCCACTTTCACACAGCAGATCATGGGACTTTTCAGTCTCCATGATCACCTAAGTGAGTTCCTCCTAATATATTTCAACCTATCTACATATCTATGTATTTGTATATATATCCCTTTTTCGGTCCTGTTTCTGAGGAATCTCACATCCCAGGATAAAATGGGTTAAAAAGTAATCTCAGTCGGTATTTTCAGAACTGTTTCTATATGGATGTTGTGAGATTAATAATACAATTCTGAGGCCAATGTACATTCTAGAGCAGTGGCAGTTTCACGTACCTGTTGCTTGAATTAGGGGTGTCCAGGAAGCAGATCCTGGAATGTGATTTAGAATGAGGGATTATTAGTGGGAGCAGAGTTCGCACAGTTGTGGAAGGTGGTGAAGAGGCCTTGGGCAAGCTACTGCCTCTGGGTCCCCTAGTGGGCTTGGGGTGCTGTTGGTCTGTAGGGTTGGCAGGGAAAAGAACTCTTGGAGTTCTTGGATTGGATATCAAGAACAAATTGAATTTGGGGGGCTGGAGTGATAGCACAGTGGGTAGGGTGTTTGCCTTGCACGCGGCTGACCCTGGTTCGATTCCCAGCATTCCATATGGTCCCCTGAACACCGCCAGAAGTAATTCCTGAGTACAGAGCCAGGAGTAACCCCTGTGCATTGCCAGGTGTGACCCAAAAAGAAAAAAAAAAGAACGAGCAAATTGAATTTGGATACCTGAAGACTCTAGGGAGAAACTAGAGTTGTCTTTTACGCCCTGCCCCTTTGACGGTACTGATCCTTAGAGGCAGCCAGTATGGTTCCCTGAGACCCCACCAGGAGTGATCCCTATATGTAGAGCCAGGAGTAAGTCCTGAGTACTGCTGAGTGTGGCCCCCAAATGAACAAAACAAATGTAGGTGGGAAGGCAATTCCCAGGGAATCAGTTCCTTCATCGTACCTTCTTCTCCGGAGTGCATTTGATCGCTGCTCCTCTCTTCCCAAATGAAAGTCACCTGGCTTGCTTAACAGAACACCATTAGGAAGAGCAGAGATGGAATCCTAGTGGTTGGAGCCCAGCACTCTCTACCAGAAGGTGACCTGTGAAGCTGGTTTGTGTTTTTCTCTTCAGGGTTCAGACTGTCACCGTAGTCTGCTGACTTCCGTGTCCCATTTACCTGGCCAGATCAGGAGTCTCACTGTTTTGACTCTCTCTTGCCAAATGGGCTGCCCAGAGCTGAAAGAACAGATGTTTGGATAGAAATTTAATTTTAGTTAAAACATATTTATCTGAAAGTGGAGGAGTAGCTTAGTAGTTCAGGGCTTACTTCGCCTGGGGTTCAATTCTTGGCATTGTTTTTCCCCCACACCCCCACTGTAAAAAGCATATTTATTTGTGTTTTATAATGTATTGAGCTTACAGAAATACTTAAGGGGTGGAGGCCTTATGTGATGAGAGTGGGGTGAGAATAACATAACTTTTCAAGAGGTCAAAAGCATAAATTACTTCCAAGAGTGTGCATTTGCAAGGACAATGAATAGCCTTGAAAAAACAGTGGTTTCTTCCAAGGCACCGAGGCCTAGCTAGGTGGAATTTGCTTTTAAGTAGTTTTCCCTCTTTTAATCCCAACATTTGCGTACATGTCCATGTGCTGGGTGGTGTGTAATTTTGCATGCCCAACATTGAGTGCCACTCTGCTGCTCATCCCAAGGGCTTGAAGGTCAATGGCGCTACAAACAGCTGACCCTCCTGTCCTAGGACAGGCTCTCCCAGAAGCTGACCCCACAACCGGAATTTGAATGCAAAGCAGTTTGTTGGGGCAAATAACCCAGAAGCACTGCTGGGGAATTGTGACAGGACACTGACAGAAGGAAGCCTCAGTAGGTTGTGTTCAAGTATGGTCAATATGGTCAGTATGGGCTGTGACCTAGCTGGAGATCAGAGAGAGAGAGAGAGAGAGAGAGAGAGAGAGGGAGAGAACACACCTCCACAATGTGCCCACCTCAGTATCTACCTGAAAGGAGAGACATTTGGGATGTGAATCCCCCAACTGTTGCTCTCCCTTGTTTGAACCAGTGATCAGTCTACACTGTTTCTGTCCCATTCCATGCACTCAATGAGTGAGCTGCAGTGGTGAGAGGAGACCCATAGGCACAACATCCCTAGTGCTTGCAACAGAAAAGTCATTGGGATCTATGGAAACCAGTCACATCTGCTGTACATCTCCAACATATAGACACCTATCCCTGTGTCAGTCCTTATTTTTTGCTGGAGAGGGTTGTTGGGCCACACCGAGAAATGCTCAAGGGCCATTGTGGGCTCTGTGCTGAGGGTGCCTTATGTGGTGCTGGGGATCAAACTTGGGCCAACCACATGCAAGGCAAATGCCTTACCCTTGCACTATCTCTTCAACTCCCTCTATTTTTCCTAACTGTATGCAAGTACCATCCAGGTATACCCTGTTCCCAAGAAGCCCACAGGTCTCAGGGGAAACTGGGTGCATCCCAGCTGCAGGCAGGAGCTTGGGCTGACCTGGCCAATCAGCACATTCTGGTTCTCTGGTTATCGCGTAGGTTCAGACGGAGCTAAGTCAGAGAGAATCTCAGGACTTCTGCTTGGAATGTTGGATTAGAAGTGTTTTTATTTTAAATAAGATAGGATATGGCAATAAATGCTGTAGGCCCTGTTGATAGTGAAGAGAACCAGCCTGAAGACAAGCCAACTTGGAGGAAGGTGGAGTCAAGAGAACAGCAAAGAAAGGTAGATGGAGTCCTTGAGTCCTGGACTCTTCAGTTACGGGAGTTTCGTTAGCTCCTATTGGACTACAATTTTGATTGCATAAGGGTTGGAGAGATAGTAGAGTGGGTAAGATGCTTGCCTTGCATGCTGCAGACCTGGGTTCAGTACCCTTCAAGGTCCCCCAGGCCTGCCAGAAATGATCCCTGAGCACAGATCCAGAAATAACCCATGTGCATAGCCAGGTGTGCTAAAACCTAAAAGAAAAAATCTTGATTGCATATACTGGCTCCCCTGACTTCTGTGGAAAGAACTTTCTCTCACTCTCCATATGCTGGTTCTGAAGAAGAAATCTGCTTGGACCATCTGCATGTCTCTTGGTGTAATCACCACTAGGGTTCTTTGATTGCCCAAGCCTGGGAGCTGTGCCCGGTCTTGTAGGCAGGAGAGCAGAGCCTGTTACCAAATAAGAGGGAGTGGGGGAGCTGCCAATTAACTCCCTCTTCCACAAAGAGAAGCTACCAGGTAGGGAATCCTCTACTGGGTCCTGATCTGCCTCTCATGTTCCATCATGGGTTATAATTCCATGTTTTACTGACAGTTACACCCCCTGGATTCAGAAGAGTGTATGGAATCTGGTAGGCACTCCATGAACATTTGCTCAGTCAACAATCCAAGGAACCCTTTGTAGTTCCTGGCTCTGCACCCCAACTATGATTCCATTTCTGTTGCTCTCAGTCCTGAATGTTCCCACACTCCTTCCCACCCATCTGTTGGCACAGGAATTCATTTCTATGGCTTAGTCAAGAGCTGTCTGCTGCACGAGTCCTCCCCATGTGCTCCCTTCAGTGCTCCTATGGACTACTCTCTCTTCTCTCTCCAGTGGTCCCCTAGATGAATTTGGGGAGGCAATATCAGAAGGTATAAAACACTCAGGCTCAGGAGACCACAAGTGGGATTCATGCCCTGCCCTCTGCTGTTTCCTGGGAGGCTATAGATGATGCACTTGAGATGTAGCCCCCCAGATTCCCTTTACTCCAGGGTGAAAAGGATCATCGCAGCCTCCTCAAAATGTGAGTGGAAACATATCAGGGAGTCATTATGTCCTTGACGTAGAGGTCCTCACAGTTGGCACCTCTTTTAGATACTTGTTTTCTTCACTCTTATTACCTGTGCCAAATCAATACCATTCAAAAAAGTTTATGTATTTTTTACTAAACACCAGAATTTGTTTTTCGGGGGGGGGGTACTAACATGTTTATTTTAAATTTTTATTTAGAACAGCAAACCAATGTTCATGAGAAAAGAACTAGTCCCTGACATTCCATTTGCTCTCAATGGAACAAACATCTCCGAATGCAACAGCTATGTGTTCCTGGGTCGAGAACTCAACATGAGGAATGACTTAGCGCCAGAACTGTGCAGGAGGAAGAGAGCAGCGTGGAACGCCTTCAAGAGTGTCGAGGTGGTTAAGAGGATGAAGAACCTCTGGCTTTGGGCACATCTTTTTGACTCCACTGTTCTTCCTGCACTAACATACGCCTCAGAGACCCGGGCCCTACAAAAACAGGAGGAAAACGCTATTCAGGTATCCCAAAGAAGAATCAAAAGAGCTATGCTTGGAGTATCATGTTTCACTCCAGTGAGAGAAGGAATCTGGGGTTCCAACCTCCATCAAACGGTCAAGAATCAGGGACACTGTCTCATTTGCCAAGGCATCAAAAATCAGATGGACCGGACACATAATGTGATTCAGAGATGACCGCTGGACTAGAGCTGTTACCGACTGGATTCCACAGGATGTCAAAAGACCGCGTGGCTGTCCACCTACAAGATGGTCAGACTTCTTCGTCAAAACCCTGAATGAACGGTTTGAGGCTCTTCCTGTTCCTGGAGCTCGTAGATATCATTGGGCTACACTACCAAGTGATAGGGACGAATGGAGACATTACTGGCACCCGCTCAAGCAAATAGATGATCAACAGGATAACAAGTGATGCAAGTGATTTGGTCTAGGTGACATGTTTACAATAGCATTAACACATAGTTTTGTTACTGCTTACTCTATACAGTGTTCAGAGGCCAACAGAGATACCCTTGGAGGGTGTTCAGTGAACCATGAAGTGTCTGGGATTGAACTCAGGGCTTCACACATGCAAGGCATGTGCTCTGCCACTTGAATTATCTTCCAGTCCTGGATCCAGGCACTTGTATATGCATGTATATCCCTATTACTAGTCCCCGAGATGTGAGACATGTGTTGCCCACAAAGGTTAAGTCTCTGGTGTCAGGTCACAGTCATCCTGATCTCAGAGTCGATGCTACTAGCATGCAACTATGCCATCTCTTGGAATGACTGCGTTGTTCAATCTTGTGGGGTGCACATGGTGTAGGAGAACATTGGGCTTGTCCTTTCAGCCTTGCTGCAGGGAACTTAGGTTTATCGGGTTACACTTATCACAGTGCTCCCGAGACACTCCCATCCCTTTGTTTATCTGTAAACTTTTCTCTTCACCCTCCTTCTTAAACAGTTAATCACCTTTTCCCTAATCAGATTCTGTTAGCTTGTAAGATTAGATCCTTCTAAAGACTCTGAACTTGTATTGTGAGTTAGTGTCTTTTGCATAGTTTACCTTAAAGCAATGTCCCTTTTTGTATGGACTCAGGAAAACTGTTAATATTTTATATTTTGTAACTTGGGAGTTGATTGACTCCATTAATATTTACTCCTGGGCATCTGCTTTCTTGACTCAGTTGCCCTTAGTTCCTAGCACCCCAAAAGCGGGGTCCTGATGAGGGACTGAAAGAGCCAGGACAAGCTGTGAGCTACCCTGCCATCGGAATGGACCAGGCCAAAGTGCCACAATACTCAACTATAAGTTGAGGGCATGATCATGGACAAATGCTGTCATGATCCAAAGTAACGACGAGATTAGGACCCTGCGGGGTTAGGAAGATTAACCTGGCCTGAGGACTGTGGTCTGGAATGTATAGTGAGATGTCCTCAGGAAGAACCAAACTCTAAGTTCATATCTTTTACTGTGCTCATACAGAATGACATTGCTAGAAATATTAGGAGATTTACTACAACTATTTAAGTGGATTGCTAGCTGAGGAAAGAAGAAAGTGACACACCCTTGTTGGGATCCCACCCTTGATCAGATTTCCTAGTAATCTGGAGTAATCTCCTTAGATGAGATTTTTGTCCTGAGGAGTGGTCTTAACCTCTCTTTGTTGATCTGTTAATGTTCCGACCCACCTTCGTGTTACCACCCTATGTGATTGATATATAAACTAAGACTATAGGAGAAAGGGGAGAAGACACAGAGGCAGGGAAGACACAGAAGCAGAGCACAAAGCAAAAGAAGTGAGAGCGAGTGAGGCTTGGGAGAGAGAGAAGCAGAGGGGCGGAGAGACAGAAGCAGAAGGGGAATGGAAATTGGAATAAACTGCAGCTGATACCGACCTGCCTGTCACTTGTTCCTTCTTTCACCTGCCCATCTCCAACAGCCTTCCTGGTGGGGGAAGCGGCATGAGACTACAGAACGCTGGTGGAGAGATCAAGCCCTGCTGCCTTTTGTGAACACACATTGGATGGAGGAGAGGCAGAGGAGGCCGAGGGACACCCTCCCCCACTGGTGTACTAGAACAGAGGAGAGTAGCTCTGGCCCAGCCCTGACCCTCTGCTCAGTGGAAGATTTGGGAGCTGCTTGTTCGCTCCTGTCAAGGATCACAGTGTGTTCTGGAACAAACTTCAGGTTTGCATGGACAGAAGTCTGCCTGGAATGGATGTGTGGCCTGGCAGCCGTGAAGGGACAATGGCTCTCATGGCCATCTCTAATCTATTTCTGTCTCTAGGGACCAGGATTTTGCCTTTGGATGGTAGAGTCATTGTGTGTATGACTCTGTGTGTGTGTGTGTGTGTGTGTGTGTGTGTGTGTGTGTCCACCTCTCTTTGCTCTGGCCAGCACTCCCTGTGTCTCACTTCAGCTCTCTAGATCTGCCTCTCCCTGGGGCTGACCCGATGAGCTTCTCCAGCACTGACCTTCCTCACACGGTCTCTGAAAAGCCCCAGTGGGTTCCTGGTGACCTTGCAGTTGCGTAGATAGCTTATCCCCGAACTAGGGAACCTTCTGTTCTCTCAGGATGGAACCAGGCAGAAGCAAGGCCACAGGAGCTCCACTCTTCCATGGACAACCCCCCACAACCACCCGTCTGTCCATTCGGGGGAGGCACAAATGTTTCCACCTCCAAGTTTTGAGAGGCCTCTGGGAGAGAGCCCCTACGGGCCAGTCAGTGCTGACTCCTCGCTCTGCAGGGTCATGGGACTCGGCAGATAGCAGCTTTCCTCTTCCTTCCGAAGGCAGAGTCTGCAGGGAGGGGAGCAGTGTGGGAGGAAATGGTGGGCACCACACGTTTTATCCCTTTGTGCAACTAGTGCATCCTACCTGGGAGGAAGAGGTCTGAGGGCACAGACCCCTTTTCTTTGGAAGTGGGAAGATAAGGATGGGGGGACTGGGAGAGGCTGACACCCTTGCTTGGCATTTGAATGCTTTGAGAAGCACGCTGGCTTTTGCAGAAAATCCAGAGTTCAACTCTGACCTTTGTCCCAGCAGATTGTTCTGCTGCAAAGGAGAAGCAGCTGGACCCTGTGCCCTCTCAGAACACCCTTAGAAAGACAAGCAGGCATGAGGGGTGGAGGCATCCGTGGTACTACTGAGACCCACTGCTTCTAGTCCGAGACAGAGATATTTTGGGGATAAATCTGGGCCTTCCCCCTCTCCTTCCCTCCCATGCTAATGTGGCCATCTGCGTCTCCCATCTCCCAGACAACCTTCACAAAGCACACACTCACCAGCCCCAAGAGTGGGCTGGAGAAGAGATTGTCTTTAAATATAGAATCCTGAGCTGCTCCATAAGAGGTTGTGTTTGCCTGGCGTGCAGGGAGTGGCGGCGGGGCGTCAGGGATGGGACCCACGCCGGCTTGCTGTGACACTCTCCAGCGCCTAACCCGGGCTTCTGCAGCTTCCTGCAGGACTGTAATCTCCAAACAAGGGCCTTAGGCAACCTCTCCTCTGAGGTCTGCCCGATGTCACATGTCTGTTTCTTTGGAGAGCTTGGTTGTACAAACTGCCAGATGGAGTCCAGTGGGCTAGGCCCTGGTCCACTGTTTAGTCCAAAGGAGGGCAACTTGTGCCTTGCTGCCTCCATTCTGTATGGTCAGCAAGGGTGACTCATGTGGGGTGAGAGGCTCAGGAAGACCCATTTCTATCACTGGCATAGGAGGATCCATTTCATACTTCCCCCACATACAGGGTGATCCATCAGCTCCCGGTTCACCCTGCCTGTCTGAAGTAAAGCTCCCAGCCCCCCACCTAGGAACTTTTTTTCCCCCTCCCAGAGCTAAAAGAGGCTGGGTGGGACTGGGTGCAGGAGAGGAGGCAGACAACTGAAAATATCTTGGCAATTTCTATTTTTTCAGTTATCAGAATATTTTGGGGCTGCATTATGGTGGCTGTTCCATGCTCTGTGCTTAGGAGTGATCCCTTGACCATGCTCGGGGGACCACATGAGGTGCTGGGGATCAAAGCAGGGGATGGGGATCCAAGTGGCCATACGCAAGGCAAGTGCCTTACCTCCCATACTATTTCTCAGGCTCCAAGAATATTTATGCTGAATAGTGTTATACTGGAGCAATAGCACAGCGGGTAGGGCTGACCCGGATTTGATTCCTCCATCCCTCTCAGAGAGCCTGGCAAATTACCGAGAGAATCCCGCCCGCACGGCAGAGCCTGGCAAGCTACCCGTGGAGTATTCGATCTGCCAAAAACAGTAACAAGTCTCACAATGGAGACGTTACTGGTGCCCGCTCGAGCAAATCGATGAACAATGGGACGACAGGGCTACAGTACAGTGCTACAGTGTTTTATCTATAAATCTTCACTGACCCTCAGTGTTCCTATAGTAGCATTACATTTATTCAATTCAAAGATGCTTGTGCTACAGATCAGGTGAGGGGAACCATAATAAAAAATAAACATAATAAAGAATGTCTTCCAAAGCATTTAGTGATCAGGTGCTTTATAAATGAAGCAAGAGCAGGAACAGCCCTCAAAGCACAGTAGCACTCTAGAAATCAAAGGTCTATCTCCAGCTTCATCCCCAGCATGGGTCTCAAATCCAATTCAGAAGCTAGAGGCTTTGTGTCCGTGGGGCATTAGTCAAGGGAAAGAGGCCGCACTCTTTCCTGAACTTTCTCTCTACTACGGGATTTCGATGTTGCTCTATATACTAGGCAGGGGCCATGCACATCCTGGCCCCTTTTCTTGACTGTGCCTAGACCTGAGCTTAACAGTACATCTGTGATGACTAGAGATGGGTCAGGCCTGTCCCTGCAGAGACAGATCTGGCCTGTTCGTATCTCTAGAGGCCTAGGCAGGGTTCTAGATATTCCCATATGCTCTGATTAGTCATAGATTCTGACTGCTTTTTTTTTTTTTTAATTTCTGGGTATCAAACTCAACTTGTATACATGCAAGGCATATATACTCTACCACTGAGTCAGTTCCCTGGCTCTTAGTCATGTATCTGAAGTCAGACAGTTCTGGGCTCAAATCCAGGCTCTGATACTTATTAACCACACAAAGGACCTGCCTAAGTCACCTTATGTCATGGAGTCTCACTTTCTCAGTTATAAAGGGGGGATGATGATACAAAGCAACAAGACATTACCTTCGTCAAGATTAAGTGACAACACTATCAACTGACCTCTCAGGTCACAGCTCCTTGGAGAGTTGTTGCCTTATAAGATGAAAAAGAGAAGGCTTTTGTCAAAAAGTTTATCTGTAGAAAATTAGGTGAGCTCTGACACTGCTAAGGTGTTCAAGGTAGAATAATCCCTGAAAACAAACAAACAAACAAACAAAGCCCAAGATTTTGGAGTAAAATCACCTGGCAAGCAATAGAGAAAAGAAAATTGGCCTCAGGTTTGGTGGGCAAAGTGATGTGTTTATTGTTGGCTTGTGCGGAAACATTGTTTCTCCTGAGGGTTGTCTGGTGATGTAGACATTCCAACAGCCTGGAGCCACACTGGCATCTTCCCACTGCCTAGGGCCTGCCTGTTCTTCTCTGTCTGGGGAAGCTCAGCTCCGGGAGCATTTGTTGATTACCCCTACAGTGGGTAAAGCCAATGATGAGCCCCAGGCATAAGGCCGGTTCTACCCTCTGGCAACTGTGTTTTAGGATCACTGCTATCAGGTCACACGGTATTTAAAAATTACAAAGCTGCACTTTGTCCACAATGTCCACCCTGTATTTTCGGACACTGGAACTCCCTGGAGTTGTGGGAGTATGAGCAGCCCTGGAAGACTGGGAGAGCAGAGGTTAAGACCTTGAAGGTCAAAATGAAGAGGATGCTTAGGCGATTTGACTAATGTAACATAGGTGAGTCTTAACAACCAGCTGTATTCTAAGCAGAGCCAATTCAGGTGAAAGGAAGGGTCTATCAGCTCCCCAGCAAGGTCGCTGAAGCCCCGGGTGTTTAAGGATCCAAGCAAGGAGGGAGGTCCCTAGGCAGTACCGAAAGTGCTAAGCTGCTCTCCCAAGTACAAAAGGAGACACCACTGAGGTTTGCTTTCTAGCTGCTTAGGCCAAGGAGCTTGAGGCCCAACCCTTGCCTGTCCCTTGACACTAGGATGCCAGCACCGCGGTTTTCATCTCGCCACAGCACCGCGCCCCACCCCATCGGCCTTCCGCTGCTCTCAGGGCCGCGTGGATCTAGGGGACAGCGCCCAGCAGCTCCCAGAGTCCGGGGCGGGCTACAGCCCACGTGCGCCCGCCGCCCGCGGTGGTGACAGCTGCCCTGCAGGGGCGGGGCGGGCGGGCGGGCGCGTGGCCTCCGCGCCGCGCTGCTATTGGCCCGAAGCCTCGCGCCGGGGGTGGGGCCGCGCCCCCTGCTGTCCTGCCATTGGTCGTGCGGCTGATGGGGACGGATCCTAGCCCTGTTGGCAGCGAGGCGCAGAACTGCAGGCGCTCACCCCGGGCAGCGGCTGCGCCTTCTCGCTCCCAGTCCCGGCCGGCTGCTGGCGGGTCCCGACCTCGGCACCTACAGCTTGGAGGAGACAGAGAATTTAACCAGAGGCCCGGTGGCCTGGACGGCTGTCGGTAAGGAGGGGGCGCAGCGCGGAGTTCCGGGCAGAACGGGCGGGCGGGGACCGCGCGAAGCAAGCCTGGACTCTGCGCCGCTGGCCAGCGCCCCGAGGGTCAGGTGCGGCCGCAGCATCTCCATCTCAGACCCGCTCGGCCCCCGCGGCGAGCAGGTGGCGCCGCCTGGGGAGGTCGCGCTGTGCGGATCGATCCCTGAACCTGTCTGAACGCAGTGCAAGCCATTCGCGGCTTGCCGAGCTCCCTCTTTTGACTCGGTTCCCCAAACCCTGCAATTCTCAGCGCAGGGGAGGGAAAAAACAATCCCGCTCTTTCCCCCACGGTGTCAACCCGGAGTGGGCGCGACGCATCGGCAGTGCCGCCTGCCACCGAGGCGGAAGATCCTCCTCAAACTTTGCTTCCCACGACTTGCACGCCGCGTGGTTCTCCAGCTAGGTTCTTCCCCCGGCGCACCCCTCCCTTCCCCCCTCCCCTGAACAACAGGAAGTTAACTTGGGCCAGAAGTCAGTGGCCTGGTCGCCTCGGGGCTGGGACCAGGTCTGGGGCAGTGGCCCAGGCGGCGGCTGGAGAGACCCTGCCGTTGCCGGCTCTGCGCCGCGCGTCCCCGTTGCAGCCAGAGCACCGGCCTAGGAGCAGCTCTGCAGCGGGCCCGGGGGGGTATCCGCCGCTTCCTTGCCTTGGTGCTCCCGGGCGGAGACGTGGGAAGGGAATCCCTACCCGCAGTCTCCGTGGTCACAGGCTCTGACCTGACTTCCAGTCTGGGGCAACTGGGGTCAACTGTATCTCAGACCAGCCTCACAGCAGACTAGGGACGGCCTGTGCGGGACTGGGAAGAGGCGTGTTGAAACCAGAGTAAACGCGCGGCTCCCGCTGCATTGTTTATTCTGAAGCCCGGGTTCTTAAAGCTGAGGAGAGCTTTTATCTGGAAGCCTGTAGGGCCCGCGGGGTGTGGGGCGGGGCCGGTCTCCGCGCTGACCCTCCCACTGTCACCTTTGCGGGCTCTTTTAGGGTGTTAAGTGGTTCGGGTTTGGAGGAGGGTGAGGTTACTAACTGCAGGAAGAGAACCAGCTGGACTTGGACCCCCGGACAGATTTCCCGCCTGGGTGCGTTGCATCTGCTTCCTCTCAGTTCGGGTCCTCTCCCCAGGGGAAGTAGATCCAACTAGGGCGTCTCCAGTCTCCCCGGGCGCCCAATGGAACTGAGTTCTGAGGACTTCAGAGCCTGCCTTGGGGCAAAGGGAAGACAGATTTATGAAGTGTCCGCCGGAGGGGTGGGGGGGTGGTTTGGGGTGTGTGTGGGGGCAAGGTCTTTTAAAACTAAGTTCAAGGTTACCCTTCCAAAATTCACAGGCTTGCTTTCCTTCCTTTAGAAAGAGACCCTTGCCGGGAGGCCAGGGTCACATGAAAGGTGACTTCTGAAGCCTCCTGACTTCTAAAAATGAGTCTGGAGCGGGGCTGGAGTGATAGCACAGGGGGTAGGGCGTTTGCCTTGCACGCGGCCAACCTGGGTTCAATTCCCAGCATCCCATATGGTCCCCAAGCACTGCTAGGAGATAATTCCTGAGTGCATGAGCCAGGAGTAGTAACCCCTGTGCATCGCCGGGTGTGACCCAAAAAGAAAAAAAAAAAAGTCAGGAGCTGCTTCTTGGGACCTTCACAGGCCAACTCACCCTGTGGCTGTCAGTGTGGCTGTCAGCAGTGGCCCCAGGGCTGCTGCTGGTTGTGCTGGGATGCCAACCTTGGCTGCTGGGGCCTAAGGGTTATTTTATGGTAATTTATTTGATTGTTTTTATGTTTTTGGACCACATCCGGCTATGCTCAGGGCTTACTCCTGGCTATGCTTGGAGATCCCTCTGCAGTGCTGGGGGTTCAGCCAGGGTTGGCTGTGTGCAAGACAAATACCGTAACCCTCATACTATCTCTCTGGCAACTTGGGCATCATTTTACTAGGTGTTGGGGGATGCCTGCCCCTGCTGTGGACTTGATGTCACTTAAGAGAGTTGGCTTGAGATGGTCGAGGTCAGTAGTTTTCAACCCTTTTACAATTGCTGACACTGGTCTGTGGACTGGCAGCCAAAAACTACTTGCTCTTGCTGTTTGCTGAAATAACCTCTCCCTCAGCACATATTCAAATTTTACTTTTATTTTAATTTCTTAAGATGGTGGGTGTGTTTTAGGAAGTATGTGGTTGGGATATGCTAGTAAGAGCTGTGAGGTGGCTGAGTTCTATGATTTGAACATACCTTTTCTTAAAAAATGACAAATTCTACTTCCTTTCTTTGCTCACAGGGTTCTGACATTCTGCTTATCATGCTTTCCCCCCCCCCCCCCACCTTGGCTTTTGAGTCACATCTGGCCGGGATCATTTCTGGCTCTGTGTTCGGAATCAGTTTGGGCAAGACTTGGAACCATATGTGGTGCTGGGGATCGAGCCCAGATTGGCAGTAAAGCAAGCACTTACCTTACCTGCTGTACTATCTCTCCGGCTCTACGTTTAAAATTTTTTTTGGGTCACACCCAGCGATGCTCAGGGGACCATATGCGATGCTGGGAATCGAACCCGGGTCGGCCGCGTGCAAGGCAAACGCCCTACCTGCTGTACAATCGCTCCAGCCTCCTCTGGCTCTACTTTTAAGAGAAAATCATGACAGCACACCAGCAACCCATTGTGCTTCAGTATAAATCAGCTTTAGGACTAAGTGCTGGTTGCAGCTGTAGATTGGGGCTTCTTTCCCAGGAGATGCAGAGAGGAAAGGAACAGGTGCTGAGAGTTGAGATGTGTCTGTTCTCTCCATCCTGGTCCATACCCCCATCTCAGTTTGCTTCCCACTCAGGGACCTGCTCTTCTATCCCCCTTACTGAAGGATTGAGTCCTGCTTTGATTTGGAGGGAGGGCTAGGGTGTGGGTGCCTTAACCAAACGGACTGAACATTGCTCATCTTAGTAGTACCCCTTCACCACCCCCCTTGCCTCACCCTCCCACAACACACACACACACACACACACACACACACACACACACACGGCTTAGATTTAGTAGTTTAAAGCACCAGAGAAGAGACATACTATTCATCTTGCTGGGACTTTTCATTATATATATATATATATATTTTTTTTTTTTTTTTGGCTTTTTTTGTGGGGAGGGGGGTCATACCCAGCGATGCACAGTGGTCATTCAGTAATCACTCCTGGCGGTGCTCGGGGGACTATGGGATGCTGGGAATCGAACCCGGGTCGGTCGCGTGCAAGGCAAACGCCCTACCCGCTGTGCTATCACTCCAGCCCCCTCATTATATCTTTTTATCACTGTCACCCCATTGCTCATTGATTTGCTAGAGCAGGCACCAGTAATGGCTCCATTGTGAGACTTGTTGTTTCTGTTTTTGGCATATCGAATATGCCACGGTAGCCAGGCTCTGCAGTGCGGGCAAGATACTCTTGGTAGCTTGCCAGGCTCTCTGAGAGGGGCGGAGGAATTGAATCCGGGTCGGCTGCGTGCAAGGCAAACGCCCTATCTGCTGTGTTACCGTTTCAGCTCCCTCATTATATCTTTTCATATTTTATTTTATTCTATTTGGGGGTGGGTGGTTATTGGACCACACCCAACAGTGCTTGGGGGCTACTGCTGGCTTTGTGCTTGGGGATTGCTCCCATCAGTGTTCTTGGGAATATTAGGTGCTGGGATTGAACCAGGCTTGGTCACATGCCATGCAAGTTCCTTTACGTCAGTGACTCCCCATGTGAGCAATCTGAAGGACTTGGAGGTAGAGCTATTCCCATTTCAGAGATGAGGAAACTGAGACCCAAAGGTGAAAACTTGGTGCCATCCTGTGAGCTTCCCACCTCTGACTGTGAATGTCATTACTGATCAACTTACCTTCTCATTCAGTTTAAAACTCTCCTAAGCCTGGCAGATCTATTTTCTAATTCTTACTGTCCTTGCTCTTTTCTCTTTTTTGCTCAGATTTTTATACGGGTCTTCATTAGCCTATCTACCATGAAGTGTTGCAGTTTTCTATTTAAAAGGATCACGAGCATTTTGAGATACAAAAATAGAATAGCATGATATGAGGCCCTTATACTTATTATCCAGCTTCAACAGTCAGCAAGATTATGCCAGGCACTCACACTCTCCCTCGCCCTCTCCCCCTCTCTCTTTTCCCACCCCTTCATCATATTTTTCTGAAGCATTTTAAAACAAAGTTTAGGGTAAAGCACTTGCCTTGCACGCAGCTGACCTGCATTCAGTCCCACCACCGCAGATGGTCCTTTGAGCCCCCCAGGAGGGATCTCTGAGCACTGCCAGGCCACAAGCAAATCAAAAAGCCTCAATAAAAAGGAAAATAAAATAAAACAAAACCCTAATTATCAAGTCACTTTGTCCCTACACAACCCACTATGTATTTATTTTAAAAGAACATTCTTTTATAGCCACACACCATTATTGCATGCAATGGAATTAGCTCCAATTCTTTGGTCTCCTCTGTCCAGATTCAGATTTCCTGAATTGTCTCAGAAATGACCTTCATAGTCAGTTTGTTCAGGTTGGGTTCCAAAATCTGTCTGAGGGAACTGATTGCCTGTTTTAATCTGGGACTCCCTGCCTCCTCTCTGACTTTTTTTTTTTTTTTTTGGCTTTTTGGGTCACACCTGGCAATGCACAGGGGTTACTCCTGGCTCTGTGCTCAGGAATTACTCCTGGTGCTCAGGGGACCATATGGGATGCTGGAATTGTACCCGGGTCAGCCGCATTCAAGGCAAATGCCCTATCCACTGTGCTATCACTCCAGTTCCCCCCTTCCCCACCTTTTTAACCTGTCCTCACCTTCCATTTAAATTGCTCATTTCCCAGACTGTATCCGGAGCCCTTTGGCGCTGGAGTCAGCTTCTGTGCCTTGCAAGACCCCTGTGCTGGGCTGGGATGCTAAGAGGTTCTGGGGATGCCTGTGTGCTACAGCCACACTGGAAATGGGCTGGGAATGAATGAACCCTGCCTTGGGCTGTGTCACAGCCCCAGTCTGAGTTTAGATAAGAGGTTTAAGAAGCAAATGACTTACTTGCATGCTGATGACATTCCCCCCCCCCCCCAGCTCCCGGAAGTGTGTAAACATCCTGGATGGAATAATAGCTACTGCTGGTGCCTCACTTTTCTGCTTTGTGGGGGGAGCCCAGATGGCCTGCAGCCACCCACCTCGCTGCTTACTGGTGAGGTCATCCTGTCCCAGCTTTGGGTCCTGACTTATTCAGCCCCTCGGAGCACTCCTAGGAAATTGGGGCTGTGACTGCACAGTGTCCTCTTGCCTCCCCTCTGGCCAGTGTCTTCCCTTGGAGCCTTCTCCATGCCGTCTCATACCTGAGCCAGCTGTGGAGCTCTCACTCACCATGAATCATCCGTAACTGACAGGCTGGACAGAAATTAACACCTCTGACCTTTGAGAGTCTCGTCTGGATTGGCAGTGAGGGGGTAGTCTTAGCGCTGGTACCTTTGTGGGCTCAGGAAAGAACAGCTGTGCCTGTCGGTATTTGTGCTGCTCTTCACACCTGGCCTTCTTGTCAAATCTCCCTGTCCGCCCCTCCCTCCCCCAGGTCCCCAGCAAGGGCCCCTCTCTGCTAACAGCCTCTGTGGGCTGCTCTCTTCTTACTCCTCCTCCTCCTTTCTTGTCTCTTCCAGCTCTTCCTGTTTTTTCTTTTCCTCCTTCCATGTCTACTCACCTCTTCTCTCCCCCTTCTCCTGTCTTCTTCCTCCTCTCCTTTCTCTTCCTGCTCCTTTTATTTTCCTGCTCCTCTACATCCTCCTCACTCTCCTTTTCTCCCACCCCCTCTTGCTGGCTCCCTTCCCTCTTCCTTTCCCTTCTTTCTCTCCCTCCCACTCTCCTTTATTCACTCCCTCCTACTCTTTTCCTTACTTCTTTCCCTCCATTTCTTCAACATAAACCATTTTTCAAATACAAATAAATATAGCGAACATTTTAAAGCTTCTTTATGCTTCAAGTAACAGATTCATTTCTTCTCTTTTCTTTATTTCTCAGTATTTCTCCCAAAATTTTATTATAGAACAGTTTATCTTTCTAAAGGAAAATCTAAACATTTTTTTTTTCTCTCAAAGAAGAGAACTTTGTTGAGCCAATCTGTGTGGGTGGATGACAACATACAATGTTGGTATCATATATCCATAACTAGGATCAGAGCCATTGGGATTTTGATGTTGGCATGCTTATTTTATGACCGGATTAAAAAAAATTATATCTGGACTGCCTGAAGGATAGAAAAGAAAACTTAGGAGCTGGGGGAACAATAAACCCCATGTAGCTGTCTTGCTTTCTTTTCTAAAAAAAATTCACTTCGCTATCTCTACTATAAAACCCTTCTCATGGCATTTTCCTACATTTTAATTCTTAAATACATTTGTTACTTGAAAACCTGTTTTCCTGGGTAGCTGGCGGGGGTTCAAGTGAACTGTTCATGAATTAGTATTTCTTTCCTTAGAGGGTCTATATTGTCCACCCCTTCATGCCCCAGCCTCCTCCTTGTTCTGGCTGTCTGGATCCCTGGCTTGGCTGTGTGTAAGGCAAGTGTCTTAAGCCCTGTATGGTCTCCAGTACTTGGGGCTAGGTTTCCTCCTGGGGAACCGGATGTAAAGGTGGGGCCAGGAATAGCCAAGGGCTTCTTGCAGGTCTGGGGGCAGGTTTTCCTCCTTTCCAGTCAGTGAGGGGTGCCAGGGGCAGATGCTTTCCGGGACTCTGTGGTCTGAGCCGCTACAGTTGAGTTGCTGGGCTGGGTGCAGCTCCCCACATGCTCTCTGCGGAAGGAAGCCCAGAGCAGTCTCAGAACATCTTGTCCTAGTTTTGCCCCCAGAGTTTTGAGGGGTTAAGGTATGGAAGTGACTCCTTTGCTCTCATGACTGAACAGCAGCTGGTCTGAGCTACTGATCTGAGGACTGACTGTAGTTGGGAAAGATTTGCCACATCTCAAGGGTCTAATTTGTGCCGGGACCAGGAGAATGATGTCAAGGGGAGGATAACTATATGTTTGGAAAAAAAGTCACTTGGGCCTTCTGCTTACTAGAGAGAATTGTTCCTTAGAGGGGAGTGTGCCGGCTTGGCCCAGAGCCTGGCCAAAGGCTGGTGGTTCCATTGCACATCTGTTCACGTTGGTGGGTGTGGGGCACTGGGGGTAAGGTGCAGCGTGTAGAGCCCAAGGCTGCACTAGCCACTTCAAGACACTGGGGTTTTTACAGAGACGGGTGTAAAGCTAGTGTCATGCTGGAGCCCCCACAGAGGAGGAGTCTGACAGTGATGTGGTGAGGGGAGAGAATAGAGGAGAGCGCAGGAGCAAGGCAAGGGCTGAGCCCATCTCCTTCTCAGGGCTCTGTGGGGGTCTTAGGACAGGTCAGAGCCTGGGGGCTTTGGGGTCCATGCAAGAGAACTTCCTGGTCAGGTGTCCAGTGCTGAGGCCTGTTTGTGTGGTGAAGCAAGGGGAAGGTTCTGGGTATAATCTTGGTCGTCTTCTGCAATCCAGACTGGTGGCAACCATGAGTGGCTGGAATTCCTTGGTCCAGGTTCTGCTATCTGGCCCCTGGCATTTGGGCTGTTAGAAACCCCCTCCCCCCAAATACACACATAAACACATTCACACACACTCACTCACACATACACTCACACACTCACACATATACACACAGTCACACATACACACTCATACAAACACACACACATATACACACAAACACACATTCACACATATACACATTCACACAAACACACACACATACATACACACACTCACACGAACAGACACACAGACTCAAACATACACACACTCGGGGTAGCCTTGTTGCTCCTTACGTGGGATTCTGTGAAGTCAGTCTCACTCTGTCCCTGTCCTCCAGCCTCAGGTCTCTTCTTCAGCAGCATCTGCTGTCCCCGGGCTCCTGGGGGTCCTTCCAGACATAGCTGAGGCTTTTCTCAGTGCTGCTGCCGCCTCTGCTCTGCTGGCCTGTTCGTAAGCAGCCAGAGTGTGAAGCATTGGCACTCACAGACCAAGAGGCTTGGCTTGGCCGTGGTTTGACTCAGTCAAAGCTGAGCCACAGCCCCCCTCTGCCCACCCTGTCCTCTGCCCTTTAGGAGTAAGCTGCTCTTCCACTGGGGAGTGCCCAGAGTGTGCCTGGGCCCTGGGAAGAAAGCTCAGGGGTCTGTTCTGCATGCTGATAGTACAGGCAAAACCAAATTTCTAGGTTGCCGTATTGCCTTGGGCATATCAGTGAGACCTGGTATTTCAGCCTATAAAGAGGAGATAATTATCCCCATGCCAAGAGATTGATATAGAGATGAAAGGACAATATTTGTAATGTACTTTGCATAGGTAGGCAAGGAACCAACCTCAGAGTGATGGCTGGAAAGGGGTCCCCCGGTAGCTTCCTGGAGAACTTGGTGGCCACTTAAGCATCTCTTTCCCTGCCAAAGGAAGCCAGTTCTCCAGTTTATACCGGATTGGATTCTGCTCCTCCATCTCTCCCCTCTGCCCACCAGGAGCCCAGCCTCTCAAGGGCCCCTCCTCAGTCCCTGCATCTCAACTTGCTCTCCGGGAAAGGCTCCGGACTGTTTATGGCTGTTCTCTAGGTGTTTATGTTGTTATCTCTCGCCAAGTTCTGAACAGATGTCTGTTTATTGCCCAAGATTCATCTTTCTCTTCAGCAGCCTGAGAGAAGAGAGTGGCTATTTTTAAAAATTGCTAATTGGCCCGACTACACAATAAGCCCAGATTGCCTCCAAGATTATTCTTCATCACTCTCACTCTACCCACTCTGAAAACCATCCGGTCCAGCGTGAGAGACCTTATGTGTTCATGTTCAAGGCTCACTTTAATTTGGCAGGAAGTTGCAATCTCTTAAAAAGACAGAACAGGGAAAGTAGAGGCAGCCGTCTCCGGGCTGAGACAGATGGCATGAATGAGAGTGGCATTTCTGGGCCTCAGAATCGAACAGCTCTCTCCCCTCCCCCCATCTACCCCCTCCTGCACCTGCATGCTACCCGAGGATTGGCTGGAGCTCTTTGTTTCCTTTCCCTCTGAACACAGCAGCTGCAGCTCCAGGGAAGGAGGGGGGAAACTAGAGCAATTTCGAGTAGTGGTCTCTGCTCCGAGAGGCAGAATAAGGTAAAGGAATGAGGTTGCTAAGTCCCTACGCCATGGATGCCCCCCTTGGAAGGAACTAGTCCTTACTTACTCTTGTTTCCTGGTCACCTGTGGGGGAAACTGAGGCTCTGAAGCTCTGGGTTCTGAGCAGAGGTGGAGGACAGATGGTTTCTGGCTCAAGGTCAATCAGCCGGCCGGATGCCTCACCTCTGTGCCCCATCATCTCACTTAGCTAGGCTGCCGTCCACTGAGCATCTCATCTGGCATTCCTCACTGTTGGCCACCTTCTGTGGTGCTTGGATCAAGTTCAGGGTCTCACACATGTAAGGCAACTATTTTCTGCTGAGCTATTATATCCTGGACTTAAAGGATACATGGTAATTATATATAAAATGTTTATATTAATAATTGATTACGTAGTTATATATTATATACAATATATACATAATTATATATATATGCACATTCTGTAGTACTCAGATGCTACTCCTGACTTAGGGGTCACTTGTGGCAGAACTCAGGGGTCATGTGGTACCAGGGATCAAACCTCGGTTCCTTATATGTAACACATGTGCTCTAGCCCTAGGCTTACAGACTTGTTTGGTTTTTCCTCTTTTTTTTTTTTTTTTGTTGGTTTTTGGGCCACATTTGGAGGTACTCAGAGCCTATTCTTATTTCTGTGTTCAGAGATCATTCTTGGAAGTCCTTAGGGGACCATGTTGGGTACTGGGGAATGAAACCTGGGTTGGCCGCATTTAAGGCAAGAGTCTTAAACTATATACTATCTCTCAGGACCCTTTTTGAGTTTTTTGTCGATTTGGTTTTGATTTTGGGTTTTTTTCCTGGCAATGCTCATGGGCTACTCCTGGCTCTGCTTGGGGGGTTAGGTTGGGTTGGGGGTGGGATGCTCCCTGGAAGTGTTCAGGGGACTGAGTTGTGTGAAATCTCAGGTCAGCCTTGGTGTGCTGGTCCTGTACTCTAGCCCTCTGAGGCTCTCTCCAGCCCCAATAATTATATTCTAAATTTGGCTTTATTAGGGCTGGAGTGATAGCACAGTGGGTAGGGCATTTGCCTTGCATGCGGCTAACCCGGGTTCGATTCCCACCATCCCATATGGTCCCCTGAGCACCGCTGGGAGTAATTCCTGAGTGCAAAGCTAGGAGGAGTAATCCCTGTGCATTGCCAGGTGTGACCCAAAATGCAAAAAGAAAAAAAAAAGGCTTTTTTGTTTTTGTTTGGGAATAAAATCAGGTCTCTCACATGCAATGCACGTGCTTTACAACTGAGCTCCATCCCTGCCCCCCCCTTATTCTCTTTTAAAATATTTTATTTGTGGGATGGTGAGATAGTGCAGGAGGTCAGGCACTTGCCTTGCACACAGTTAACTCTGGCTTGAGCCCCATCACTTCACATGATCCCGAGCCCTGCCAGAAGTAACCCCTGAGCACAGAGTTAGGAGTAAACCCTGAGCACTGCCAGGTGTGGCCCATAAACCAAACAATTTTTCAACTTTGTTCTCCTTCATCCCCCCTCCCTCTGTTGTGCTGATGGGAGCCGGGTGTCGCACACACTTGACTGTGGTTCCCTGGAGATCTCACACCTGGCCTTGGCATTGCGGGTCCCCGAGACTCCCAAGAGACTCTTGGGCAGCTGGGGTGCTGCTAGGGACTGAGCAGCAGCCTCACGCCTGCAAGGCAAGCACTGGTTTTGAAGGACACAGCCCCAAGTCTCCTCCCAGCAGCCCACATCAATATCCCCTTTATTTGAAGCTATCTGCCTGGTAGCGTGGGCCTGTTCAGTTCTTGGCACGAGCACTTTCCTTATCATAAAACGCCTCTTTCAGAGTCCTGCACCTGAAACTTTTTTTCTTTGTTTTTAGCCCTTGTCTCCAAAGGACCTTTGTTAAAAATATTAAATCTAACTGGGAAGAACAACATGTTAATAGAGATTTGTTTATCTGCAGCTAGCTGTCAGCTGAGCGCTGAACCTTAGGAGACTGGGGATGAGTCAGCTGGGAGTGGAGGAGGGAATCAGTCAGGACCGTACGTAAGGTGCTGTTCGGGCAGAGATGGGGCACCGTGACCCAGGTTCCTTCTCTCACAGTGGGCAGCTGCCGTGCTGTGCTAGGAACCCAAACGTTCAGTGAGCCCTCATTTGATGGTGGAGGCAGGTCCCTTTGAGCAGCTGCCAGATGCCTGCTCAGCAGAACAGAGGGTGGAATGTGCTTCAGAGAGCAGCGCAGTGTGGGGGACCCAGGGAGACTTCTTGGAGGAGGTGGCACTTGGTGCTTGAAACAGGCCATAGATGGCATGCAGGTTTTTTGTTGTTGTTGTTTTTTTTTTTTTTTGCTTTTTTGGGTCACACCCAGCGATGCTCAGGGGTTACTCCGGGCTTTGCACTCAGGAATTACTCCTGGCAGTGCTTGGGGGACCATATGGGATGCCGGGGATCGAACCTGGGTCGGCCATGTGCAAGGCAAACGCCCTACCCGCTGTGTTATTGCTCCGGCCCCTGCAGGTTTTCTTGAGGTGGAGAGGGGCAGAGGGGTAGAACAAAGATGTGGGAAGTGAGAGCATATTTGGTGTCTCCTGGAGACGTGTAGAAGTCCAGGTGCTGCAGTAGGTGGGGCCGGGGGTTGGCCTTCCCTACAGGCAGAACCACTGGAGGTGTGATGGACAGTGTCCGTCATGCTGCTCAGCCTGTGTAGATTGAGTCTGGCAGGAAATTGGAGTGGAGACTCTGCTAGGGTTCTTTTTCTTTTTTTTTTTCCTTTTTTCTTGTGTCACACCCAGCAATGCACAGGGATTACTCCTGGCTCATGCACTCAGGAATTACTCCTGGCGGTGCTTGGGGGACCATATGGGAATCGAACCCGAGTTGGCCACATGCAAGGCAAATGCCCTACCCGCTGCGCTGTTGCTCCAGCCCTCTGCTAGGGGTTTTACGCTGCCCTCCACATCCTGGACACAGGGTCTCGTGTGTCCTGGTGATTGCCCAAAGCCTTGTGTATAGGGAGTCAGCAAGCCCATTCTGCCTTCCTGTTAGGAAGGCAGGCAGCCCATTTTAGAGCTCCCTGTTAGGACTTGGAGCACCCCACCACACCCAGTCTGGACCACCAAGTGCGCCTCTCCAGAGCTTTGGTGTCTCAGACCTTGTAGAAAATTGCACCCCCTTCCCCCCTTTCCTGCAAAGCCCTCCACGCTTAGGGCCCTTGTCTGGGCGAGTTTGAGGGGAAGGCATGGAGGAGTCATCTGCAGGCAGCTGTCATGGGGGTGGCTGGCTCTGGATGGTGTGCAGGAGGCTCCTACCTGCACGAGGAGGCAAAGGTGGGGTGGAGACGGGCTCCTCCAAAGGAGCTGGCAGTGCTCTTGTCCTTCCTGCAGGCATCAGTGAACAGAGAGAGAGAGCACTGTGGGTCGGCAGCTGCAGTGGCCGCCTCTCCCGTGACTGCTTCTCTCATGGCTGCACTGTGACCTGCACAGCCCCTTCAGTGGGTGATTCCTGGCTCTCCTTGGTCACTTTGAACTTGGGCATGTAGGTTGGCCTGGGGCTGGACTTCATGTCGCCTGGCAGCTGGAATCCCTGAGGGACTGGTGTTCCCCGGCTTTGCCCCAATCTCTTTACGTCCTGGCCAAGGGAGGGACAACAGCTGAGCTTAGCTGCCATGGGCTCCAGTGCTAATCTGGCAGGTGGGAGGCATGGCAGCCTGGTGTACTTACAGCTTTGACATTTGAGCTGGGTTGCTGACACCTGTTCTCTGCCATCGATGTCTGGAAACATTATGCTTTATAGGAAGGAATAAATTGCTCTCCTAAGCAAATGGCCGAAACTTAGTGCCCGTGGGATCAGTTGATGGTGATGGGGTAAAAAGTGTGTGTGTGTGTGTGTGTGTGTGTGTGTGTGTGTGTGTGTGTGTGTGTGTGTGTGTGTGTGGAGTGGATAGGGTTATTGAAACACATTTTTTTAAAGTGTGTTTTTGGGCCACACCCAGCTGTGATCCAGGCTTACCCCTGTGTTCAGGGACCACTTCTGTGGTGCTCAGTGGGACCACATGTAGTGCCCAGGGGTTTGTCACATGCAAGACAAAATGCTCTATCTGCTGTACATCTCTCTGACCCCCCTTTCTAAAAAAATAATATTTTTTAAAGGCCATACCTAGCGGTACTCGGGTGGGGGTTGAGGGGGTTCCTCCTAGCTCTGTGCTTGGGAATTTTTCCTGGTGACACTCAGGACCTTGGGGTGTCAGGGATCAAACAGGACCTCCCACTTATAAAGTATGTGCTCCAGCCCTGAACAATCCCCCCAATCCCCTCAAAGCCTCTCAGTCTTTAAATCTGTTTCCCTTCCCTCTCTCCCTCCTCATTGCTGGGTTAGTCTATGTTTTTATCCCACAGCATGTCTGCATGCACTTGGAGTGGAAAATGCATTGATAAAGGCATTTCTAGAACTTTTTTGCTTTAGAGTCTAACTCTTCCAAATCAGTTTTTGACTTGGAGTCTTTAGTGTAAACCCCCCACCCCCCACAATATTGTCTCTGTATTCTTGGAAAGTGGGATGTTTTTCTTCATCACTGTTATCTCTGGAATTGGTTTTTGGTAGCTTGGTTCCCATTCGCTAAGTTTTGATGATGCATTCTTGATGGATCAGGTCAATGGAGAATTTAGTAAATAACTGGGACACAGTTCCTTCCTTGAATGTTCTGTGGATGGGTTGACTCCTGAAGTGTTGAGTGGCCCTGTTGTCCAAAAGGCCACTGATAGCGGTTAAATTCCCATATGACCGTGGAAATAAGGCAAGGACAGCTGCAGGCCACAGCTGCTTTATGACCTAGAGAGATTTAGTTAGATATTTGGGAATAAAAAGATATGTTCTGCTTTCAGACATTTTATAATTGTCTGAAAAAAGTGTGCATCTATCTTCTAATCAGTGAAATATGTTTCAAAACGGTCCTCTTTATTCTGCTGAATCTCTCAGGTGAACAAACTATGTTACTGGCACGGATCCTTTTGGGGGACACAGTTTGGGCCACACCCCGAGGTGCTCAGGACTTATTCCTGGCTCTGTACTTAGGATCACTCCTGGCTATGCTCAGGGGATCAGATGGGGTGCTAGGACAAGACCTAGAGACAGCCACATGCCTTACTTGCCGTGTTCCCTCTGCAGCCCTAGGCTCACGTCCTTTTAGCTTCCCTGTGGTTCTCCTTGAAATGAACTCCCGGTTTGCCTCTGTCTTTCTAGTACAGCCAGGACAGCCCCAGACCCTGTGCCACTTGGGTGTTGTGTGGTGTGACCACAAGGAGAAAGCCATCACCTCCCTCGTCCAGGCTTTCTACTCCTCTGCATGCAGCCCCAGATTGCGTCAGCTTTGCTGGCAGCAAAACCACATCACTGACTCATTGACATAACTGCTGAGCAGATCCTTTTAACATGTGGTGTTGCTACACTGTTTTCCTCCTGACCTAAACATGTGTGGTGTTAGACTCTAAACGCAGAACCTCCTGTTTTGCTTCTGTCTGATCGAGAACAACCATTTATGCTTGATTGAAACTTGTTGAATTCAGGGCCACCCTGCTTGACTGGGCATCAGGGTCCTGTTCAAGATTGGCCTTGTGTGGGCAGGGACATTGCTCACCAGCAGAACACTTGCCTGGTAGATATAGCCCTGTGTAGCCCTCACTTGGCATCACACACACACAGACACACACACAGACACACATACACAGACACACACACACAGACACACACACACACAGTGCTGATAACGAGGAAGTTCCTGGGCTCATTGCTACAGCCCTTCCTTCCAGTGGCCTCAGTATCTTTACTTGGGAAGTGTACTTTGCGCTGCCCCTCAGATTCTCTGACCAGAAAACTGATAGTTGGTTTGGGGGCTCTACCAGGCAGTGCTTGGGGCTACTCCCACTTTGGCGCTTTGGGGGGCGGATCCCACCTGGGAGTGATTGGGCAGCAGGGGGTCACACTTGGGGGTCCCTCCTTCCTTCATGCAAAAATGCACTTTAGCCCCTTGAGCATCTCCCTGGCTTCTAGAGCCTTCTAGAGACTTGGCCCACCAGCTCTCCGCCTACTGTCAAGTCTCTGCAGGAGAGAAGAGTCCGTTCTGGGCTTGCTCTCAGTTGCTGGTAGATGCTAGCTCCAAGATTGCCTCTAGGTGTGCCCAGGCTGCACTGACCCATGTACTTTCCTCCCCTCCACTCCCTTCCACTCCCCGCCACTCCCGCTTACACTTACTTTCTCTCTCTCTCTCTCTCTCTCTCTCTCTCTCTCTCTCTCTCTCTCACACACACACACACACACACACACACACACGGAGTTCAGCAGTTCAGCAGCCTTATCTATAAAAAGTTTCCAGTACTCTGGGACAAGTTTTTTGAGCCAGGGGACTTGAAGTCATTACAGGAAGGAATCTAAAAGAGAAAACCAATCCAAAAAAAAAAAAAAAACCCCAAAAAACACAACCAAAAAAAAAAAAAAAACCCCAGGCTGTTCCCCATCTCTACTCTCTTTCTCTTCTCCTTGTGGAGGGGAGACCATGAAGTATCCAGAGCTGGAGCCAGGCCCAGGGCCCTGGAGATCCTGGGCCCCTTCGAGCCTCTTCACCCCCCGTGCTCCAACATTCCTGCCTTCTGGGACACGATGCAGCCTCTGCTGTCCCAGGCTTGCCTCATGCTCAACACTCAGGGATGCCCCTTCCCCGCCCCCTGCCTGTGGGGTGATGCCTCCTTCTCCCAGAACCTGCAGTGGGCCCATTAGCAGATCACCTGGGGGCACGTTTCCCAGGGAGCAGCTGTGATGCACAGAGCAGAGATGGTGGGTACAATGTGTCAGTCACCACCAAGGAGGCAAGAGTCTTTGCACAGAGGACCCTGGTTACTTCCTGGGCAGTCCCACAAGGTGGCCTGTGTCAGTATCCCACTGGCCAGTGATGAAACTAAGGTGCAGAGCAGTTAACTGATGTGCACAGCTAGGAAGTGGAGTCATTCTGAGCCCAGATCCAGCCAGTTGGGTGAATGGCTCACTTCCTGGAAAGCCCCTCATGCCCACCACCTGCCTCCCCCTCCTTCCCCGGTGCTCCCCGCCTCCTTTGCTCTCCGACTTCTCCCTAGCAGAGCTATGATTGCTTTGCAGAGTCTGAATCATTTACTTCCTTAATCACAGCTCCTAGACCCTTTTCTATTCTATGCACTCGAAGCCAATTTTCCTACAGCGTCAGGCACCAACTTCCCCTTCTCCGTCCCACACATTTCAGAGGAAATGATTGCTTTTCCGCCTCACTTCCAGCGCCCTCTGCTCACTAACCCATGTTCACAGTGACTAGGGAATTGGTGTAGTCCCGTTCCTAGGGCTTTTCCTTTCTCTTCTGGAAGACCAGTGCTCAGAAAGGCATTCAGCTGTAGTCTTCTGAGCCAGAGGTCGACAGACCCCCCCACCCCCTGCCTCCAGCTGTCCATGGTGACTGTCCCTGTACACTTCATTTCTGTCCTTACATACACCTTCTTCCAAATCAGTCCTTCTCTCCCTTCCATGGGCTCTGGGCACAGATGCACATTTTTCGTTTATGCAGAGATACTTTATTTCTTCACCCTATTCGAGTCTGCCTTTGCAAGATAAACATCAGGCCCAGAGACTTGTTTAAAGTCAGCTGTCACTTACTTTGAGCAAAGCTCACTGATGTATCGATTCATCTTTGTGTTTCTGCATAACCAGCAGGGAGACACTGGCAGTAGCACAAACAGTACAGCCACTGACAGTTGCAGTGGACGGCTTGGGCTGACTAGGTCCCCGTAGCAGGAAGTGGAGAGAGCGCGTCACTCCGCTTCCTAAACCTCTGTGCTTTCTGAGTTGTCAAGCCAGTGAATGTTTCCAACACAGACCCTGGAGCTGGGAGATGGTGCAGGCGTTAGGACCCATTCCCTACAAGCCCCTAATCTGGATTCTATTCCTGGCCCCACATGGTCCCCGAGCATTGCCGGGGGCAGCCCTGGAGACCCCCAAGTACCATGGGGGTGGCCTGAGTATCCCTGACATCTGGCTTGTGCTAAAGAGCATTAGCAAGGCCCCCGGACCGCCTCAGCACTGCTTCCTCCCACCCACCCCCCCACCCGCAAAACGGCCCACAGACCGTCTGGGAATCGTCTGGGAATTCCAGGTTGTGGAATCTCAGAAGGTTTGTGACTCACCCGATAGGCCAGCTCTGCTCTGCCCTGCTTCCTCCTCCCACCTAGGGCTCAGTTCCTGGGGTTTGAACTTGGCTCCTTACAGCCTCCTTCCCTGGTGGCGGGATCGCCGAGAGACCAGAGACCGTCCTTTGGACTCTGAGAGGACCCAGCACATGCAGAGGAAGTAGCTTCCTCTAGCCTCCCCATGGCTTCTCGATGCCTGCCTGCTAGGAAGGTGCTTGTGATATTGCTTCTTCTTGGCCTAACCTCAGCTGGCTTATAGAGCCAGTGCCCAGTGTTGCGGGGGGGGGGGGGGGGCACCTGGGTCACACATGCTGGTTCTCTGCTGTGAACTGCACAGTGCATGCCCCGAGTTGTACCCCACCCCTCTGCCAAACCCCAGCATTTGGAGAAAACGGCCACACCGAATGCCTGGGTTTGCCGAGGAGAGCAGTGTGTTTTCCTTTTCCAGACCTGTGGCCATTCCAGATCATTCCTTTCCCAGGTACAGCTGTCT
The DNA here is from genome assembly GCF_027595985.1 of Sorex araneus. Taxonomy (NCBI): domain Eukaryota; kingdom Metazoa; phylum Chordata; class Mammalia; order Eulipotyphla; family Soricidae; genus Sorex; species Sorex araneus. The sequence continues at coordinate 113,792,204 of NC_073307.1, forward strand.
GCTGGGTGCAGGGGACTGTGATTAGCCTGGGTCTAACGCCCTCGGAAAACGTAAGACCATGACTGGGTGTGCAGATAACCGGGGTCGGAGCAGGCTCTCGGGAAAAACGTCTGAGTGATGTAGGAGAAGCCAGCCCAGGTTCCTGGAGGAAAGGATGGATTGGAAAAGGGCATTCCCTGAGCACCTCGGGTGCCCGAGGCCCTGGGGTATAGGGCCAGTAGCGGGCTTATGGCCAGCCCGTCCTCCCAAAGTGTTCCGTTAGTGTGCTTGGGAGGAGGCCACAGCATGTCTGAAAGAAATAGCCGGAGGTTTCAGGGAGTTGCTCGGTCATAGAAGGTAAGTCACAAGGTAGTTTATGAATAATTCTACGTGACTAGTAGACTCAGTGGTGGGGTGGTGGGTGCGTTCAAGAAGCTGGGAGGGCCTGAAAAAGCTTTCCCGAGGATGAGGCAGCAGTGGCAGCTGCATCTGATCTAGGTCTTGAAGGTTGAATCAAGCGCAGGGGGGATGAAGTAGGAGGAAGAGAGGTCCCTTCTGGATATCAGGGCCAGGAATACCAGGGCATGGGCTGGTCTGAAGGTCAGTAGAGGGAGAAGAGTATGGGAAGATGCATTTAGAATTGATGGAAAGGGCCTTTGGAATGGGGGTCGGGGAGAGGGAGAGAGAGAGAAAGAGAGAGGGAGAGGGGGAGGGGGAGGGGGAGAGGGAGGAGAGAGATATTTTGAACAGGGATGGAAGAGGGTCGCACAGGAAACTCTTCCCAGTTCTAAGGTGAAAGATGAGCAAGAGGGATCAGACTTTCAGACACTTTAACCCGGGCCTCTGCTGCAAGTTCCTGAAATGTGCTCCGGAGCTGAGAGCAAGGGAGGCGAGGCATTCCTCACCATTGTTCCGGTTGGACTTTTTTTTTTTTTTTTCCCCTTAGACTTTGAACTCTGCTGAAGGGTTCAGCCTTTGGAGGAGCCCAGCTCACCGGGCCTCATTGTTCTAGGTAGATAACACCCAGCTTACCCTTCCAGTGCTGCTCGGCCAGCCAGAGAGGGCTGCGCGCTCGGGGAAGAAGGAGAGACCCGTTTGGTGGAATCTGAGTCTACAGCTCAGCTTCCCCCCACATGTGGTTTCTGGGATCCAGCCACAGGGAACCCCAGAGAGTTGCTGAGCCGAATCGATGTGCCTGGGGTCCCAGGTTGGTGGCTTGTGGGAGGGAAGATCCAGGGGGGGGGGGGGCGAGCGGAAGGGCTGCCCCGAGGCTGAGAGTGGGAGGCTGGCTAGTGTGTAAAGAACTCTCCAAGGTGGCACAGAGCTGGGGGGCAAGAGAACCTGGGCTGGCAGGAAGGGGATAGGGCAGCGGGGAGCTGAGTTGGGTTTGAGTTCTTAGAATTGGGGGCTTGGTTTATTGAACCAGTTTTTTTTTTTCCTACCTTTTCCCCACTGTTCCACTCTTGTTTCTTTCCTGTGATCCTTGTGGAATATCCTGGATGTCCACAGGGGGCCACTGGCTGGGAAATGGCAGGGTTGTTAAGCATTGTTTTCTTTCATTATTTAGATACCTGGTGCATAAGAATGTGGGCTCGGGATTGGGAGCCTAGCTAAGTGGCCTTGGGCAAGTCATCTAACCTCTCTGAAATGAGATAGCACTTTACCTTGCGGGCATTGTTTAGAGAGGGTGAAACTGATGGGATTGTTAAACACTTAAAGCCCTTCATTTCAGATTTAGGTAAGTGCTAATAAGCTTTAGGTCCTCTGACTATCTCTTTACACATCCATGTGAAGAAAATCAACATGTGTTCCTAAACTTAAATCAAAGGAAGAAATAATACTGCCTGTGAGGATTTAATAGAACTCACGCACATAGTAGATATAGCTTAGTGGCAGGTAAATCGCACTGTCACACTGTCCTGTTGTTCATTGGTTTGCTTGAGCGGGCACCACTAATATCTCCATTGTGAGACTTGTTACTACTTTTTTTTTTTTTTTGGTTTTTGGGTCACACCTGGCGATGCACAGGGGTTACTCCTGGCTCTTCACTCAGGAATTACCCCTGGCGGTGCTCAGGGGACCATATGGGATGCTGGGATTAGAACCCGGGTCGGCCGAGTGCAAGGCAAACGCCCTACCCACTGTGCTATAGCTCCAGCCCCGAGACTTGTTACTGTTTTTGGCATATCGAATACGCCACAGGTAGCTTGCCAGGCTGTGCCGTGTGGGTGGGATACTCTCAGTAGCTTGCCAGCCTCTCCGAGAGGGACGGAGGAATTGAACCCAGGTCAGCTGTGTGCAAGGCAAACACCCTACCTGCTGTGCTATCACTCCAGTCCAGTGACAGGTGAATACCAATTAAAAATACTGCTCTCGCCCCTCAGTTTTGGTATAAAGAAAATGATTTCCCATTGGAAATCTGTAGCACTGTTTCCCACCGTTCATCGATTTTGCTCGAGCGGGCACCAGTAACATCTCCATTGTGAGATTCAATCCTCTGTAAAGTTTTCCACTTCTGCCATCACTGATTCAGCCTGCAGAGGGCCTGGTTCTGCACTGGCTATAACATTATTCTTTCCCCAGTGAGCAAGGCAAGGTGGGGGACACCTCTACAGATGAGGAAGCTAATAAGATTCACCCCAGGTCACACAGTCTGTAGGTGGCAGAGCTGGGAGTGGAGGGGTTTTTCCTCTAGCATGGAATAAGCTTTCATAATCAGAACAATGACGGGCCTGAGGGAAGGAGTCAGGTGTAAGGTGCTTGCTTTACATGTAGGCAGCCGAGCTCAGTTCACCCCGTCTGTGAACTGCCGGGTTCACTCCTGAGCACAGAGCCAGAAATAGAGAACCCTAAGCACTGCGGGGTGTGCCCCAAACCCAAACAACAAACAATAACAATGAGAAGAAAAACAACAACACCAACAATTATTCTGAGAGAGGTATGACATGCACATTTTTTGTCCCATCTCCCTTGGTATTACGTGACCATGCGAAGCTGTGGGTGGTGGGTTGTACAGGCATGCCTATTTCTAGGACAGGCCAGAGGTGGGGTGGGGCATGGATCAGGATCAGGAGCTGCCCCAGCGGGTGGAAGAAGCAGTGAGTCAGTCCCTTCTCCATGACTCAGTCATGCCCACCTTATCAGAGCCTTCACCAAGAATCAGCTGAGACCTGCTTTGGTTGGTCCTGACCGTGGTGTACAGCAGGAACAGAACCTAATGGGTTCAAGTTCCAGCCCTACCATCTATGGAAGGCCAAGGTAGGAGTGACTCTCTCTGGGCTCTGATCTGGCCATCTGGGAACTCAGACATGGGATTTTTGTTGTTGTTGTTGCTCTTGGTTTTTTTGTTTGTTTTTTTATGGGAGTAAGACAAAATGGACTTGGAAGTATGTAGAGCTGCCTGGCTCACAGCAAGTATCCAGAAAGAATAATTATTATGTCAGAATGATTATATTCTAGCATATTACATGGACTCCCTGAGTTCTGAGGCCAGAATAGAACCCCCCTGCACTCTGCACCAGCCCTCTGGTAATGCCTGTTCTCGCTCCTGCACTTGTGAGTGCAGCCTTCCTGTTTGAGTGGGCTGTGCTGAGACCACCGGCAAGGAACCATTCGGTGTGTCTGATTATTCCCGGAGGCCTATACCCGCTCTAGAAGTTACTGAAAGAAGTTTTCCAAAAGAAATAGACTCCTACTTCTCCTTTTCCATTCCTGCACCATCTGATCTGAGAGCTCCCCATCTCCCGAGGTCAGGGAGATAAGATGGGCATTTCCTTCCTTCCTTCCTTCCTTCCTTCCTTCCTTCCTTCCTTCCTTCCTTCCTTCCTTCCTTCCTTCCTTCCTTCCTCCCTCCCTCCCTCCCTCCCTCCCTCCCTCCCTCCCTTCCTCTTTCTCTTTCTGGGAGGGTTGTGCGTCATATTCGGTGGTTCTCGAGCTTTACTACTGGCTCAGGGTCACTCCACGCAGTGCTGAGGGGCCCCATGTGGTGGTGGGGATTAAACCCAGCCTCCCACACGCAAAGCCTCTTCTCAAGTGCTCTGCCCTCTGAGCCGCTTTCTCTATTTGGGGAGAAGGTGGTAGTTTGGGCCACACTCGCCTCTTGGCACAGCAGTGCAGGCTGCGACCGCCAAATGCCTGCTCCCTGGTGGGGAAGAGTCACGGTTCTCAACCCCCTTCATGAGGGCCGCCTGACCCACTGCCCAGCCACAGAGATGCCTCTGGGGTGTAGGTGGGAAGAGCCCGGGGAGAACAGCCCTTAAGATAATAGCCGCCCCACAGTTATTATACCCCCACTTAGAGCCCTAGTCCTCTCCTCTGGCCCCCTGGAGTCCCTGTTGACTCTCTCCTGCCTGCACTTGGTTTTCTTGCCTGCGTGACTCCCACTCCCTCCGCTCTCTCTTCCTTCATCTTCCGGAGGGCCAGTGCCTTCCTTCACCTCTGCCGCCCTCCCACAGCTGCCTGCAGAGCTTTGGTTCAGAGCTGCCGACTCAGAATTCCCAGTCCCTGTTCCGCCACTTCCCTCCACACGCCTCGCAGGTGGGCAGGCGGCCAGCAGCCCCCAGCTGACACCAGCATGTTCTGTACCGCGTTCAAGCACCTGCCAGCCTGTCAGCAGCGGAGCAGAGGCCGGCGTGGGGTAGGGGGAGTGCTGGAGTTTGGCCTGGGACTCTCGGGCCTTGCAGACTCTCCCATTTCCCATGGGACTGGAGACCATGGCGCTTCCCCGACGCCCCCAGCCTCCAACTCCCCCCCCACCAAAGCCCTGAGCCTTCCAGCACCTGGGGTGAATGTCCCCACAGTTGGACGTGCTCTGATCTGAGACACGCGGAGCTGTGCTCTCATCCTCGCCCTTGAAAGGGGGAGCAGAGTGCTGACCAGCATGCCTGCTTCATGGGGTGAGGCGGCACGGAGGGCTAACAAGTCTCCGCACCCCCACGTAGAGCTCCTGGGGCCTGGACATTTCGAGAGTCTCCGTGCTTCTAGCCAGGACCTTCTGAAGTGCCTCCAGAGGGGTCTGTCCTTACGGGTGCGAGGGAGCAGGATAAGGAGCCCTGGGAGCTTCCTTTTCCTTTCAGGTTTTGCTGCATCCTATTAGTCACCAGGTGTGCTGAGCAGACCAGCCATCATCAGATGGCATGTGTGTGTGTGTGTGTGTGTGTGTGTGTGTGTATGGGGAGGGAGGGGTTGGGGGGACTCAGCCACTTCCTGCTATCTATTGTTGTTTGACTTTTGTTTCTGGCTTTCCCACATGATGCTCAGGCACCCGGGGGTCCTCTCGTAGATCTTTGGCCCACCAGGCTTCTTGTTCGATAAATAGGGTCCAGAGGATGTGGGGCCAGGGGTAATCCAGGCCACTCTGGCAGAGATCGGGGGGTCTCCAGGGCTAGGCATCTGGCAATGTTTGGTTTAGTTTCCAGGTGTTTGATTTGGTTCTCCACATCTGTGTGTGATTAGCTTTTATCTATAGTGCATCATGGTCTGAAAAGATAGTTGATACAATTTCTATCTTCTTGATTCTATTGAGGTATGTTTTGTGGCCCAGTACATGGTCTATTTTAGAAAATATTTTGTGTGCACTGGAAAATGTCTATTCTTTCTTTTTGAGGGTGTAAAGCCCTGTATAGGTCTGTTAGCCCTCTCTCTTCTATTTCTTCCTTCAGAGCCAGTGTTTCCTAGCTGTGTTTTGTTCTTAACATCTGGCAACATTTGGGGAACCGTGTGATGCCAGGGATTGAACCGGGGTTGGCTGCATGCAGGCACATGCCTTCATCAATATCCTCTTTCTCCAGCCCCTCTTACTATTTTTTGGTTTGGGAGCCACACGGGGCTGTGTTCAAGACTTATTCTCGCCTCAGAGAGGGCTTCTGGACCTCTCCCACCCCAGCCTGGGCCTGACTGAGAGTTGCTCTCCCTGAAGAGGGGGTCAGATTGCATTTCCATCATTTCCAACCACACCCCCCACCCCACCCTCTCCTTCTCCAGAGGAGCTTCTAGGGTCCTGACTGGTGCCTGGGGCTCCAGAGACCTCAATCCCTGCCCCCGCCTAGTTAGCCATGCCCAGGCACTGGGGTGCTGGGCTGCAGGTCCCTGTGACAGGGGTTCGAGTGCTTCCCCCGTGATGGGTATTGCAGGAGAGGGCCATGGGAGTTATACCTCATTAGGCCCATCTCTTAGGAACGATGCCAGTGGAAAAGCAGCACACACACATGCACGCACACATACACACACCCACACACGGACACCCACACAGGGACACCCACACACAGACACACATGCACACATACACACACGGACACCCACACAGACACACACAGACCCACATGCACACATGCACACACATATACACATACACACACCCCCACATACACACATACCCACACACAGCCACCCACACACAGACACCCACACACCCACACACACCTGTAACACACACCGTCACAGACACACACACACAGACACACACAGACACACACCTCTTCAAGGGATCCCGAATGAGCCTCAGCAAACTGGGTTCCCTTAGAAAGTTCTAGGGGAGGCTCAAAGACTCAAAGGAGGCACGAGAGAATCTGGGGCCCCAGGAAGAGAAGAATTGACATGAGTCTGTGGGCCAGTGTGGCTGCTCATGGCTGATGTCAGTGGTGCCTCTTCCCCCCGCGGGCCCCCCCCCCCCCGTCCCCGTCCCCCCCCCACACATACATCTCAGCAAGAAGTCCAGGTCTTCCCCGGGCCTCTCAGAAGAGCTCAGAGCCAGCCTGGAGCATGCGTACACCCTTGCCCCCAGAACCTGGCCGAGGAGGAGAGATGCTTCCATCACCCTCTCTTGATGGGGGCTGGGACCTACTTGAGGAAGGGAGGGGATGTGAATCGAGTCACTGTTCTGATGAGGAATCCTGTGATTCCTCATTTATTGCGGGCTTCCTACCTCACCAGCTCTGGTTCCATGCTCTCTCCCTGGGTGAATCACTCACTCTTTGCCCTCAGCCCCATTTTATAACCGAAGGAAGCCGAGGCACAGAGAGCCCCAGGTCACAGAGCAAGCGAGGAGGAGAGCAGAGGGTTCCAGATGTGCTCTGACTCACCCTGTGGCAGACAGGCAGACAGCCCGATATTATCTCCAGACTCTTATGTGCTCCAGCCACCACAGGGTTTCATCGGCAGAGTAGCCACTCTCATTTAGCTCCAGAAGGGAGATTCAGAGACCTGCCGGGGCCACATGACTCCCGGAAAGCCACAAGCTGGGAAAGAAGGACCAGGCAGGGCCTCGGGGATTTATGGGATTTATCCTTTGCTTTCAGACCAGTCTTGTGCTTGCAGAAGCCGCCCCATGACTGGGAAGGAAAAAAGCCTATTGCCCTCTGAACTTTTCTCTCTGGGGCTGTTAGGGCCCGGGGCGCTGCTCCGAGCCAGCTGTGTGCTTCTGTCTGTCTCTGGCTCCTCACACCACGCCCTTGCACAACCTTCTGTGCATCTCAGCTTTGGGCTCTTTGGTCCCACCATCTCACCAGGGCTGACATCGGGCGAGTGGATGCCAAACCCTGTGCTGAGTCCTTAGGGGTCCTTCAGTGAAGTCCCTGCTTTGCTTCTATGGAGGGGGGCTGGGGAAACCTCAGAGAGAAGCCCCTTAAGGGTCTCTCTTTTCTCTAGGATCCAGGAAACTGGCGTTCTGCATCCTCATGCTTGTTTGGCAGTGCTGCGATGGTCAGTGGTGTGTGTGTGTGTTGGGGGCGGGGTTCTTCCGTCTGATTGGCTGCAAAGGCTGCAAGGGTGGGCTTGGATGCAAGCAACATGTTCCAGCCTGATGTGGTCGGTGCCAGGGACTTGCAGTGTATGCCTCAGTGTCTCCCTTTGTGAGGTAGTTGTGCCCCCCACCTTCTGGGGTCACTGGCAAGATCAATGCATGCCAGCTGCCTGCCTCCATGACACAGTTAAATCCCTTTCCTCCTTGGTGACTGGAGCAATGGTACAGCCAGGAGTGCATTTGCCTTGCACCTGGCCGACCCTATTTCAATCCCAGCCATTCCATATGGTCCCCTGAGCACTGCCAGGAGTAATTCCTGAGTGCAGAGCCAGGAAATAATCCTTGAGCATTGTGGGGTGTGGCCCAACAACCAAAAAAAAAAAATTTCCTTTTCTTCTTTAATAACTAATTTTGTAAGGCTACCTAATGGAGGACCACAAAAGGGGCCCTTGGCAAGTGAATCACCGGTTAGATCAAGTTTCCTTCTTGATATGAGGAAACTGGCCCCTCATGGGAAAGGAAAGTTGAACCACAAGGTTCAGAGGTCTGGGAGCTGCCAGAGTGCCCAGTGCTGGGTTCGAGAGAAAGGTCTACATATGGTGGTTGACATTGTGCCTATGCTCTGGGGTCCAGAAATGCCCATCTCAGTTCTGCTCTGAAAACAGCCCAAGCAGAACCTCGGAGGCAGGGGGTGGGGGGTGGGGAGGGCAGGGCTTTGTTCTGACATGGAGGGAGTGCAGGGAGGTTGAGGGGCTGTCTGGAATTCTGCACCAGGATGTCTAGTGCCTTGCCACAGAGGCATGCCTTGATAAAGCAGTGGGGTGGGGACACGGCGGCCTCACGTCTTTAGATTTCCAGGCAGAGGCGGGCGGATGTGCAGAGCCAACAGCTCAGGGGGATAGAATGTGACCAAGGCAGGCCAGCCTGTTTGTCTGCTGCCATGGGCCAGAGGGGTGTGGCTTGATAATGATGATTGTGACAGGGAGGATGGCAGCTTCTGCCCAGGTGCTGCCCACGGAGCCTGCCAGGCCATTGCGGGTGTGCGGGCCCCATCCCAGCTGTGCTGAGATGCCTCAGGGGGAGGGTCCGGGGGAGTCTCACCGGAGAGTCTGGGGGCCAGCTAGTGCTTTCCAGGCCTCTGTCCCCTGAGCCTAGCCTGTGTCATTTTCAATGGTGCTGCTCCCAGCAAGGCCAGCGCCAGGAAATAGCAGCTTCTGTCCCACAAGAAGTCTGAGAATTCTGAAGGCAAGACCCAACTGCCAGGCTCTGAGCACAGGTCTGTGTGTGCTTGAGAGAAGGCATGAGTTCGGACGTGGGCTGTGGGCCTCTGCCCTGTTGAGCAATATGTGTGGACATTTGAGGCGTTGTGGCTGTTGCTGTTGGTGTGTCCGTGTTAACCTTTGTCCTCGAGGGTGCCTCTTAGAAAACTGTCTTGTTGCTAGATGTGAAGGTAAATCCTTACAAATGTTTGGTAATTCTGGACTCTGTTTCCAAACAGGGAAGAAGGTTTTGTTTTTGTTATGTTTGTGTGTGTGTGTGTGTGTGTGTGTGTTTCTTTTTGCAGATGCAACAGACTGCAACCAAATCATTAGGGTGGGTATTAAATACCTAAATAATAATTTGTTTAGGAAACGTGGCCATGACCAGATGGTGCTCTTTGATTTTGTTTTATTATTATTTTTTTTATTTTCTGGTGCTGTGGCTGGAACTGACACGGAGCCCCGTCCCTGGCCCAGATAATGGCCCTTTAGACATTCCTGGTTTGTTTGACATTTTGGACCTTTCCCCTGAGAACCTTTCCCCTTGGTGATGTATTAATTTGGAGACCAACTTGATTTCCTTCCATCTTGTCTTTGCTTAGACATTCTGGCATTTTCCCATTTCGCCTCCACTACAAATGAAGCATTCTTTTCCAGATCCGTGTTACTTCCTTAGCAAAGTCTTTATGTGGAGGTGCCATCTGCTGCCAGGGGGGCAGGATGGTGGCAGAGACAAGAGTTTGTTTAAATCATCTCAGTCATGGGGCTGGAGAGCTATAATAGCACAGTGGATACAGTGAATAGGGTGTTTGCCTTGTATGCGGCTGACCCGGGTTTGAATCCCAGCATCCCATATGGTCCCCCGAGCACTGCCAGCAGTAATTCCTGAGTGCAGAGCCAAAAGTGAACCCTGTGCATCGATGGATGTGACCCAAAAAGAAAAAAAAAAAAAAACTCTGTCATCCCTTTTCCATTAGAAAAACCTGAACACACTCAGAAACAGTCTTCAGGTTGGGTGCTGTGCTACTGCAGCGCCGATGAACAAGCTAAGCTGGAGGGGTTCAGTGGCTGGGGGAAGGCATGAGCCTGGATAGGAAGAGAATGTGACTAACCTCCATCTGGGCGCTCTTGTCTTTAAAGGAACATGGCAACCGGTGTGGGGCTCGTCCTGGAAGGAGGGGACTTTGGCCACTGTGATGCCTAAGGATCAAGTGAGTAACTGTTGTGGGTCTTCAATGCCACTGAGTCACTCTTGGTGTGGGGCTGGCTTCCGACCTTGGGGAGCATAGGGGCTCTTGCGTTCTTTCCTCCAGCCCAAGTGAATGTGGCCCTGTTTCAAGAAGCCAGGGCTGATAAAAGGTGTGGGGTCCCTCCTTGGTCTTCGTCTTGGCCTGCAGCCTCCATAGTGGCAGCTAAGGAGGGAGAGAGGGAGGCAGGGTAGAGACGAATGTGTGTTTGGGGGGGTCTTTGTGTGGGTGCAGACTCAGCCCCATCTTAGGAAGCCAGCAGTTTACTGCACTAACTTCCGTGCCAGCCAACTTCTGGTTGGTTGCGTTTTCATCCCCTGCGAGACAGTGGCTGGGCACTGCCACAGGAACTGATTTCAGAGCATTGTGTCCATTTGTTCATGATTTGAACATAGGCTGGCAGCCTGCTCATCTGCTTGGGTTGTGTCCTGGGGAGAACAGCCCCCTTCATGTCGTTCCCTGTTATTTGGAGCCCTTGGACTCTGAGGATCTTGAAGGCTTGGGGTAGGCTGGTTCTAATAGTGACCGTGTTTTGCGTTGTGGAGTCCTGAACTATTACTCTGAGAACTTTCCCACTACCCCCTGGCTCCTGTCTCTGCACCCCTGCTCTGTCCAAAGTGCTACAGGACACATTCTGGAAGCTGACCGTCACATGCCTGTTTGACCCCAGCTTCCCTTTCCAGCCCTGTTTTTTTTTTTTCTCTCCTCCGTACCCAACGGGCTGCACACCCTGGGATGGAGTGAGACACTATCCTGGTGCTCCCCAGCCATGCTGGTTGCCCCACCTCTGTGTTCCTACAACTCTGTGCACACCTCAGATGAGGCGCTGTCTCTAGCAAGGCCCATTTCCTCTGTCTCACCCACTGGCCCTGGGAGCCCAGGGGCTGAGGACCCTCCTGCCTTCTTGTGGGAGCCAGGCAGCAGCCCTGCCTCCCTCCCAGAGGTGGCACTTTCCACATATGCGCAGGGTTCTCAGCAGCTGTGGCCGAGAGGCATTCAGCCCGAGGGGTCTCTAGGGCCCTATGACTCGGGGCACACCTTCTTCATGATGTCTCACAGGTCCTTTGCATCTGGGAAGGGGGGTACCCAGGCCTTTCTCATGGATTTTAGAGGCCAGGGTGGAGCACTCAGCCAACTGGCCCAGGGCTGCAAGTTAATCAGGGCCCAGACTCAAGGCTCCCGGGCCCCAGGCTCATATGGTTTCTGTAACATCAACTTTCATAATTAGAGAGCACCCAAGAGATGATGCAGCAGCAAACCCCTCATTACCAGATAGGGAAACCGAGACCTGGCCTGAAGATACTTTCTCAGGGGGACAGAAGTAACCAGAACCAAGTGAAAACTGGACTTCCTGTCTAGCAGTTTCCAACCCCCTAGCGCCACCCCTCTCCCTCAACCTCTCTCTCGGCAGCTGTCTTGAGAAAATGGCAGACCATCCATCTGAGTTTGCTGAAGAACGTGGAGATTGGCCTGAGTAGAACTGGCTCAGCCTCCGCTGAGGTGTGAGGCCCATGGCCTGGCAGAGGGAAGGAGGGAGACTGATGAACAGCACTGGAATCTTCTGCAGGAAGCTGGAGCAGGGCCAGCAGTGGGCAGCCTATGCTTGGGGCTGATAACACCATTTAACACCCAGGTCAGGTGAGAGGGCCCCACTCAGAGTCTGAGCACAGCATGAGCAGGGGTGTCTGGCCCAAGATGTGTGAGTTCTGTTCCTTGCCCAGAGCAGCAGAATGGGAGTGTGTCCACAGAGGTCAGGCAAGGGCCAGCAAATCTCAGCTGTGTTTGAAATGTACGAGGGAGCAGGAGGGTGTGTGCTGGCGCTGCTGGCTGGCTTCTTCCTGCTGTGCTCCCGTGAATTTGTGTTTTGTCTCTGACCCACCGCACTTGACATTGGTTGTTCCCCCCTCACTCTCTATCGTGGGGGCTCTCCGGGGTCTTCCTTCCTGGTGCTTTCCATGCTTCCCCTGCCCTTTCTTGCAACTTCTAGGGCACACGGACGGGGAGATGGGGCCCGACCGCAGACTCTACTCCCCTGGCAGGTCGAAACATACAATTTGCCCAAATTACAGAGAATGTGATGTTTGTCAATAGGTACCTTGGATTATTTTTCCAAAACATGGCCGGGGTATGAACGTCTCTAGGGTGGAGAAAGTGTTAAATCGTTACTGTTTACTCCATGGGTTTACAAGGGCCCTTCATATCTTATGAAGAGAATATGCTCTTGTCCTGATTAAAGCAGAAGAGTTTGTTCTCGGTCCATTGATGGGGCTATTTTGCTTATGTTGTCAGCTTCCGGGACTGAGGTAGCCACTTCAGGACCCCCAGTTCCCTGGAATCCTGTTCATACATTCCATGACCTTTCCACTATACTCGAGGACCTGGAATAAAGAGGAGCTCGCTAAATATTTGTTGAATGACTGAACTCTGGCTACTTCCCACCCTCCTTTTCTTGAGGGGGGGAGGGGTGGCCACTCAACCATAACAGGATCCCGTTTGGCAGCCAAAGAGCATTGCTCCCTGAAGTATTTGAATTTCTTGCCACGATAAGGAACCAGTGAGCTCTCTTCTCACCCAGCCTCACCTCCGGGAACTGGGTCACACATGCTGAATAATTAATTCCCTGAATATTTTACGCAGAGCTTCCTCATCCTGCAGTTGAGAGGAACCATCACACGTTGATCTTCTAAAGGTGGGGGCAGAGGCAGCCCGACTGTCAATGACAGGTCCTGACCCTGTCAATGACCTCTCTGACTGCTCAGGGTGACCCATGGGCACAGGACTGAGTGGCTTCATCTCTTCCCCTGATGCTCTTCCTTCGCCTTAGACGGAGGGAGGAGGAGAGATGTGGGTTCTCTTGTATGTCTGGAAGCTGTGTAGGGGACAGGAAGGTCCACCTCTCCCTCCCGGATACCCTCGGGCTTTGTGGTGAGGACTAGAGAAAGGGCCAGCCAGCCTTGTGAGTCTGGGAAGGAAGGCCTGGACTTCGGGAGGCCGTTATCAAAATATCCACAGGCCCTGCTCTTGCCCTGAGCACACTGGCTCAGGTTTCTGAGTGTCGGTAGGGGCTCTGGCTGACCTCATTAGAACAACCTCATTAGACTCGAGGTCAGGAGAAGAGAGCGGAAAAAAGAGCCAGGCCAGGCCACTAGACCATGTCCCGGGCAGGCGAGTCACCGCTTATTTGAGCAGCCTCGTGCACTTCACAGCCCTATGCCTGCCCTGATTTCCTAGGAGGGGAATAAGGGAAGCAAAGAGGGTTGGGTGGCTTCTTAAAGGAGCGGCCCCCCTGGAGTTCAGGGGCTCCGTGATCTCCCTGCTGGGGGTTGAGCCCCTTCTGCCCCAAGTCTGTGCCTCCTTCCCTAGGTTTGGAGCTTGCTCAGGTCAACATGTCGTTTCTCCTGAACTTTGTAGCTTTCCCACCTCTCTCTCTACCCCACTCCGTGGAGACTGCTAGCTAGAGGGCAGGTCAGGGCTTGTGGCAGTCTTGTCCCCCTGCCAGCAGCACGGGGAGAAGACTGGCCTTCCGAAAGGGCATTGGGCACCTAGGATGTTGGGACAGGAAGGGAGTAGGAACATGCTTAAAAGGAACCAACCAGGGGGCTGGGAGCGATAGCACAGCGGGTAGGGCGTTTGCCTTGCACACGGCCGACCTGGGTTTGAATCCCAGCATCCCATATGGTCCCCTGAGCACCGCCAGGAGTAATTCCTGAGTGTATGAGCCAGGAGTAACCCCTGTGCATCGCCAGGTGTGACTCAAAAAGCAAAAAAAAAAAAAAAAAGGAACCAACCAGGAGGATTGAGGCCGGGGTAGGGTGGGAGCTGTTGGAACAGCCCAACTTTGATTCTCCCCAGGTGTCTTGGCTCTAGTTTGACCAGCGCTGTGGCGTTTCCAAGAATTCAGCCCCGATTTTTGCCTCTCTTATCTGGCTAAGTTTGTGTTCTAGAGGGACCAGGCCATCTGGAGCAGAAAAGGTCTTGGTGTTGATTGAAAATCTCGGGGGGGGGGGGGGGTTGGTGGTGGTAGTAGGGTGGTGGGTGGTGCTAAAAGGCATCTCAGACAGCTAACACAGACTGGGGAACGGCTGAAGAGGGGGGGACCCGTCTTGAAAATGTATCATTTTAGGGCATTCAAGCTGGAAAGAATTGATAGATCATCTCATCCGAGTCTCCTGTTTTATGGATGGTGGGGGTCAGGGTTTGGCCAAACCTTAAAGCAAGCGGGCATGAGAAGTGAATGGAGACAGAAGCTGGGGCTCCCAGTTCCTGCCTGGGGATGCGTAATCAATCCTGGGGCACCCTGAAGTGTCCTCCCCAGTGTCATGTTGTTCCCTTGTGCGCGTTGAGCCCACACATGCTCAATGTGTCTTTGACCTTGAGCTTGTTGCCTATGGTGCCAGCAGGGCCCCTTGCTCCCACCTCTTTACTTATCAGGCCTCATAAACCTTGGGTGTCAGCCTCACAGACAGAGCTACGGGCTACTGCTCATGTGCGAGCAGTTGGACTTGAACCTAGAGATTTCATGCTGTCAAGTCAGCATTTTCCTGTTTTATGGTGTTTTGGGGGGGGGGGTGAAAGATTAATTTAAGGTAGTACATGAGGGCCAGCCTTAGCCATCGTGGCCTCTTGTGTGTTTGCCATCTAGAGAAAATCACCTCGGTGGCTTAGCAGGGCTCATTCTGAGGGTTCCATGCAAGAGGCAAGGATGGGGTGTGGCAAGCATTGCCTGTCGCTCAGAGCGAGAGAGGACTATTTGGGCTAGAGCCTGGGACATGAGCAGAACAGGAGCCATTTGCTTTTTCTGTGAAATGCTCTCGGGTTCAGCCTGTCCTCCCGACTCAAGGAAATGTAACTTGAGTTCTTTCCCGGGCTGGCCCTGGGCTTACTCGCAGGGCCTGGTCGGCTTCTCAGAGCAGCGCTGGGCATGGCTCTTTGTTGTATTGAGGAGAAAACGGAGACTGTGTAGGTCATACTCTCCCCCTCCCCCTTCACGTACCCCTCCGCCCATCTCACATGCCCTCTTGCTTGCACAGAGCAGGGAGGCTGGGCTTAAGTGCGCCAGGCACTGATGGAAGCCTCCAGCTTTTATAATGGGAGGTCCAAGAGCCTGGCCCTGGGCTGCACTCTGCGAGGGGGTGACAATGAGTCAGACCCCATCCCTTCCTTCCCTGGAGCTCTTGGGCTGGCCTGTGGCAGGGCAGAGTCAGCCACCATCCTAGGTACTGTGGAGAAAGACCCACCGCACGCTCTGGAAGGCCTGCGAAGAGAGCATCACGGAGCGGGGGCACTCTGGCTAGGTGGAATGTGGGGTGACTAGGGGATTGCCGGAGAGAAGGCAGCAAAGGGCTTTCTAAATGGAAGGAAGGTTATCAGAGGACATGGTTTGATCCTTGAAGTGAGGAGGAACTGCATGCACTCTTGGCTGAGGTTGGAAGGGTGGACGCGCGTGGGGGAGGGGAGAGGGGAGGGATTTGGAATCAGGCTGGCAAGGATTTCGTAAAAACGATGGCTAATTGGGTCAGTGCCATTGGAAGAATCTTCAATAGGCAGATATTCTCCAGCTCTGACTTCTCCAGGCCTGTGCATGGCCCTTGAGGGTAGGAAGGGGTGTGGGCCCCTCATGTTCCGATGTGTCTGTCTCCTCCATCCTGTCTCCTGCCCCGCCGAGGTGTTTATTGATGGGGCGAAGGCATCGGGGTGGGACGGGCCATGCTGACAGCTCATATTTAAAATGTCTTAGATTCCTCTGGCCAAATAAGTTGATAGCAAACACCCTTGTGAGTTTATGTGCAGACTCTCTCTCCAGGGACCGTCCAGCATTCCAGACAGGGCCATGCAGCCATTCTTCAGGGGCCGAAGGGTAGGGGTGAGGGGTGGGGGAGAACACAGTTTAAAAATAAAGGCCAAGGAAAATAGAGAGCCGTTTTTAAGGAGGATATTTATAAGGCCAAAGTATCCAGGAAATGGCTGATTTGCCATCAGGCTGCGCCAGAATCTTTTAAAAATATCACCTCTTTTGGGGCTGGAGCGATAGCACAGCGGGTAGGGCGTTTGCCTTGCACACGGCCGACCTGGGTTTGATTCCTAGCATCCCATATGGTCCCCTGAGCACCACCAGGAGTGATTTCTGAGTGCAGAGCCAGGAGTAACCCCTGTGCATCGCCAGGTGTGACCCAAAAAGTAAAAAAATAAAATAAAATAAAATAAAATCACCTCTTTAGAGTACAGCAAGAAAGGATGGCAAGAAGGCCCAGCAGCCGTGCTGTCTCTCCCCTTGCTCACGAATTCCCAACTGAGGTCGGCTCTGGGGAAGCATCTTTGGAAACAGAGCCTAGAGCCTCAGTTTCCTCCACGGAAAGATAGAGACTTGAATGCAGAGGCTGCTTGATCTTAGATTAGATCACAGGACAACTTCCACAGCCCCCACTTTTCATTCCTTTTTAACATATATATATTTTTCCTGATGGGGCCGCTCTCTGCAGTGCATGGGCCCAGTGTGGTGGGCCTGGTGGTTGCTGGTCCTGGGGGGGGGGGTTGGACCCCATGGTACCTGGGGGTGACCAGGGCTGCAACCTGTAACCTTTTTGTACTGGAGACAGGACTCGAGTCTTGCATGTGCGCTAAGACTAGGGCTGCATCTCCTGCCTAGTGTTTCATGTCTTTTTGAGGAAAGGGAAAATTCTGAGACAGTTGCTTCCTATTTTAATGAGTCTGATGTTCTATTCATATAAGTTCAGACATAAAGATTTCAGCATCTTCTTCCAGTCAGTACCAATGTAGTATGTGGGGATACTGTCTCTGGTTCTCTCCTGGGCCTCTGACTACAGTGTTGGGGGGCACCTAGAAGCTCTGGCCCCCCCTGAATGCAGAGTAGTGATGGAGGGCTTGTGTGAGAATCTGGGCACAGGGCCTTGGTGTGTCCCCTAGAGCGGCAGCTTCCTTCTCAGAGCTGAGCTCCCTCCCTCCCCTAACCCCCTGCCCCCATCTCCCCTTCCACCCCGGGCCCACAGTGCCCCCTGTGCCACACTCGGGGCCCTGCCCAACAGGGCATGAACTATGGCTTTCAGCCCCGGCGCTCAGACAGCCTGGTCCGGAAGGTGAAGTGCAACTTGTCAAACCCATAATCTCCTCAAAAGTCAGTTTAGCTGCCTGAGTGAGTGTACTTTTGGACTGGTTCCCCCTGGTCTTATCAGAAGCCTCTCTTGTATTTACTGTCTGGACTCGGAATTGGTTCTATAGAGCTTTGGGGAAGCACATTCCCAGGAAACTCCAGTTCCTTTGCACAATAAGGAAGTGGCCCAAATTCTTTCTCTCTCACTTCTGCTCAGACATGTGAGCCCTCGTCCTGATAACGAGCATATTTGGAGCAGAGATTCCTCTGGGCAGGTCCCCGGGGAGGGAGGACCTGTCCTCTCCGGCCGGCAGGCTCCACCGCCAAGGTTCTGAGCACTGCGAGACAGAGGAACCGGGAACCAACCAGCCAGTCAGCCCTGTGGTTGTTGGCCAAAGCAGAAAGGTCTCGAACAAAGAGGCTTAGACCCACAGGTGCTCCAGAAAGATCCCTTTGGTCCCAGGCATCAAGGCAATCACTTGCCGCCCAACTCCTCAGAGGCCTGGGCCTGGAGGACAGGGTGGGCCAGTGCCCTCCTTCACCTGAGTCTGGTTGGGGGCCTAAAACAAACATTCAAATTGACAGGAGTCCCAAGGGGCCTCTGAAGATGCTGGCCCAGCCCGAGCAGCATCGTGTCTGTCTGTGTGTGGCTGCCTGGCTGGCACGAGGCACCCAGGCACCACCTGCAGGTAGCCAGCCCTGTGCCGGCCCACTGCCTCTCAGCGCCGGGAGGAGTTCCCGGGAAATCACGGATCCTGGCTCTCTGCATGTGTCAACATGGCAGCCGACCCGGCTCTGACTTTTGAACAGCCAGCAGGCTCTTCTGACTCAGGCTGGAACACCTGCCCGTGCAGGTGTCCACACCTGCTCATAAAGGCTGAATGCTCTTTATAGGCTCTTATGGGGAGGGGGTGGGTGCTGAGGGTGCTGAGCCTGCAGGGATGGCTGGTGGCATGGGAGGAATGGGCCGGCTTCTCCCCCACTCCCAGGCACATTCGCCAGGAGGCCTGGACAGCCGAGATGGGAGAGATGCTGTTTACATTACCAGGAACATTAATGACGGCGCGAACAATGAAGCCGGTGTAAGGCCGATCTGGAAATTCAATGAATAAATTAGGAAGTCTTTTAGTGAATTCCAACGTGGCTACCATATTGGCCGTTCCATCCCTCCTCCTCACAGTTTCCAGGCGACCATTCCTTTAACAAACATGTTCTTTCTACCTGCTGGGGACAGGGGGCCACTGGCACTGTAATTATAAAGACAAACTGTTCATGGCCGGATTTATCCAAAAGAGTCATAGTATTCAGATGATTGATGATTCGCCTGAATCGTAAATGTTTATTGATACCCATACATTCATTCTAGAGTTACTCACATCTCAGCTTGGGGGACATATTTTCCCTTATGGAACTCTCCTTTTTCTTTTCTCCCTTCCTTCCCTCCCTTCCTCAATTTCTAAATAAAACTATTTGCTTCACACACAAACAAAAATCAATCGAATGCCAAGTGCATATTTAGTACTAAGTTGAGTTCTCTGGAAAAAAATGAAAGAAGCAGGAGATTAACTCCTTCCTCAAGAAATTTCTATACTTGGGGCCGGAGAGATAGTATAATGGGGAAGGTGCTTACTTTGCACATGGCTTACCCAGCATTGATCCCTAGCACCCAATATGGTCTTCCAGCCTGCCAGGAGTGATCCCTGAGAACAAAGCCGGGAGTAAGCCCTGAGCATAGCCGAGTGTACCCTCCCTACCCCATAGAAAAGCAAAACAAAAATCCTAATATAACATAGCTGGCACTCTTGTGTTCATGAGTTCTGCACCTAAAGATTTGAACCCGAGAGATCTGAGGTTGACTGGATCTCTGAATGTGCAAAACCAATATTAGGGGAATAAAAGCCTTGTTAAGGTATTTACCTAGTACGAGCCTGTACTGTTCAAGGGGCATGGCATCAGCTTTCTGGACAGCATTAATGCATGAAAAAGATGAGTTCAAGAATAAATGGAGTGCCACGTAGTCTGGCTGGTGTCCTGTCTGGCCCTGTATTATAAACAGAGTACCGGCTGGCCTGACTGGTGCCCTGTATTATAACTCCAGAATATGATCTCTCAGAAGCTGGGGTACGGCTGTTCAGCTGGAACCAACAGTGCCTGGCAAGCTCCTGGGGACAATACAGGTTTTCCATGAATGGAATGAATGGAATCGAATGTGGTTAGTTTTGCCCCAACCAGGCTGGGCTACAGAATTCCTTGGGGAGTTGAAAGCATCCTCCCCTTCTCCCCCTGTGGACTTGAGGCTGCAGAGACACCGCCTGGGAGTGGCCTCAGGACACTGTATATTGAATAGCTCTGAGGTAGCACTAGGTCTGATGACCCCTGGCACAGACTCCAGGAGTTTGAAGAAACTGACAGGAGGTAGCTGTGGGCCTGAGAACTCCAGCTCATTTTTCTTTCTCTTTGTTTACTCTCTTGCTTCTTGCTTTCTCATAGTTCAGCCTTGGTGGGTCTGATGTACGAAGCTACTGCTGCCGCTCCCTTCCTAATTATCAGCTCTGATGCCATGTTTTTGTGAGCATCTTTCCCTGTGGATGGTCAGCCCATCTGTGCTGTCTGTGCCCACACATCTTGGGACCTGCTTCCCTGCAGCTCTTAGTGCTGTTATTTCTGACCAATTCCCTTAAGTAGACTGTGATGTGTGGGAGACAGGTCTTCGGTTTGGGTCAGAATGTACTTCAGAGGCTGGGCTAGGGTTTTTTTTTTTGGGGGGGGGGGGTCACACCCAGCGATGTTCAGGGCTTACTCTTAGCTCATGCACTCAGGAATTACTCCTAGTGGTACTCGGGAGACCATATGGAATGCGGGAAATCAAACCCAGATTGGCTGCCTGCAAGGCAAATGCCCTAGCAGCTGTGCTATCGCTCCAGCCCCTCTGGGCTAGGTTTGAGGAGAGATGGGAGGAGGAAGACTGAGACTGGGCACTGAAGGGGTCAGTCTGTGTGGGTGCAGCCTCAGCGGAGCCCTGAACCATTTGGGGATTGAGTCTAATGGGAGAATAGGGGCTTTGTGGTAGGGGGTCTCAATGAGACTAGTTTGGAGACCAGTTTGGAGGCTCTGGTGGTCCTTCTGGTGGAGGTGAGACCAAGGGCTCAATCCACCGTCTCTTCTGCATATGGTGCCTGCTTTTGTGTTGGATTGGACTATTGAGCAGTGGTTATTAAACATGTGCCATGGCCCAAAGGTACAGGTGCCAGGCAGTGAGCCAGCCCATCTTCGGTCTCAGAGGCGACCCTCTAGTGGACCTGTGTCTAGTGCCTGTGATGCTATGCCTTGACCCTCCCCAAGTACGGTGTGAGGAAAGGGAGTCATGGGGAAGCTTCAAAGAAGAGTGCAGCTGAGAATACTGCCCAGCCAGGCATCATTGCGTCTCCTTGTGTAACTCAAGGGGCCAGCACTATTATTATCCCCACTTTATGGACAAGGAAGCAGGTTCAAAGAGGTTAGGTAACTTGTCCTGCTCACACACCTCGTAAGTGGTGGCCACTTGCAGGCCTGGTTCCAGAGTCCAAGGAGGGACTCCCAACAATCTGCGACCTTTGATGTTGTGGCTTCCAAAGACAACTGGGATTTCACCAGTGGCTCTCCGTCTGGATGGGCGGGCTGGACAGAGGGCCCAGAATAAACAAGGCTTGGGGAGGGCAGGAGGTGTGAAGGAGCTGGGTGGCTCAGGCTCTCCGTAGACAGCTTGGTCAGTGCAGAGTAGGAGGAGCTGGAAGAATGAGGGCAAGCTGGAGAGCTGGCAAGGAATGAATCAGGAGGGTGGTTTTGCTTTGCTCTTGGACTTCACCTTGGAGAGTGTTCCTCAGCCACTGCAGAACTTGAGATGGGCATGAAGGCAAGCTTGTGTGGGGTTTGGATCTGCAGATCTCTGGCAGCAGTCTGAGGATTCAGTGTTTGGAGGGAGGTGATCTGGATGCAGAGAAGCCATGGCTGAGTTTTGGAGAGTTCCAGGTGAGAATAGGGAAAAGACTCTAGGCAGTGGATGGGGCTTTGGGGGTAAGGGTGGGGGTCCAGCTCTGCCTCATGAGGGAAAGTAGGCAAACCCTCAGCACTTGGCTGTAGAGGTGGGTGCTGACAGTGCCATTCACTGAGGTTGGGGGTGCAGAGGAGGAACAAGTGAGGTGGAAGGCAGATTGGGCTTATGTGAGGTCCGAGTGGGGAAGTGTGAAATTGGCAGCTGACACAGGGCAGGGAAGGGCTGATAACCATTAGCACAGAGGTGCCTGGGGAACTGGGGGGTTCAGTGCAGGAGAAGGAGCCGGTGAAGATCAGGACCTTGGACACAGCCCGCTCTGAGGGGCAGCTGGGGAGAGGCCAATCTGTAAAGGGTGAACCTGGGAACAACCCAAGATAAGGGCTGAGACATGATGGTGGGGCTGAAGCACTGAGCTGGCATCATCTGGGTGTGGATGTGGAAACAAGACTCTGGTAGATGGGGTGGCTGAGTGGAGAGGAGGAAGCAGACATCACCAACTCCTGTGGGAACTGAGGAGAGAAGGTGCCATTTTGTTATTCCCGCTCAAAGCAATAGAGACTGAATAGTAGGTTGGATTGGGGCCCACAAAAAGCAGAAAAAAAAACAGAATAACTTTTGTGAGGCAGTGAACCCTCTTACCTAATTGTTGCTGTGAAGAAATATACATGTGTTTACTTGGCACAGTTGTTCAGAGCAGGGGCCTTTGGGCATTGCTGGGCTGTGGATTTTTGGTGCAGGGACCTCTCTGCCATCATTCTGGGCTCTAGGTGTGGCCCGGTGTGGAGCCCGAGCAGGCAGCATGGTGAACCCCTTTTCTAGTTCCTTCTACCATGACTTCTAGGTCTCCTCCCCAGCGTCCCTGTTTAGCCTCTGCAGTAATTGCAAGGATTCAGCTTCCTGAGGCCCAGAGTCAGGAGATGGAGGTTCAACCTGGGGCGTGACTTTGAGAACATGCCAGACTGAGACTCAGTGAAAAATGTGCCTGTCACCGTCTTCTCTCAGTCCCAGGTAGATTCCAGGCAGACACCTGGGTTTCTGCCTGGTTTGACTCAGACTGTCTGGGAGTGGTGGGCGGGCTCTCAGGGCCATGCGACCAGGCACACTTAATGAGCACTTCGGGAGCCTGTTCATGAGAGGCGGCTTCCTTTGATTTTCACAGGGACTCTCTCCCTCTCTCTCGGTGCAGTTTATGATTTGCTTAAAGGAGTGTTCAGTTACTCAGACGTCCGTGTCCGTGTACTTTCCACCACACTGGCTTCTCAGGACTCTGGGGAGGGCAGAGCATATCAAAACCCAGGGAAAGCATTAGTTGTTCATCCCATTCTTCTCTCATCCTATTTTCAAGTAGGAAAGGGGAGTGTTCTTTACCATGTTGTGTGCACCCCAACACAGAAGGAGGCTGGCGACTTTCCCAGGCTATTGTGTTGCTCACGGAGGATGAGATTTAGATGACGGAACAGGGTTATTTTGGAAGTTGCCCACCAGGGTGGTGGGAGAGGAAGGCAAATCCATCTCAACAGAGGGCTCCAGGTCCACATGTGATCTACTCCCCATGCTATGAGTGACCTCTGGGGCTAGTGATGGGGATATTTCCTGCCTCTCAGATATATCCTGATTTTCTCCAGGACTTTGTGATTTCTCTCATAAATAAAGCCCAAATGGTGCTTGTCACAGAAGGCTTTCCTTCGGGATGTCGTTCTTGCCCCTGACTCTGCCTTCCTCAGCACGGGGCTTCTAAGGCTCTGTTCTGGCAGAGGAAGAAGTGGTCCAATAACCAGAGGGCTGCCTCCCTGCGCATCTTCCCTTCACTTCAAATGAGCTCTCGCAGGCTTTCACAGCTCCCAGGAAGGGACCCTGCATTGGTGGCTGTGCTCACCTTCCCTGCTCTAGAGCCACCAAAGCCACACGGTTACATCCTGGCTAAGTGTTGGCTGGTGTGTCTGTCACTGCCCTATATCATGTGCAGGTCCATCATGATGTGCAGGGACTTCTCATGGCATTAGCACTTTGGAATTTGGCAGAAGACAAGTGGGGGACACCATGAATGTAAGGGAATTGGGGCATTTTCCCTGATGGGGTGCCAGGCAGCACTTGTACCTAGGGGCCATCTTCTTTGTGAGGGAGATGGGCTCTGAATTCTGGCCCTGGGACTCCCAGTCACTTCTGGCTGTGTGACCTTAGCATGTAGCTAATTTTTTTAATTAAAAAAATTATAAAATGGGGGATAATAAGAGTATTTAATAACACCTCGGTCTATTATAATGATTAGCTTTATATTTTCTTGTTGTTGTTGTTGTTTTGGGGCCACACCTGACTCTGCTCAAGGATCACTCTTGGCACTGCTTGAGGGACCATATGCAGTGCTAGGGATGGGATTGGGTTGGTCACATGCAAGTCAAATGTCTTAACCCCTGCAGATGTCTCCAGACCCTACAATGATTAACTTTAATACATACAAAGTGTGTAACATGTTGCCCAAGGCTTCACAGATACTCATTAAATGTCAGTTATTATTATATTCCAAGGATGGATCATTCAATAATTTATTCATTTTGTATATCTTCTGTAGATCGAACCTAGTACTATGAATAAGAAGGGGTGTAAAAGTCTTTGCACACAAAAGAACTTGCTGGACAGGGGTTTATGTACAGGATATTGTGAGGGGGTTTCCACTTTGGAAAAGACTCAGGATTAGAGAGATGGGGAATATATAGAATGGAGCCTCAGAGGAAGAAAGGTTAGGAGTTAGTAGGATGAGGATGTATTGACACCCCTAGCTCAATCACAGCAGGAAGGCGAGGATAGAGCAGACATTCTGCATGACAGTAGAATCCTCTTCATAGCAAAAGGAGTTTTTACCCAGTGTCCCTGAAATTGGCCTCAGTCAATGAAAATTAGACCTGAGATTGTTTCCACTCATTCGAACCTGTTGGCACATTCAGCAGATCTGGCTTGGTTGAGACCTGTCCTTGGGGAACTATTAAGGAATCCTCCTTAGGGAGCTATTAGGGAATCTCTTTACACCCTAGGGAAGATGTGTTCTGCTTCCCAGGAACTGCAGCCTGCTGGCAGCCTCCAGGGCCTGGCAGAACTCAGGAGGATTCTCCTTCCACAGGTCGTGGTAGGTACTGCAAGCTAAAACCAGGGAGCCACGGCCCAGCCACTTCTGGGGAGATGTAAGAGGACTCACCTGTGTCGGGGCTGACACGATTGACCTGACCATCAGCGTTGCTCTGGTCTTGGAGAGTTCCTACTACAGATGGTGTGATAGGATGGTTGCTTGTATACATAGTTCCTTTTTCTTTTTTTATTGTGAGAAAATATTCAAAACATGAGATTGATTTTTTTGTTTATTCTCTTATAGTTTAGTTTTAGGGGCCGTATCTGGAGGTGTCCAAGAGCAACTCCTGGCTCTGTGCTTGGGGGATCACCACAGTAGTGCTTGGACACCATGTGGTCCTGAGGATCAAACATGGGGCTCCTATATGCAAGTATGTGCTTAGTCAGCTGACCCTTCTCTTGGGCACCTATTTTTGTAATTTTTAAATGGACGGTTTGTTGACACTCCATGCACTTCCATTGTTGTGCAAGCCTCAGTACCATCCATCCCCAGAGCTTTCTCCTCCAAAGGAAATGTCCGTACACATTAAACATCACCTCCCCTTCCCTGGAAGCCATGCTTCTACCACCTACCTAACTGGATTTGTGCCTGCATTCTAATGAACTCCTTTGACTCGTTTTGCACCAGAATAGCTTATGGGATAGTGGAATTCCAAGTTTGCTGTGGTCCTGAGCACCCTTTTTGTGGTCGAATACATTGGGGGCACACAAATTAGGCAGCTAGGTTGATAAAGTGGGCTTGAGGTATCAGTGGTACTGAGATGCATGGTACTTTGCCAATTCCCGGTCCCCTAATTGGGTATTCAGCTTTCATTCTTGTGAGATTTGCTAGCAGTGAGTTTTGTGGGCACAGGCAGGCATCGCTGTCCTCTTCCCTGTTCACTGGCCTGGTGTCTTGGAAAGGTGGTCCCATGCCTGATCCTGTCCCAGGCTCCTGGGCTCACTCTGTCCTAATTGACCATCAATCCCATTCATTCTGACAGCTCTGCTTTCCACCTGGAGAAACTTAACACTACTGATGTGGTGAGACTCCCGAGGTCCCTAACTTATTAGATCAAATAAGATGTAGAAACCCACTTCCTGTGGCCGACCAGCATCCTTGCTCAGACTCTGGGCTTCAGAGAGCTGGAACCCTGTGATGCCCCTGGGCTGTGCTCTGCACTTCCACTCTGATGGCGGGTCTGAGTGTTCCTGCAGGGATTAAATGTCTCTGGCTCTCTATGACCACCTCAGACTTTCTGGTAAGGTTAAGCTGTGGCTTATGAAGCCATGTTCTTTTGTTTGCTATCTTCAGACTCAGAGTCTGAAGGAACTCCAGAGACTAAGAAATTGAAATCTGTTGGTTTTGCCACTGCGTCAAAGAAGGCGGGCTGGATTATTTCTGTCTGTGAGACTCACAGATTTGGAAAGAAAATGGAATTTGATTCACAGCAACCCTGCTTTCTGCCGGGATATTGGTGAAGTGAGGAGTATATTAAACAGGATGGTGAAATGAGGGGTGTGTGTGCAGGGTCTGGGCTAGCGGCAGCTCCTTGCGAGTGGCAGGACACAGTGTTCTCATGAGGGAGGGCAGGGTGCAACTGTCTTCTGGGGTGCAGTGGAGCCCAGAGTGCTTCAGAGGCTTTTGCTTCTTCTAGAAGGTCTTTGAAGGAAGGTTCAGCAGCTCTAGCACAGATTGAAGCATTGGCTATATATTATTATGGGGAAACATTTTTGTTGCGTGTATAAATGCACACACATGCATATGTGGACACACACATATAAAGAAGCCATCACGTGGGACAGTTTTATACTCATGTTACAGAAAACCTAGGCGAGCCAGTTCTAGAATTATGTTTTCTTTTCTCGCTTGCTACACAGTAAAAAGTCAGAAGAAAGAGAGATTCTTCTGTCAGTGCACACTTGTGAATTCTTAAGGGTAGACCAGGGAAGGAGCCTGACCCTGATGAGGTCACACTCTGATGGGTCGTGACCTGCATGGGGAATCGTCAGCACACATCTCTGATGATGGTGTGTGTGTGTGTGTGTGTGTGTGTGTGTGTTGGGGATGTCTCAAGGTTGCCCCAAGGTCATGCTGGATCTGTTACTATGGGCGATTCCAAAAACAAGTGGATGGAGGTGAGGAGGTGTAGGAATGTGTGAGATCACTTTAAGCCAGATAGAACCAACTCATTACTGGGAAAGAGTCTGGATAAGGCCAGGGTTGGAAGGGCAAGATCCAGTTGCCACTGGGCTCTCAGGGGCACAATAGGGCCTAAGTGGGCTTAGAGCCTTTCCCTAGCCTAGGGCAAGCAGTGTTAAGCCCAAAGCCAGAATAGTCACTTGGTTGGCCTTCTAAGTAAGTCTGTCAGATGCATTTTCATTGGCCTTTCCATATCAGGCTCCAGGTGATGTGCATGAGAACAAGGCCTGAGTAGGCTCAGGTTGTGAACAAAGGACTTTGACAACTGTGGGGACGTTGAAGGCCTTCAACCTGAACCTTCGGAGAGATAGGCTTGGTCTTCCAGGGAACGGCTTAGACCTGCCATCTGTGAGACTCTCCGTGGGAGCAGAAGTACCTTTTACCTGGAGATGTGAACTGGGGAAGGATGGGGACCTAGCTGGAAGGAGAATACAAGGATATCTGGCTGCCTAGCCCCTTCCTAACCTTGACAGTTGCCCCTCTGGGTTCAAGTCCATTGCTCCATGCCCTGGGAGTGGAGAGCCAGGCCTCCATTGGGCCAGAGAAGTGGAGTCCGTAGGTACCCCCGTGCAGTGTGTTCCTGCCTGTGCTGGGCCCCGTAGACACAACAGTAGGCGGTCTGGCTCCTGCCTCACCTTGGGCGGCGGCCCCTTGCTGAGGCAAGCCCAGGAATGCTAGGCAAGAGGGCTTCATTTTTAAGATGGCATTTGTCTTGAAAGCATCGTGTCTGTGAGTCTTTTGGTTTTATTTGGGGGCCACACCCAGCAGTGCTTAAGAACTGCATGCTTGGGGGACCATGCGATGCTGGGGATCAAACCTGGACCTCCTGCGTGCAGAGCATGAGCTCAGACTATTGAGTTCTGTCTCTGGCCCTTGTCTGTGAGTCTCCAGGGTGGAGTAGAAGGCTGCACTGTTCTCCTGAGCCAGACTGCAGCTGGTGGAGGGTTCTGCACAGGGTTCTTTTTAGCCCTGCGTACCTGCTAATTATTACCCACCTTCTCCTCGGCACCCACCTGCCCCCCCCCCCCCCCGCAATCGCCCCAACACACACACACACACACACACACACACACACACACACACACACACTTTTGTCCCATCACATTGAGTGATCCACTGGGCAGTTGAGAAAGCTTGTGGGGGGGAGGCAGGCTGTACAGGAATTTTAGCTGTGAGTCCATTAGCAACTCCTGGTTCTTTTTTTCCCATGTAGAGAGGTCCCTGGGACCTCAAGCCAGCCGTGAGCTTGTCTTCCAGATGCTATGTTTGAGCCACTCCCAACACTGTCTCCCTCTGTGAGGTCCTGAGCACTCATCTGTAGCAGTCAGGAGCAGGGAGAGGCGATGCTTTGTGACTCATGAAGTCACACGGGCTGGGAAGCAGAAGAACCACAAATAAGGGACTCCAGTTGGCAAAACCCACATTGCTTCAAGGCTATTCTTGGAAATGAAAGCATCACATCTTGTTTCTTCCCAGAAAATGCAGAAAACCTTTCATATTTCTGGGAGGTTAGTTTTATTTATATTTCATATCAAACTCCAAAAAGGCTACAGCTGGGTAGTGGTTGACAGGAAGACTTAACAAGAGTTACCTCCTAAGTTCTTCTGGTTGAACTAATTCTGTGCCTTCCTCTTAGTGGGGAGAAAAATGGGCAGCCTCATTTCTAATATATCCTAGATTCTGGAAGTAAAGGCTTGAAGCTTAGATGCAGACTCATGGATGTATTTAAGTCATCCTTTCTTTGTTTATTTTCAGAACTATCTAGGATAACATTTCCCACTACATACATAGGAAACTTAAAACTCAGAGATGGTGATTGGTCCAAGGGCACACAACTAGGAAGTAGGTTTGATCCCAGAAATTTGGAACTGATTTTACTGGGGTAAGGGGTTGGGTTGGCCACATCCCAGAGGTGTTGAGAGACTAGTCCTGGCTCTGTGACCAGCAGTGATCGCCGATGCTGCTCAGGGGGCCATATGTGGTGCTGGGGTTTGAATTGGGAGTCAGCTGCATGCAAGGCAAACACTTGACCTCCTGTATTCTTACGAAGTTGTTCATGATTGGGTTTCGGTCATAAAATGTTCCAATACTCATTCCTTCACAGTGTACATTTCTCACCATCAATGTCCCCAGTTTCCCTCCCAACCTTCCCACCCTTGCATGCCTCTATGACAGGCACCTTTCCTCTCTCTCTGGCCACTACTTTTGAAAACACCTACAGTTCCTCAACACAAAGCTAATCCCAGGGTCTCCGTGTTCCTTTTACCCTTCTTTTCAGTCCTCTGAGGAGTAATGCATGAGGCCAAGTGCCTAAGACCTCACCTACATGTAAAAATAGACATACAGGACACATAGTAATACAGCTGTACCAACTGTGATGTCCATCACTTACAGGCTTTATTCCCCCACCCCTGCCAGATAAGTAGGTATCGTTCTCCCCATTTTACAGACTGGTCAGATACCTTGCCAAGAGCCCCAAATCACAGGCAGGCTTGCCAGACTCTCAGTACCTTGCTATTCTTCTGCGGGAAGCACACCCGTCCTCGGTGTGGGAGTCATTTTTGACGTCTCAGACTTAAGATGGAACACTGATTTTGAAGGTGGAGCCGAGACCATTTAGATGTAGGGAGTCTGGTTTGAGCCTGGTACAAGCTGTTTGGGGTTCAGAGCCAAGGCAGCTCATCGTGGCTGCCTGGCGTCCCCCACCACCTCCCTTATCTCACTCTAGATAAGGACTAGTTCCTGGGGCTCCCACGCCCACCCAGGGCCCTCGTGGAGCCTGAAGATTAAGTTGTTCATTTTTCTCAGGGGGAAGGAGGGGAGGCAGCTGGGTTAGGGAGGAGACAGGTTCTTCCGGTTTATGAATGGTTCCTGGCTCGTGAGGGAGTCTGGCTTGCTCCGTCTCCGGAGGAGGAGTTGGCCTTTGGGGGGACTGATTTCCAAAATTATGTTTCAGGTGGGGAGAGGACATTCCCCACATGGATGGGGGTTGGGACTGAAAAGGCACACGTTTCTGAGTCTCCCCCGGGTCTCACATCAGCCTTCTCTTACAAAGAAAGCGAAGGGGCAGGAGGCTTAATACAAGGGGCCAACTCTGGTTTGATTCTCAGCCTGTCACCAAATATGGTCCCTTGAGCACTGCCAGGAGAGGCCCCTGAGCACTGCTGGATGTGACCCTGACACCCCCCCACAGATTCCAAAACTAGAGGGGAGGGCAGAGGTATATAGGTGGCTGTAGGTCAGGGATGTCTGGCAGATATTCCACGTTTCTGCAGACACCAGTGACTTTCTATGGTAAATACCAGGGATGCTGTGCCCCCAAACCTGAAAATGAAACATTAAAATCAGAGACAAAATATGAAAGCGAAGCCATGGAGGCTCTGAATTTCAGTGGCTTGTGGGGGCAGAGCTGGGCTTTGGACACAGGCTATATTGTTGGCCAACTGTAGGGCTTTCTCCGCAGCACCTGCCCGTGGGCAGGAAGGACAGAGGCTGAGAGGCTGCCACTTGAGCTCAACTCAAATTCGTGTTTGTCCTTCAGCTCCTGTGTCTTTTGTCCAACATTAGGTGCTAAAGCATTAGGAGAGATAGTACAGGAATTAAGGACTTCCCTTGGATGCTTCCCACCCCAGATAGATTCCCCCATACTACATACGTCACCTGAACACCACCAGGAGTGATCCCTGAGCATAGCCAAGTGTGGCCCCAAAGTACCTTTCCTCATAAGTCGGGTTGGCCTGTGCAAGGCTACCACCCTACCCTCTGTACTATGGTTTTGACTCATAAACATGTACTTTTTGAATTTAAAGGCAATTTCATGGCTATAAAAAGTCACAGGCAGCCACAGGCAGGAAGCAGAGAGATAGTCCAAAAGGCCGGGCACTTGCCATGCATGCAGTCAATCCTGGCTCCATCCCCAGCACCCCATGTGGCCCTCTGAGGACTCCCAGGGGTGATCCCTGAGCCCAGCCAGGCCTGGCCTTCAAACAAAAACAAGCAACCCAAGTGCTTCCAAGGACATAAAAACCAGAAGATGTTTATTAGTCCTGAAAAGCCAGAGCCCGGCTTCCTACAGCTGCTCTCAGGGTGTCAGGTCTAACTCAGGGGGAGAGCAAAGTGGAAACGCAGGAGTAGGGGTCAAGTGCTCGTGTGATGGATGCCAAACTGAGCCCCTTGGAGGGGAAAGTTGCTGAGTCCCTGGGTGAGCCGCGTCTTCACTGGGCCTGCTTTCCACGGCTGCTGCCTGGCAGAGTCTGTGCATGTGGGGTGGCCCGACCAGCTCTCGGGCAGGCCCAGGTGCTGGAGCATCGTCGGACCTGCAGCCTTCGGCTTCCGCTTCCAGCAGAGCACAAGGCCAGGCCTGTGGGGCAGCTCGCTAGTGCCCCTCACTCTCATTCTCAGCCAGTCTGAGGCCTGGCTCCTCTCTGCACCGTGAAAGGGGCCCCACACACTCCCGCTCTGCCCCCTTCTCTCCTGGCTTCCCCGTTACTTTCCTCTTAGCTGTCGCCTCCTCCAGTCCTCTCTCCATCACCTTTTCTCCCCAGAGACTTTTCTCACCCTCTGCTCCCTCACCCGCACCCCACAGCCCAAATGAAGTCAATAGACTCCACTATCTGCTCTGCACCCCCACAGCCCCACCAGACTTCTAGCCCTTTGACCTTTGGCAGGTGCAGAGGTGCTCTCCAGACGCACCCCTCTGATGCGGCTTCTGTGCCTGGAAGTCAGCTGAGACTCATCCTGGTCCCTTAGAGTGTAGTGTTGGTCGGAATGTCCCTCTGGCGGTTCCTTGGGACTTAGGCTCTTTGTGTCTCCCCCTGCCCGGAGCTTCCTTGCATTGTGTTTGTGTTCTGCAAGTTCTTGCCCATTTTTTTCCCTGCAGTGAGCTCTGCAGGGCTGTGTTGTATCCTGGCCCCTAGGGTGATGTGTGGCACTTGCCAGTTGTCGCTGAATGAATGGGGCATTGAGGAGGAAGATAAACGCCCTTCTCTGCTTTCAGCATTAGGAGGCCCGTCTACAACCCAGGCACCCACAATAGTGTCTCGTGTGAGAGAGGGAAGCTGCTCAGCTAAGGGATTGACTCTGTCCAGATCTCCTCTGGCAGGTGGCCTTTTGTGGGGGGTGGGGAGGAGTTGCTGGTATTCTTGCACAGCCCCCTCCTTTTTGCCCCTCCCATCAGTTGAGCCAACCCCAGCAACTTCATGCTTGTCTTCTTACCCTAACTTCAGATTCTGGAAAAAATTGCTAGTTCTTTGGAAAGTTAGCTCTGACTAATTTTATTGCTGTTGTACCTTTGAAACTTAAATGACTTAGTTAAGAAATGCCTGAGGAAAACCCCTGCCATAGAGGCAGGTTGGGGGTGTGAGGGTGGGAGGGACAGAAGGGAGCCTGGGGAATACTGGTGCTGGGAAATGTATGCTGGTGGAAGGGTGGGTGTTAAAATACTATATGACTGAAATCAAATCATGAATTGTTTTGTAAGGGTCTATCACAGTGATTCAATACAAAAGTAAAATAAAAATAAAAACAAATAAAAAAGAAATGCCTGAGGTAGAGGAGTACAGAGAAAGGAGACAATGGCCCAGATCTGGGTAAGCGATTTTTTTTTTTTTTTGTGATGAGAAGGAACACCTGTAGCATTGTTTTATTTTTTTTTTTCAGTCTGAGAACTGGCTCCAAATCGCCCCTGGCTTGGGTTTGCAGAGCATGTCCCCCTTCCCTACATGGGGGTGTAGGTGAGGATCTCTGCCAGCAGACAGCTGGGGCAGAAAGAGTTTTGAGAAGTTGCCACACATGCAGGGGTGAGCCTGCCCTCGGAGCTCAATGGGAGAGTTTTGAGTCTGGGGTCTAAGGGTGGGTGTGCTAGTCGGGGAGCCCAGGGGAAAGGGGCTTGGTTTTGTCTGTGCTGGTGTCAAGACTTTGACCCATCCAGACTGGTTGACCAACTTGCAGCATCAACAGTGACAGGTTTGCCATGAGGCTCAGTCAGCTGGGATTTGCCATGCTTTCCTTTAGGCTGGTTATAATTTCCAGAACCATCTTGCTCCTGGGAAGATTGGCGGGGTAATGTTAATATTTACCAAAGGATGGTGCTAAGCAGGCGGGGGCCACAGAGGGAGTGAGGTACTGGGGGAGATCAGAGTGCAGGCAAGGCAGCACTGGGGGTGAGGGCAAGGACACATTACTCCAGTCTGCTGCTACTCAGTGTTAAAGATCACTCTCAGCATGTGAGCACACCAGAAGGGGTGTCTTTGACCTCCCAGCACCTACCCATCACTTTGTCCCCGTGGAGCTCAAAGTGGCCTCTTCTTCCCTTTGCAGGTGCTGCCTCTCTCTGGGCACTTCATGCGGTTCCCCTTCGTCCTGTCCGCACCTCTGCTGCACGTGGCTCTGGCAACATGGGGGAGAATGAAGACGAGAGGCTGGCCCAGGCCGGTCAGGTCTTTGAGAACTTTGTGCAGGCTTCCACCTGCAAAGGCACCCTCCAGGCCTTCAACATCCTCACCCGGCTTCTGGACCTTGATCCTCAGGACCACAGAAACTTTTATTCCAAGCTCAAGTCCAAAGTGACCACCTGGAAGGCTAAAGCTCTTTGGCACAAGTTGGACAAGCGTGGCTCCCACAAAGAGTATAAGCGGGGGAAGTCATGTATGAACACCAAGGTAAGGGACCCTGCATCTAGACAACCCTCTGCTGGGGGGTCTGATAGCCTGACTTGTGGATAGGCAGGTGGCAGCTGCCATTTCCCCACTCTGACTCTTGCTGGGTGTGGCAGTGTTTTATTTGCTTGGCTCTCTTGAAGGTTCCTTTGTCCATGCACGCTCAGCTTATCCTGGCTGGGAGTTTCCATTGCATATGGCAGCCTCAGCAGCTATTCTCTGCCTTCTCTCAGGCAGAGGAAGTGCGGGCAGAGTGGAGGGTGTGACCCCTAGGCTTGCCTTTATCCTGCTTCTGCTGCTGTTGCCACCACCTCAAAACTTTGAGCAACTTCTATGAGCTGGCCACCTTCTGTGCCTGGAACGCCTGCCACCAGCAGTCCTTGGAACCACTGAAGAGATGTGGCAAGCCACAGAAATCAGTTCAAATCTGAAGTCCCAGAGCTCAGAGGCACCACAGCTCATCAGAGTCTGGGACTTCCGCTCCACATTCCAGAGAGAGGCAAAGTGGGGAAGTTGGGTGTTTCAGGAGCAGGCTTTAAAAGCCTTCCTGTCTTGTAACTGATCAGCTAAGAAATGGGCCTTTTTTTAAGGACCGTTTCCTCCCTCTCCTTGCTCTCTTCCTCACATCACTCTAACTTTCTGCCCCCAGTGCCAGCCTGCCTCCTGCTGCCCAGCACGACCTCCGTGTTAATTCTCTCCAGGGGGGTTGCTTTGTCAGTCCTGTGGCTATTAGCAGTGTTGATGAATCAGGGGCTGACCTATGCATCCATGCCTGGGCAGTTAGAAGTCAAGGTGTCTTTTCTGACCCTCAGGGACTGTCAGCCCCAGGCATGGGTCCAGGCTGTGTGTTTGGGTTAAATGTGACCATGCTGTATTTAGACCTCACGGGAGGTAGCGCAGTGCAAGCCTTGGAATTCTTGTCGGTGCCAATCCCAGACAAGAGGATTGAACTCTCCATGGAGATCGGGGCTGTTGTGTTTCTGTTTTGGGGATGAGGAGTGGCCGAGTCCACCGTGGGAGATGGCTGTTTTCCCTGGCCCTGGGGCAGACAGCTGCCAAACTCCAACGGGTTCAGGCTGCGCCAGCTGGAGGGGGCACTGGAATGCCGTTTCGTCAGGCCCAGCAGACCGATCGCTGGAGCATGGACGGTGTTGGCCATCCGGGCAGTATCTGGCTATAACCCGCCAACTTCAGCTTTATGGGGAGGAAGTGAATGTGCTTGAGAAGAAAGTGGGGTGGGGAAGGGCCAGGGTGCTAGGTTCCAACCCCACCCAGTTCCTTTCATCCTATATCTTGTAACTGTAGGGTTCAGAGTTCACTGCGCAGTGCTTCAGGCTTCGAGGAGAGGGCAGCTGTTGGCTTTCTCAGCATTGCCATTCTCACTGTACAGAGTGGCTTGTTTCCTTAAAAAAAAAAAAAAAAGAATTTGGGGTTATGTCTGCAGTGCCCAGGGTTATACCTGCAGTGTCATCAGTGGGGGATCCTATGCGGTGCCAGGGATTGAGCAGGGGTTAGTTGCATGCAAAACAAGAGTCTTACTCTCTGTGTCCTCTCTCCAGTTCCACAGTAGCTTTCTTTTAGACGGTTCTGTAGAGTCAGACCACGTCCAGACCTCTTATGCTATTGATGCAGATGTACAACGGTTTCTAGCTATTATTGGGTGCTCTTCTAGTGATTCAAGAACAGATCTTCTGGGGAGTCTGCTAGCATAGGGGAAAGGTGAAAGATGGCCACCATGAAAATGTCCTGGTTTCAAACTGATCACGAGCTGGTTGCCTTCCCTGGGGAACCTGCTCTGCTTTTTCAGTTTTGATGCTTGAATTAGATCAGATCTCACATCGTATGGCTGGCGGGTTCTCCTTTGTGTACGAGATATTAAGAAAAAGATCTAAGGGCTGCAGATCGTATTGCTGAGTAAGAGTGATTTTTACCCACGAGCTTTTATCCTGTTCTTAGGGAGAAACACAGATATCACAAATATATGCTAGCCTCTCTAATAAAAATGACCGAGATCCTGCAAAGGAGAAGATGCATATGAAAATGCACTTGGAGGGGTCTGTGGATGTGGATTCAGTGTCCAAACATCTGCCTTGCAAGCTTGAGGCTGTGAGTTGGTCCCTCGCATCCCTCAACATAAGTGAGCTCAACCCTGGCACTGTCATCCTGTGTGATCCTGGGTATACCAGAACCAGAACTCTGAGCACTGCAAAATCAGCAGCAACACAGGGAAAGGCATGCACTGTAAGTTCCCTGGTGACTACAATAGGCCAATTTAGGGAAACATTTCAGAAATGCAACCAACCTCAACAAAGCAAGAAAGTCACTAGCATGCAAACAGGACAGTGCAAGCATGCAGGGACTTCTCTACCTCCATCCTCTCTCCTTCCCTCCTACCTCTGGGGGTGTTTTTCTATGTGCTGACTTAATTGCTGAACACAGTTTCTCCATATTGGCAACCTCTGGTTAGTATCATTATTTATCTGTGTACCAAAAGGCTAAAATGTTAAATATCAGGGAAGGATTTCTATGGGCCCACCTCTGAGCCAATACTTGTAACTAAAGCCAGGGAAACCAAAGGCAGGTCACTATTATAAGTAGAATTTTCAAGCATCACATGATTGGTGGGAAAGAGCAGGAGGTTCCCAAGAACATGGAGGTGCAAGGCAGATAAACAACAGTGCTTATTTGTACTCTATGGACCAACCCCTCTCCATATTGGATTCACATGGATTGTTGCATACCCAGCTCTGAGAACCTAGTTCTTATGCTCCTTGAGCGTCCAGTAAACCACAGAATACAGGTCCTCCCTCTCCTCAGACGTGAACAGATACTTCTTGCTCACACACTTCCTGTAGGTATCCTTTGGGGTAGCACTGATGCAGAACTTTAGCCAAATAAGGAAGGCTGAGCACCACCGTACTTATGGAAAATCACCAATGCTGAGCCATTTAACACAGACTTTTCAGATACTAAACATGTAGCCAAGTTCCTGGTTAGCCACAGGAGTTTTTGTTTCTGGTAGGTTGGAAATAAAACAAATGTAGCCAGAACTTCACCTCTGCACTGCAGATGCCAGGGCTACCTTTGGACGCATCTCAGTGGCCTATGAGTAGATCTGGACTTGAACACTTCAGAAGTCCTTAATAGCCCTGTGCTGAGTGCTGCATTGTGCCCTTGGCACCCTCAGGGAGGGAGAGAGTGTTGGTGGTGAGGGCTGGGGTGGAGTAGATGACCAGGAGTTATCTGGAGCAGGTCTTGGTGGAGGTATCAGCGGCCGGAAAGGAAAACCTCAAGGGCACAAGAGTGGTGACTTAGGATCCAGCTGCACAAGCTAACTGGGGATCATTGTTTATTACTGATGATTCTTTATGAGGGTTTTGTCAGGTGCTTGACAATTCTTTCCTTGGGTGTGATCTGTTTACCTAAGGATGGGGTGAACCAAGGATCAAGGCAAATGAATCCTTGAGGACTGATATTGGCTCTGCTCTAGGGTGATGCCAGGATCATATGCCACTTCTGTGTATTCTCTCCTGGGAAAACCACCCAGGGGAAAATGCGAGATAGAACTTGGAGTGGGAATAGCTGTCATCACAAAGGCATGCAGTCTGACTGTTTAAATGGACCTTTATTTTTTAATTTGTTTCATTTTTGTTTATGATTAATGCCCAGTGGTGCTCAGGGGTTATACCAGCATGAGGCTTGGAAGCGCTTCTGGCAGTGCTCAGGAGACCAGGCAGTGCCAAGGATCAAACCCAGGCCACCAGCATAAAAAATCATGCTCAAGCTGTTGAGGTTTTTCTTAATATGGCCACATGAACATTTTTTTTTTTCTTTGTCTTAGGGCTTACTCCTGGCTCTGTGCTCAGAGATCACTCCTGGAAGGATTGGGGTCCGTCCATATGGGGTATTGGGGATGAAATTCCTGTCAACTGCATGCAGGGAAGCACCTTACCCACTGTACAATCACTCTGGCTCCCCTCAGCAACCCCCCCACCTAGGGGCACTGCAAAATCAGCAGCAACACAATGGACTTTTATTTTACAGTTTAATTTTTTTATGTTTTGAGGTCACAGCCAGCTGAGCTCAGGGCTTTCTCCTGGCTTTATGCTCAGGGATCACTCCTGGCGTGGCTCAGGGAACCATATGAGATGTTGGGGATCAAACCTGGGTCGGCCATGTACAAGATAACTGTCCTGTCCACTGTAGTATCTTTCCAGCTCCCCCCACCCTCAACCCCAACACTTGATTTTTAATGGTAGATAGAAAAATCTCTGTTCAATCTCTGTATTTGACAGAGGACACACAGAAGGCCCAGAATGCTGAAACTGTTTCACTGCCAGCACTTGGGCTTTGATGATTCGCTTTTTTAGTGGTGGTTGTTCATGAGCTCTTTCCATTGCCCAGCACCTTTCTGGGCATTTGGCAGGGAAGATGATTTGAAAGTTGAGTGAGAAGTGGTTCTTGTTTGAACTTTCTGTGGAGGAAATAGAAATGCTCTTATTTCTCTATTCATGTAGTTAATCATTTACAAGGTAGGTAGTTATTGAGTAGTTACTATGTGCCAGATTCTTGTCTAGGTGCTTACCAGCCATTTCTGTGGCCATGGACAAGTTACTTCTATCACTGATCCTCAGCAGCATTCCCTGTACCATGAGGTTAATCATGCTCCCTCCCTCATTAAAGATTTCAGAGGTAATCTTTGTATGCTGTTTAGAATGCTGCCTGGTACATACGTGACACATAAATATTTACCCAGGATTAATTACCATTAGTATCCTAAGCGCTCCCTGTACTGTGCTGTGCAGAAGCAGAGAGAGCAGGCAACCAAGCGATGGGGCAGGGGGCTGGTCTGGAAATGTTTCCTAGAATAGAAGGTAGGATTTGGGGGTTGACAGGTTAGTTGAGTTTGCCTTGCAGACTAAGAGCACAGCTGGACAGAACATGGGCAGAGAGAGCTTTCTGCTGGAAAGAGCACAGAGCTTATAGGATGGGAATGAAGGTGCCTGCGGAAAGGAAAGAGAGGGTAAGAGCCAGAGCAGGATGGGTGGATGTGTAAAGGAATCTGCCCAGAGAGGCACTGGCGCCCTGCTGGCAAGGAGCAAGAATCCAAAAGTCAGACAGAGGACTTGGGGGACCGTTGACAATGAGTCCCTCAGTTCCCAGTGCAGACTCCTATCTGCCAGGCTGTGTTGCAGCCGTCACAGGTAACCAGTTCAGACAGAAAGCATCTGTACAGCATTGTCATAAAAGCACACTTGTAGGAAGTGACTCATGGACTCTTGTCAGCAGCAGAAATGGTATCAGCCTATAAAATAAAAATGCCTGGATTATCTTGTTTGGGGGAACTGTCTTTATTGCATGACCACCCAGTAGCAGGCTCCCCCCATACCATTTGCTCCAGAACATGACCCTTGACCACTTCGCCTCTGCAGTGGCTCCGCAAGGCTGGGAAGCCTGTGCTTGGGGAGTGCGGAAGGCTTGTACCCCAACTCCTGCTGTGGCTGCTGAGTTTTCTTAGTAGAGCCCAGTGGCGGGGAGGTAGGGGGAGTGGGTAGAAGGGGGTGAAGCTGGAGCGGAAGGCTGCTATCTCGTGGCCTAGATAAGCCTATCTCACATTCCCAACCTCTGAAATCACCGACCAGGGACCTGCAAGCCAGGCTGGCTGAGGCACGTCAATACCCCTTTGCCTAATATGGACAGTTGAAAGGCTGTACAACAGATAGAGCAGAGGATGGATTCAGGGGTAAAATTCTGCACAAGTTGAATGAAGAGCTTTCCTCAACTCTGAATGTGTCCACTTACCTGACCATGGACTTCTGGCTCTGCGGTATTAGATAAGTTTTCCTGCTGCGGTCACCCACTGGACTGTGTTCCTTCTGAGTTGTCACCACAACTCAACCAGCTGATGGAGGTTTCATGAGATGCCAGGGATTGAACCAGAGTCAGCCATATAGCAAGGAAAGTGCCTTCGCTTCTACTATTTCTCCTATGCTGTTTTTGACCTTTTATTTAAAAGCTAAATCAAAAGTTTTACTTAAATAAAATTTCATTTTATTTAATTAAAAAACCATGAATTACAAAGTTATGGATAGTTAAGTTTTAGGCATATAATATTTCAACACCAATCCCATTACCACTGTCAACTTCCCCCCCCCCCCCCGCTAGTGTTCTCAGATTCTACCCGACTCTTCACTCTCTCCTCCCTCTCCTCCTGCCCCCCACCCCTCACCCCAACCTGCCTCTTTGATGGGCACAAATTGTAACATTTGGGGTTGCAGCTTCGATCTCGTGTTTTCAGTGTTGAAGAGTTTGTGCTTTGGAAAAAATAGATTTGTTTTCTTTAATTGAAAAAAGATATGCATGCTCATGAAAGAGAATGGTTCTAAGAAGACAAGGAGATGTACTGTGAAGTCTCTTCCCGGACACCCAGCTCCCTCTCTGGAAGTTTCCACTGTCCCATTTCTGCGTGTCTGGCCTGAATG
This sequence comes from Sorex araneus, assembly GCF_027595985.1. Taxonomy (NCBI): domain Eukaryota; kingdom Metazoa; phylum Chordata; class Mammalia; order Eulipotyphla; family Soricidae; genus Sorex; species Sorex araneus. Next base: position 113,832,008 of record NC_073307.1, read on the forward strand.
TTCCCTAAGGGAGTATGCATGTCTCTATGTGTGTGTGCATGCACGTGTGTGTATGTAAGAGTACATATGTTCGCAAAACTCCATTCCTTTTTGATGAGAGGATTTTTCACATTGTTGTGTGCCTTGCTGCTTTTCACTTAAAAACATCTTGAAGACTGAAGAGAGAGCGCAATGGGCTGGATCATATGTGCTTTGCATGCAGGAAACCTGGGTTTAGTCTCCACCACTGTATGTCTTGCCAAGCAAAGAACCAGGAGTATCTCTGAGAGCTGCTGGGTGTGGCTCCAACCCCACATAGAACAAAATTAAAAAATTTATACCAAACAAACAGTCCCCTTGGAAACTGTTTTTATAACAGTACAGAGGGATCTAACCCTTTTATTATCTCATAAGTTTTTATGGTTTCTCATTTTATGTCTAGATTACAATTTGCTTATCTGCTTAGATTGCTTCTAATTTATTACCCTTTTAAACAGTGCTGCAGTACATTCCTTGGACAAACTTTATGTGTAATGAGCATATCTAAGTGGCAGATGTAAAGCTTTCTGGGTCAGAGGATAGCACATGGCTTTGGACTGATTAGAGATGTGATCAAATTCTCTTCCCTGGAAATTCTTCCAGAGGGCACTATCACCAATGGTGCCAAGGAGAGTGCCAACAAGGGTCCAGTAGTCCAAGAGATCTACCCGTGGTAGGATATTGTCCACTTACATTTCCTGGGTTTTGTGGAGTTGACATTAGGAAGGATCCATTCTGATTTGGAGCCTCTGGGCTGAGTGGACTTGAGTGGGGTCACGGAGTGAAGGGCAGTCCTACAGCAAGGTGGTAGGGTCCTTGTCACCCCACCACTGTCACAATGACAATTTAATTACTTTTATTACCCAACATTACCATGGCAGAGCCTGGCAAGCTACCCGTGGTGTATTTGATATGCCAAAAACAGTAACAAGTCTCACAATGGAGATGTTACTGGTGCCAGCAAATCGATGAGCAACGGGATGACAGTGATACAGTGATACCCAACATTACACTGTGCTTTGTGGTTGAAAACAAAAGTTGCTTGTGCATGGTCTTTTTTGGAAGTTTGCCTTATCAACACCAGTTGAACACCCTTTATTTAATCATTTATTTTTATTTAATCATACAGTGTTATTCATGACTGGGTGTCATTTGTACAGCCATGTGTTCCAACATCAATCCCTCCACCAGTGCACCCAGTTTCCTTCCTGCTCCTCCTCCCCAGCCTATCTTTTTTTTTTTTTTTCCTCTTTAGGCACTGTGGTTTACAACACTATTACTGATAGGTTTATCATGCACATCACTTTCTTTCCTTTCATCATCCAGTCCTTGTCCACAGTGACCACTTCTCTTTATCACTGTCATAGTGGTGTGACCTAAATCTTTCCCTGACCTATTCTCCTTCCCGTTACAGTGGCAAGATTCCTACTAAGGACCAGTTCTCCTGTTCATTTCTAGTGCCTTTGGAAATTTGTGATTTCCCTACTGTTTCTTTATATCATGAGTGTGACTGAGAACATTCTGTGTCTGTCCCTCTCCCTCTGATTCATTTCACTCCCCATGACAGTCGCCAGATCCTTCCATGTATCAGCAAATTGCATGACTTCACCTTTTCTTATGGCTGAGTAGTATTCCATTGTGTATATGTACTATAACTTTTTTAGCCAGTCATGGGTTCTTGGGCACTTGGGTTGCTTCCAGATTCTGGCTATTGTGAATAGTGCCGCGGTGAACATAGGAGTGCCGATGTCTTTTTTGCATTGTGCTTTTAGGTCCTTGGGCTATATTCCCAGAAGTAAATTTGCTGGGTCATATGGAAAGAAGCAATCGATTCTTAGTTTTTTTGAGGAATTTCCATATTATCTTCCAAAGAGGGCTAAATCAGCTGACATTCCCACCAGCAATAAATGAGGGTCCCTTTTCCCCCTCATTCATGCCAACACTGGTTGTTGTTGTTCTTTTTGATGAGTCCCAGTCTGTCTGGTGTGAGGTGATATCTTGTAGTTTTGATTTGCATCTCCCTGATGATTTGTTTTATAGAGCTTCCTCCCCCCCACCCCTTTTTGGCCATTTGTATTTCTTTGAGGAAGTTTCTGTTCGTCTCTTCTCTCCATTTTTTTTAAATGGGGTTGGATTTTTTTCCTTTTGATAAGTTCTATCAATGCCTTATATGTCTCTATATTGGGTTAGTGGTGGAAAAATTATCTCTCCCAGTCTGTTTTTGTATTCTGGTCATCACTTAAGAAGCTTCTTAATTTAATGTATTCCCATTTGTTTATCTTTGCTTCCACTTGCCTGGTTAGTGGCATTTTATCTTTAAAGATGCCTCTAGCTTCAGTGTCACAGAAAATTCCTCATATGTTTTCCTCTATTTACCTTCTGGAATAAGTCTCATATTTAGGTCTTTAATCCATTTGACATGACTTTTGTGCATGGCATTATAAAGGAGTCTGAGTTTGTTTTATTTGCATGTGGCCACCCAGTGATGGCCAACAATTAGCACCACTTGTTGAGGAAGCTTTCATTGCTCCACTTAATATTTTTTTTCTCTCTCCTTTATCAAAGACTGACTATAGACCTGAGGGTCTGTCCCTGGATTTTTGATTCTATTTTACTTATCTGAGGGTATGTCTTTATTTCAGCACCATACTATTTTAATTACTACCACTTTGTAGTACAGTTTGAAGTGGGGGAAAGTGATGCCTCCTGTCTTTTTTCCCCTGAGAATTGCTTTGGCTATTTGGAGGCTTGTTGTTGTTAATTATTATTTCATATGAATTTCAGGAGTGCTTGATCTATTTCTTTGAAAAAGTCCTGGGTATCCTTAGGGATTATTTCCAATTTCAATTTCAATTTTAAGTGCTTTGGGTAGTATTTTGTTGAGGGTATTTACATCTCTCTTCATCAGGGATATTGATCTGTAATTTTCCCTTTTAGTGCTGTCTCTGTTTGCTTTTGCTTCATGGAAACTGGGAGTGTTTCAGTTTCTTCAGTTTTCTCAAGAAACCTGAAAAATATTGGCAATAACTTTTCGGTAAAGATTTTAGCTCACGAGTGAATCCCTCTTGATCTGGGGGGAGATTTTTTTTTTTTGTCATACCTGGCAATGCACAGGGGTTACTCCTGGCTTTGCACTCAGGAATTAACCCTGGCGGTGCTCAGGGGACCATATGGGATGCTGGGAATAGAACCCAGGTCGGCCGCGTGCACGGCAAACGCCCTACCCACTGTACTATCGCTCCAGCCCCCTGGGGGGAGATTTTTGCTTATCATTTTGATTTCCTTGATAATGATAGGTCTGCACAGGTGTTCTACATTTTCTTGTTTTAACCTTGAAGGCTATAGGAGTTCAAGAATTTATCCATTTCTTCTAGATTCTCTTGTTTCATAGCATTAGATTTTTAAACTTAATCTTTGCTTGAGGCTTTGAATTTCTATGGTATCTGTTGTGATGTCCCTCCTTTTCTGATTTGCTTAGAGTTCTTTTTCTCTCCTTTGTTATGAGTCTCATGAGTGGTTTATTCAAAGAACCAGCTCTTGATTTCATTTATATTTTGGATTTTTTCTTTGGATTCCAGTTCATTCATTTCTGCTCTAAGTTTTGTTGTTTCCCCCCTCTTGCCTTGTTTGGGTTCCCTTTGTTGGTTGTTTTTCAGTTTCTGGGCCCTTTCTTGAGAGCTTGCTGGGAGGTTCTGGCATGGGAGCACAGCTACTCATATACCCTCAACCAAAGGACAGTCCAGCTCTATTCAGTGAAGTCTGTCCTCTTGGACTGGGCACACAGCTTTGGGAGGGATGCACATGGAGCAGTGAGGGAGGAAGGGGACACCTGCCCAGCCAGCCAGATCAGCTCAATCAACCTTGGCCATCAATGGGGTGACAGATGTCGCAGCCAGATCACCCTCACATCCTGTTGGCCCTTTCTTCCTTTCTAATGAATGCTTGCTTGGCTATGAACTGTCTTCTTCACACCACTTTTGTCATATCCCACAAGTTCTGGTAGCTGATGTCCTCATTCTCACTTGTTTCCAGGAATCTTTCGATTTCCTTTCTGATTTCCTTCTGACTGGTTTTTCAGTCATGAGTTATTTCATTTCCAGGTGCTTGAGTTATTTCTCCATTTCTGTTTGTGATTAACTTCTATTTTCAGTGTGTCATGGTCTAAGAAGGTATTTTATATGATTTCTGTCCTCTGATATTATGGAGGTTTGTTTTGTGGCTTAGCATGTGGTCCCATGTACTCTGTAGAAGAATACACATTTGGCTTTCTCTGAAAAGTTGAGTTTGCGGGCCCCTATAACTCCTAAATGCTGGCTTTAATGCTGTTCTACTCATAGGAGTTCTTCATCAGTGCATTTCTTAAGGGCAGGGGTGTCTCTTTCTCATTCATTGCGTTTCCTGAGGACAGAATCATGTCTAATTCAGTCCTAGATCCAGAGCGCCAGCACAGTGCTCAGGGATGGGATGAAGGGACTCTGTAACTTTAGAGCCTTCTTTCTGTTGTGCAAACAGTGAACCCCATACCACGCATGTTCTTTCTGGTACTGTACTGGATTGTCTTTGTGTGTCTAATCTGCGATGGAAGGCTGTAGCTGCCAGCCTTCTGTTTCCTTATTTAGGTGTCTGTCCAAACTTGCAGCTGAGCCTTGCTTTCTGGTGATCCTTTCCCTGCAGAGTGCAGATAATGGGCACGCTCCTGTCTGCACATTGACTTGTGGGGTGATCTTTCAAGGGGAACCAGCCAGAGACGGGAAGGGCCTGAAACTTCTTTTGTAGGATAAGAAAAGAAAACGCATCTTGAGGTGCCTTCCCACCCACCCAGGGGGGGCACAAGGCTGTAGGGAGTCTGTCCAGGATTACTCAGATAAATGCATGCCACTGGGCAGGGCTGAAGGAAACCATGAAGCATAGACTAAAAGGTATCACCTCTGACTTACTCCTCCTTATTCCTCAGAGCCTCTTGCTTTGCTTGTATTTTCCATGACAGGAGATTTTACTGCTTAGTATAAACACATCTAGTACCTTCTTATAGCAAATGGCAGTTACAGCTCCAGCCATTGCATCTGCTTTCAAGGCAGGAAGAAGGAACTGTGAAACATCACCATATTACACAGGCCAAAATGTTCCCAGGAGCTCCATTAAACAGAAAACTCACGGGGCATGAATTCTACAGATTTCTCAGCACCAAGAATAACCTATAGCTTCTAAATTCTGGTACATAGCTTCTTAAACTCTGTATTGGCACTGAAACATTCTATGCCTGAAACCCAATCACAAGCAACTTTGTAATTTTTGGTTATTAAATGAAAAAAACTTTTCTTTAAAATAAATTTCTCTATGATTTACTGTTGCCAAATATTTGATTTGTACATCTATTGTATATACCAATATACCCAGACTCATATAAATTTTTTTTGCAGGTGAAAAGGGATAACAAGTGGGAAAAGTTTAAGCAACTTTTGTCTATTACATTAAAAAACTATTTGCCGGGGCTGGAGAGATAGCACAGTGGGTAGGGTATTTGCCTTGCACGCGGCCGACCCGGGTTCAAATCCCAGCATCCCATATGGTCCCCTGAGCATGGCCACGGGTAATTCCTGAGTGCAGAGCCAGGGGTAACCCCTGTGCATCGCCAGGTGTGACCCAAAAAGCAAAAAAAAAAAAACAACTACTTGCCTTAAATTACTAACTGTTCTCACGGTGATTCAATTAAAAAAAAAAATACTGTGAAGCTTCTTGGGAAAGAAGGAAACTTGTTCTAAGTTTAGAGGCTGCTCAGCGCCTTCAGCTGTATGTCACACATTGTACCAACCTAGAATTCTCTACGCCTCCTCTTTTGCTGCATAGAAGAGGGAGGCACAGGTGGCAAGCTGTCGCCGAAGGTTTGCCTATTAGAATTCAGCAGTGGGAGCACTTCATTCCAGATCCTTTCTCCAGCGAGAGCTCGCTCAGTCTGAGTATCATATCGTGCTTGAAAGAAAATTTTTTTATATCTAAATCTATAGAACCAGTCCAGGATGTTCCAGGATGTTCCCTTGACCCTCTCGTCCTAGGAGCTGGTTCTAATGTTTACTGTGCTACTGTGAATTTCTCTCTCTAGCTTTAGAAAAGTCCACTCTTCCATGCCCTCTTTGTTTATCCATGACCAAGTAGAAAGTTTAAATTTTAGTATAAAACAAACAAAAAAAAAGAAATTGTGTGTTGTGTTTCTTGAATTCTCTCTCTCTCTCTCTCTGGGTGTGTGTGTGTGTGTGTGTGTGTGTGTGGTTCACTCCTGTGTCTGTGCTCAGAAGTCACTCCTGACAGCTTGAGAGACCATGTATGGAGCCAGGAATTCAGCTAGGATCAACTGCATGCAAGGCATGTGCCTAAATTCCTGTACCATTTCTCTGACCCCCAAATTTCTACTTTTAGCCGGTTAAGCCTGTAAAATATTGGAATGAACTATATCCACAGTGTTGCACAACCATCACTATATTTTGGCCCAGAAAGACTTGGTATCCATAAACCATAACTTCTATTCTCCCATTCCTTAGTCCTGATAATCTCTCATGCATTTGTTCCTCTCTTGTTAGCCAGAGTGCTCACTGGGTGTGGTGCACCTTCTTTTCTTGGGGGTGGGGTGGGAGGGAGTCCATGTGGAAAACAACACCTGTCTTGCTCAGGGCTTAGTCCTGGCTCTATGCTCAGGGGTCACTCCTGATGGGAATCAGAGGATTAAACCCAGGTTGGTTGAATGCAAGGCAAGTACCTCACCCACTGCATTATCTCTCTGGCCTTTTTTGGGGGGTGTTTAGACACACCTGGTTATGGTCCAGCTAGAAAGCACTTGCAGCACCTGAGATCATGGACACCAGAGGTGCCTGGATTATGCTCAATGTATGTGGGAATCGGGGATTTGAATTAATGACCATATGCTTGCAGAGCAGGTGCTCTCAGATCTTCTGCTCTTCCTCCATGGATTAGCTCTTGGATAACAATTTTTAATCAGAAATACTTAATCTGGGACTGGCAAGATAGTACAGGAGTTGGGGCTGGCTGGAGCGATAGCACAGCAGGTAGGGCGTTTGCCTTACATGCAGCTGACCCGGATTCAATTCCCAGAATCCCATATGGTCCCCTGAGCACCATCAGTCGTAATTCCTGAGTGCAGAGCCAGGAGTGACTCCTGTGCATCATCAGGTGTGACCCAAAAAGAAAAAAAGAAAAAAAAAAGATAGTACAGGAGTTAAGGTGCCTGTCTTACATGAGGTTTACCCTGATTCGATCCTTGGCATTCCATGTGGTCCCCTGTGCATCACCAGGAGTGAGCCAGAATCAAAGCCCCAAGCTAAGCTCGATATGGACACAAACAAATAAAACAAGAAATACTTAGTCTGTATTTAGATTTCATGGAATTTATCATCAACAAGGTAGATTTACGTATCTGATTCACTCACATATATCTTCTCAGTCACTGAATGAGAACATGATGTTTTTAAGTGGAGTAAAATTACATACCAAAATTACTTTTCTGAGGTATGGGGGCTCCCAAGGCACGGTTCAAGGGGTGCAGGGGCCACTTCTGTCAATTCTCATCTCACCAGGTGGACAGTTGAATACTAATGCCTTAGGGAATACTAACGCCTTAGGATGCTCTGCTGCTGAATTCTGCTGGGCTGCAGATTACCCAGACCTCCCCAACAGTGCTCCAAAACCATATCTTGTGGTGTTTGGGTACTGCTGAGTTGCAGATATCAAACCCACATCAGTCGCGTGAAAGGCGTGTACCTTTACCCCTGCAGTATCTCTCTGGCCCCCTATCTACTCTTTTCAAATCATCGCCTTGTGTTAAAGCTTTGTTATTAACTCATTAAAAAAGTGTTTGTCTTCTGCACGCTCACCGCAGAGGCACGGCAGGCCAGAGAAGGATGACAGGAGGGGAGAGCTAGCTCAAAGGACTGGCACGCATGTTTTGCGGGCAGGAGGTCCAGGTTCAGTCTCTGGCTCCAGATGGTCCCCTGGACACCATGTGGGAGAGGCAGCTGTGAACTGAGCCAGGAGTAGCTCCTGAGCACCAAAACAAAACAAGAAAAAGAGATGAAATCTTGCCCCCTTGGAGCTTATATTCCCAATGGAACAGAAACAGTAAACATGTGTGGGGCTGTGTGCTGGGCTGGATAGGGAGGGGACTGTGGGGAGGAGGGGGGTGTGGTACTGCGTTCTGGGCATATGTTAAAGAGAAGGAAGGGAAGATGGACCCAGGCAGAGGGGGAGGGCCGGGGAGGGGGCTTTAGGACTTGGTATCACTTGGATCACAATGATCTGACTTTCTGGTGGAAGGAATTTTGAAATCTCGAGATGAAGCAAAGACAGATACGCTCTGTCTCACCCATCTGTGAGTAACAGCCGTCTCAGGCCTGAGGAATTCAGTGCATCTCATCCCGTGTCCTGTCTTAGGGGAGCTGCCTGTGCTTTCACCATCGCCAGCAGGTTAGGGAGGGGCTGTCGCCGGCCCTGCTGGGGGTCAGGGCTAATCTGCTCACTCTGACTGCAGGGCTGCTGGGAAGGCATAAGATCCTCCCCAGTGTCGGTAGCACCAGCCCCACCCAGAGGGCGCCCAATCCTTCCCTGACCCCTTCACTCACGAAGTGACTTACCTAGAGCTAATTTTTCCATGCTGGGCAGAGACAAGGGTGGACACCCCAGAAAAGACTCTGAAACATCTGTGGAGCTTTCTGTCTAGTCAGGAAGAACAGAAATACAAAGATCACTTTGTAACACCATTCCAAGGAGGAATTGGATTTGGGTGTTGCCATAGAGGGAAGGTGGGGTGGCAGGAGTTGATTTCACACAGATTATCAGGGAGATGGCAGTTCAGGGAGAGTTCAGTTTTAGGGAGAAGCAACCAGCCAGGCAGAAGCGGGTTGATCAGAGACAGCAACAAGTATAAAGGCGCCGAGCAAGGCAGGCGAGAGTCAGGCCAGTGTGGGGCAAAAGCCCAACGGAAGCAGAGGGGATAGGGAACAGGCGGGAGGTAAGTCACTGTAGGACTTTTCGTGTCGACCATTGAAACAAGTTTAGATTTTTTTTTTTTTTTTAGAACTGGTTACCAGTGCCACTGCTTACTAAGAAAGTCAGCTTTTTGGGGCCTATTTTTCTTCATTTGTTAAATAGAAATATTAACCTAAAGAGTTCCTCTAGGGTTGGGGCAAAGGTTCTAAATGAAAATCTCTGAAGACATAAAGTGCAGCTGTAAATGAGCTCTTAAAGTGACCTCCTTGGGCTTGGAACTGACTCAGGGCCCCGTGGATACACTCAGGCTATTGACTTACCCTCAGTTTCCCGGGGCTGTACCTGCTTTCCTATGGGAGCCGGGCCAAGATGCCTCTTGCATCTGCTGGGGGGCTTCCTCGGGGTATACCTGGTCATGAGGGCGACCCTCCACATTGTCATCCTGGAAGGGACCTCCCTCGCGAGCTCCATGGCCTGGTTTAGGTAGCTCAGGAAGGTTGAACCTCACTTGCCATCTGAGCTCTGCAGCCCCCAGAATCATCTTGGGTTCCCACCTCCGTTCTCTCTCTGCCAGGTGCTGCATTCCGCTGCCCCTTCCTTGGCTGCATCCTTCCCACCCATCCCCTTCTGTCAGGTCTCAAGATTTCAAGATTCCTTCCACCAGAAAGTCAGATCGTGTGATTCAAATAACACCAAGTCCTTGGCTGAAGGCAGCCCGTCTCTGAGCCCCCTGAGCGGTCACCAGCCTCTGACACCCCGTGTGCCTCTCCATCAGTCCGGCCCCCGACCCTACTGGATCTTCCTGCCACCTCCCAGTGCTGCCTGTCCCTCTTGGCTCCAATCCAGGGCTCAGAGGGCCTGTGTACTCCAGAGCCGCCTCCCCATGCCTGTGGCCTGTCCAGTGGGCCCTCTGCGTCTCAGCAACCTCATCTCACCTCCCCACACTTCCTCTATTCCCTCTCAGTGCTCCCTACACTCCAGTTTGAGGCTGTCTGCCCTCCCAGAGCCTGCCCACTCCCGGAGGCACCCCCCACTGTGACAGTGCCAGGGACTCCTCTCCCTGCTCCCTCCACAACCACCCCTGCCCAGGGCCACACCTAGGAGCTGGCCACCTCCCACCGCTGCCCCACCCAAACTCTATTGAGAAAGGTGCCTTCCAAGCCAGAGCTCTAAGCCGCTGTTTGCTCCGGTGTTACTCTCACCAGACCTGCTGCCAGCTCCTCCCTTAGCAGCCTGTCCGTCTTTGCCTGTCTGTCAGTCTTACCTCCCTGGCACATCCCAGGTTCTATCTTTGCCCTTGCATTATTACGTTGGGCATTTTCTCACTGTCTTGGCCCACCTGAGGAGTTCCTCTCTAATTCTGCCTGGCACAGGGGAAGGAAGTGGCACCCCAGTGCCATGGTCTCAGCCCCCCGTTAGGATAAGGCCATGCTGAGCCTCTCGGAACCATAGGGACAACCTCTGATAAAGAGTCCAGGTGGTTTGCTGTTCGTCTCCCTCCCTGAGCAGCCATCCTCACCTGTCACCTGCTTCTCCACTCCCCTGGCCTTTTCTCTGGGACTGGCCATCCCACGCATGAAAACGGATGCGGTTAGCTCTGTGTCTCCCTCCCCCAGCTCCATCACCCAGGGACGGAGGGCTCATTTGTGCCTCCCCCCCTCGTGCCCACATCGCTGGCTTCATTCCCACCCTCCCCTCAGTAGCTATGTTCTTTCCTGAGCTCAGACCCTCAGAGTTAACTCACAGCACGGCTGCCTTGGCGGCCTCATCCTTGAGCCCTCAGTCACTGGACATGGCTGGTCACCTCTCCTGATGTGTTTCTCCTCACAGAGACTCTGCACGTCACCCCTCAGCCCTGTCCTAGGGGGAAGTGAAGAGGTGAGTCAGGCTTGAGCAGACCTCAGTCAGGCTCTGGCCATGCCAGTATCTTCATCCTGTAGGGAGCTCAGTCCTGCTTTTTTGCTCAGAGGCTGCTGACCTCAGTGACAGGAGGAGGGACACTGATCCCTGCTTTCCTCTCTGTGGAGGGGCCGCCAGTACATTCCCTCGCAGAGTGGCTCTGGGCTTGCAGAGCCTGTGCAGTGACTCAGCCTACAGAGGATTCCAGCACGGCGCCGCAGAGGCAGCAAGCCTGTCTGCCTCGGGGCTCTCCTGGGTTGATCACGGTGATCCTGTGAGGTCGTCAGGGCCAGGAGTATAACCCCTGCTCTGTATGGCAGAAACCTCAGTGCCATCAAGAGAATGTGAGAGTGTTCATAGCCAGTGGTCCTGCACTTCAGTATCCTTGGATCAGCATTTGTTAGAGAGTTTCAAGACAGGGATGCTCTTGGGAGCTTAGATGGATTGGGATCCCCACAGGCCACCCCATTTCTTCCATACTGGATGGAAGGGACACATGGCAAGTGATTAGTTGCTTTAATGAATTTAGGCCTTAGAAATTCTGACTGCAAGGGGACACTTGGAACCATCTCTCAGTTTAAATATGTAATTTTTGCTTTATTTATACAAATTCAGTAAAGGGCTTCAGGGGCCAGGAGATGATTCAGTGGTCTTAGAGATGGCTCAGTGCTTTGCATATAGGAGGCCAGAATTTGGTCCTCAACACCAGATCCCATGAGCACTGCCAGGAGTGACCTCAGAACACCACTGGGTGTGCCATAAGATGTGGCCCCCAAATCAAAGTCAACAAGCCCTCCCCCTCCCAAAAGAAGAAAACCAAAATGGTGTTCTAAGTAAAATAGCTTTTAATAGCTCTCTTTGCAGCTTTCCCAGTGGCAATAATCCAGGAACTCACATAGAAGGAAGATGCGTCTCATCTAAGATTCAACGTTGAGCCCAAACTTTTCTGATTTATAAACTGAAAGTAATGTTATGGTCCATTTCAAAGAATAGTCAGTGGGAAATGAAGTGTCTTAGCAGGGTATTTGCAGTGCTGTGCACGTGCTTAGAAGTGGGAGCTGGTCACTATCCCGCCATTTTAAGGAACAACTGACAAGTATCCCCCAAACTGGGCATTCATGTCAGCTGTAGAGAGAGGCGGGGTGGGGGGTGGGGAGAGGGGAAGAGGAGGAGGTGGGGGGAGGGGGGAGAAGAAGAGGGAGAGGAGAGAGAGATTGCATTTCAGTAATGGATACATCATTTAAAAATTTAGGGGAAGGGGGCTGGAGGGATAGCACAGTGGGTAGGGCATTTGCCTTGCACACGGCCGACCCAGGTTCAAATCCCAGCATCCCATATGGTCCCCTGAGCACCGTCAGGAGTAATTTCTGAGTGCAGAGCCAGGAGTAACCCCTGTGCATTGCCGGGTGTGACCCCCCAAAAATATATATTTTAAAAAAAGCATTTTTAGGCTCACAGAAAAATGAGGGAACAGTACAGAGCTTTGGGGGCTGGAGACAGCTCAAGAGTCTGGAGAGCAGAGCATGCTTCGCACACAGTAGACCAGGTTTGATCCTCACCATCCCATGGTCTTCCAAGCACCAGAGGGTGTGTCCCCTTCGACCTCCCGCAAAAACAAAAAAAACAAAACAAGACAAAAACCCAAAAACAAAAACAGATGTTAGAGATTTTTCCTCTATCAAACAACAGAGCCTCCTTGTATCAACACCCTCACCTGAGTATGACATTATTAAAATTGATGAGGCCGTGTTGACATATCACACTCACTCAATGTCCACAGTTTACTTTGGGCTTCCCTCTCAGTGTTGTCAGTTCTGTGTGCATTCATGACATCATACAGAATATTTTCACTGTCCTGAAAATGCTCCAGGCCGTGCCTGCTCATCTCTTCTCTCTAGCACCACTGCCCCAGCCTTAGCCGTGATTCATCTTCTTTACCATTTCCTTCTTTGCTTGACATTTCTCCTCCATTTTGTTCCATACTTGGACTCATATAACACACATCCTTTCACATGGTATTGTCTCAGTCATATGCATGTAAGGTTCCTTCTTGTCTTTTCATGGCTTGGTGTAACATTCCTTTATAGCTCTAAGTACTATTCCATGGTCTGACTGTACCAGAATCTGTCCACTCACCTACTGAAGGACATCTTCGTTGACTCCAAATTTGGGCAGTTGTGAATAAAGCGGCTGTTTGTGGTGGTTTTCGCTTGGGCATAAGTTTTCAACTCCCTTGAGTAAATAAAAAGGTATGCAGTTGCTTCAGCATATGATGAAGTTATGTTTAGTTTTGCAAGATGCAACCAAAAACTGTCTTCTACAGTAGCTGATACATTCCCATTGCATTCTCAAAGTTGCATTCCCACCAACAACTTTTAAAAAAACTTGTTTCTTTGGTTGATTTTGGATTTTGGTCCTAATTGGTGGTACTCAGATTACTCCTGGCTCTGTGCTCAGAGATTATTTTTGGCTCTGTGCTCAGGGGCCCAGCAGAAGATAATGGCAAGAGATATGTGGATTTGGGCAAGGATTGAACCCAGGTTGGCTACATGTTAAGCAAGTGCGTTACCTACTATTTCTCTGTTTCTATTTTAAATTTTTTTAATTGAAGAGTCATAGTGTATAATAGTATCAAATTCTTTATTTTATAGAGTAGTACACCAGGCCCTCCACCCTTATGTCTTGGTTCCTACCCTTCCCTGCTCCCCCACTCCAAGACTTTCTGATGCTACCTATTTTCATCAGACTTGGTGTTTTCAGTATTCTGAATTCCTGATGGGTGTGTAGTAGCATCTCGCTGTTGGATTAATTTGCTTCTCCCTGATATATAATGGAATTCTTCTTCTCATATATGCATTTGCCATCTGAAGTGATTGTGTGTGTGTGTGTGTGTGTGTGTGTCAGTGTCAGTCTGTCTGTCTGTATTTGTATCTTCAAGCATCTGTAAATTTGGATGGGAAATCATTGTTTTCACTAGCCCTTAGCCATAATATGGTATGTCCCAAACCATGACTATAGGTAGCCAACCTACATTAGGAGTGCCTGGGATTTTGTCCCCAGTAGAAATCACAGCCAGGTTCAATTATCTTTTACTAGTGGCAGAATATCTCAATCAATAGGTTATGCTTCCTGTCATTTAGAAATTACATAAAAGTATTTGACTTTCGGTTGAATCTTATTACTCACTCTACTATTGTGTTTGTTAAATGTGTTAACATGTTGTTTCATGTATTTTGAGAAATTATTCAGAGGCTCTGTCCCTGTGCTAACCTGGGTTGTCAGAATGATCTGGCATAAATGATTTTGGTCCCTTGGATTAATAGGACTGAGCTAATCACCTGGGAGTCAAGAGCTGTCTGAGGGCTACCTTTGTGTCACAATGCTTTTTGGGTTGGGGAGAGTCTGGGAGGAGCCCCCATTTCTTAATTTGTGATCCAGGGTCTATGACTTTAGTGACTCAGATCCCCGTGGTCTTATCTGCAGAATAGCACTGTTAAAATGTACCTTCTCTGGCTTTAGCACACACATGAAGATTACATTTTAGCACATAGGAAGTCCTCAAAAATAACCCTTCTTTTGTGACAGAAAAGGCTCACTAAGGTGTTTCTTCAGTGTGTGTCCTGTAGTGAAGACAAATCAGTTCATTGTTGTTGGAGTTAGTGTCTCCTGTCCTGGAGAAGCAGTGAGAACCAGAAGCTGTGAGGCCTTTCCTGGTCCTTCCTCTGTCCACCTTGGCTTTCCCTGGCCCACCTCCAGGCTGAGCTCATGGGTCAGGAATGCGTAGGCTGATCCCTGCTAGCTGGAGTGCCTCTGGTAGAGCATGTCCTAAGAACAGTTCCTGAGCTGAGAGTAGACCTGGGAAACCCATTAATCATTGTCCTCCGTGGCGCTGCAGACCCAAGTCCCCTCTCCTGCCTCTCCGTTGTTTCAAGCCAACTGTTCTTGTGGAGGGGGGAGAGGGGGAAACGCAGTCCATTGTTGTCTTGGTGAGAAAGGTGCTCAAATGATGGAGTGCACCGTTGCACAGGAAATTAGGAGTACAGGGGGGAAGTGGCTCCGTGCCATCCTGGAACCATATCCTGCTCCCTTTTTTGTTTGTCTTAATTAAACTCTGAACAGAAAAGCCTTTGTGGCTTTGAGTTCAGACGATATGGGCGATGGTCTTGTTTTTCAGTGATTGAATTGTCTGGGCCTTGGGACCGTGTTCTAGACAAACTCAGTGTTTAGAGAAGGTGAGAGTGTTGGGTGTGCCTGGCTGCTCCTGCGCTGTTCGGGCAGAGATGACAGCTGACGTGTGTCCAGCAGGCATGCGCTAGGGGATGACCTGAGCACTGGTCTGCAGTTCCTTCTCCAGGGCCATGTGGGCACAGAGCCTCCTGTCCAGATCACAGCCCAGGCTCCCCCCTCCTCTGCTGCTCCCAGACCCATGGCAGAATTGAACAAACAGCAGCAAAAGTTTCTGCGCCAGGAGGTGTGGTTGGGGCCTGGGGTCTTATGTCAGCTGTGGAGACTGACGGGGGACTGCTGAGATGAGAGGGCGGCTCCTTGTTCCCCCAGGTTATAGGGAAATGTGGTGTGCCCAGGGTGCCGCTGAGGCCTCTCCTGGCCTCCAGGCTCTACCTCTTCATCCCAAGGTGTGCGAATGGGATGGGTGTGGGGCTTTGCACAAAAGCGTGGGCTTTGGGGTCAGAATGCTATGTGTGTGCAGTGCACTCATCACCGTGTGGCACCTGGCATGTACTGCGCTGTCCCATACATCCATCAGACGCACAGAGCGGTGGCATGGTACCAGCCAGGAGGATGTGGGCCACCTGGACCATGGTGAATTAAATCAACACTTTGAGCAGGGCCTGACACAGAGGAGGGTCGTGACTAGGTGGTCAGTGCTGTTTGCTGGGGCAGGAGGACTCCGAGCCACGTGGGATCTTGATCCTGAGCCACCTACCTCCCTGCCCTGCGGGCTGTGTCTTGTCCCCCTTTCCCAACGCAGTGAGGGCAGGTGTCAGACCCCCACTACATTGCAGATCCTCACCACACTGGCAATGGGCACTGTCCAGCACTCTGGAATTCCGGCCCAGAAGCTCCGCTGGGCAGCGGAGGGCCCAAGACGGCTCTCACCTTTTAGCCGACGGATGCCTTGTTGCTGGGGCCCTTGCCTGGTGGTATGTGGCAGAGCATGTGATCAGGTTTGCTGGACTCCCTAAGAGGTTTCAGCAATCGATTCCAGACAGGTGTCCGAGGGCGCTCACCTAGGGGGCTTTCCGAATTTTCACCAGCACAGGAATGAGCTGGGGTGGGCGTGCAGGGAGGGAATGGCTTCAGGGGGCCGGGGCGAGAGGGTGGGGAAGATGAATCAGTGCTACCAACAACTGGACTCCTCCCCTGCCTGTGCTGATGTGATCCTTTCCCAACGTGCTTGTCACCAGTCAGAGGCTGGGAGCCTGAAACCCAGCACTCAGGGGCCGGAGGCCTGTGTCTCTCTACCTTAGGAATTTGCGCAGCTGGAAGAGATAAAGCAAGTGTCCCGCTGGCCTGGAGAGTGACAGTGGCTGATGGCGCCTCTCTGCCTCCCCTCTTGCTTGTCCGAGGTGTGTGTAAAGGGTAGGGAGCAGAGATTAGCTTCCATTCAACTGTGTTCCGGAAGCTGAGTCAGAGCAGGGAGCTCTCAATAATTGGTTGCCCCTGGAACCAAGTCATTCCTGAGCTCAGCACCCAGCTGCTGGGGGGAGGGCGGGGAGACAGCGCAGGGCCCTGCGACATTCTCCGACACCAGAGCACCTGCCCTGCACCTCTCCCCCAACACCCCCCCCCCCCAAAGCTTCCCCTGCACACATTCTTGCCCCTTTTCCTGACACCTCTAGAGCTTTCTTCCTGTCCTGAGAAACCTTCAGTGTGAGCTGCACCTGCTGGGGGCCGGGATTGGACTTGGAGCCTCCTGAGGTGGGGGAGGGAAGAAGGTGGATGCACCTGGTCCCTTTTCATGGAGAAGCAAACTGCGGGAGGAAGCTGGGGCAGGAGGGCAGGGCCCTTCCACTGTCCACTCAGTCCCGGGCCATGGTGTGCTTTGGCTGCCCTGCGCTGCTCGGGTCTCCAGCACAGCTGAGCTGCTACGTAGCATGTGCAAAGGTGAGTCTTCAGGACTCTGGGTGCCCCCTGCCCTCCTCTGCTCCTGTGACCTGCCTCACGAGGACCCCAAACTTTAGAATCTGGCATGTTCCTCAACGCATACCCGTGTTCCGTGCCCAAGCACACAGGTGCTCAGCCCTGGAGCCTTAAGCCAGAGGAGGAGGGTCACTGGCTGGGCGTGGGGCCCTGCTTCCTGGTGGTGGAGGAATTTCCTATCTCTCCCCCTGATGCGGGGTGTCCCCAGCTCTCAGCCGGCTGCTGCGAGGACACTTTCCGTTACGGGTGATTAGCAGAAACTGTACATTGGCTGGAAACTGGGAGGCTATGGAGAGCTCCCTGGTGCTAGTAGGTTTTGAAAGCAAATAAGACCTTGCTGAAGCACAAGTTAGACAGAGGTACCTCGCTGTTTTTACGCCTAGTAATAGACAAGAAGGAATTCTGGATGTGGGCCCTTAGTCCCTTTAAAACTAGGTCCATAAACCTGACTTGAGGGCAATGTCCTCTCAGTATGGAGAGTAAATTTTATAGCTATTGTTCATAAAACAGCTTTTATAATGTCTCAACCTTTTCTCACCATGCATGTGAGTGCCACGACTAACCTACCTCTAAGTTATGACACTTACATGCATGTGTATAAACACACATAGACAAACACACATGCCCATACGCATATGCACACATACAGGCACACAGACACACATATAGGTAAATAGCTACAAAAGCACACATACAGACACAGACATTCATATGCACACACAGGCATATGTGTGTATGCACTAGTACAAATATGCACACATGCACAAGCACATATTTACATGCTTGTGCACACACAAGGACACACTTGTACACAGGCACCTGCACACACATGCATATAGGCAAACAGGCACATGCATATACACTCGTATACATATGCACACATAGACACACCTGTACATGCACACACAGGCACATACACACATATGCAATTCACTCTGTGTGTGTTATAGTGGAGAGAACACTTGGCTTTGGGTCTCTGGGCCTCACTTGACCCCTCTGGAAATGAGACTGGTTGGTGCCCTCGGGGCGGGTGCTGGCCACAGGCCTCTCACCTGCTCAGATACCCTGCATGGTCTGGGAGCACCAGGAGCTCAGAGAGTGGGAGCTGATTTCTGCTGATTGAGATTGTTGGGGCGTCCAGAGATGGCCACTCAGCTGCTGAAGGGAGTCGCAGGTATCAGCCAAAGGGAGGGGCTCACAGGCGCGGCAGAGCAGGGATCCGCCTGGGGCAGGTGGGCAGCGTGCCGTAAGCCTCTTCCACCTGGCGCGCGCACGCACACACACACACACACACACACACACACACACACACACAACTGTTTCTTATTCCACCCTGTGCCTTGCACCTGCCCCCTCAGCCCCTCCCCTTGCTCTCTGGTCTGTGAACCCCTTTTTCCTTGTCTTCCTACCCTGCCCTCCTCTTTCATATCCCCTTTCTCTCCTTCCTCCTCTTGCCTGAGATGTGTGCATTTCAATCACGAAAGATTTGCTCGTTCCAAGTCTGTAGAGTAATGAACTGTTTTCATATTCTAATAAGGGAAATCTCTTAAGAGTTTTTTTTTGGGGGGGGAGGAGGGGCTGGGGCACACCTGGTGGCACTCAGGGACTACACCCAGTTTTGTACTCGGGTGGTTCTCAGAGGACTGTGTTTAGTCCTTAGGATCAAGGCGGAGTTGGCCCAGGCAGGGCGAGCTCCTTGACCCTTACACTATCTCCCTAGCTGCCCTTGAGTATTACTACTACCTCTGTGCCTCAATGACATGGCCATGGAGGGACCCTGCTCTCTCCGTCTGTGCCTGCCCTGTCTCCTCGGCCCGGGTCAGCTGGGTGAATGAGTGAAGGCCAGAGAGGGGCAGCAGCTGCCGCCCCCTCCAACCGACTGACCCCGAAGATGTGTTGACGCTGGCTGAGCCGGCCCTGATGTTTCTGGCTCTGAGCAGAGACTGACTCAGACTGTGGTCTGTGGGCTTTGTTTCAGCGCTTCTTGGGCGGGAAGCAGGGCCTGCGTCAGCAGCAGCTGGGAGCCGGGATGCTGGGTGTGTCCCCTGGGGATGAGTGTCTGCCTCTATCCTGCTCCTCTTCTCCCCCTGGCCCCCGCCTCGAGTCCCAGGGGCCTCCCTGAAAGCCCTGGCGGGTGGCCCCTACCCTGAGTCCCCTCTGGTTCCCCCTCCAGACACCTCCCGGCACGGGCCACCCGGCATCCTGGCCTACGAGGGTTGTTGGTGGCGAGAGGCAAAAGGAAAGGCTGCAGCTTCCCGCAGCCCTGAAGTTGTCTCTGGCACCCTCTGGCCATTCCTTAGAGTCACCTCTTAGCTCTCTGTCCCCACCCATTCATAAATGCTGGGTAGCTCCGTTTATTTTCCTCCACAATGGGGCTATCCAGGATAGGCATCGCTAGCCACACAGCCAGATCAGGGCTTTCTTTCCCTTTTCTAGTGACGGCCCCATTTCTTGCCTGAGAAATGTTCGTGATCCCATATATAGAGATCCCATATATAACCAAATGGCTATATATGTCAAATATCCACTGATGACAAATCATAAAGAAATTCATTGTGATATGGCCAGCCCTGGGTTGGTCCCTCATATGGTTCCCTGAGCACCATCAGGAGTGATCCCTGAGCACAGAGCCAGGAGTTAGCCCTGAGCAACTCTAGGTGTAACCCCTTCCCCCCTAGCCAAAACAAACAGCAGCAACTTATCGTGAAACACTTCTAAATTTTTCCAAACACCCCACTACCCCCACAGATCAGTGTTGAGAGAGGGCGAGAGTCAAACACAAGGGTCTACCAGCCTCCTCATAGGACAGAGTGGACACACCAGCTTGCTGTCCACTCACACCCAGGTCGCTGGCCCCTCTAAGACATGACCCCTATAGGAGTCGTGTCCTGCAGTTTCTGAAATGAAGGGCTAGAGAACTTGACATGAGGCAAGTCCACACCAAAATGTTTTGTGAGTGGAGAATACACAGCAGGTCGGGAAGC
The DNA here is from genome assembly GCF_027595985.1 of Sorex araneus. Lineage (NCBI taxonomy): Eukaryota > Metazoa > Chordata > Mammalia > Eulipotyphla > Soricidae > Sorex > Sorex araneus. Next base: position 113,852,065 of record NC_073307.1, read on the forward strand.
TGTAGTAATGGAAGGAGACAATACAGTCTCTCAAGACTTTTTACCCTGGTTACCTTTTGAGTTGATAATGTGAGATTGAATTTAAATGCTATTAAAAATAAATTTCACCTTTTTTCTCCTCCTCCTCCCTCCCTCCCTCCCTGAAGTAGTGGGTACTAGAAATTTAATGTATTCCCCCTACTTTACATATATTGTTGGTTTTTTTTTTCTTTTTGTGATCACCAGGGTCTGGGGTCTGCACAGGTCGTTGTGATGCTTGTCCATTGGTTGTGTCAGCACACATGACCGTAATGTTTGCACACTTGCTTCTTGCCTGGTTTGCACACTTTGTGTGTGGTGTTTGTGCATACTTTAGTTGTGGTGGGCTAGAGAGACATACTTGGGGTGCCGAGGGTCCCAGAGCAGTGCACCCAGGATCACCCTTGGCATAGGGGGTGGTACAGGGATCAGACCAGAGCCTCACACCCGCAAGGCAGGTAGCTACACTTTACCACAGCCTCAGCTCTCAAGGTGCTTCTTCACTGTGGCTCCCTCCACCAGCCTTGCTCGGGCAAAAAAGGTGCTATTAGCATCTAGGTGTGGGGAGGCCAAGGATGTTGCTAAAGGTGCTGTAACTTACGGCACGCACACCCCTACCCCAGAAAGCGACCTGGCTCTGAGTGGGCAGTGCTGGTGTGGAGGCCAGTGCCCTGTCCTGTCGGGAGACTGGCTGACTCTTGTTTTTGGACTCTCGCCCTCTCTCAACACTGACCCTGACTCTGGACATCCCAAGGCCAAGTAGGAAGTTAGACACCTACAGACCAGGGCAGATGACGTTTCACACCTTTCGTTTCCTCTCTGTGAAATGAATAGGCAGTTCCATTTTTAGATCCATCCAGACTTTATAGGCTGTGCCAACCCCGGGTGCATCCCAGAACCCCCCCCCCCCCGCCCCCCACTAAACACAAGTCAACTGTCATTGCTGAAAGTCCGGTTTCTTCCCCTCCAGCTCTCTGGATCAGCTGTTGGCATTTCGACATGCCTTCCCGATTTCCTGTGAGTGCCTGACACCCAATGGGAGACTGAAGGCGTAACTTGGCTCTTCCTCCCACTCCTCAGGTCTCATCCTTTCTGGATTTTTGGTCTGAGTTTGCAGCGGCACCACCCTCCCACTCTCGGTCTGACTCAGGTTCGCTTCCTCTTCCTCCTCTTGCCTTGCCCCATTTGCAGCCCCTTAACCTTTGAGGGTGAATGACTGGACCTTCCTTTCCATTCCCCCTAGTGGGATTTCTTCCCAAGCCGGAGAGGGATTTCCTTCCATGCCCCCTCCTCCCCCTCTCTCCTTCTCCCCTCCCCTCCCTCCACTCTCCTTCTCTTTAGCAGGAATGCCCCTGGGCAGGAAATATGATCTGTCCACCTCTAATTCTTTAGCACCTACGTGATGCCTGTGGAGAACAGGTGCACGTGGTGTATCGTTGAGTGAATGAACACGTGAATGAGTGGTTTCCTTTATTTCCTTGGCTCCTAAAGGGGATCAGTCTGTCCAGGGAGCTAGAATGATGGTTTCCAAAAGTGTTTCTTTGCCTTTGATAGTACAGCAGACTTGAAAGCAGAACCTTGCCTACACATTAGCCTCCCTTCCTCTCAGCACCCCGTCCCTTTCCGCTGTTTAAGCTGGAGATGCCCCTTGGCCCTTTGTCCCACTGGAGGGTTAGAGTGATCCGTTCCCTGCAGGCTCAAAGCGCTGCCCTGTGGACTCCGGAAGCCCTTATGTGGACTTCCTCTGCCAGCCTGGGAGGTGAGGAACAGCCATTCTGCTGGCCCAGGCCTGCCTCCAGAAAGCTGGTGCCCGCGGTGCCCAGGCATGCCTTCCTCTTGGTGGCAGAAAGAATTCCTGACCAGCACCAGCTCCCAGCAGGCAGCGAGGAGAGGCTCCCCAGGAGCTGTCCAAGATGTTGTGATAAAGAGCCCAATGTGTTCTTTGGCAGGTTGGAGGCATCTATCACGTAATCGGGGTGAACGAGATGGGGAGGATCACTGTCTCCCAGTGTCTAGACGCTACCATCTCGTTGCAGTTTCGAAAACATATTAATTATAAGCCACTTTCTTCGTGTAAGTTGACCCTCTGGGAAATCATCAGGCGCTTCTAAGCAAGTTTGTTCACTTCTTTTGTGACAGCTGCAAGTCGAGTGGAAAGGACATAGGGAAGAATTGGTCCCCTGACCTGGCAGCATGGGGGAGGTTCTGAAAGGGGAGCCCCTTCCTCCTCTTATCTGGCGGGCCTGAGAGCTCCCTTACTGCATGAAGCAAAGACAATCTAAGCTAACACTGGGTGTTTCTTCTGCACCTATAGAAGAACCACATGTGGAGGTGGGGTCTTGTTTTCCAGCGGACGGAGGTGGGTCCCCTCACACCTGCAGGAAGCCCATCAAGGTACACTGGGCCAAGTTTGTGTGTGTGTGTGTGTGTGTGTGTGTGTGTGTGTGTGTGTGTAACTGTCAGAATTTCTTGTTCCCTCTAACTGGCTCTGTGATCTTTGAAATTTTCCCTGCCTAAGTCCAGCTCCTTCACTGGTACTGGTACAAGACGAGAAAATCCCCACCTTTAGGCAATTTGGATTCCTTTCCATTATCCCCCAAGCCTATACTTTGAAAATAGTTGTTTTAACAAATAGGCACATCTATGCCCTTTGGCATCTTTAACCAGCCATAGAGGACCTTTGTTCACACTAACTTGACATAATCCCAGCCAAATTAGGCAAAATTGTGGCTGACAGCTCCACCCAGATCTGGGTGTAAAATTGAGCTCTGCCTATCACCTGCTGTGTGCTGAGTGCTGAGTGCCTGGGATCTTAACCCGAATTCCTTTCCACCTCATTTAGTAAGAGAATGTGTGAAGCCCCATGAGCTACCACATCATCCTGATTTAGCATAAAGATCTGAGTTGATTTTTTTTCTGTGCATTTATTTGGCAAATATTACCAGACACTTCCTATGCATTGGGACTGTTCTGGCCCCTGGTAAATGAGGCAAGAACAAGAGGCAGGACTTCAGCTTACTTGGAGTTAACACCCAGAAGAGAGTCACCCAGTGAATGTATTGGTCAATACCAAAGAGATTTAAGGTGGTGATAAGCAGAAAATTAACATGGAAATGTGGTGGAGTGATGGGAGGGGCCAGGAATTTAGTACCAAGGTTTGCTCTGAGATTAGATGGGGGAAGGAGCCCCCCATACTGTCCTGAGGGCAGGACATGCCAGGGCACCAGGAAGTGGTATTAGAGACCCCTCAGGTATGGGAGACATTGAGAATGGCCTCAGAACCTCCATGAATATCTTCCTGAACTCCTAAAGGCAAAGGGTCATGGGGAAGGGACTAGTTAGGTAAGATGATCTAAGTCGCCTCTTATCCAAAAGTCTAGAACAGGGGACCTGAGATTAGCTCAGTGGCAAATCACCTGCCTTGTGTGCATGAGGCCTCATATGCACTAAACACAATCTGGCAGCACTATATGCAACCCCTGGCAAGCACCCCCATGAGTGTGCAGCCAGTATCTGCAGCGTCAAGGGTCGCAAGAACACCATACACAAAGGGGGCATGTTTTCAGACTAAAATGATGACTCTGTCCCTTTACGGAAAAAGTGTCCCAATCCCTGATCCAAAGTCCTTTCCAGTCAGAGCAATACACCCCTCAGGGCTTGGGGGTCTGTGGGTTCCAGAGCAAGGGACAGCAAAGCACATTTTCCTGGGGTTCTGCGCTCCAGTGCAGGTAGGGCCCATTCACAGCACTGAAGGCACCCCCACATAAGGCCCCGAAGATGCCCACAGAAAGACAGCATGCCAGAGCCAAAGAAAGCTCAAGGCTCCAGCCTGGAGTGCCATGGTCCCTGGCAGCAGATGCTGATTTCTGGTGGGTGCCTGTCAGGAAGAAAAGAGGGAGAGGTCGTAGGTCCTGGCTCCATTCATGCATCAGCTCTTATGGACAATTCCTCGCCCTCTCAGCACCGTCCCTGCCCCTTACTCCCCACTTGGTGGGAACTAACCGCCTGCCTGCAGCATTCACTCAGCTCTCCCTGGTATTCTACTGATGGCTGATGAGCCCGTGTCTGATGGCCTGATTTCAGAACTCGATCCATTGCACGTCTGCCTTCAGGCCTAGAGACCTTCTTCAAGAAGACAATGAAAGAGGTCACTGAATCCTGCAAACTGTCTCCTGCATGAAAGCTCCAGGCTCCGGGCGGGTGCTTAGCTGGTCACAGTAGTAGGGCCGAGGGGCCCTTGCATTTGTTGAACCTGTGTCCACTCTGGGCTGCCTGCAGCATCCGCTACTTATCCACTACTGTGCATAAGTAAATAGTCTCTCCTTAGCTGACCTCCACACAACACGAGTTGGAGAGTGTGAAAGGAGCACCTGGCTTTTTCTCAGGCCTATTCATTACCAGGCCCACAGTAGCCTTTCTGCAAAGGTCAACTTGGAGCAAGGTCGCCCTAGGGACAACCCTCTCTGAAAGGAGTAATAGGATGCGGGGTCTGTGCGGGAGGGACCATGGTATCCGGGAGGGAGGGAGGGAACAGAAGCCAGGCAGGGCAATGGACCCTAACATTTAGGAGAAAGGAGACAGAAGTGCAGTGACAAGAAAGAGCCTGGAATGGAGTGACAAGGACCAGGTTGAGACACCTGCCTTCTGTTCATCTCTGATCTCGGGCAAATGGAACATGGGGGGTGAAGCATGAGTTGTACACTGAAGTTCCTCTCTTCTGAATATGACTTGGTCTTAGCACTCTGCTTACCCCTCCGTGCCTCAGTTCTGAACCCTTGAGTTGCAGTGAGGTTTGCAAGAGGGAATATGGGTGAGGCTTGTAGCCCTATCCTGTGTCATGATCTCCTCGTCTCATTTCTCAACCATCGACTAAGAAGAATGATGCCGCTGTCAATGTAGGCAGCGAGCAGGTGTGGTTCAAGCATCCAAGGCAGGTCTGACACATGTGAGATGCAGAGGAGGTTCTTCTGGATGGACCTCAAGGGGAGAGGACTCTTTGTCATGCTGGGAAGGTGTGGACCATACTGGTGTAGCCCACTGGGGTTTCCAGGCTGGGAAGGTGCTTGGACAGTGTTCTATCTTGCGTATTGGATTCAGTTCTCTCTGGGGGTAGGGAGCACATATCGCAGTGTCCTGGCAGGGAAGAGGTATCCTACTGTGGCTGTCATTTCCCTAACAGACCCTGACAGGATCTGCTCACACTGCAACAGCAGTGAAGGGGTTAAACATGAGATGAAAATTTACCAAGCATGGTGGGAGAGATAGGGTTCAAGGCATTTTCCTTGCAGGCAGCCGTCCTCAGTTCAATCCCCAGCACTGTGTAGGAGTCCGAGAAGCACTGCCGGGAATGATCCCTGAGCACAGAGCCAGTACTAAGCCCTGAGCACTGCCGGGCGTGGCCTCCCAAACCAATCCAAACAAAAAATTTCACCAAGCACTGGGACAATAAGTGCTTGTGGGTTCCCAGCCCTTCCCCTCACTTTCCCTGAGAACGTACTGTGGTCTTTGTGGCCTTCTGCTCAAAGTCATGGTCTCGGGCGTGGTGCCTGAGTCTGAAGCTGGGTCCACTGCTTCTTGGCTCAGATGGGCAATTGGCACCATAGCTCTGACTTGTTTTGATCAAATACTGTGTGAGTGCTGGTTGTTACTGTCACGTGGGGGCCCTTGGTAGATGGAACTCAGGGGTTTAAGAAACTTTGTTCAACTAAGCAACTAAAACTAGGCAACTAAAAAGACAAAGAGAAAGAAATGACCGAGACTATTTCTGGCTGCTAGATTGTTTGTGTGTCTCTGCTCCGTTTTTTCCCCACATATGGATGAAAACTGGCTTGGGATGTTTTAGCTTTGAATATGTGTCAACTCAGCCCATCTCAGACTCTTTCCCCTGCTCCTCGAGAGGAATGTGGGAGGATGACACACCCTGCTTTGGGTCTTGGAAGGACTTGTGACTTCTGCTCTACCTCAGGGAGGAAGGGGAGCCAGTCTGTCAGCTGGTGAGTGTCCGTCCCCCGCCCCCTTACATACAACAGAAGCTTCCTGGTGGCAATCCTGCCACCAGATGCAGCACCCAAGCCTTGGGACTCCCAGGCTTTTGGGAAGAGAGCACTGATGAGGGGGAAATAACCTGTAAGAAATAGCATATACTGTGGTCTGTCACATCAGATGGTGTGTCCAAGATATGCCTATGTCCATATTATATATCAGCTTTATCCTAAAACAAGGAACTGGAACAATTATTACATTCTAGTGAATGATCTACATGCTAAGGTATTTGGGAGGAAATGTACTGATTCTGTAATTTCGTTGAAGTACACTTTAAAATAAGACTAGTTGATGAATGGATCAAGAAGGGTGGTTATGGAAAGGCAAAGAGATAACAGTCTTTTGATAGAATCTAGGTGGTGGGTGTTCACTAAATTGCTTTAGACTTTTTAAAACATGTTTGAAAAGTTTTATAATAAAGCTACATCTAAATGTAGTTGTAAAGCTACACTTAAGTGCTGTTTTAAAAGCTGAATATTGATATGAAGAAAGGTGAACATTTTTCCATAATAGATCTCAACTAGGAAATTGCTGTATTACCTTTAGCTTCTTATCTTCATACGTATTGTTTTATGGGAAAGAGGTTCTAGGTGGAGAATAGAACAAGTGAAAAAGACATGTGCCACTTTAAACTTGGAGATGTATTGATTGACGCAATGCAGTGTGGATGGGGGGGGGGGTATTGCCTCCTGCAGTGTAAGCCTTACCACACCCGCCATCACAGAGTCCTCTTTCATGATCACACTGACACCTTTCTTTTTTTTTCCCCCACATATATATATATTTTTTAATTTTATTGAATCACCGTGAGATAGTTACAAGCTTTCATGTTTGGGTTACAATCTCACAATGATCAAATACCCATCCCTCCACCAATATCCCCGGTATACCCCCCCTTCCCCATCCTCCCCCTGTCCCCATGGCAGACAATATTCCCCATACTCTCTCTCTCTCTACTTGTGAGCATTATGGCTTGCAACACAGACACTGAGAGGTCATCATGTTTGGTCCATTATCTACTTTCAGCATGCATCTCCCATCCCAGCTGGTTCCTCCAGCCATTGTTTTCTTAGTGATCCCTTCTCTATTCCCTCTGCCTTCTCCCCTCTGCTCATGAAGCAGACTTCCAGCTATGGGGCAATCCCCCTGGCCCTTGTATCTACTGTCCTTGGGTGACACTGACCCCTTTCTGTGTCAGCTTCAAGGTGCCGTGTGCTTCTGGCAAGGTGGCTATGAGAAGAAGACAGGAGTGTGGGAGCTGAGGCAGAAGAGAGACTGGAGAGCAAGGCCACACCAGCTCTCAAACCCATGACCAGCTCTTTGAGCTTTGTGTGTCAGGGTATAGCACAACGTTACAAGCACAACTTTAGCTGCTCTGCAGGGACTGCAAGGGAACTAGGATGGAAGCCAGAAGACTGCACAGACCCGAGATCAGGGTTGTGCATGTGTGTGTGTGATGCTATCTTGGATTAAGATGGTGACAAGGTGAACCTGGTTGCACTCTGGGTGTATTCTGAAAGCTGAGCTCATGAGATATTGGCTCATTGGTTGTGAGGAGAGAAGAAACGAAACACAGTTAATTTTGCATATTAAGTTCAAGGAGGGCTGGAGCGATAGTACAGCGGGTAGGGTGTTTGCCTTGCACACGGTCGACCCGGGTTCAATTCCTTCACTCCTCTCGGAGAGCCTGGCAAGCTACCGAGAGTATCTCGCCCACACGGCAGAGCCTGGCAAGCTACCCATGGCGTATTCAATATGCCAAAACAGTAACAACAAGTGTAACAATGGAGATGTTACCGGTTCCCACTCGAGCAAATCGATGAGCAACAGGATGACAGTGATACAGTGACAGGTTCAAGGAGTTGGAAAAGCAGGGGAGGCAAAACCAGGAGGCGAGGGAAAGGGTCCGAGCAGGGCGGGCCTGCGATGCCAGACCAGAAGACTCCAGTGCTTTTGGAGCAGACTCAGGTGCCGCTTTAAGGGCGTCTGACTGTGGAGCAGTGCGTGGATGGGATGAAGAGAAAAAAGGCAGCCAGAAGCGGGAGCTGTCTGGGCAGCACCGGAGTCCACCCATCTCTCCATTTCCTTCTGATCGTGGATGCTGCGCCCTTCATGCTGGCCCTGTTCTTTTCCCTTCTTGACTTCTCTGCTTCCCTGGCTTTCAACACCATCAACTTAGGTTTCTGTGTGCTACATCAATCATCCATGCTCTGGATGCTCTGGATTCCAGCAGTACATCCCACAGTTCAGTTCAGTTCTCATGGCTCAACCCTAGGAGTATGTTAGATTCCACAGGCTAAGGGTGCTGTCCCAGAAGACCCCCACACCTCTCCGGTGCCACACGAACATTGCCTCCGGGACTTCCAACTGATTGGCTATAAGCAGGCTTCTACAAGCTGATTGGGTCTCCTATTAATTTTGTAAAACCACTAAGAAAACTAAGGAAAGCACTTGACTTCCTAGATTTCCAGTTTTTACAAAGGACCTAACTTAAAATAGGCAAATGGAAAAGACCACAGGGCAAGAGTTTTAAGGATGAAGGAAGGGAGAGAGGGAGACAAAGAGAGGGAGAGAGAGAGAGAGAGAGAGAGAGAGAGAGAGAGAGAGAGAGAGAGAGAGAGAGAGAGAGAAGGAAAGAGAGAAAGAATGAAAGAGAGAAGGAAGGGAGGGGGAGGAAGGAATAGAGAGGAATGGAAGGAAGGGAGGGGGAAGGAAGGAAGGAAGGAAGGAAAGAAGGAAAAAAGGAAGGGAGGAAGGAAGGAAGGAATGAGCCACTCCCAGGGAGGTATGTAGCCAGCTTGATCTGACAGCTTATCTGTTCAGTGCTCACAGGACATGCCACTCTCTTAGTTGTGATGCTTGTGTACCTTCTGGTGGTGGTCAGGTCTGTTCACCAGGGGCCCCAGGGATGCTCACACATGTGTTCACTGGCTGTCCCGCCTTTCCCTGTGTGACAGATACCTGAAGATGTTCCCTTGTGCTGCTCATGTACACCCTCTGCAGTGGTGACAGAGGCCCCAAACAGCACAGCCCCCAGGGCCAAGCTGAGCACACATAGGTGAGCACGTGGGGCGTTGACTCGCAGCTTCACACTCGCAAGGCAGGTGCTTTCTGTTCCTGAGCCAGGGACCGGGCTCAGGGACACTTTCTGAACCACAGATACCAATTGTTTTCACTTCCACAAATTTCTAGAGAAGTTGCAGAATAGCCTCAAGCCAGCTCACACTTACCGCCTCTTTTTCTTTTCTACTTTTCAACTCATTTCCTGAGGTCAGGGAATATGAGCTTTCTTTTGGATTCTCCAATTCCACAGAGTAGTTAACTGGTCCTTGTATCTGAGTTGAGGGGAGGACTGTCTGCTCCAAGGAAGCCTAGAGAGAGGAATCTAGGCTTGTGCTGTCAAGCTTGATCTCTGCAATCAGAGGGTCACATCTCAACTGTGACTCTGGTCTAGGGGCTTAACCTTCTGGGACTCCAGCTTCCGCCTGTGCGGAATAGTGATGAATGTGCTTCATTCTACACTTCCGTCCAAGTGAAGGACATGAGTTTCTGAGGCGGGGCTGGCCGAGCTCTCCCACATTCGAAGCAGGTGGCACATGTGGCTCTTAGGTTTTGATTGAGATTGTTGTGGATGCTGCTATTTCTATGGCTCTTCTCAGTGGGGACACATGGGCACCAACACAGGAGGGCTGGAGTGGACGCCATTGCTGAAGCTCTTTGAGGTCCAAAGGGGGAAAGGAGGGGTGTGTGGAGCCCACGCCTGGCTGCGGGGAGCTCACACCTCAGGTGGGAGGAGCCGCTGGGCTGTGAAGCCCCCAGAGGCAGGCAGCAGAGTTCAGGGAACTATGCCTGCAACCGCCAAGCTAGGGGCCTCATAGAGCAGGTTCCTGGGGGTCCAGCGGCTGTAGGTGGGCCCTGAAGACTGTGAGGGAATTCAGGGTCCTGTGGCTGTGCTGACATCCTTGTGTGAAGGGGGGCTGGGGCTCAGAAGGGCAGGGGCAGGAGGAAGGGGATGTTTGGTAGAGGAGTATCTTGTCAGGCTTTGGAGAGGAGGCAGGGAACATCCCATCTCTTCCCATCCCCTTCCTGTTCCGTTCTGCGTGTGTAAGGGGTGTGCAGCGGTTGCTGAGGATGAAATGGGTGGTGACCCCAAGGAATGGGAGAGAGTGGGGCCTGAATAGGGCCAAGCTGTGGTAAATCAGGTAACGTTTAGCTCCTGACCTAGAGAGGTCTTTGAAGTCCCCTGTGGGCAGCCCCCTCTGGCCACCGTGTCTCTGGCACTTGCCCATTGCATGATCCCAGTTGGGCACAGCTTCCACCATGGGCACAGTCCCGTTTCTGCACTTCCCCAAGTTGGGGGACCAGGGAAAGTGGGTGGTGCTCCTCCACTTACTGAGTCTGTTGGGTGGCACCTGGGATGTGAAAGCTCTTCCCTGCACAAGCTGTTTCTCCTCTGGGCCACCCAGCCACATCCAGGACCTTCCTGCCTGTGCTCAGTGAAGCAGCTGCTCCTGGGGGAGTGCCCAGAAGGCTGGAGCCACACCAGGCGGCTCAGAGGCACGTCTCTGGCACTAGCTTGCTGCCCTGGGAGCAGGCCTGCGGCTCCACCTGCCTGGCCGGAACTGCTGCCAGGGAGACAGAACCACGCAGAACCGCAACCCTCCTCTGGCCTGGCAAGCAGCTCCCCAGAGGCCCCAGAGAAGCCCGGGACCGTCCATGCCCAAATCCCCCATGGCTGTGACACCTGCTGGATAGAACGTCAGGAATTGCTCTGGCTCCAGTTCGGGCTGCCACCAGCCTGAAAGCTTCCTCTCCAGGAAGCACACAGACTTGGGGGACCTTCTCTGAAGGGAAGGCATCCCCAAAGCACCTTATCATCCTCTGGTCAGGTGCTGCTGTAAGACAAGTGGTTCAGAGCACAGGCCGTGGCCCCAACAGGCCCACCTGGGTTCACATTCAAACCGTAACAATGTTTTGGGCCAGAAAGAGAGCACAGCAGCTAAGGCATTTGCTTACCTTGTACACTGCTGACCCAGGCTCGATCCCTGGCACCACATAGTTTCCCAAGTACTGCCAGGAGTGCTCCCTGAGCACGGCTAGGTATGGTTCCCCCTACCTCAAATAAAACAAAGCAAAAATACGAAACTTTTTTTTTTCTCTCTCCTGAGATTTATTTGTAAGTCTCTGGGTCATGGCCACTAATGAGCGTCTATGGCACCAGAGGCAGTTCGTGGGCGTGAGTGTCAGGCTTCCAGAAGAACAGGGAGATGGGAGGAGGTGGCCCATTCCTGACTTCATGAGAGTCTGGAGATTTTGATCACAAATCCCACCTACTTGGGTTTTTTTCAGCAGATTCATTCTCATGAGTGAGGCTTGTTCTGAGCGTGTGGAGATTGGCTGTGAGTATGGCAATGATTGGGTTCTGGAGCTTTTTAGCTGCTGGGTGGGTGTTGGGCTCACCTGCCCCCGTTCTGGGGTACCCTGGATGAGACAGCCTGGCGTGGGGTCTGGAGGCATCTCTGCAGCTTGTGGCTCTCTTCCGAGGTTTACTTGTGAGTCTCTGGGTCAAGGCCGTTAATGAACTTTTGTGGTACCAGAAGCAGTTCACGGGTGTCACTGCCAGGCTCCTGGAAGACCAGGAAGATGGGGGAAAATACTAACCTTTTAAAATGGTTGTATGGTGCCTGGGATCAAACCCAGGGCCTCAGATGTGCAGGGCAAGTGCTCCACTGCTGAGCTGCACCCCAGAATCCCAGAGCCAGACCTGACCACTGATTTGAGTGACCAGCCTGGGAGACATTTCTTACCCTCTTCTCCCTTTCACTGAGAAATGGGAGTAGTGAGGACACTGGGAGCTTGCTACTGAGTTGTCTGTGATCCTGTCCACACCTGGCAACTGAAGTGTATGGGCTGCGGAGGTGCAGAGTCCAGGAGAGCAGATGAGGAGGGAGAATCCTACTGGCTGGCTGCCCCCATGCACAAGCTGCCCTTGTCTTCTGGGGAGCAACTGCTCAGAGCTTCCAGGAAGCAGACGGAGAATGCAGGCGGAAGTCCCACCTCCAGGCTGTTGACCCCGGGTCCAACTCCTGGGCCTTCTGGAAGATCTCTGGGAACCCTTTGGCCTTTTTGTGTAGGGATTTGCAATCTCCACACCCTATCATGAAGGAGGGGACGTGCTCATGGGGAACTTCAGGGATGGCACGGGGGTCCTGACCGAGCACAGCCACATCAGCTCTGTGCCTTGACACCGAGTTCTCCTCCCTCGCCTCCCCCCTTTGATAAATAGAGTCAGTTTTTCCATGAGATGTTTGCTTCTCCTCCCTGAGATCGTGGAGGCTAAGTCCTGCCAAGCTTATCTATACAATGGACTTCCTGCTGATGTTGGATCTGCCCCACTCTCCAGTGGAGAATACATCGACGTGGCCAGAACCTAGAGCTCTATCTGCTGATGTCAGTGATACTGGTGGCCTTGGCAGACCCAGGTTCCCCCAAGCCTGGGTGGGAATCTGCAGATGTCGACCCAGTGATGGGAATGGAACATCCCATTACAGCCAGGGAGGCAGCCCCCCGGGTGGGCCGTGAGGCTATGGGAAGTGCATTCATGCATGAATGGTGGGTGGAGATTGCCTTCCCGCGTGCCCTCCTGGGGCCCTGAACATCCAGAGATTCAGAAGCCTGGCACAGTGGCCTCAGAGCAGGGAAGTGCACACTTGCCTGGCAGCCAGATACAAACCCCAAGAGCATGAAGACCTCAGCTCTGGGCAGCACTAGGACAGGGCCTGGGGGAAATGGACAGTCTCTTGGTGGCTCAAGGAAGACTGTAGGCTCAGTTGGGTTTTTTGGTTGTTGTTTTGGGCTACACCTGGCGGTGCCTAGAAGCTATTCCAAGCTTGATGCTCTGGAGGTGCCAGGGGGGACCATAAAGTATCAGGGATTGAACCTAGTTCTCCTGTATGCAAAGCATTTGTGAGCTGGCTCCCCAGCGCTGACTTTTAATGAAAGTTTTCCTTGCTGGGGAATAAATTCTCAGCTGCGAGAGCCCTCCCAGGCCTGGAACAAGTGGCCCTGCTTCTGGAGGGAGCAGATCCCCACCGTCTGCAGTGTTGTGGTCTGCCTTCACCCCACCCAGTGTCTGCAGCCCTCCCGCGGGCCTGCCAGGGAAGCCCCCTCTTCTCCCGCTCCTCCGTCCCAGCGTGGGTTGCCCACAGTCTGCGGCCTCTTGTCAGGACTCCGAGTTCCCATGTTAATCATAACAAGCGTGCTCCAAGAGGAACTGGCCTGGCCCCTGCCAGCAAACCTTCTCCTCTGATAACATCTGTACCGAATTTTCTCTCTTTATACAATTAGGCCCGCTGGTACTTGTTTTGACTTTAGATTATGGTATGATTGGCATCTCTGAAATTTCAGGCCCCCTAGTATGTGCTGGGGGGCTGAGGGTGGGCGGGTGGTAGAGAAGTGGCAAGACCACTGGTGGGACTGCAGCTTTAGCCAGGAGAGGCAGACACCATCCACTGCTACTGTTTGCACAGAAACAGCACAGCAGCCCCCAGCTGGTGGGAAAAGATCTCCTCCCTGGCCCCGGGAAGCAGACAGGGCTCGGTCAGGCCTGATGGATGGAAGGATGCGGGCTCCCAGCCTTCCCTTCCTGCCCTTCACCCCACATCCTCCCGCCCCCGCTCCAACTCTGGCCCTGGAGTGACAGAACTCGGCAAACAGGAAAAGATTCACTAAGTGCAAAGAAATGTAGTGATTGCAGACTTCACCCCAAGCCAACCTCACAAGTGTGGGTTTGGAGTCTTGCTTTGAAATGCCCGTCATGGTCTGGCTATGTCCGAGCCGGGGGGAGCTGTTTGGGGTGTGAGATAAGGCACAGAGCCGAGGTGGGGGGAGTTGGCGCTCTCCCACCAGCAAGGAGGCAAGGGGGCTTGCATCCCCACTCTCCCGACGTCTCTGGAGTGAGTTCTATCTCAGTGGTGACTTCATTTCCCTTAATTGGGTTCCCACAAATTTCCCTGGGAGGGCCCATCAGCCACACTGATTGTGGTGTGGGAGCTTCTGATATGCTTGTTTGCCCTTTCCCCGGGGGACGCGGGGCGGCCCCAGATGAGTGAGAGCTGGATGATGGAATATTTGCAAGAGGAAGGGGAATGCATTTGTTAAAGATAAAGTTTGATCCCGAGCGGAGGGAAGTTTCCAGATGTGTCTGCAGTATCCCACTCCAGTGGGACATGGGGGAAGGCAGGGGTACCCCAGTTATGTGGGTGAACTCTCACCCCAGCAGGTTCAAAGCGCAGGACTTGGCAAGAAGCCTCAGTGAGGGTACCCGGGAGACTCAGCTTGATTGCATTCCCCCCATCTATTTTGAGACAAGATTGGAGACTTCTCATCAGATTTTGTTGGAATAGAGGGCTTTTGCCTAGTGTAACCAGCTCAGCTCTTGTATCTGTTCCCTTTATTTTTCAAATTAGATACAGCTTCCTTGGGGAAGGACCAGGGTCCTTTGAGTCCCAGTGTGAGGCTCTTGCAGAGTCCCTGGCTGTCCTCTGTTCACTGTCAGCCTAGTACCTACAGGACTGAGGCCACACTCCTTTACATGACACGTGACTCCTCCAGCCTCTTACTCTAGACTCTCGATCTCTCCGCTCTCCCTCCATTCCTTTTCTCCAAAGTGTCTGTTACTCCTTCCACCTGCAACTTCTTTCTCATCTCCTTTCAACGAGAGATCCCCACTCCATAAATATTTCCTCTGTTTTCACTCTTGGCAAATGAGAGCGGTATAGGATGACAGATGCTGGAGTGGGACCACTTGGGTTTGAGTCGTGATTCTGCCACTTTTCAATGTGTGAAACCACAGTCCCACTCCTTAGCTGTGTTGGCCTCAGTAGGCCCATCTGTGAAGTAGGCATAATTATAGGTCCTTTCTCTTAGACTTACTCAGAGAATCAAGAGCTTGAATATATAAAGCACTTAAACCAGAGTCTAGCACAGTTTTGAATACTCAACAAAGTGAGCTATGATGGTGATGATGATAATGAAGAAGATGATTATGATGATGGCAGTGCAGGTGGTGATAAGGATGATGATTTATAAAGACCTTCCTCTGTGAATTCTTTTCCAGATTGCCAGGCGGGATTAGCCTTTTCCCTTCTGGGCCCTAAATAGAACTACATTGAGTTATTTATCTCATTCAAATATAAACATAGCATTAAACTTAGAATCCCTAGAAGACAGGGACAATAAGAATAACAGCATCTCTAGGAATGTGTCCCAGGCTCACTAGCATTTACTTTTATTCTCATGTAAATATTTTATTGAGTTATAATAGATATAAGATATAATTCATATGCCATGACAGCCATTCTTTTAAACACTTTTTGTCCATCTTTTCAAATGGACAGCACTGTCTTAATTTCGCAATATGCTGCACTTGCTGGTGCTATTTTTATACAATGAAGTTAGGACCTTGCAGGAAATATAAGAGCAATATATTTCTGCTTTATAAATCAAGCGTTTTTTCTGCTATTGCGAATTTAATGATTCTTTTAGTATTTGTGAAGATGCTAGTTTTTATCTTTTGGGCAGTTATTGTTCATTGCAGTGCCTGGGATTGAACTCAGGGCTCCCACGTGCAAGGCAGTTCTCCACTGGGTTACATTCCTCCTTGTACTTTTTCTGTGTTTGTGGTTGGCGGGAGGAAGCTTTGGGCCATACCCAGAGGTGCTCAGAGCTTACTCCTGGCTCTGCACTTAAGAATTATTTCTGGGGGTTCTTGGGGGACCATATGGGTCAATTGCCTGCAAGACAAGTACCCTGCCTGGTAATTTAAAGTCATAGCAACAAAGGTTCCAAGGGGGAAAAACAAGCGATTCATTGGTCTTAGTATATTCATGATGTTGTGCTGCTACCACCATTACCTAATTGCAGAGCGTTTTATTGCCATATAGAGAAACCCAGACCCATTTGCAGTGACTCACCAGTCCCTCCAATTTCCTTTCCATATACAGCCACTAACCTATTTTCCTTTTCCACGGATTTCCTAGATTTCACACTTCCTATGAACAGAATTATGTACAATAGATGCCCTTTTATGTGGTGTTTTATTTGTTTAGGGACCAGAGCAATAGTACGGCAGATAGGGCACTGGCCTTGTACACTGCTGACCCAGGTTCAATCCCCACATGGTCCCCTGTGCGTAGCCGGGAGTGATCTCTAAGCTCAGAGCCAGGAGTAAGACCTGAGCACTGCCAAGTGTAGCCTAACCCCAAACCAACCAAACATGTTTTATTTGTTTAGCTAAGGTTCATCCATATACCAGCACTTCTGTTTATAGTGAGTAATAACCCGTGGCATGGAAACCCCACTTTTTGTTTATTTGTCAATAATGAACACTTTGTGATTTCTACTGCCGTGAACATTTTTTTATGCACTTTGGTGTTGACATGTGTTTTCAGTTCTCTTGGATATATATCTAGAGGTATTGTGATTGCATGGGAAATCCACGTTTAATTTGGTGAGGAATGGCCAAACCAGTCTGAAGCATCTGCATCATTTTGCAGGGAGGGTTCTGCCCACCTCCTGCTCCTCCTCTTCTCCCTCTTCTCCTCCCAGATTTTTGTCTGCCTTTTTCATCATAGTTATCCCAGTGAGTGGAAAGTGCTATCTCATCATATGGAACTTCAGTGA
This sequence comes from Sorex araneus, assembly GCF_027595985.1. Lineage (NCBI taxonomy): Eukaryota > Metazoa > Chordata > Mammalia > Eulipotyphla > Soricidae > Sorex > Sorex araneus. Next base: position 113,868,808 of record NC_073307.1, read on the forward strand.
TGGCTGATGGCATTGAACATCAACCTCATTTCCATAGTCTTGTTGGCTGTATGCCTATCTTCTTTGAAGAAAAGTCTATTTAGATCATCTACCCATTCATTAATCAAAATATTTGTCTTTTATTATTGTTTGTGTTTTGCCTCACCTTTCAGAACCAATTGCATAATGTAACATTTCAGAGAGGAGCCATAATCTTTGCTGAAAATCCTCTTTTTGTCTATAACCCTGCAAGGATTAAAATAGTGGGTCCTTTACTCTGATAAAGAAACCAAGGGGTGGGGCTGGAGTGATAGTACAGCGGGTAGGGTGTTTGCCTTGCACGAGGCTGACTGGGGTTCGATTCCCAGCATCCCATATGGTTCCCCAAGCACTGCCAGCATAATTTCTGAGTGTCTGAGCCAAGAGTAAGCCCTGTGCATCACTGGGTGTGACCCAAAAAGCAAAAAAAAAAAAAAGAATAAAAGAATAAAATAAAATAAACCAAGGGGTAAAATAAAATATTAAAACTGGTATTTAATCCCAGACCTCATTTTACTTAACCTCCCTCCAACCCGTCAGGGGTGTGGCACAGCTTCCGGTGCACAACGGGCAAGGAGTAAGGAGTGGACCAATTGCAAACCCTACTCATGATTTGGGCGGATGGGAATTTGCTCCTCAGCTCACTGGGGGGCTTCTTTCTCATCGCTGGAGCATCACCAAGTGTCGTTTCCTTTCCCCTGCAGTGTCTCATCATAGGAGGAGGACCCTGTGGGTTACGATCCGCCATTGAACTTGCCTACCTGGGAGCCAAAGTGGTGGTGGTGGAGAAGCGGGACGCCTTCTCCCGGAACAATGTGCTGCACCTCTGGCCCTTCACCATCCATGACCTGCGCGGCCTGGGAGCCAAGAAGTTCTATGGGAAATTCTGTGCTGGCTCCATTGACCACATCAGTGAGTGGCGCTTCTTGTGGTATTCCTGGCAGGGCGGACCCTGGTGGGCTCTCCTCTCCTTCCTTTTCCCTCCTCTCCTTTCTTCTCCTCTCCCTTCCCCTTTCCCCCCTCCTCTTCTTCTCCCCTCCTTTCCCCTCCTCCCCTTCTGTTCCTCCCCTCCTCCTTTCTCCTCTCCCCACCTCTTCCCTCCCCCTACCAAATGCCCTTCAGGGCTGCCCAGTGCCTTGGGTGGCCCTGGGCTTTGTCTGTGGGTTCAAGCATCATGAGGTCAGGGGTACCGTGGTCTCTTTACCAATTTATTTCTGAGACATGCATGAAAGAGTGCTGGGCCCAGAGTAGATGCTCAAGCACGTCTGCTTGAATGAGTGAAACAAGCAGGGGTAAGTCGCATCATCCGCACACTCAGCTCGCTGAGATTCTGTCAGTACTGAAATGTATATATTAATGGGTTGTGGAATAATAATAATAAGTATTTAATGAAAAATCATTATGATAAAAAATAAATAATGCTTATGTGTATTATTAAGAGCAATAATATTCAGTCCTGCTTGAAAGAGTTGGGGGAGGGGCCACATAAATCATGAATGGGTCGGGTTGGTTGCCAAGGGCTTCTTAGACAGAAGTTGGATATTGTGAGGCCAGTTCTGGAGAACTATGGCAGGTTTTAGACCAGAAGACTGTTCAGATTCTGTGCCACATTCCCTGAAGTTCTATAAAGGGGGAATGCATCATGATGAGGGTTCTATCAGGAAAGTGGGGGGCTTGAGAGCTTGCCTCTTGGGCAGGATAAGCCCTTGGCTTCAGAAGGGCAGCACCCCTCCTTTTGTCGATACATAGCGAGTTCGTGTGGGCGTGAGGTTAGCTGCTGAGGGGAGACATTAAGTGTTGGCAGAGATTTGGTGTCAGATCCGTCTTGTCACTTGCTTTCCTGTGTGCCTTGGGTCAAATTCTTCAAACCTCAGCTTTGTCTCCCATTAAGACCCGAATGTTTGGCCAGCAGGATCACTGGGAATGGAGGGAGCCCCAGATCCCATAGAGTATGACTTATGCTTGACACGACATAGCAGTGGGCATTCAGGAAAAGCTTTGCGTCCAGTGGCTCACCAGGAACAGGACACACCAGAGACCCCAGACTTCAGTCCGAGCTTCCATCTCTCACCTGGAGGGTGGGATTGGAACTTGAGATCCCTGTTGTCTTGGACAAGGATGGATAGGAAAGGGCCTGGGATTTCACTGCAAAGACTAGAGTAAATTATCATCCCCAGAGGGTGTCATTTAGCCAGATGCAGAATTGCTTACCAGCAGTGGTCCCAGAGTTAATTCCTACTTTGGGATGAGAAAATTCCAGGAGTCAAATGGAAAGGAAATCAGATTTGCCCAGAAAGCAGTCGTGTCAGCTTTCAGAATACTCACTCCCAGCCCTGGAAGAGAATGTGCTCATTACCGATGAGGACGGCACCATGGAACCCTCTTTCATCAAGTCTGGCAAAGAGGCAGAGGTACAGAAGGCCAAATCCACCTACCGTCAGCCCAGCCAGATGCTACCCTCTCTCCCAGTGGGCAGAAGAAACAGCAGGATACTGAAATTGAGATTCAAGCATAGAGAATGATAACTGTGAAGGGCAATGTGACGTCTAAGAGAAAGAGGGGATTTACTGAGCACTTACTGTGTTCTAGAATCAACTGGAGTCAGGACCGGGCCCTTTACAGGAGGACAAAAAGGTGCATGGGATGTCTGAAGCCCCAGCTAATGGCTTTGTTCTCCCCCTATCAGCCTCAGCAGCATCCTGGTCCCGCATTGCTCAGCAGTTATGAACTTGTCCTCTGTCACATCCTCCTCCAGCCTCAACCTTGACCGTTCCAAACTTCAACTTCTGCAGCCTCCTTCTTAGGAAATAACCTCCCTCCTTGACTCTGGGGGCAGGCAGGCACTTGCAGACAGCTCCCTGTCTACCCCCTTCTTCCTTTGCTCACCTCCTCTACGTGCACCCAGCCTCTACAGACCGCTTCATTTTGCCTTGTTTTCACCTACCCCATCAGAAACTCCTCATTTTCCTCCTCACACTCCCCCTCTGGATCTTAGCCATTGCTATTATTTTATTTTTCTTTATTTGCAAGTATTTTAGAAAGAAGAGCATAGACTTTGTCACTTTCCTTCAGGCTCCTTCCATTGGTGTCTGATTTCTCTCCTGCCACTATGCTAAAGAGATTTTTCACGAACATACCAAAAAGCTTCCTGATTTCCTGGTTCCTTTGTCCCTAAGAGTCTTTTTATTCATCTCTCCATGCCATTTGGTTTCTCCTCCCTTATTTCCAAGAGTGCTTTGCATCTAGGACTACCGAGTCACCTGACTCATTACTGATGCTCAGTGCATGTTCAGTGAATGAATAGCACCAATATAGAGGGACCCACACAAAGTTTAAAACTTCCTACTCAGCAGAAAAATTTTGGAAGGCACATCCAAAGTACAAATAGGGAATCTGAGATGTTCACTGGGGGAGTTGAGGAGAGTAGGTAGGAGGTAGAAAATCATGAGCTCAATTTTTATTATTTATTTATTTTATTTTTATTTTTATTTTGTGCTTTTTGGTCACACCCGGTGATGTATAGGGGTTATTCCTGGCTTTGCACTCAGGAATTATTCCTGGCAGTGCTCAGGGGACCAGGTGGGATGCAGGGAATCAAACCCAGGTTGGCTGTGTGCAAGGCAAACGCCCTATCTGCTGTACTATTTATTGCTCCAGCCCTGAGCTCAGTTTTTATGGGGGCAGTTCTCTACCCATTTTCCTGGATGGCTCAATTTACAGTCTTTATCTCTCTCTCTCTCTCTCTCTCTTTCTGTCTCTCTGTCTCTCTCTGTCTCTCTCTCTCCCCCCTCCATCATTTTCTATATTTTCTATTTTCTTCTGCTTCTATTCCTCCTCCTTCTATTTCTATCTTAATCTTATTAAACCTGCGGCTCATCTCCAGAAAGAAGCAGGAAAGAGAGCCTGTGTCATGATAGCATTATCTAACAGCAGCTTGAGCACAATCTTGGAATCAAACAGATCTGGTGTCGGGGCTGGAGCGATAGCACAGCGGGTAGGGCGTTTGCCTTGCACGCGGCCGACCCAGGTTCTAATCCCAGCATCCCATATGGTCCCCTGAGCACCGCCAGGGGTAATTCCTGAGTGAAAGAGCCAGGAGTAACCCCTGTGCATCGCCGGGTGTGACCCAAAAAAACAAAACAAAAAAAAAAACCAAACAGATCTGGTGTCATGTTCTAGTTTTGCTGCCATGACTTTAATCAAGACACTTAGCCTCACTGAACCTGGATTTTAAATTTAAATGTATAAAATGAGAATAAGCATCACAAAAGATCAGGTTTCAACAACAAAAAAACCCTCAATGTTCTTGGTTCATAATTAATGATCAATAATCATTATTGATAATATATTATGATGCTTGGAAACTGCGTAAGGGTGTTTATATAGTCTTATGAATATAGGAGACACTACTCAGAGTTCTCTTTCTTACCCTTTTTTCCTGTCAGGTATTCGTCAGCTGCAGCTCATTCTATTCAAGGTGGCCCTGATGCTGGGAGTTGAAATCCATGTGAATGTAGAGTTTGTGAAGGTTGTTGAGCCTCCCGAAGATCAAGAAAATCGAAGTACAGTATAATGTTTTCTTTCTGTCTAGAAATCAGATTTGCAAAGTGAAAACAACATTTGTAGCTCTCGGCATTATTTCATATTTGGTTGGTTAGAGCTATTCTTCTTGGAAGCTGAAGGATCCCATCAAAGGATATTCACTTTTTTTAAAAATTTGTTTTGTTTTGGGGTCATACCCAGGATTTACTCCTGGCTCTAAGCTAAGGGATCACCCCTGCCAGGAATGATGATATTAGAGACTTAGGGCTTAGAGGATCGAATGGGATGCAAGACAAATATCCTACGCACTATACTATTGCCCCAGTCCATATTTTTCATTTTTTCTTTGTTTTATTTTGGGGCCACTTCTGGCAATGCTCAGAGATTACACCTGGCTCTGCATCCAGGAATCACTCCTGGCAGGCTTGGGGGCCCATTTAGGATGCCAGGTATTGAAACCTGGTTGGCTGCGTGCAAGGCAAGCACCGTACACACTTTACTATCACTACGGCCCCATCTTTTGCTTTTTATGGTCACTTTCACTTCTGCTTTTCAGCCCCCAGGAGATTCATAACTAAGCCATTGAGCCTGTAAATTGATTGCCCTATCACTAGGAGGTGATACTTTGCCAAATGAAGTTTGATTAATAGGCAGGGCAGAAGACAGATTTGGCTGGTTGAAAAAAAATTTTCACATGCTCTTCAGATTGTGAGAATGTATAGATATGTGGTTATACACATATGACATTTTAAAATCCAGTGAAGAGTGGAGTTTCTAGAACAAATATGAAATGAATACTCAAGGTATTTTCAGTATGTACTATTTCTGAGTTTTACTGAAATACAATTTATATACTTATAAAATTTACCATTGTAGATTTTATTTAATAATTTTTCTCTTTTTCTACTAAATTTATGTAAAATTTTTCTCTTTTGCACATACAGTGGTCAGAAACTTTGATCATGATGCCCTTGAATCTAAGTTATTAATATAAAAAAAATTTTCTGCTTGGATAAGACTTTTAGTTTGGGGATCTCCTTGGTGTTAGAAATTTCAGTTTCATATATAGATTGCAGCTCTGATTTCTCCAGCCCTTGCCCAGAATATTTAGCCAGGGGCATTTGGATTAGATTTAGAGCGGGGCTATATCCATTACTTAACTTCCAGTGACTGTGTCAGGAACCTGTCCCAGACTATGAGTGGACGCTTGATCCCAATCAGGTTTCATCTAAAAATGGTTTTGTAAAAGGACTGTGACCCACCCGGACTGACTACAATCTTTGTAGAGAACCAACGTGCTGCTGTAAATTGATTTACCCAGCTCTGCAGCGAAGTGTTGCTTGAGCCGAAAGGGTTGGAATTTAGTGTGTGAACCAGCTCCACTCAGTGCTATTCCCCTGGTGGTTCTGTCAGGGATGCAGCTGCTGGGTAGCTCCATCCATTTCTCCTGACCAACACAGCAGGGACAATTACTCCCCTTTCTTTGCCGGCTCATCTCCTCTTTCTCTCTTTTTTTTTTTAGAAATTGGTTGGCGGGCAGAATTTCTCCCTGCAGACCACCCTCTGTCGGAGTTTGAGTTTGATGTCATCATCGGTGCTGATGGCCGCAGAAATACTCTGGAAGGTGAAGACTCTTCAGGGCTAAGGAGGGCGGCTGAGATGGGAGGGGGATGACTGGCAGGAGGGCGGCTGCCAAAGCTGGATGGCATCTTGATCCGAGCATAGGCTGTCCTGGAAAGCAGGAGGCTAAGCCCTTAGAACTTCGGTTTTGCCAACTGTAAAATGTGGAGAATAGAGCCAGTGAGATAGTTAAGGGACTTGCCTTACCTGTGATAGACTTTGGTTCCTTCCCTGGTAATCACATATGGTCCCTGGAGCCCTGCCAGAAATGATCCCTGAGTACCCCTGGGTAGACTTTAGGATTTCTACCCGGATGTTGAGCTATTATTAGAGTTTATAGGATCATTTTACTGGTTGAAAACCTATGATCCGTGCTCAGCTTGACTATAGTTGGCACTTTATGAGCCATTTGAGTAGAGTCATTTGAGCAATTTGACAGCAAGAAAACTAAAACTGGGTCTCCCAGTAACATCACTGTTGTTTGAAACCAGATCATTCTTTGTTGTGGGATCTGTCCTGTACATTACAGCATGCTTTGAGGGTATCCTTGGTCTCTGCTCACTAGATAGAAGTCACACCCTTCTTGGTTGTGACAGCCAAAAATCACTCCAAGTGCCCCAGAGGGACAAAAATCAGCCCTGGATGAACAATGCTAGACTAGACACTAATAAGCTTTTCTGATCATTTTGGGGATAGGATTCAAGAACAATTTAAAGGGAGAGGGTTGGAGATGAAACCCAAGCTTTTCAGCCCGGGGATTTTTAACAGACGTTTGGGAATGTGCATGACACCCGAGTTTGTGGTGAGCAAGTGTGAGGGGTTCCCCTGAAGGTGTGCAGATGGAAGGCTCTGCAGCAAGCCAGCTGGCATAAATTAGGCAAAGTAAACAGCAGCGTCTGGGACAGAGTGAAACTTCAGAATACAGGAACAGTAGATGCTAAAGGGGATGAGAGGGCGGAGATGGAGCTCATCAGGAGAGTACTTGCCTGCATGTGTGAGACCTGGGTTTGATCTCAGGCAACGGCAAGAAGGATGGGGGAGGGGATAAGGAGATGTGTCCTTGCAATGTGATGACCTGCTCTTATCCTCTGTTGGAAACTGCGCTGCTGTGATTGTCAGGAAGAGGCATTTTGGTTTTCTTTTTTTTTTTTTTTTGTTCTGGATCTCACAGTGCCCTTAGAAAATCCTGAGCAAAGAGGTCACTTGGAGCATCTTTTGTGCCAGCTGGTGTCTTGTCCTCAGCACCTGCCATTACTTTCAGGCCATAGAAATAAAATGGGTCTCTTGCTGTTTGGGGAAAAAACTCTTGCATCCTGCTTGGGCTAATAATGTCAGGCCTGAATTGACTAGTAGGATACCCAGGTGGTGGTTGAGAATTGAGCGTTGGTGTAGTAAGAAAAAAATCAAACCAAAAAACACCAACCCCAACACATTGCAGTTGTGCTCGGAATGGAATTCATACCCCATCAAAAACAATCTCATTGAAAATCATTTAAACCTATCAGAACCCCAAGGAATTGTTGCATTAAATTAATTTAACCAGAATTCCATCCATGCTTGTACATTTATTGAGTGTGTCTTAAATGCCAGTCTCTGGGGAAAGTTTGTTAAAATCCCTGCCTACGGGAATTCAATCTCATAATCCTGCTTTTCAAAGGAAGAGAAACCTGAAAAATCCCAGCAAAGTAGTTTTAATCATATAGGTTTAAAGAGCATTGGGTCTTTCATGAGTACCTAGCAATAATACCCAACATATCTTTAACGAGATATGTTAAAGCTCAGGGACTCAAGCCTGTGAGTCCCTGATGCAAAAGATTTCCTTAGGCTATTGGCTGTCACAGCCTAGCCAGGGCAATTGGTTCCTTTGATATTTAAGTTTGTTTATTTAGAAGGTTTTTTGTTTCTTTGTTTCTTTCCTTCTCTTTCCTTCCTTCTTTCTTTCTTTCTTTCTTTCTTTCTTTCTTTCTTTCTTTCTTTCTTTCTTTCTTTCTTTCTTTCTTTCTTTCTTTCTTTCTTTCTTTCTCTCTTTCTCTCTTTCTCTCTTTCTCTCTTTCTCTCTTTCTCTCTTTCTTTCTTTCTTTCTTCCTTCCTTCTTTTCTTTCTTCCTTTCTTCCTTTCTTTCTTTCTTTCTTTCTTTCTTTCTTTCTTTCTTTCTTTCTTTCTTTCTTTCTTTCTTTCTTTCTTTCTTTCTCTCTCTCTTTCTCTTTCTTTCTTTCTTTCTTTCTTTCTTTCTTTCTTTCTTTCTTTCTTTCTTTCTTTCTTTCTTTCTTTCTTTCTTTCTCTCTCTCTCTCCTTCCTTCCTTCCTTCCTTCCTTCCTTCCTTCCTTCCTTCCTTCCTTCGGGAATTCTCCCTATTCCCCCACCTTTTTTTTTCTTTTTGATATTGCAATGACATGGGGTTACACAAATTTGATTGCAGTGCTTGCTCCTAGTGGTGGTGAGGCTCTTGCTGTGGTTGTACATAGTACTTCGTGGTCACAAAGTTGGCAAACTTTAGTTGTGGTGCTCCTCAGGGCCACATGCTTTAGTTGCACCACACACACACACACACACACAAATACACAAGATCTATTGTATTGTGTCTGAATATAATGCTGGAATCACACTCCACCCATGTGGGATAATGCCGAGGGTCAGATTCATGGCCTCACACTTGCATAGCAGATACTTTTTCACAGAGCTTTTCATGGGTCACACCCACACATACCTCCTGTCTCTAAATCCTTTAAATTTTAGTACAGGAAGAATTCCCTGTAACTTAGGAAGGCTTCTGATGATGTGTCTCTTCAGTGGATATCAACCTCGGCATTTCTGCCTTGTCCTAATCTCTAGAGATGCAGAATTCTGTTTTTACTGGGCCTCTGGGGTGTCAGAAAAGAGTTCTTAGTCATCTTTTTCAGTTTTCATACCATATTCACTATCTTTCCTTTACTCCCTGCAGGGTTCAGAAGAAAAGAATTCCGTGGGAAGCTGGCTATTGCGATCACCGCCAACTTCATAAACAGGAACAGCACCGCTGAGGCAAAGGTGGAAGAGATTAGCGGTGTGGCTTTCATCTTCAATCAAAAATTTTTTCAGGACCTTCGAGAAGAAACAGGTGGGACCTTCACCTTTTTTCCAAATCAGGTTCTACCCTGTGCTTTCAAACACAAAGAGAGGAGCAGTCGGCTTCTCCAGCTCTCACGACCCAGGAGACTTGGGGCTAAGGTGGGAACAGGAATGTCTTCCTAGGCTAATAAGGGTGAGGTTTCCTTCAAGGTCAGGCAGGGCTGTGGAAGTGGAACACAAAAATAGATAAACATCCGGTTTGAGTCAGCCTCAGTCATCCTTTATTATATGGATAATAAAACTGATGATTACCAATGCCTGGGGGACACTCACCTGGGCCCAGGTAAGTTTTCCATTACCCAGTATCACTCTAACTACACCTACTCTTTGGGTTCTCATTACTGCAAGATATACTTCAGCAAAAACAACCAGGAAACCTTGAAGAAATAGAGGGGAAAACACAGGACCTCAAGGCCACAGTGAAGCATCCTGGGTGGAGAATGAGTTCAGGAGCATGGACTATCCCAGAAGGCTTTGCTGGTAGTGGGATGGAGGATGAGAGGCTAGGATTTCAAGGGTTTTATTCTCTAGCTGGTGAATTTAAATCATAAAAGCAGAATTTTTACAGCCTGGGAAGAGAATGAAAGAAAGAAAAAGGAAGGAGGGGTTGGAGCGATAGCACAGCAGGTAGGGCATTTGCCTTTCACACGGCCGACCCAGGTTCGATTCCCAGCATCCCATATGGTCCCCTGAGCACTGCCAGGAGTAATTCCTGAGTACACAGCCAGGAGTAACTCCTGTGCATCGCTGGGTGTGACCCAAAAAGCAAAAAAAAAAAAAAAAAAAACCACCAAAAAATAAAGGAAGGAAAATCAAGTCAACAAGTTAGTCCCAATGGATCAAAGATCCAATCTGTCAGTATCCATAAGATAGCAGATGCCCGGGAGTGGGGACAGAGGCTGCTGTCAGTGTAGCTGGCCTTGTGCTTGACTTAGATGTCATAGAAGGGGGAGCCCTATTGAAAGGGGTGCCTTGGCCGTGAAAGCTTTAGGTAAAAATTTGCATCATGAGAAATGAAAGCTCTGGGAGCTTTGAATGCCCATTACTTGGCAGAGATTGAGTGACCCGTATGCATCATGGGATGTACTTTCTGCATTGCCCCCTCTCAAAGTGTCTCACCATTCAGTTTACATGTGTGGGGGAGGGCAGCGGGGGAAGGTGAGGAGGCTACACCCAGATAAGCCATTCTAATCAGGTGGTCAGCCTGTGCTTGAGGTCATTGTGAGATTCAAGGAGCAGTCTGAGGAGCAAGCCAGTAACCTGGGGTAGACCTAAAGAGGTGGGGTGCTTTTGTGCTGGGTGCCCTTAGCCTGTTCCCAGGAGGGATGTGCAAGGAGCAGGACACTCACCCAGGAGACCCCAGTGTTTCCACTATGGACCCTGAGAAAAAACATTAACTCCATCATTTACTCAGCAAATATTTATCCCCTGCTGACTATGCCCCTGGATGATTGAAGAGGCTGGGATACAGCAGTGGGAAAAACCAATAAAATCCCTCTCCTGGAGCTTATGGTGAAGACGATGGATAAGAAGCAAAGGCAAGGGCCAGGATGTATCTCAGTGATAGAGCACTTGCCTTGCACATGTGGGGCCCTGAGTGTTCCCTCTCTTTCTCTCTCTCTCTCACTCGCTGGCTGTCTTGCTCTCTGTCTCACTCCCCCCCCTTTCTCTCTCTCTCTCTCTCTCTCTCTCTCTCTGCCCTCTCACTGACTCCTCTCTCTCTCTCTCTCTCTCTCTCTCTCTCTCTCTCTCTCTCTCTCTCTCTCTCTCTCCTCTCTCCTCTCTCCTCTCTCCCTCTCTGCTCTCTCTGTGGTTTTAGGAAATGGAAAAAAAATAAAGGAGAGCTGGGGGGAAGAAGGCCATAAGCCTGCCCTCCATGAGCAACTGGAAACAATTCCAGGTCTTTTCCTTTCTTCTTAAGCCTGGTTAATAAAACATCTACTTCTCCTTGATTTAATAACAGCATTAAATCATGTCTTGATACTAAAAGTAAATCATCCATACCTAGCATTTCCCAGTGCAGGAGTTGGTCTTCATTTTCCTACTCTCGGTCATTATTTCCACCTGCACCTTTGCTTTCTACCTCGCTCCAGATCTCCTCAGTGTCCCCACCCTGAACATTCTGCTACTCTCATTTGCCGTCACCTTTCACACACTCTCCGACTGCAGCCTCGTCCCCCTGACAGTCTTCAGCAAAGCGAGCTGCAGAACAGATAGTTCACTCAACGGATGCACTATCTCTGCCTGCGAGTGCAACCGGAGATTGGCAGGCTGTGGCTGGCCACATGGTTTTGAGCTCAGAATGGTTGTAATAGTTCTGAATAACTAAAGGAAAAAAAAAAGGGAGCAAATTTTGTGAGAAATGACGATTGCATGATTTGAACTTTGAGACTCACTTTAAAAAAAAAAGGACTGGTGTGTGATCACACCCATTTGCTTAGGTCATTACTTCTGGCTGCTCTCACAGTACATGGTTATGACATGGACCCCCAGTGGCCACAATGCCCCAAATATTTAGTCTGGTTCTTTTCAGAAGACATTGCTGACCTCCCGTTTAAGAGCTTGCAGTTACTTGCTATTGTAGATTATTTGCTATTGCAGGTTTCTTTGGATTGGGGTGTGGGAGCTTCTAATTAGTGCTTAGAGGGTCCCAGGGGCCACTCCCAAGGATACTCAGCCAACTGGCAGAAGATTCAATGCTAGGGCCCAGCGATTTGGTGCTGCATTGGCCCAGCAAGGCCAGCGGGGGCCCTGCCAGGTGGACAGAGCTGGGGAAGATGTGAAGGCCTGTAATTCTCAGCTTCACACTGGATCCTGGTGCCTGTGAGGCCAGTGCCCTGACCCCTGGCCTCTCTCCAGCTGGACTGGATCATTTCATAGTTTCCTAAGGATGAGATTCATTGTGAGCCAGCCCTCCCTGGTCTTCATGGTGTCTGTCCATTGTCTGACCTTCGGATTTCATCATGATTGCAGTATTTTTTTTTTAAAAGTATTTCCTTCCGGAGGCTGGAGCGATAGCACAGCAGGTAGGGCATTTGCCTTGCACATGGCCAACCCGGGTTCGAATCCCAGCATCCCATATGGTCCCCCGAGCACCACCAGGAGTAATTCCTGAGTGCAGAGCCACGAGTAACCCCTGTGCATTGTCAGGTGTGACCCAAAAAGGCAAAAAGAAAAAAGTATTTTCTTCCATCATATTACAACCTTTTGAATGATTTAAGAATTCTCCAACCCTCCCTTTCCCTTCAAACACAAGAAAATAAATGCTTAAATAAAGCGCCAAATATAAATGATGGCCGGACATGAAGTGTGTTTTTCCACATGTTTCAATGCACTTCCTTTCCATTTGCCTTGGCCGTCACCTTTGGCTATTGTTTCTCAGCAGTGACCCTCGCACAGTGACAGCAATGAATTTCCTCAAATTCTCTGGGGGGCCCTCAGCATTGATGGCTGTTTCCTATTTAACAGCAATAAAGGGGTTCCTATGGTTACTCGGCACTCCTCTGTGTTAACTGATAAGTTGCTTCAGATCTTTCTTTTCCTGCAGCGACGAATCCAGGGATTTTCAAACTGAATCCTAGATGGGAATCACCTCAGGCCTTGTAAAAGCACATGTTGCTGGACCCACTCCTAAAGTTTCAGATTTCTTAAGTGAAAGTGGGACCCTGATAATTTGTGTTTCTGGTGAATTCTCAGGAGATCTTCTGGTGGGAACTCCACTTTGAGAAGCTCTGAGCATATCTATGCATAGCTAAGGTTCTAATGCAGAAACCAGATTGAAAGATTTACACACACACACACACACACACACACACACACACACACACACACACACACACACACACACACAACGTGGGGCTAGGAAAAGCAAAAGCAGATTAACCTGAGGCTTGAAGTTTGGACAGTGTGACCACCTCTCTGGGTGAAGCTGCCTCACTGCATTCTCTTGGCTCTGACTGGGTCAAAGCAGAACCTTCTAGAATACTTTTGCACTGAGAGGGGCTCAGACAGTACCAGCCATGAAGGCTGTGCAGAATAACCCATTCCAACCTCCTGTCCCCTTGGTCTTCATTACCCTACTTAACACACCCACCCACTTTATGATGTTTCTCTGCTATTTTCTGTACACGTGGTGGGTGTTCCTCAGTTGTTCATGCTCACCTTTCTCCCTCGTGAGTAAACTGGGTTTCCTTGAAAAACTACTGTTATGTCCATTAGTTGTTATGTCACTCTCTCTGCTGGGCACAAAACCAGCCTCCTTACTCCATTTCTTTGAAGCAGTTCTCTAGACCGGGCTGGTGGACGTCCATCCCAACTAAATTGGTTCCTTGTCAATAAACCCCTCTGTTCTCTTCGGTTCCTGTGCTTTTCTTAGATGACGGTAGAAAGTGCAAAGAAGATATAAGCCATCCCTCTAACTTGAGTATTTCCTACCATGGCCTTCCTCACACACTAGGGGAATGTCAGAAGCATCCCTTGGCTTGGTCTGCAGAATTCACGCAGCCCTTTTGCATCTCTGGCCCTGGGCAGAGCACAGTGAATGGCACTCAAGTTAGACAGACTTTAGCTTAGACCCCAGCTTTGTCATTTCTTTTTTTTTTTTTTTTTTTTTTGCTTTTTGGGTCACACCTGGTGATGCTCAGGGGTTATTCCTGGCTCTGCACTCAGGAATCACTCCTGGCGGTGCTCAGGGAACCAAATGGGATACTGGGAATTGCTTGGGTCAGCTGCGTGCAAGGCAAATGCCCTACCCACCGTGCTATCACTCCAGCCCCCCGCTTTGTCATTTCTTAACTGCCATGTCCTGGGCAGCTCTGAGCTTTTCTGCAGCGTGCGCTTAGCCCTAACTTAGAAATTCTAGCTCATATCCCTAACAACTTGGTGTTTTAATCATATTACACTGTTTTATGCTCCTCAAACCAAGATAATGCTGCTTGCCAATGATATCTCAATCAAACTAGTCCCTTTGTGGGACTCTGAAAGCTAGTTGTGTTGAGTGGGGCCATTTCTGGCGCTCGGTTTAATCTTTTCCAGCCTTGAATGTCTTGAAGATAGGTCTACCACAAATATTCTGCAAGATAAATTACAAGGCCTGCAAGGGACAAAGCCAAGGTTCTGGCACACAGAAGGTGCTGCGGAAGAAATCCTGAGCCTGTGATGGTTTCTCTTTGCAGGGATTGATCTGGAGAATATTGTTTATTACAAAGATTACACCCACTATTTCGTCATGACGGCCAAGAAGCAGAGTCTGCTGGACAAAGGTGTCATCATTAACGTATGTATCTCTGGGCAGTTTCTGCAGGCATGAGTGTGGCCATTGTCCTGCCCGACCATGTAATTGGGAGAAGAAAGGGACCACTGCCTGTCCCTTAGGAGCCGGCTGAGGTGTGCACACAGCCTGCGTGGCGGGTGCAAGCCTTTCACCCAGGTGCGAGTGAGTGCGGCTGGGTTTTCTCCTTCCCTGTCTCATTCCGCACTGCCCCCTGTTTCTGGAGGTCGCTCATTGCTGTGAGGCCACTGGCAGCTCTTGTCCTAGTGGTGCGAATGAGACATTCTCACTCATGAATGTCACAGTGTGGCCACGGCCACTCTGTCATTTAGGAGGGACAGCTCTCAGCTCCTACAGTCCAGAACTTGACTCCGGATTGTGAGTAAGCTGCCTAGCCTTTCTGAGCTGTAATCCTATCTGCAGGAATAGGAATAATGGCTTCTCTCTGAAAGAGCCATTCACGGGACCGAATGAATCCAGGTCCAAACTAAGCCTCCTCAGAGCACAGTGCAGCGGGTTGATAGGTCCCCGCTCCCGCCCCCAACCCCCCACGGTTTCTATGCCTGGTTCCGACACCTGCTCTAGTGTCCTGCTGGCTGCCTGGCTTCTGCTTCCCGCCTTGGCATCTGGATGCTGAAAGAGAAGACAGGGTTGGAGGGAAAGAGCATGCGGAGTGGAGAGCCCCGGGCTGGGAGCTCCTGGGATTGGGTGTCCAGCCCTCCCAGAGCCCCTGTCCTGGCCTCTGCTGCAGCTGCCGTGGCTTCCAGATACGGCTCTTGCAGCCTGAGGTTGGCCGCTATCCGGCAGTGGGCCATGACCCAGGCGGCGTGGATGCCCATTCATTACTGCTTGTCACAGAAGAATGTGCCTCTCCTCCTGCCAGCTTATGTGGGCAGCCCGCCAGGTGGCATTAGTAACCCAGCCCTCCCCGGGGCCTCCTCCATCAGCCGGCTCTATGCTGGGAGCCTGCGTTGCCAGCCAGGCGGTTGTGGATTGGGGGCGGGGGGGGGGGGGTAACAGGGCACACACAAGTAGAGTGGGATGAAGTTGATGACTGAGCACAGCCAGCAGACCTGTGAGTGATATCTGCCCCCCTGCAGTGTGTGTGTGTGTGTGTGTGTGTGTGTGTGTGTGTGCGTGCACGCACACACATCATTGTCTCTCCTCTGCATTCAGCCCTCACAAAGTGACCCAAACTCTGTTTGGGGCTTCCAAAACCAGAGAGTGATGTGCTCTGTGGGCCTGGGGCTGTAGGTGTAGGGTGGGTACCTTGATAGAAGAGGAGCTGGGGGGCCGGAGCGATAGCACAGCGGGTAGGACATTTGCCTGGCATGTGGCCGACCCAGGTTCAATCCCCGGCATCCCATATGGTCCCCCAACACTGCCAGGAGTAATTCCTGAGTGCAGAGCCAGGAGTAACCCCTGAGCATTGCTGGGTGTGACCCAAAAGGAGGAACTAGAAGATTCCTATCAGTCCAGGTGGGGAGGGGGCACTGAGTTTGGTGAAGTTGGACTCGAGGTTCCTGTTCCCCCTGCTGAGTCCTGCTGGGATGCTGTTTCCAGGCAGGGCGTGGACCCCAGCAGCCCACGGCTCATGCTGCATTGGCTCACCCTTCTCCATGCTCCCATCAAGGGTTTCTGTCATGAGGCAGGGGGCAGACATGACTGGTCACCCCATGATAGGGGTTGGGGGGTGGAGTAGGGAGGCTCAGGCTCCAGTTTATCCTTCCCTTCAGAGACCCCTGGGAGCACTGTGTGCCAGCCAGGGAGTCCTAGTCTAGAGGGACATGGGAGAACCAGATCCACCTTTGGCTCGGGAGCTATGGCCTGTGCCTCTGCGCAGGGCCCAGGCAGCCTCTGGGGCAGCTGCACCAGCTGGGCGCTGAGCCTCTGTTCAAAGCTGCTTGTGTGGCCCTACCTGGGAGTCTCTCTGCTTCTCCCCCCTGGCCAGCTTAGCCTTCTCCGGGCACACCCAGCAGGCAGTGTTGCGTGCAGGTTTGCTGGCCCTGCTTAGCCGTTCCTGCCCGGCTCTGGCCTCCTTTCCATGGCTGCTAGTGGGCTGGAACCTCTTCCCAGGGAAGTCTCTGAGCTGCAGCTGGGTCCTCCTTGCTCTCCCTCCCAGTGAAGTTTGGCCCAGCCCCAGGTCGCTGCTGTGGGTCCCCTGCAGGCCACGGGGGTTTCTTCCTGGGTGTCAGGGTCAGCACAGCATTGCCTGCGTCCACCCCTCACCTCCTGGTGCTCTCAGGAGAGGCTCCAGGCAGGCCCCCTACAGCTTCTGCCCAGCTCCGTGGAGGAAGTGGGGGAGGCTGCTCTGTACATTGGATTCTCCCCCCACCCGCCCCTGTCTGTTTTGCTGCTCCCCTCTCCGTGGCCACTTCTCATGCTAGCATCCAGACCCTTTAGATTCCCAGGCCCAGAGGAAACGGGACACCCACTCCTTCATCCAGTCTTTTGGCATTTCATTTCACCGAAACGTGCCCTGAGAACCAGCCACATGAGGTTCACTACTTTGTTTGCCATCAGCTGGTTCATGGGCATGCTGTTTGTTACAACACAATGTCATCTGACGAAATTCCTACGTGAGGACCGTTCTTTCAGGTTTCAGTGCCAGGAAAGTAATTGCCTCCCTGAAGGAATGTTGGTGCTTCCTTCTTTCTGATAAGGAAAGGCCTGTAGCCTGTCACATTTCCCTTTGGCCCTGGTTGCCAGGAAGCTTGAAGCCAGCGTAGATGCTTGATCACAATCGTATTAACTCACAGCTGATTCCCTTGAGCTTCGTTCTCGAGCTCTGTTTTCAGGAGCCTCCCATAGGACCCCATCCAAGTCCTGTCACCCAGACGTGGGCATGCAGACTCCACCCGGGTGGGGGGCAGATGGCTGCACTGGGCTCTGTGCTCTCCCCTCTCAGGACTACATCGACACGGAGCGGCTGCTTTGTGCAGATAATGTGAACCAGGAGAACCTGCTTTCCTATGCCCGAGAGGCTGCTGACTTCGCCACCAACTACCAGCTGCCATCGCTGGACTTTGCCATAAACCACTACGGGCAGCCGGACGCGGCCATGTTCGACTTCACCTCCATGTATGCCTCTGAGAATGCGGCCTTGGTGCGGGAGCGCCAGTCACACCGGCTGCTGGTGGCTCTGGTCGGAGACAGTTTGCTTGAGGTACCATCTGCCTGTGAACTCCTGGTTCTGATGGATGGGAGATCCCTCCCCAGGGGATCATGGGCTCTCGGCCAGTCCAAGGCTTCATCCCCAGTCCAGGGACATGATTCAAACAGAGCTCAGGCCATGCATGTGCAAGACACAGGGTTTGATCCCCAGTAGCCTTTGGCACCCCCTCCATTCCCATGCACCACTGGATGTGGTCCCTACAGGGAGGGAGGGAGGGAGGGAGGGAGGGAGGAAGGAAGGAAGGAAGGAAGGGAGAGAGAAAGAGAGCGAGAAAGAGATCGAGAAAGAGAGACAGAGAGAAAGAAAGACTTTCTCTGGAGGGATGGTGGAGCAAGCAGGATACTTGCCTTGCACTTAACCAACCTAGGTTTAATCCTCAGCATCTCACATGGTTCTCCTGGACCCACCAGGAGGGATCCCTGAGCACCCCCAGGGGTGGACCCACTTCTCAACCCCCACGGAAAGAATGAGATTTTGCCTTCTCTGAGTACTGTGCTGTTCTTCCTGGGCCATTGCCCCTGATGTAGACTCTCCAGCTGTCAGTTCTGCGTGCTGGTGGTGTAGCCTGAAGGGTGCCCCATCAACTTTCATCCCTCCTTGCCTCTGTGGGCCTAGTTGGCCCTGAGGGATGGCCGGCTGGAAGGTTTCAGAGTCCAGCAGGGTAGTTATGTTCCATTTCCTTTTGCAGCCGTTTTGGCCCATGGGCACTGGCTGTGCCCGAGGCTTCCTGGCAGCCTTCGACACGGCCTGGATGGTGAGGAGCTGGAACCAGGGCACGCCTCCCCTGGAGCTGCTGGCTGAAAGGTGAGCATGTGCCCGGGGTCCTCCAGGCTCAGCTCGGGAGGAACAGGGCCGGATATGCCTTCTAGTGGCCTTGCCCAGTGCTGTACCTGCAGGGTGTCCCCAAGTAATGTGGCAACCACGGGAGGGGTCCATGTCTCCTGAGCACCACGTGAGAGACACCCACTCACCCCGCCCCTCAAAAAAAAAAAACAACAATTGGAAGAAAAGAAAAGCAGAACAGAAGTTCGGGCAGGAGAGGGTTTGAGACTGTCTGACTCAGTGACCCCAAATCCAGAAAACGATGGTTTCTGCCTATGGCAGTGCTCCAGGCCCACCCTGCTGGGACCTGCTCCCAGCTGCTGGCCACGTGGCTGGGCTGGAAGAAGTCGGGGATGGTGGGTGGGGGACAGGCCTCTGTGGGTCTTGGGTGTGGAGGCCCGTGGAGGGAGGCTGGCCACAGGTGGCCGCGTGGCTAAGTGGTAGTTGTCGCAAAACCACCGGTGGCTGTGCCACTGGCTCAACGCCGTGTCCTGCCGGGAGGACGGGAGGCTGCCAGGGTGGACTCTTGGACACTGCCCTCTTGGGCCCCTTTGCAGACAGAGCCCTCAGGCATTGCGGGAAGGATTCCACAACACGCCCCCTCCAGTTCCCCTCTGCATCACCCCAAAGGCCTGGAGAGCAGGAAAAAGAGGCAGGGACAGAAGCCTGAGGTGGCCAGAGTAGCCCCTGACCTCTGAGTTCTGTCTCCCCACAGAGAAAGTCTTTACCGGCTGTTACCTCAAACAACCCCAGAGAACATCAACAAGAACTTTGAGCAGTACACGCTGGACCCAGGGACTCGGTACCCGAACCTCAACTCCAACTGTGTCCGGCCCCACCAGGTGAGTCCTTGCCTGAGGCCTCTTCAGTGTCACCCTGCACTGAGGGCTGAAAGGGGGGATCCCCAAAACCTCAGTGCATCGCTGAGACTGTGGCCACTGTACCTCTGAGGCTTAGTTCTCTCTCTCGAAGACACCCAAGAGACACCCCAAGCACCCCGAGAGACCCAGAGAGGAGCAGCCTCTCTGCCAGCCCCAGGGGAGCGGGCTGGCCTGGAGCACAGGCCCTACCTGCTCCCATTCCTCTGTGCCTGCCGCTGCCTTGCAAACCCCACGTTGCACGTATTGAGTCTCTGTGCCCACTCTGCACCTAGAGTTGGTTTTTTCTCCTCCTTGTGACTTGGGAAGAATCAG
The DNA here is from genome assembly GCF_027595985.1 of Sorex araneus. Classification (NCBI taxonomy): domain Eukaryota; kingdom Metazoa; phylum Chordata; class Mammalia; order Eulipotyphla; family Soricidae; genus Sorex; species Sorex araneus. The sequence continues at coordinate 113,888,555 of NC_073307.1, forward strand.
GAAAGTCCCAGCCTCTCCAGTTTCAAAGGATGGTGTAAATTTTTTAATTAGCCATCACCACACTCGCATACTTGAGTCTCCCCCGGAACATACCTGGGTGAGTAATTGAGGTGCTCTGTCTCTGGCGGCCTGCAAAGCTTGTGCCCTTCATGCCCAGCATTGTGTCCAGCAGAAGAGGAAGAGACCATCTGGATGAGGGGTGGGTTGGTCCAGAGGCCCTGAGCTAGGCCTTGGGGCACATCCTGACCAGGCCTGGGGTCTCTCTCGCCCACAGGTACAGCACCTGTACATCACCAAGGAGCTGCATCACTTCCCTCTGGAGAGAGTGGCCTCCATGAGACGGTCTGTCGGCCTCTCCCGGCGGGGTAAGCACCTACCGAGGGCCCTGGCAGGCGGTGGGTGGGGCTCTGTGCATCAGAGGCCTGCTGGGTGGGCCCCGGAGCCCACCTGGTGCTTGAGTACTGTGTTTAATGTGGGTCACATTCAAGTGACCTGTGGTTTGATCTCTCTGGTTCGTGCTTTTCTGCCCCTCCTGCTGCCACTCTGGGTATCTTGTCTCCCAGAGTGGCAGCTCCATGAGCTCCATGAGCTTCCCTTTTCCTTGCTCTTCCAGGGCCTCGCCCAGCACTGGGTACGAGATCTGGCTCTGTGGCAGAGGAACAGGCAACTGAACCAATGAGGCTCCAGCCCCTGGCTTTGCCGAGCCCGCCTTGCTAAAGTCCTTTCTGACCTCTTGCTGGCCAGATCTTGTCTCTCCTCCTTGGTTTCGGGTGAACATAGCCTACTGAGCCGTGCACCCACGCCACATGTCACAAACTGTGTCATGCAAGCACAGTGGATGGTTCTAGACTCTTCCCCTTCCTATCCCCCTTTCTTTCTGCTGTCCTGGAATACTGGCCTCTGTCTGAGGGATCCCTGGATTCCCACTGGGACTCTCGCTTTGGGAAGTACTCCCAGCCCCTGCCATCTCAAGTCTCACCTGCCCTTGTGTTCCCACATCACCTGCTCCTCTGCCACCGCAGCACCCCATCGGCTGCTCTCTGCGTCTGTCTGCCCCAGAATCCCTGGTGTCTCCGGGGCATGACCAAAGAGGGTCTTAGGAACCCTGCTCCGAGAGGGGATGCTTCCTGTGGGCATTCTGCCCTCCTGCCAAGACCATCATCCAGCTCCTTTGGAGGCAGCACTCGGGCTGGGCCTCTGTCTTGATTGCTGTTCCCGCCGGTCTCCACCCAATGGAGAGGCAGTGGCGGGAATTCTCAGGATTCTGCCCAGGTGTCCCCAGGGTGCTTCACCATGGTCCGTCTCCCTCACCCCCACAGAGTCAGACATCAGGCCCAACAAACTCCTCACCTGGTGCCAGCAGCAGGCCGAGGGCTACCAGAATGTCCGCATCACCGACCTGACCACGTCCTGGCGCAGTGGCCTGGCTCTGTGTGCCATCATCCACCGCTTCCGGCCCGAGCTCATGTGAGTCTGGGGTCCTGCCAAGCGAGCCCCACACGGCTCCAGAGAAGTAGGAGAAACCAGGGCTGGTCTGTAGACATAGCAGCTCAGAGCTGGCTCCAAGTTTTATCTTTGCCTATGTCAGAGTTCAGGTTGTCTGTAAGTTCTTTGCCCATGATAATCTACCGATGGCTCTGTCAGCAGTGTGAAGGCCTCCAAAGCACTCAGACTCTGACCCCCTTCCCCCCACCCACACACTCACACCCTTTGCCACACGGTCCCCGGAATTGGAACATTTACTTCTTGGAGCACTACCTTCAAAGAGGAATTATGAACAAGACATAATTCTGGGGATCCATTTGATAATCCAAATAAATTATCTTTGTGGCCCAGATCAACTGGGCAAGTTGTCAAGCTTCTGAGATGTTTTTTTTTTTTAAAATCTATGGATCAGCAATTGTGGCCTTTAGGAAGATCTGATTTTGTTTGTGATGTTGAAAGCGCAAAATATTCATTGGTGTTCGATTTTAATCACCAGCCACATTACCTCATGCCTGAAAGCAGGGTTGCCCAAAAGGCTGAAAGGAAACTAATCAAAAGATTATCTGTTCTTGGGGGGTATAGCAATAGCACAGCTGCTTGGGTGTTTGTCTTGGATGCAGCCAACCCAGGTTCAATCCCGGCATCCCATATGGTCCCCGAGCACCTCCAGGAGTAATTCTTGAGTGTGGTGCCAGGAATAAGCCCTGAACATTGTCAGATGTGTCCCCCCCAAAAAACAAAAAAAGAAAACTTATCAGTTCTTTTAGGAAGTTAGGCTGTCTGTCTACAAAAGGGAACAGGACTCTCACTCTTTTTGGTTATATATAACTTGATTATCTTCTTAGGGGAAAACCACATTGGTTTTGCAATCAAAGGGGGAAAAGTGGGGACTTGAGAGTAAACACATAGTAGCACTTACCTTGCATGCACCCAACTCAGGATTGATCCCTCACATCACATATGGTCCCCGAGAACTTCTAGGAGGGGTCCCTGAGCACCGAGTCAGGAGTAAACCCTGAACACCACTAATATGGCCAAAAAGAAAAGGAAAGGAAAAAAATTAAAGTAAAAAACTTTAAGTCAAAGCAAAATTGCTCATACATTTTCCAAGCTCATACACTTTCATTTTTTGCTGCTTTAACCCAGGCAGTATTGACATTCTTATGGACCCAAATGTGACTTGGCCTCACACTGTGTGCAGGAGGGTTAGCCTCTCCCCAGAGCCTCCCTGTGTGTGTATGTGTGTGTGTGGGGGGGGGGTATTAGGGCCAAGTCAGGGGTCCCTGTACCTTCATTCTCGCCCCACACCCTGCCCACACCATAGTTTACTCGACTCCGCCCGCTCTGTCTCCTCATCCTGAACTTGACTTTGCATCTGTAGCAATTTTGACTCTTTGAGAGAGGAAGATGCTGTGGAGAACAACCAACTGGCATTTGATGTGGCCGAGCGTGAGTTTGGCATCCCCCCGGTGACGACAGGGAAAGAGATGGCATCCTCCCAAGAGCCCGACAAGCTCAGCATGGTCCTGTACCTCTCCAAGTTCTACGAGCTCTTCCGGGGCACCCCGCTGAGGCCTATGGGTAAGGACCTGCTTGTGGTGAGGCGTGACTCTCCCCCATACCCTTGGCCTTCTGCACGTCACACTGCTGTCTTCCTCTCAGGGAGGGTGCCAGACCCTACGGCCACTCTAGGAACAGATAGGGCTGGAGGTCCCCAACCAGCCCAGTGTGTGTTGGTGGCTCTGAGGGGAAGCTGGGCTGAGGGCCTCCTCCTGCCTTGTCGTGGGGGAATCGCTTGTTGACTGCTTCCTCCCGGGCACTCTTTGACATTGAGAGGTGAGGGAATTGATTCAGAGCGACTTTATTGCAACAGCACCCCGCAAAAGCCCCAGGGTTAACAGCTATGTCCACCTCTCATTGTGCCTTTTTATTTCCAAACAGATTCTTGGAGCAAAAACTACCAAGAAAATGCTGACCCTGACGCGGCCAAGTCATCCCTTACCCACAATTATCTCAACCTCACGTTTCCCAGGAAAAGGACTCCACGGGTAAGTTGCTGCCTGGGCTTTTGTTTCTCCCTGCACGTGCACAGGGCAAGGGCGAGAGAGAGAGTCTCCCTCCGCCTGATGAGTTCCATGGTGGGTGGCTGTCTGGCCGTGTTTGTGAGTCTCCCCTTCCTCCGCACAGCTCATTTCAGTGATTTAGAAGCAGTTGTAGGATGAGCTTCGGGGAGGGTTGAGAGGACAGGCTGGTGAGCATTTGCAAAAATAAATCAGATTAGTGCTGCCTCCAAGGGGAAAGGGATGCAATTTCTCACTTCGTTAAGCAGTTTAGATCTGGAACATGATGACCATGTTATTCATGTTGGGTGTATGTGTGTGTGTGTGTGTGTGTGTGTGTGTGTGTGTGTGTGTGTGTGTGTGTGTGTGTGTTATGCTTACTCACTCTCCTTTTTCTTTTTCTTTTTTTTTTTTTTGTTTTTTGCTTTTTTTGAGGAGGGTGGTCACACTCACCAATGCACAGGGGTTACTCCTGGCTCAGGCACTCAGGAATTACTACTGGCAGTGCGCAGGGGACCATATGGGATGCTGGGACTCAAACCCGGGTCAGCCATGTGCAAAATAAATGCCCTACCCACTGTGCTATTTCTTCCGCCCCTCCATTAATTCTTTTTTAATTCATTGGTTCAATAGAAGATTATTAGACCTCACTGTATGCCAACTTTAAGGCTGAATATTTTATTTTTGAGGTGAGAAGCAAGCATAGAAGGAGTAATTGTTGCTTTTGAAGCACTCAGAGCCTTAGAAGTCGGTTCCCAAAGTTCCCTATTTCATTACACTTTCCATCATATTGTGACGTCCCCCCCCCCAATGTCTTGAAGTCAAACAAAATACTGGAAGTTTCCATTGTAAAGTAGTTGGGTCCAAATAGCCTGATAAAAGGGTTATTTTGAAAGTTGAATAAGGGACATCCAAGCATCCCTGGAGAAATGAAAACTGTTCGTGGGCTCCTCTGTTTGCTCACCCTGATGTGGAGCGGTGGGGTTAGCGGGCAGTGCTCTGATGCTCAGTCTGGATGCCAAAGGCCCCATGGGAAATGGTCACTCTGCTTGAAGGCTGGACGTCCCAGCCAGCCCCGCCAGCCCTTCATTTCTTCTAAGCACAGCCTGGCCACGTGGCCTCCTTATCTTCCCTTCCCTGGGCCGTGTGGGCTCTGGTCACTTTTTCCACTGGGGCTGGGTGCCTGGAATGCCGGCGTGGCCATGCTTTCCCCAGGATGTGTTTGTACCGCTCTGCCCTGCCCTGACCAGCGGCAGGTCGGGCTCCCAGTGGGGGCAGCAGGAAGGTGGGGGTGTCTCTCGGTTCCCAGCAGAGAGGCAGCATCCCAGCTGCACCCAGCCTCCCTGGCCCCTGCCGCTCCCCAGCTGTGCAGCACATGCCCTCAAAGGGAAAGCTGTCGTTACACCAGCAACATCCACCTCAGATGCACGCAGTCCTGTCCCCAGCAAGGAGGCGAGGGTCCGGCTGCCGAGCCAGCCCCACGTGGCCTGCCTTTGCCCTGCTCCGGGATCTCCCACCCCTGAGCCTGCTGCTGGGACCCCCGGGCATGTGTAATCGTGCTCGCCACGCCTGTTTTTAAAGAGAGAACCGGGAGAGCTCCCTGCTTCTTGGGTGGGAGTGAGCAGGGGGGTGGGCTAGGAAGGCCAGGGCACATTCTGCCTCAGACATCTCTGAGCTGCCCACACAGTCTCCGCTGCTCAGGGCAGGGGGCAGGATCCCAAGGCAAAGCTCCTGCTCCCCCTTCCTCCGTCTGTCCTACTGTTGTATCAGATACTCTTAGGGTTGGGAGTCCCACTGGCAACCATTCTTTCCACAAGCAGAGTTTCCGTTCCCATGTGCTCCTGGGCAGACATGGATGGTATTTGCTTGAGATGAAACTGCTCTCACACTCACACAGACTTGTGCACACAGTCACACACTCTCTATTTATGCACAGACTCTCACATTTATGCACACCTCGTGCACACCCTCAGACCCGCCCCCTCACACACACACACTCCCCTCACCCTGCAGGGTTCCCCAAGAACCATGTCAGTGCTCTTAGACAGACAACCCCCTCCTTGATATGGGTTCATGTGTCCCCTTGGACTGGAGATGCCACTGGACCGTGCATGAAGCTTCATCCCCACAGCACACACATTCTCTGTGCATAGAGGCATATGAATCTGACCCCAGCCTCTTCCTCCACCCCTGCCTCTCCCTCACTGACTTGCTGAGGAGCCCCTGGACATGGCGATGGGACAGCCATGTCCATTCACTTCCTGGCCTCTTAATCTGAGGAGAACTCACTGTTTTTCTATGTAGTCAGATGCCAACCTCTCTCCCTCCGTGGCCCGGGGAGACAGCTGAAGTGTTCAAACATTTGCCAGACATGCAATGCCTGAGGCCCCGAGTTCAAGCCCCAGCAACCGGTGACCCCCTGAGTGTCGCCGCTCCACCAGGCCACCCAGTACTAGGGGGCCTGGGCAGTGCTGGGTGTGGCCCAAATGAAAGAAAATATTTCTCCTTCTTGGGTTTCACTGTTCGTGTTAAAATCGCTCCTCCCTAATTTTATCTTCCTGGTGGCAAGGAGGTAAAATTAAACGACTTTCCTCCTTCAAAGACCTTGTTTACTTTTACAGAGAGTAACGGCCTCGTCCGTGCCAAGAGGGTTGTCTTGGAGAGGGGTAAACTGTTGGGGCTGGAAGGCTCTGAAGAGAGCAACGGTTATGCCTGGGGAAAGGAGAAGAATTCAGGGACTAAACTTTTTCCTCCCCTTCCTCCTCCTCCTCCTCTTCCCCTTTCTTCTCCTTCTCCATCTTCATCTTTTCCTTCCTCTTTCATTTTAACTTTCACCCCCCTTCCCTGCCCTCTGCTGTAGTTGCTATGATAACTGGGTGGGGCGGAGGGGGCCCTCACACACTCTTGGTGGTGAAGCTCACCCGTTCTGCCTCGGGTTTGCGGGGGGATCACGCTGTACTTGTAGGGCTTTCACACACTCACTCTTCAGTTAATAGAGATCGCACATCTGGCTAAGCACAGCTGGGAGTGCCCTGTGGAGCCCAGGATAGCAGCCAGGAGAGCTCTGCAGGGCCAGGGCAGCATGTGGCTCATGCTATGACACTGTCACTGTCATCCCGTTGCTCATCGATTTGCTCGAGCGGGTACCAGTAACGTCTCCATTGTGAGACTTGTTGTTACTGTTTTTGGCATATCGGATACACCACGGGTAGCTTGCCAGGCTCTGCCATGGGGGTGAGATACTCTTGGTAGCTTGCCAGGCTCTCCGAGAGGGATGGAGCAACCCAGGTTGGCTGCGTGAAAGGCAAATGCCCTGCTGCTATGCTATCGCTCCAGCCCCCTGCTATGACACAGGAAATGGAATTTGCCTCATTATTGCCTCGCCACAAGCACTCTCAGCCACTGAGATAGGCCCCACCCCAACCTCCAGGCCCCGTATTTTCCTCTGAAAAAGCCACTGGTTGGGTTCTGCCTCTGATTGTGGTCAGCACATGGAAGCCTGTGACATGGGACAGTCCTGGGGACTTCAGAGCTCTGTCGCATGCATCCTGGGTAGCATCTGAACATGTGGACGTGCTCTCTGTCTGTGTGCGTGTACACATGCACACATGCACACGCCCTGTCTGTGCTACTGGTCCTCCTGCACAGGGGCTGTGCCAGGGTTTGGGGCTCTGCCTGTCCTCACACACCCCGTTACTACATCCCCAGCTGCCTAATCTTCCGTAGTCTGAACCCGCTTCTTGGGGAACAGCAAAAGTCATCCCTTGTCCCTGGAAAACCCATCCCGAAGGTCCAGGATTGACCCTGCTTAGGTGACTGTCACCAGGCCCCCTGCTTCTGTCTTGAGCACTGAGGGTGTTTGCACTGTGTGGGATTCTGGACGGACAGTCGAGGGGCCCCTCCTGGTTCCCGCTGCCATGATCCTCCTACAGGAGCACTTTCCCCAACTCCAAGGGCACTGTGGGAGAGAGTGCCTCCTCCATCCACCCACTGTGGCACACAGGCTTCCCGAGTCTTTTAGCTGAGTCCTCATTTCCATCTGTGCCAGGAGTAAAAATGAGCAAGGATCCTGCCTGAGAGAAGGACTGGCAAAGCCCCCCTCAGTCCCCTTCAGGTACTGCAGTCCTGGCAACCACGTGGTACTCACTGTGGCGATGTGGAGAAGGCAGAGGAGAGCTGAGGGCCCCGTGGGGGGTCTGCAGGGAGGCGCTAGGGCTCTGCACAAGCACAGTCTGGGCTCTGACACTGGCGATTCAATTCCTGGTGGAGGAGAATCCCAAAAGGTGCTCAGGGCCCCAGAAGGTCACCTCCAATGATGGCAACTAACTGGACCAGTTAGTTGAGCTATGTGGGAGCAGGGTTATGGCATATCGATCACAGGAATGATCAGATTGGCAGATATACGTCTTTTCTATGTTGCTTTTAAAACTCTATTGTTTGGGGGCTGGAGTGATAGCACAGCAGGTAGGGTGTTTGCCTTGCATGCAGCCAACCCGGGTTTGATTCCCAGCATCCCATATGGTCCCCTGAGCACCGCCAGGAGTAATTTCTGAGTGCGTGAGCCAGAAGTAACCCCCGTGCATCGCTGGGTGTGGCCCAAAAAAACAAACAAAAAAACCCTATATTGTTTGTAAGTGGGGAATCAACTAATTTACTAGCTAAGCTTGCCTTAGTTTCTTAGGGGAAAAGGACTTGGGGAAAATGAAGAGAGTGTTGTTTGTTCTCATGCTTTTCTGGTCATGACAAGCGTATTCTTCCTCCTACAAGGGCATAGTCTAATCCAGAGAGAGATGAGGTCCTGGAGCAGTTGGGGTCTTCAGACAGAGGTATCTAGTCCAGCTGGCATTTCCTCAGTGCTCTCAGCTGAGAGTCTGCATTTTCATGCTGATCTGGGAGGCAGAGACCACGTGGGTCTGTACTTTATACTCCCTCCACATAGACAGTTATTTTCTGTCCTGCGGGGTCGGGCTGAGCTGTAGATGTCCCCGCCCACTTCCTCAGTTCCTTTGAGGATGTGAGTTTCTGCATGGCCGTTGCTCCCCCCCACCCTTCCCCCCACGAGGGTCCACTAGGGTCCACTAGGGTCCTGCAGCCATATGACCTGTGGGTGTGGACTCCCGGAGAGTCCTGGGAGCTGCTCTTCGAGAGAGAAGCCAGGTCCTCCTGGAAGGTGGCAACACACACAATACCCAGAAACCCTTAAATCTGCAGGGAATGTTCTTGTTGGATGGCACATCCTGTACTCGAAATCAGGGGCTCCGGGCCAGGGGCCCGAGCGGCATTCACTCCCTGACAGTCTGCGCCTCTAATACCCCTCATTGTTGCAAATCAGGTCATCTGTTTCTCTTGGTGTTTGCCCAAGCATTTGGATGGAAATTATTTCCATTCACAGAATAATGATTTAGTGGAGGCCGAGGCACATGTTGCTGAGGAGGCAGAGCCCTTTGATCTATTGCTTTGTGCTGCCTGGGTCACGGGAAAAATAGCGATGACTGCACTGGGGTGGATCTTGAATATAAAAAGCAAAACCAGGGCGGCTGAGTAGGGGGGTGTGGGAGAGTGGGGGGAGCAAGGGCAGCCGTAGTAGCCTGTGTGCTGAGACGCTGACCTGCTCCTTGTTTCCAAACAGCTGAAGAGAAAAGAGCTGTCCCGTGACCTGCCATGTGCTTGTGTGGGGCTCGATTGGGCTGCGTGCCTGGGGGTGGGGCTGGGGGGCCATTTGCAGTCCTTCCTGCTGCATCCAGGGTGGAACAAAGGCTGGCACTGAATCTGGGTCTGCCCAGAGGACCCTGTGAGGGTGGAAGAGGCCCAGGGCCAGGGAGGGAGTTCAGGGCAATGGTGATGGCCCCAGGTCCCTTAGGGGGCTGGTTCTTTGGGGATTGAGAAATCCAACTCCAGTGTTCAGGAGAGGCTAGCCCTGCAGATTGCAAAGTAGGGTAGTGAATCTTTCCCCCTGCCCCATATCAGACATAACACCAACTCAGTCTGGGCAGCCCTACTCATTCCCCAGAGACTGGCCTGACCATGGACGTGCCTTTGGTAGCCCTTGGCAGGCGGGAGGTAAAGGGTTTTTAAGATAGCAGGGTTCTGTGGCCTTCAGTGTCCAGATTTGGCCAGCAGAAGTAATAATATTTCTATTATATGGAATTATCAGTTACCCAGACAACTGGGTAACTTCTTATCTAAACCAGGATGCTACAGCTAAATACTGATGCCGTTGGAAAAGCAGTAGTGTCACTGCTGAACCGCCACCAAAATTCTCTAACCAGATCCTATACTTCTTTGACATGCATAAGATGATGTTTTCTGGGAGCTGCCGTGGTGCTGGCCTGACGAGCAAAGCTTGCCATGCAGTCCCTGGGCAGCCGAGAGGAATCTCGAGTTTCTTCCCGTGGGGTGAGCTGGTGGTGTCTCTGCAGGTGGTTTCAGTAAGGCAGCACTGAGGGGCTTCCCCAGGCCTCGCCGTCACTGGGCTGAGTCCCAAGTCGTGGGCAGCAGCTATTCCTGCCCGCCGTGTCACAGAATCCCTTTCTGCTTTGGGGTGTCCCTGCCTGTGCTGGGTTGTGACCCCCACCTCAACCCCTTCTGACAGAACCTCTGGCTCCCTGGGTGGAGAAAGCCCCCTCCCGAGCATGTGCTCTGAAGAACTACTGGGCCCCGAGTCCTGGCCAGCAGCCATGTCCTGCAGGGACACCTCCCAGGGCTGGCTTAGGGCTGTGCTTAGAGCAGCCGCCCCATGACCCTGCACTTACCTTGTCCTCCTGGCCATTGCAGGTGGACAACCAGACCCAGGAGAATGACATGAACAAGAGGAGGCGGAAAGGCATCAACAACCTGGACGAGGTATATGAGCATAGTGTCCGTTTGCCCGACCCTCAGAGACCACAGCCCCTCAGCCAGGGCATGTGTGCTGGCCCTGTCTCTCCTCCCACTAAATACAGCCTGGTGGACCTGGGGTTCTGGTCCTCTCCTCTCCGTCCTACTTACTAACTCTGTGCCCTTGAGAAGGTAAAACTACCTGTGGCGGCTCAGGACTGTGAGAGAGAGGAAGCTTTGCAAAGGTGTGAAACTTGGCAGAACTTTTAAGGGTGAAATAAGAGGAGGAATGTCATGCCGGGCATGCACCTGGCACATGTGTTAATCAGTATCTAATCACTCCTAGCAGTGAGTGGGAAAGAGGTCCCCACAGCCCCTACTACCCTGTGTTTTCAATACTTTTTAGTCTCATGCCCATGAACGCCACCTTCTGGTGAAAGGAGAGAAGTACAGGCTTCTAGATCAAAACCCAGAGAGATTTTTTTCTTTTTTCTTTTTTTCTATCCCATCACCGTGAGCTACACTTACGAAGCTTTCATGATCACGTTTCAGTCATACAATGATCAAACACCCATCCCTCCACCAGTGTAAGTTTTCCACCACCAGTATCCCCAGTATCCCTCCTGCCACCCCCACTCCACCCTGCCCTCTGCCTCTGTGGCAGATGGTTTCCTTTTTACTCTCTCTACTTTGGGGCATTAGGGTTTGCAATACAGACAATGAGAGGCCGTCATGTTTGGTCCTTTACTTTCAGCACACTTCTCCCATCCTGAGCGTTCCCTCCAACCATCATTGACTTAGTGATCCCTTCTCTATCCCAGCTGCCTTCTCCCCCAGCTCATAAGGCAGGCTTCCAACTGTGGAGCAGTCTTCCTGGCCCTTGTCTCTACTGTCATGGGGTGTTAGTCTCATATTTTGTTGAAATAAGATTTCTTGAAGGAATATCAGTTCTTTTTTCCCCAGTCGTCTCTTCAGAGCCCTGAGATACAGAGTTCGTTCAAATACCCCTTGTAATGTGACAACATCGGGCACGGATATTTCCAGAGATGTGTATGAACTCAGCTCTGTTAGTTGCATGGATCTTGTCGGGGATTTGTAGGAATTCAGCTCTAACTAGTTTACTGTGGGGTTCCCAGCAATGATTTCTTCAGATTCAAATTTTAGGACTTAAGAGAGACTTCTGTCTTGTGTCGTTGACAAGTTCCTCATTGCTGCTTATTTTTTGAAGTCTCTGTTCAGAGCTGTGACTTGCTTCATGTGGAAGCCTTGTCAAGGAGTCCCTCCAACAGAGAACTGACAAAAAACAGAGCCAGGAGGCCCACCTTGGGGTGTGGATGGGGTGGGTGGGAAGGGCTCCATATTATACACCCCATTTCTGGAAAGGTCTGAGAGAAGCATCGAAAAGGGAAATTATGGGGGCTGGAGTGATATAGCACAGCAGGTAGGGCATTTGCCTTGCACGCAGCCGACCCAGATTTGATTCCCAGCATCCCATGTGGTCCCCTGAGCATGGTCAGGGGTAATTCCTGAGTGCAGAGCCAGGAGTGACCCCTGAGCATCGCTGGGTGTGACCCAAAAAGCAAAAAAAAAAAAAAAGAAAAAAGGAAAGGGAAATTCTAGAATTTACTCCACATCTTTAATGGTATATTATTTTTAAAAAATTTTATTGTTGTTGTTGTTTGGAGGGCCACTACTTGGTGGTGTTCAGGGGACCAGGTGGTGTTGGGGATCGAACCTGCCCCTCCAGAAATCAAAGCAGGCACTCCAGCCCAATGAGCCATCTCTCCAGCCCTCAGTTCACATCTTTAATTTACACATATGCGTATCCAAAGAATTCCAGTTACCCTTGTCCCAGTCCTTTCTAGAACTCCTTCTCTTCAAGACCGTCTCTGTCCTGTGTCTTGGCTCTGGCCCAGTCAAGGAGCCAATGACTGGATCATTTGAAAGAAGAGCCAGGCTGACTGATGAGGCTGCAGAGACGCGTGCTGCAGCCACAGGCTGGACCTTGTCTGTCTGTCATTCTCCCGAGAGATTTCCCCTCCTGAGAAATGCCCACTGGCTCCATTCATCTCCCCCGGAGTTCTCCTGCCTTTCACACCCACGGCTTGGTGCTGTTCCTGTGGACGGTGGCACGGTGGCTAACTGTTAGCTCTGCGTGTGCGCTGTGCTTCCAAAGGAGAGGCAAAAAATCTGGCTTGCTCCTGCCTCTCTCTTCTGAGAGGGCTCCGAACTGTTCTCTGAGCCAGTGATTCAACCAGGCAGCCAAATTCTTGCTGTTCCCAGTGTGGGCCATAACCCTGGGGCATCCTGGCACCCACCCCTGAGCTCCTGAGTCTGCGTCCACCTCCGCGGGAGACCCCAGTGTGTCCTAGGACTTGAGTCTGAGAAGTGCTGATCCATGGCCCTGACCCACCTGGGTCTTGTGTAAACTGTGGCCACCCCAGGAACCCCTCTTTCCCCCCAGACCTGCTTTGTTTGCAGACTCACTTTCCATACTTCAAAGTGGGCAGCGTGCCTTTGGTTTGTGTTTGTCCAGCACTTCAGAGTGACTGAGCATACAAGGTTCCCCGGGGGGAGTTGCGAGGGAGTTTTGAAAGAAAACAATTACTCTTCTCATGCGTTTCTTCTGAGAGAGCCTGCTTTGTTGTCTGGCCCCTGAAGGAGAACCCCTGGGAAAGTAGACCTCCCCCACCTTGACCCCTACCCCCTGCCCTGACAGTGCCTGGGGAGCAGATCCCATAGGAAAATGACTTTCATTGAACACTGGGAACCTTCAGTGTTTGATTTTTTTTTTTTTTTTTTAGCAGCAAGCTAAGGAAATCTTACATCAGGTCATATTTTTTAAAAATGGCCTCAGCAAGTCATTGTATACACCTCTCCTGTCTGCCACTTTCCCAGGAATAAAGCCATGAGAAGGTCCCTCAGCCCTGTCTCAGCCCCCTACCCGACCCCAAATCCACAGCCCTGATCTCATCCTGAGGAAGCACCAAGCACACCCAGACTATAGGCCTTCCTGCCGAGCAGCTGGCCTGTCCCCTTCAGAAGTGTCCACATTGGGCTGGAGAGATCACACAGTAGGTGAGCTGCTTGCCTTGTGTGCAGCCCACCCAGATTAAGTCCCCAGCATCATGTATGATCCCAGAGCCCCACCAGGAGTGATCCCTGAGCACAGAGTCAGGAGTAAGCCCTGAGAACAACTGAGCATTGTTCCAAAATAAAAAGACAAAGAGGCTATAAAATAATACAGTGGGTAAGACATTTAACCTTGCACAAGGCTGATCCAGGTTCGATTGCCAGCACCACATATGGTCCCCTGGGTCCCACCAGGAGTGATCCCTGAGCACAGCCAACCCTAGCCCAATCCCTGATACACCACCTGGCCTCTAGAGCCAGAGGCTCATGAGTAGCCCCTGAGCACTGCTGAGGGTGACCCCCAAACTGAAAAAAAAATGAAGGAATAAATAAATGAGGCATCTATAGAACAGGATGGGTGTGGTTGGAGGAAATGCTGAGGAGAGGAGAAAGAAACCAGGAGTATCTCCCCTGCCTGCCTGCACCCCCCCCTCTCACTCCCATCTACCTCCCCCACCCCGCCCCGCACACACACCCAACCCAGTTTGTCACCTCTTGGCAGCCATAAGATATGTTTGAAAATTATTCTGCTCATCATGTCATTATCCATTTGATCTTTGCAATCGCCCTGTGAAAAGGAACGCTACTCCCACTTCACAAATGCAGAGACCTCAGAGAAATTAAGTGCATTGCCAAGGTCACCGGGCTGGGCTGTGAAAGCCTCAGGAATCAAAGACACCTTTTGGTTGGGGGTGTCTTTAGCAGGACGCACCCTCCTGGGAACATGATCTCCATCAGACACACCCTGCCTCGCTGCCTCTTTCTGTGGCCCCCCCAACAGGAAGGGGTATCTTTTTTTCACAAAACGTCTCCCATGTCTCCTAGGCTTCCAGAGTTTTGCCTTCCAGAGTCCAATAACCAAGGCCCTGGTTTGGTCTTTGCAGCCTTCGGCCTTTTCCAGACGGAGCCTGAACTCTGATCCAGAAGGCGGCGGCAATAAAGAAGGTGGAAATCAGAACAAAGTCAAGTCCATGGCCACTCAGCTGCAGGCCAAGTTTGAGGAGAATTCTCGGAGCTCATCCCTGCTGAGGCAGGTGAGTGCTGCCAAAGGCCACCTGGGGGCCAGGCCATGCTGAGAAGTGAGCCAAGAGGGGCCAGCCAGGGCTCTTTTGAAGGTACAGGTCTCCAGCTGTTTCTAGATTGGGGCCTTGGCGGGGGAGCAGATGTTTCTTGAAGGGTATTTTAAACTTTGGGGCCTGGTGAATCTCTCCCTCTCTACCCTACTCTGCTACTGTATTACAAAAGCATCTATGGACCTAAAGGAAGGTGTGTGGCTGTGTTCCAATAAAACTTTACTTATAAAAACAGGCAGCAGGGCCAGGAAGCAGTCATAGGCCTAAAGGAATGTGTGTGGCTGTCTTCCCAATAAAACTTTATTTGCAAAAACAGGCAGGGCCAATTTGGCCCAAGGACCACAGTTTGTATATGTAGATGTTCCAATCTGGGGAATATCCTTCCCTTTCACGTAATGAGGTTTGACTTTGCAACCGTGACCTGTTTTGCAACCTGCTCTGAGAGGATAGTTCTTGGTGAGGTCCTGGCAGTCTCGAAGCCTATGGTGAGAAGCCCCACCCTAACCAGGAAAAACTGAGCGACTGGGCTGTCTCTCCATGTGAGCCCCCCTCCCTCCCCACCACCTTGTTCTCTGTTGCCACTTCCTGGCATCTTGGGATGGACAGCTACTGTGTGGGGCAGGCCAGTCCGAGGCCGAAAGGGCTGTATGACTCTGGTTCAGGCTGCTGGTGAGGATGACCCCTCCACCCTCTAGCTTGACCATCTGTGCTGCCCCCAATTTCTGCTGTCATCACATTACCAATGTCTGAAAAGTGGGGCTCCTGTCACATGACAGAAGTCTGTTCCTCACAGAAGAAGAATAGATGCAGTTAATTAATAAGTTCTAGAGGGGTGGTGTCCTGCCTTCTCTCACCTGCTGGCCAGTGCCTGTGGACCCGTGGCTCCAGCTTGGTGTCCAGCCCTTTATGTGAACCGTACATGCCCCTCCTGGGCAAGCCCACGTTCCCCAGCACTCTGGGAGTGGGTTCTAAAGAGCCATCTCTTATTTTGGAAACATCTTTGTTTGGGGAGCATACTTGGTAGTGCTCAGGACATACATCCTTCTGACTCTGTTCTCAGGGTCATTGCTAGCGGGGCTCAGGGGGACCATATGTCGTGCTGGGCGTCAAACTGGACTGTGTCACCTGTGATAAGGACCCTCTTCCCATGAGTTGTAACACTCTGAGCTCTTTTCTCAGTGCTCAGTTCTAGAGGCTGGGCTCCTCTGGTGGACAACGTGCTCAGAAAAGTGTACAACGTGTAGCTCCTTGACTTTTAACTAGCAGGAAGATTCCCTCTTGTCAGAGGGATACCAGGACTGTCCACCCTGACCGGGCATGAGCTCTGCCCAGGGACCAAGCACAGCCTCCCTGGGACCCCCCCACTTAGTCTGGGAGTTGGAGACTCGGGGAATCCAGACTTTAGGTTTCGGGTTCTGGCACCCACCTGCGGGCACTCCACTGGGGTATCTCTCTCCTGCCTCTCTCCCTCTGACCGTCTCAGCCTCACTCCTCTTTTCCTTCCTGTCTCCTGCGGCTGCTTTCTCGGACTCACCCTCCTCCCAGGAGCACCGTGGCTCAGGGATAGGTAAGCCCATCGTGCGCTCCTCCTCCGACCCGCCTGTCTACGGGCGCGGCCCCCCTCCGGAGGAGCCCACACCCAGCCCATCTGCTCCTCTGAAAAGGCAGGTAGGGCTCCTTCCGGTGGGCACTGTCCTGGGGATCCCGAGGGGCGGGGCGGGGTGTGCTCTGCACCCCACGTGGAGCTGATGGCCAGTGTCTTTGGTCACCTCGGCCCCAGTTAGACGCACCCAAGGGTCATATTCCGGCTCCCATGTGTTCTTCGCTGAGGGGAAACAAACCTTGGCAGGGCAGGGGTGTTGGGGATGTCCCTGGATGCTTAGCTTTCAAGCAGGGCATCACCGGAATCAACTGATTTCTAGTTGATAGTGGTAGACCGGGGGCTCCCGGAGCCATGCATCAGCTGCCCTGGCTTGGCTGGGTCGGGTTGAGCTGGTGAACATCTCCCCAGGCACAGGGTGGGGTGGACCAGGCGGAGGAGGCAGGCAGCAACCCGAGATTGAAGCTCTTCCAGCTTGTAGGTCAGGGCTTGGGGTTTGAACTCACGGACCGCAAGAGTCAGATCAGGAGGGTGTGTTGTTCCTGGGGCTGGAGTGGGGACGCTCCGTGCAGCTGGATTGCAGGAAGCTTCTGCTGTGCACCTGTCACCTGAGGAGTGTCACAGAACAAAACAATGAATTGCATGCTCACTCCCAGTGAAAACAGAATCCTTGAGTGGGGCCCAGTTTGACTTTTTCATTTTGGGGTGGGAGAAAAGGCATGTATTTGAGCCACGTTTGGCGGTGCTCAGGGTTTACTCCTGGCTCTGTGCTCAGGGCTCACTCCGGCAGTGCTAGGGGACCCAGTGTGGTTCTGGGGCTCAAACCAGGGCCGGCTGCATGCCAGGCAAGCATCTTAGCTGGTGTATTATCTCTCCAGCCTTTGTTTTTTTTTGTGTGTGTGTGTGTTTTTTTAAAGTTTTTGTTTACGTTTATTTCCTATGTTTAGCCACAAGGGCCAGGGGGTGCTAGGGATGAAATCTGGGGCTCCCCTGTGCCACCATGTGCCCCAGCCCTTTGAGACACATCCTGACTCCACATTTGGCTGTTTTTCAGTGCCCTGGGGGACTTCAGGGTCCAGCTAGAACTGAGACAGCAGGGTCAGGTTTTGGTGCTATGGGTGGTTCTGCAGCCGAGAGCCCATCGTCAACTTGGAGGGGTTGGTTTGGAGTCAGAAACCTAGCGAGCACGCCCCTAGCCAGGGCCTCATGGGCGGGTCCTGTGTGCCAGGGTCTCGGGCAGGGCCCGTGGGGAAGGAAGCCTGATTTCCCTTCTCTCCCAGCTCTTCCCGGAAATTGTGACTGGGCAAGTGCTCCAGGAGCTAAAGCAAATAGCCACTGGTGGCGAGGGCAAGAGCAGGCCCTGGAGAGCCAGAGCTAAGTCTGACCTACAGTTGGGGGTGACCCACCACCCTGCCGCCCTGCCTGCCATCTGTCCCAGAGCGCTGGCTCTCTCCGGGGTGTTGCGGCGGCTGCAGCAGGTGGAGGAAAAGATTGTCCAGGTGAACGCTTTGCTCTGTCTGTCTGTGCTGGGCTCCTTCTCACCCTCCCCCTTCCCCCTGCCCAGGGCTGGGGGGGTGGGGGGGGCACGTCTCCCTCCTTCTGTCCACTCCTGTCTCCCATCCTGTCCACTCCTGTCTCCCATCCTGCACCTTCCTGACCCCTGCTTTCTCCTGGCTGGGACCCTCAGCCTCTGTCACACTCTGCTTTTCTCTCCCGCTCTCCTGGACTGCAGAAGAGGGCTCAGAGCTTGGCCAACAGGGAATTCCACACAAAGAACATTAAGGAGAAGGCAGCTCACCTGGCCTCCATGTTCGGACATGGGGATATCCCTCAGGTAAACAGATTCTGGGGGGAGCCCCCTCCCTGCCCCCTGCCACCAGGTAACCAAGCTCAGCGTCCTGGGCATGGGGAACTCTTGGTTTTTGGTGTCCGTGAGAGATGAAAAATTGTCTCATTTAAACAAACAAACAAACAAACAAAACTCAAAAAACTCTCTCAGATGGGAAGATTCAAAAGAAGTAGAGAAATCATTTAAAAAAAAAAATGAAGGGATGGGGCTGGAGTGATAGCACAGTGGGTGGGGCATTTGCCTTGCACGCAGTCAACCCAGGTTCGATTCCCAGCATCCCAAATGGTCCCCTGAGCACTGCCAGGGGTGATTCCTGAGCGCAGAGCCAGGAGTGACCCCTGTGCATTGCCAAGTGTGACCCGAAAAGCAAAAATAAATAAATAAATAAATAAAATAGATGAAGGGAATGAAAGAGGGAGAGAAGAGGAAGCGCAGGGCCTGGAGGTTCTGCAGAAGCAGTCTAAAAGCCAAGCTGGTCTGGGCAGTTATTAGCTTCCTGATGGTCCTTGCAGAGAGGGGAGCTGGCCAGAGCTTAGAAACATAAGCCTTGCTGGTGCTGCGTGCCAGCCAAGTACTCTGGGGGTTCTGGACACATAGGGAAATCTCCCTGGGACCTCGAATGGGGCGACCCTGAACCACGAGGTCACCCCCAGGCCCTCACCTGCCCTCTGTTTGGGCCACTGCGCCTCAGAATAGGCAGTGCAGCCTCCTGGAGCCCGGGGCTTGCTGCCAGACGGGACTCCCGCACATAGCTCCTCTGCAGCTGTCCCCTCGTCTTCCCAGCTCTGTGGAGGCACTGTCACAGGGAGGATGCATTGCCTCTAGCTCAGTTTTAGGAGCCCCAGGTCCCTGGTCTGTGGCTACCTGCCCCCAGGGAGCTCAGGATTTCCCTACCTGAAGCTGTCAGCTGCCACATCAGCTCACCCACCTCCAGAGTAAAAGAGTGGGCACTGGGGTCTGCAGCTGCCGTGGGTCAGGGAGAGGGCGGGCCAACTCAGGCTCTCCTGTGGCCAGGAGCTGGGATAGTTGTAGGCAAATGGGGTGAGACCAGGTGCTGAGGAGTCCTGCAGGGCTCCCAAGACAGGCTCCTGTCCTGTCCTGAGGTTCAGGCCTACGTGTCTAACCCCCGTCTGAGAGCAGGTAGGCTGGGGCCGCATTGTTGTGAGCTGAGTACCCCGAGGCCTTGCCCTGGGATAATCCTGGTTTCCTCCCTCTCTGTCCTGTGCAGAATAAACTTCTCTCTAAAAGCCTGTCTCCTACTCTTCCTCGATCCTCTCCCTCCTGCCTTCCATCTCCCGACACAGCTGCAGCTTCTTCTCCACCAGCTGCTGATTCTGTTTCTCCTGCCAAAAAGGTAATAATCGTCTCCATCCCTGTGTTTCCTCTGCTCCCTGCAAGTTCCGAGATGCTCTCGGGTTCTGCTCAGCCTGCTGGGACATACACTAGGGCTCAGCCTGTCTAGGCTGGAAATTTGTTTGTTTGTCTTTTGGGGCCATACCTCGATGTTCAGGGGTTACTCCTGGCTCTGCACTCAAGAATTACTCCTGGCAGTGCTCGGAACCATATGGGATGTCAGGGATTGAACTGGGTCTGCTGACCCTCTAAGATAGAGATTTATAAAGATACAATTTTATAAGAATCCTGACTCACTTGGGTTTGGGATTGGAGTAAGCAGCATAGAGAAACAGGCAGCACACAAAAACCTGTAAAGCAACAGTTGTTCTTCCAACAAGCATTAATTGAGCACTTACTGTGCACCAAGAAAGTACTAGATACTGAGAAAACTGAGTTCTCTTGTTGCAGTTCAGATGGGAAGTAGCACAGTAGCATAAAAATAAGTTACCTTTTAACCCTATGACATTATCAGTATTTGGATAAAGTTTTTGTTTGTTTATATCTTTAAGACACTATTCTCCTCGCCTCCTCCTTCTCCCTTGGGTGATAAATCTGTAATGAGCAGGGCGTGCACACACGGTTGGTTAGGGTGTTCACTGGTGTCATACTTTTAGTTCTGATGCTCCAGCACCTCCTGGCTGTCGTGCTCACCAAAGGGCACAGTGGTGCTCACATCTGGGGTGGAGGTTCTTAGCCACCTTTACAGTTGTGGTTCTTAGAGGGGTGCTCACACACACCGAACTAACTTCAGCTGCGGTGCAACCAGAAATCGCTGGGGGATCACAACAGGAGCGTGGCGAGGCCCCTGCTGGTTGCATGCGACTCTAGTGGGGCTGCAAGTCAGAGCCTCGTGCTGGCCAGGCAGACTCGCTGGCCATCTCCCAGTCCCCATTGGGTTGCTTCTACTCTGACATAATGCATGACGGACCCCACACAATACTCTAGTCCCATGAGGGGTCTCAAGGGTGCCAAAGTCTCCAAGAGTGTGGAGGGTGGGCGGGGGAGCCCAGGGGCTTTGCAGGGGACATGGCGCAGCAGTCATAGGTGCTGCTGGAGAGCAGGGCGTGGACACGTTGTTGTGGAAAGGGGCCTGTGTGTACCTGCCAGGTAGGTAGGACTGGCATGAACTGGGAGACAGAAGTTGGGGGTCCTGTTACCTTTGGGAGTTAACCTGCTTTGTCCTGGGAGTGCTGAGAATGAAGGCAAGAGTGGGATGGAGAGACTGGAGCGATAACACAGTGGGTAGGGCGTTTGCCTGGCATTTGGCCAACCCGACCCGGGTTCGATTCCCAGCATCCCACATGGTTCCCCGAGCACTGCCGGAGTAATTCCTGAGTGTGCAGAGCCAGGAGTAACCCCTGTGCATCGCCGGGTGTGACCTAAAAAGAAAAAAAAAAAAGTGGGATGGAATTTATCCTTTTCTTGAGGATGACCTCGGCACTGTGTTCTAGAGAGAGATTGGTTCAGAGGCTAAGAGGGGGGCTGATGGGGCTCAGTCATAATGAGATGCACTCATGAACAATGATGATATTGGGATTCTGGGGTACTTCTCATGTTTCCACTCTCCTAATATGCCCAACAACGCCAGAAGGTCGGTCAGGCAAGGGGAAAACTCTAGGGGCGTGGCCTGTGGGGTTGTCAGCTGATATGTACAGAGCTTTGCCACTTTCCCCACAAGCAGCTCCCCCGTGAGCATCCATTCTGACTCACTGCCGCCTGAGCACTGTCCCTGGAGCAGTGCACATGGCCTGGCAGTTACAGTCCCTCACCACCAGGGGGTGAGCTGCTGCATGGACTGGCCCTGGCATTCATATAAAACGAGGAGCTGCCTCCTGGCATGTGGCTGGGGGGTCTCGTCCTCCCCAGATCCCTCTGGGGGAGCAGCATCTTCAAGAAAGGAACCAGGACTTATCACCACGCCCAGCATGAGTGTGTGACACCCCCAGAAGGGCGGCCATGGTCGGCGGGAGGCCCCTCCAGTGCGCCCCTGGAAACTGTCCTGACTGAGGTGCCCAAATCTTGCTCCAGGTCTGCCCCGCTCAGCTGTTTGGCTTCAGCGTCTGTTCTCCTGTGCGAGCCTCCATTTCTCCCTGCCAAGGGGCAAGTCTTGGCTTGTAGAGTCGTCAGCACCAGGGCAGGAAGTGGCGTTTTGGTCATTGTGTAACTGAGGCCTCAGACACCTTTTGTTCTGCTCAGGAGGAGCCTTCCCCGAGGGCTGGGGGACACTTTGGGCCAGGGCAAAGGTGGTGGGTCCACTTGGTGCCATGGCAAAAGGGGAGGGGCTGAGCTCTCAGGAGCAGCCTGGCCTACGCTTTGCTTCTCTGGGGAAGGCTGCCCTTGTCTTTGTTTGCTTTTTCTTCTCCCAGAAGGCCTGGGGTGGCCACCGTCCTCTCAGCGCAGAGCTAGAGCAAAAATGCTACCACACTTCCCAAGTCTTCTGACATGTTTTCCAGTAGGTTTGGGGTCCTCAGGTGATGACAGGAGGTAGGCCACCCAGGTACTTATGGGGCCTCCAGGAACTGCCAGAAATTCTTCTTGCCACATTGCCCCATCCCGTGCCACATTGCCCAACTCCTCCCTGTGCAAAGACCCTTCTCTGCTTCCCCAGAGGGGGCTCTTCAAGCAGTGGTCAGCCAGCCCCCCTCAGTGAGCCCAGGAGTAGAATCCACTCATTCCACAAATATTGACTGACAGCTCTATATCAGGTCCCGTGTGGAAAAGGTATTACATTCTAACGGGGGGAAGGAAATGGTCTGTGATCAGATAATACCTAGGTGAATTCTAGAATGCTTGAAGCTATGACCCTATGTCCTGTGGGACCTGCTCTGCTGAGGAAAGGCTGTCACTTTACAGAGGGCATCAGAGGCAGGCGTGGAGACGGGCTCTTTATGATGTGTAGTCCTGGCAACTTCCTGCCCTGCTGTCTGTACCCTAATTCTGAGGATCTAGGAAGATGTAGCCAACCTTCTTCTGAGGAGCCACTCTCAGGAAAGCAAATGTGGTCACTAAATCCCAGAGATGCCCCCACTGAGGCCTTCATACCCTCACCTGAGGCCTTCATGCCCACACCTGTGCACTCAGAATCCTGTTCCACCTTAAGATTCACATAGCGATTACGGGCTTGGGGCCTGGCTAGTCGGAGAGAACCAAGAGCTTTTCTCACTTAGGGTCCAGATTCTTATTGGAATCTTGGTCCTTTGATGTCTTGGACAAGGGGATTAGAATTCATTGTCTCCAGAGCCATCAAATTACCCATCAAACCCAGCCTTCGGAGGAAGTGCCAGCTCTCTGAGTTAACCATGAGTGAATCCTCTCTCACAAAGGGAGGCCAGAGCCTCTCTGGCCTCTGGCAAGGCTGGTGAGCTCTTACAAGGGCAAGAGGGCAGCTAGGTCTTTGCAGAGCTGACCAGGGGGACTGGGGCTACGGTTGGATTATGAGAGCCTTGTACCTTGCAAAAGGATTTTTCTCTACCCAAGAGAGTGTTTGTTTAAAAACTGGATTTGCAGGGTTTACTCCAGAGATTTGCATATTAGAGGAAAGCAAGGCCCCTCGGGTTGGGAAGCTGAGTTTATTCCATTTGTTCCAAAGAGATCTCTCTAGGTCTCCCCCAACCTCATTGTCCCCCTCGGTCCCTGGGACAGAGATTGGGATCAAGCTGGGGCATTTTATCTGCAGGGAGCTGGCATGTGTGAGAGAGGCACCATGTTTAAGGAGAAAGGACTTGGCTGGGAGCCAGGCTGAGTGTGGGCGGAGGAGTCACGGGGGGGGGGGGGGGGGATGCAGACAAGTGAGTCTCAGTGATTTAGTTCTTCCTGCCCGGGAATGTGGCGAGGAAAGGCCAGAGAAGGCACCGAGCAGGATTCCCGGCACCAGCCCACCTGCCCTGTGCGTTCCTGCCATTTGGGACCCCTGGCACCACAGCCAAGAGGGCAAGCCCCAGCATCATTGCAGCAGTGGCTTCAGTGGGAAGGCGGAAACAAGAAAAGTTACATTAAAAAAGGGAGAGGACAGCAAGGTCTCCTGAAGGTGATTGGCATACTGGGTGCCCTCCAGCCCAGAGGAGAGTGCATGGGTGCTTTCCCAGTGGGGTTGAATTCTAGAAGAAAATCCATTTTCCTGGAAGTCGTGTGGACTCTCTCAGAGCAAAGAAATCATGTCTCCATCCCTGTCCCCGTACTGGCGACAGTGCCAGAGCCTCCCAGAACCCCAGCCATGCCTCTGGGAGGCAGGGTCATAAGACCCACAGTACAGCGCCAGGGGCAGAGGCACCCAGGAAGTCACAGCCCCCCAAACCTGCTGATTCTCAGCTCTGAGGGTGTCGTTTCTCAAGCCCTGTGAGCGAGGTGGTTTCAAGCCTTGCAACCCCCCACCCTCCCCCACTGACCTTTTCACTGGCCCTGAGCACGTCGCGAAGGTCCCAGGTCTCATTCCGGGACTCAGTGAGGAAGTTCCTTCCCCGAAACCTGCTCCCTTCCTCCCTGGCAAAACTCCCCTTTCCCACCCAGCCTCTGCCCCGGGGTCTGGCAGCTCTTGGGCTGACCCCTGAGGGCTCCCCAAGACTCCTGGCAGGTGGCCTAGCACTGGGGAAACACAGCTGAGACACCTGGTACCCTTGGCTGCGCTCCAAGCCTAAGGGGGAACGACCCATTGTTAGGTTGTAAATGGGCTGGGAACCCGCTTCCTCCTCCACGCAGCAGGTGTGCCATGCCAGGGAGGAGAGGCCAGTGGGACAGGGCGGTGCCTTCAGGGACCGCAGACCAGAGGGGCCAGGGGCCAGCTCAGAGCAGGCCAAGAATGGCTCCACTTTCCAGCCTGGGACTGTCTCCGCACCTCGGGAATGCTCTGGCTGGGCCATTGTTTCAGCCGCTGGCGAGTGCGGGTGGTGGGACGTCAGTTCCATCACCACATTTATATCTGGGGGTGGAGAAGTGGGGATGGGGCTGGAGAGAGGCTGGTGAGTCCTTCTGGGTGGGCCGCACGAAGTGACACAGAGCAGGGACCCCAAGGCAGCACATATTTCCTGAGCAGGGGGCCATTGAGATGAGGAAGAAGCGGGTTCCATTCTGTGTCAGCTTGCACCAGGTGGTGCTTTTTGCTCAGTACCATACCTGAAAAGTGCTTCTTGGAGCTGGCAGTGCACCAGGACTTTTATGCTGCCCTTCAAAGAGGGCAGTATCCCATCCCCCCACCCCCACCCACCCGCCACCACCATTTACAGATAAAGAAGCTGGGACTCACAGATGGGACATGGTGTGCATGGGTCGATGGGATGTCATGTGAGGTGGTGGCCCAGTAGAACAGCCCACACTCTAGCTTGTTCCATCTGAAAGTCCTCACTGTTCCTCACTGAGAGTACCTGATTAGCTAGAAGACAATTCAAAAGGGGGGAGGGGGGATAAGAAATGCCCCAATTCGGCTCTGGAGTGACAGTACAGCGGGCAGGGTGTTTGCCTTGCACGTGGCCGACCCAGATTCGATTCCTGGCATCCCATATGGTCCCCCACCAGGAGTAATTCCCGAGTGCAGAGCCAGGAGTAACCCCTGTGCATTGCTAGGTGTGACCCCCAAAATAAAGCAAAAAAGAAAAAAGAAATAACCCAGTTCTTCAAACGTATAAAATTAAAAGATACATAGAGGGTTACCAGTGCTTAAGAACTAATGACTGGACATGATCATTTAACGCTTTCACCTGCCATCCCTTTGGCCTTGTTGCCAGGACAAAGCCTGGGGGGAGGGTGGATGTCCACGACCACCTGGCTGTGGTGTTCGCACATCTCTAGCTGTGATGTTGGCCAGGGATCACACCTCAGGTGGGGGTGCTCACCATCCTGGCTTCAGTGCTCATTGGCATTCCAACTCCTTCAGTTGCTTGCACATGTGCTGGCCCAGACATGTACTGTGAGTCACACAGGGCCTGTTGTGGTGCTTACTAGGGTCCCTCACGGCTCACACACAGACTGGCCCAGGCTTGCATTCTCCTGGCCAGGACACTCAACACTCCGTTTTAGTCCTGGCACTTGCTGAGGGCTGCACCCCTTTTTGTAGTGTTTACACTCACCTGCCTGTGGCCTGGCCAGAAACCATCCGGAGCACTGGGGACACAGATAGTACAGCTGCCAGCACTCGGTGCAGGTAGGATGCTGGGGATTTGAATTCATGACCGCACCTCTCCAAGTACTCGAAGTCACTACACTGTTCCTGTAGGTCTCATGGGACGTGATCGTTTTGGGACAAATCAGCAGTTTGTCCAACTTGGCATTTAGACAAATAATTGCCTACCGGGTTGAAAGCCCTCCTTCATAGGCATGAGGAGAGGTACAGGCTGGACCCTGCAGTGCTCAGGGGCTATTCCTAGCTCTGCTTTCAGGAAGTGACGTTTTATGGTGTCTGGGGGATGATATGAGATGCCAGGATTTCGAACCAGAGTAGACCACATGCATGGCAAAAACTTCACCTCCTGTGCTGTCTGAGGGCTCTTTTGGTAATTGCTCCCTGGAACATACATAACCAATTTCTCAGTGCTCAAATCTCCTTGACACCTTCTGGACCTTTCTTTGAGGCTAATACCAGGATGAGTTTTCTGGAAACTTCTCTTTATTGGCTTGTGTATCTCTTTCTCAGGTTCCCAAGAGCCTGGTCATTTCCCCAGTCCAGTAGGGCAGCCCTACTCTGCGTGTGACCCACGGGAAGGTTCCAGTCTCTGAACCACTGAGGCTAGGGAGCCAGAATGAGCACTAAACCCCAGTAAAGTGGCTCAGTGCTGACACACATCCAATCTGGGAATCCTACTTCCAGTCTTTCATTTTTACTGTGTCTGGGAAGAACAGTTCATCACAGACTTGAGATTAAAAAGAACAGCAAAAGCTGCTTATTTGCTACTGATGGTTGGCAGCCCACTGGGCTGGTCTGAAGGCAGCTATCGGTCTCTCCTTTGAGAGCAGCCGCCAGCCAGCCTTGCTGCTGTGGGAAGCAGAGACAAACTCCTCTGGGGCCCGGGGTGGGCTTCATGCCCCTCCACTCACCCCCTGGGATATATTCTCCCGCTGCGTCTCCTGGTATGACCTCCCCAGGAAGTGCTCCCCACCTTTCAGCTTTGCCCCGTGGCAACTCTAGATGGCTCCCGGTTAGGAGAGTGAATGTGAGTTTCTGGAAAGGTGCCTTCCTCTGGTTAAGAAGCTGCAGGGGCCGGAGCAATAGCATAGCGGGGAGGGCATTTGCCTTGCACACAGCTGACCCCGGCATCCCATATGGTCCCCTGAGCATCGCTGGGTGTGACCCAAAAAGCAAAAATATAAAATAAAAGTAAAAAAATATATAAATAAATGAAGCTGCAGGCACCAGACAGGGATATGAATGCAACTGAAAGCCAAGGCATGGCTGTGGCCCCAGGAGCCTGGGCAGTGCCCCATGCTGGCAGGACGGTGAGCCTGCCCCACACTGCTCCGACATGTTTGGGCCCCTCCCGCCCTTAGCCTGCTTCCATAATTGCGCCCTAAGTCAGGATCGCATGAAAGCTCAGTGGCATAAAGTGCTTATTAGCTAAGTGGTTAATAAGGTCTCATTAGGGACTTACATTTTAAGTCTCCGAAAGTCTCCAACCCTGCTTGCTTAGGGCGGAGGCAATTGTGCACGGGGCGCTATGCCTCATGGCATCACAGGGGTACCTCTCTGGGAGCACCCTGCAAAGCAGGTTCACGCACTGGGCCCCAAGGTCTGCCCCCCCCCCCCACCCGGAGAGCAGGGCAGGACAGCAAGTCTGACCCCTTCTACATTCCTCCCCCTTCTTAACGTGCCGTCAACCCAGGAATGACTTGGTTTGTTTTGGGTTTGGGAGCCATGCGCAGTTGTGCTCTGGGCTCATTGCTGGCTCTGTGCTTAGGGGTCACTCCTTGCAGGGCTCGGGAGACCATAGGGGATGCCGGGGACCGAACTTGGGTTGGCTGTTTGGAAGGCAAGCCCCCTGCCCACTGAACTCTCTCTCTCCAGCTCGATGACTTGGTATTCTGCAGCCTCTGCCCAAAGAGACCCATGTTGGGGGCCCCCAGCAGGAGAATCATGAGCCAACAATCACTATTGTTAAGTGCCAGCAGATCTGGGTCTTTACTGGAAGCCGGAGCCAAGTTTCTTGTTGTTTGTGAAACTCTGAAAATGTCCGAGTGTGTGAATGGAAGGAGAATCCTAATCTCTCCTGGGTTGGAGTTGGCGGGGGGGGGGGGGGGGGGCGGGGGGGCGGGGGGGGGCAGGGCGCGGGAGATGGAATGGGACAGGCTGCACTTTGGGAGGTCTGAAGCACCCCCCCACCTGTCCAAGCCAAGTCCTGGGATCAGAGGCTCCCCCAAAGCCTGTGACCCTTTCTCTCTGCTCGGCCGCCTCCTCAACCCCATCCTGTGTCTCTCTTCCTGCTGCCACCCTGTCACCTGTCATCTGCATTGGAAGTTATAAGGAAGTCCAAATCTTAGATACTTAGAGAAAAATGAATCCATTTCTTTTCTCCTCCTTGTGTCCTGTGGGGCAGACAGGCGGCAGGAGTGCACGTATATGCCCCTTCTCCCAAGTAAAATACCAAGTGGAAGAATCTCAGTATTTTCATGGCCCAGGGCCAGGAGCAGACATCACTTTGGCCCTGCTGTGGTGGTTCTAGTGTCGGGGCTTCCTTGGGGGTGGGCTCTCCCACCCTCACCTCCTTTGCCCAGGCTCCTCATCCTTGCAGAGCGGGAAACGGAGCAGGCAGGGAGTCGGTGCTGCTCTTAAAGGCCTCTTAAACTGGAGGAGTCCTGGAGGGACTTGTCAGGTGGGGGTCACCACGGAGCAGTTGTCTGTGACTCATGCCTTTTTGTGCTCCTCAACTGCTTTTCCTCAGTCAAGGGCTTTCAGAGAAGATTGTAAAATAGACATGCTCTAAGCAAGTATTTGGATGGGACTGCTGGAGAAAGCTGGAGATACCCCAGTCAAGCCCTGAATCCCGCTGTTAGTTCTCTGCGCCTTGGACTGATCCCTTTTTCCTCTGGCCTCATTGGTCAAGTCTGTGAAGGAGATACTGGGGGAAGCCTGAGGGCCAATGTGGTTCTCTAGGCTCGTGGCTCACCATGGCCAGAGGGGGCCGGTTCTCCTTGATATCCCTTTTCTCTGCCCTTCGTGGTGGCGGTGTTGGGCGCAGTGACCCAGATCACCCTTGGTGTTGGTGCTTGGTTATGTTGTGTGGCTGGGGTCACAGGCTTTGAGTTGTGGTACGCACACGCACACACACACACACACACACACACACACACACACACACACACACACACACACACACACACACACTCCATCCTGGTGGTTGTGCTTGCCAGGGTGCACTGTGGTGTTCACATAGCTACTCAAGTGCTGGGAATGACAAAGGGGCGGGGGAGGTGCCTCACGCCTGGCCACACACGGTGCTCACACAATTCTTAGTGGTGGTGCTCTCGGGGTGGGGAAGGGGCGTACATTAGAGCACATTTTGTTATGGCACCAGCAGTCTCAAACCCTAGTTCCCCTGGGACTCAGCATCATGCACGTGGCTTGCAAGCGGGATCAGACTGGCCGTCTGGTGCTTGCAAGACCAGCTTCTCCGCCCCCGAGCCATGCCCTGGGACCTAGCATGCCCCCTCCTTGTTTCTCCGCCATCGGCCTCCAGGGAGCCTGCTGCTGGCTCCTGGCTGCTTCTGCTGCTCTGGGCCTCGGGGTGCTGCTGGCCTGTGGGTGCGGAGACTTCTCTGGCATCGAGCTGCTCCTTTCCGGTGCTGACTGGCCTCTCTCTGTGTCTCTGTCTCCTCTGCTCTGTCCTTGGGTAGCTGACGGTAGGGAAGGTGTCCAGCGGAATAGGGGCTGCGGCGGAAGTGCTGGTCAATTTATACATGAATGATCACAGACCTAAGACCCAGGCCACCTCTCCAGACTTGGTAAGGACCCCCGCCCCGCAGCTGCCACCCCCAGACACTGGCTCTGGCCTCCCAGGAGGACACATGGGGACACAGGCAGATAGCCTGGCTCTCCGTTCCACATTCCACTCCCAGCCTCTCTTTCTCACGGGGGCTGCGAGCAGGCTGATGAGATCAGGGCTATTGGGGGCTGCACTTCCTTAGTGACAGACTTCACTCAGCTCCCCCGGGGGCTGTTTCTCTAGGCCCAGCTGTCTGGGGGCTCTGAATGCTCAGCAAAGAGCCCCCCGGGTCCATTCATAGTCAAACTTCTTTGAGCAAACCTTGCGGGGGCTTTTGGAATCTCTAGTATTTCCTACAGCTGCATGTAAATCTAGTTATCTCCATAGATGATTCATTTTTGAAAAATTCAAATATGCAAGCACCACGTGGGAGAAGCCAGTCCCCAAGAAGCACTTTGGGGGATTAAATTGGGGATTGAGGATAGAAGGGAAAAAAAAAAAACCTTTCCTTTGCCAAACCCAGCCCCGTGCTGCCATCACCGGTCAGATTGGAGTGACAGTTTGGGAGTGTCTTCTAGCACATCCCCCTGCGCTCTCCCAGGTGCAGCCCTGCTTGGGCGTCTGCCTGGCCCCCTGGCGTTTGGGACTGAAGCTGACAGCGGCTTGCTGGGCTCTTAGGGACCCACTCCCTTGGCTGTACTCTTGTGACAGAAGTGCCCTTGCTGGTCTAAGTCTCTGACAAGAGGTCCCAGATGTTTGAGACAGTCTTCAGGGATAAGAGGCCCACTGGTCAGCCCCGGAGCTGGCCCTCTCCTGGGAAACCACAGCAGCATGCATGGGGAAGCACCTGCTGCTCTCTCTTCGGGGGGCAGAATGAGCAGCAGCCTTGACGGGGTTGGGGACCCAGGGCGGGTGTGTCTCTTCCCACCCTCCCTCTTTTGCTGCATAGCCCTGAGTGGCCGGTCGGCTCCCAGGGGCTCCCTGAGGTTGGGGATGGCAAGGCAGCTCCGGGTCAGTGAGTGGGTCACTCACCATCCTTCCCTCCTAATGTCCTGTGCCCCTGCCACTCCGCAGGATTCTCTGCGAAAGTCGTTTCCCACCAACCTGGGCGGCAGCGACACCTGCTACTTCTGCAAGAAGCGCGTGTACGTGATGGAGCGGCTGAGCGCGGAGGGCCACTTCTTCCACCGAGAGTGTTTCCGCTGTGACATCTGTGCCACGTCCCTGCGTCTGCCCTCCTATGCCTTTGACAGCGATGAAGGTAACCCTGGCGCTCAGGCACAGCGCGGGAGGTTGGCCCGGGCTCCTGGCCCTGTGGAAGCCCAGCAAGCATGTCGCCAGAACAGCCTTTGGTGGGCTGGAGTCCCTCTGGAGGGTGCCTCCGTACGAACAGGGCACCCAGAGAGCTGGCAGGTCTGAGGCTGAGTGTAGCACTTTCTGTGCATTTTCTCATTTAGCCTCCGCACCTTCTGTGGCCCTTTGTGTGACTGACAAAATCACTTTGGGACCCGGTGCAACATATTGGCGTGTCACCAGACTAAGTAAATGATGGCCCCTCCATGCTAGTATTTAGAAAGCGGAGGGGACCATCTGGCAGGTGGCCAAGCAGAGAGGGCTGGGGAAGGAGCGGAGTTGCCTGGAACAGATGGTTGGTTTTCCCCTTGTGGTGTTTGCACTGTTCTACCCCAGAGGCCATATAGATAGTGCACAGAGTCCCCGTGACCACACAGCCCTGAACTAAACGACTTGCATTCAAATCCAGACCTTACCTCTCCTATATCATTCTGGGCCGTCCCATAAAGTATTTGCCTAATCTATGAGTCCTGTATCAGTGACTACTTTAGCAAGGCCCCAATACGTACAGTCCTATAAGAGCAAAGATGGCTTTTCTGGAAGGTGCCCCAGTGGTGCTGGGCTTTACAGGCCTGGCCCAGGCCTCCCCCCCAACTGCACCTCCCCGCCCCCATCCTCATTACTTCTACTAGCACTGAAGTCTTTTCCAGAAAGCTCTGAGAGCTAGGACCAGAGTTGCTGTTATTCAGAGCCATCCACTTGGCTGCCTGCCCACAGGCCTTGGGAGGAGACTGGCCCTTTCTCTGGTTTGGAGATTAACAGAATTTCAGCCCCACCCTTGCAGCCCCGCCCCTAGGCAGCATAGGAGCCTGTGGCCTCATCTCTTCAGGCCAGTGATAAAAGCCCTATCTTAGGGTGGGGGGGATGGTTGGGGACACACCTGGTTGTGCTGGAGATTACTCCTGGCTCCGCACTCCTGGTGGAGCTCTGGGGACCATGTGCAGTGCCAGAGGAGGGCTGGGATTGGACTCAGGTTAACTGCATGCAAGATATTCCATATCTTAAGTCTGAGACTTAATTCCATTATATTTTTTTTTCTGACCTACATACACAGCAGTGGACAGTGGCTCACATCTGCTATGTCTGTGGTTTACAGGAGAAAGAAACTGTATGTGTGTGTTTGTGTGTCTACGTGCATGTGTTTCTTTTACAGGCAAGTTTTACTGCAAACCTCATTTCATTCACTGTAAAACCAACTGTAAGCAACGGAAGAGACGGGCAGAGTTGAAGCAACAAATGGAGGTAGGTTTGTGTCAAGAGAGTGGGTACAACAGGGAAAGGGTCCTTATTAGGTTTGCAGAAGTTCCCCTGAATTGGGCGAAGGTTTCTGGTCCTCGAGGAAGTCAGGCGCAGATAAAGAAGAGTGGCTCTTCATCTCCGTGAGGGACTGTGCTGGTGCTTGCCAGAAGTCTAAGAAAGGGGCTGGAGCAATAGCACAGTGGGGAGGGCGTTTGCCTTGCATGCGACCGATCCAGGTTCAATTCCCAGCATTCCATATGGTCCCCCAAGCACCACCACCAGGAGTGATTCTTGAGTGCATGAGCCAGGAGGAACCCCTGTGCCTTGCCAGATACGATCCAAAGAGCAAAAAACAAACAAACAAACAAAAAAAACCCAACCAGAAGCCTAAGAGAGCCCAGAGGGAGCAGAGGTGCAGTTAAATATGCTCAGCCTTTATTTTCGGACCTCTCGGTATTACCAGGAATCAAACCCAGGGCCTCATACATGCAAGGCAAGAGCTCTGCTGCTAGCCACCACCTGGACCCTAAATGCCAATCACATATTTCCCCTGTGCCCCAAACTGTTTCCAGTGCCTTTTCCCCTGGATTCTCTGCCAGAGGACCCATTGCTGAACTTGCAGACAGTCTGAGACAGTTCCTCCTCTGGTAGCTTGGAGCAAATATGTCCACAGCTTCAGGAGTCAGCCACCAACAAGACACAAGCTTCAAGACTTTTTTTTTGCCCTGGTTGCAGGAATAATATTGACTCAGTGTAGGAAAAAAAATGGGGGATGAGCAAAAATACATACAGAAGGAAAATTAAATCCTCCTATCACGGTTCTATCCTGAGAAAAACTACACTTAACATTTTTGTTTTGTTTTGTTTTGTTTTTTTGCTTTTTGGGTCACACCCAGCGATGCTCAGGGGTCACTCCTGGCTCTGCACTCAGGAATTACCCCTGGCCGTGCTCAGGGGACCATATGGAATGCTGGGAATCGAATCCGGGTCGACCGCGTGCAAGACAAACGCCCTACCCGCTGTGCTATCACTCCAGCCCCCACACTTAACATTTTATAACACTTCCTTCCAGATTTTTCCCTGGGTAAGTGTAACTTATCCAGCTGGAATCCTATCTCTACAAGTTCCACATCCTTTTTTTTTTTTTTTTTTTTTTTTTTTTTTTTTTTTTTTTGCTTTTTGGGTCACACCCAGAGACGCACAGGGGTTACTCCTGGCTCTGCACTCAGGAATTACCCCTGGCGGTGCTCAGGGGACCATATGGGATGCTGGGATTTGAACCCGGGTCGACCGCGTGCAAGGCAAACGCCCTACCCGCTGTGCTATCTCTCCAGCTCCCAAGTTCCACATCCTTTTTCCCACTGAGTACCAGGAGCAGTTTCCCTGGAACATTAAAAGTTCTTTCAGAGGCTAACTTTTGATGCCAGTCAAGGATAATCGATAGTGTTGGAACATGTTGCTGTTTAATCTTTTGACCTTCTACATATGTTGACATTCACTGTCTTTCTGCACACATCTTTTAACCATGCTTCAAACTATCCACTGAGGATAGAGTATTAGAATATAAACAGCTGAGGGGCTGGAGAGAGAGGTGACACAGAAGGCCAGGCTGTTCCCTCTGCCAGGACTCAAGTTCAAATTTTAATACCACGATGTAGAGCCAAGAACAGGTCCTTAGAATCTCCGGGTGTGTGTGTTGGGGGTGGGGGGATTAAAAAAGAAGAATATATTACAGATGGCTGAGTCAATGGATGGCAAGTTTTGTAGGCTCACGAATCCAATGGTCAGTTTGTCTTCCCCGGTGCTCATCGTCAGCCCCACTTGGGCCGAACTGAGCTATTTCGTGGTTGGAGGGGCGGTTTGTCCCTGTGGGCTGAGACGCGCAGACTGACGCCTCCACCTGCATCTCCTTGTCAGGAGCAGCGGACGTGGGCGGAGCAGGACACGCCGCGGCGGGACGCGCCCCCGGAAAGCTCCTGTGCAGTGGCCGCCATCGCCACCCCCGAAGGCAGCCCCCCAGGTATCACCACTTCCCTGTTTAGGAAGGTGCTCGGCTGGCCCTTGGGGCTGCCGGGGGCCCTGCGTCGCCTCCCCCGGAGCCTGCTTAACTGGATTCAGGGACTCCTCCGCGCCACCGGCCTCCATATCAGGGACAATGCTCACAACTACTGCTACACCTACGAGCTCCTGAGCCTCGGGCTGCCCCTGCTCTGGGTGTTCTCCGAGGTCCTGGCCTCCATGTACCGGGAGTCCGAGGAGGCCCTGGAGAGCATCCTCCGCTGGGTGCTGCGCTGCCTCCCGATCAAACTCCAGTGAAGTCCGGCCGCCCCCCCTCCCCACCCACCCATCCCCAAGTGCCTTAACATTTCCAGTGTAGACGGTTGCTAAGCAGTGAAGATGCCAATGGCTGGGACATTGGCGTCCTCACCCTTTTAGCTCAAAGCCAAAGAGGTTCATGGTAGTCACCTGTATTCGGGCCTGTCAGCCTGGTCATTTGTCCGCTGGCAGTGATAAGCTTGACATGAAGGATGTTTTTCAGAGCATTATACATTTTTTTATATATATATATACCAAAGCGAGCCGTGTTTTTGGGTTTACATTTCAATTCTTAACTTTTCATAAGCCAAGAAGAAAGAATTATTTTTTCACCCCTACGAGGGTCAGTTTTTCTGAACGTGTGATTATAATGAACCTTGCAAGCCCCCCATCCCACAAGGCAGTCTTCCTAGTCACTTCCTACTCACTGCTGCCACCTTGATGATTGGGGCTTTTATAGAACAAAAGCAAGTGTGCCATCTCCCCCTGCCCAGTGCCTTTACCCCGTCCCTTAATACACTTGCTGATAGAAAGGGGGCTGGTTGTTGTTTTTTTTTTTTTTTGCAACTTAAGTATAATCAATTTAGAAGACAAGAAGAAAGAGACGGGGGCTGGGGAGGTGGCTCAAGGTCAATTGCATGTGTGTCATGTCTCAGACCTTCCGTCCCCAGCGCCACAAAACTGGAGGAGAAAGGGACCGAGTGGGCTTCAGCCTACAAAAGCACATGGTAGCGTGTCCATTGTCTGTTATTTGTCTTTCCACAGACAGAAGGACAGTTTCGCTCCTTGTCCTGAAGTAACACAGTAGCTTAAGTCTCCCCTCCCCTACGCCGAGTGAGAGCCAAATGGCCAGAGAACTCTGGGGGCTCTATCAGATGCTATAAACCTCTATTTTCCCTCTACTGCAGCCAAAGCTCACAGGTATTTGACCACAGCAAGCTCCGTCAAGCTGATGCAATGGTGCAGAGGAGCTAAGTCCGGAGTTCTGACCCTTGGGACACCCTCCCTATCCTGCCCCCCAGCCTGTACTGCCTTCTGAACAAGACCATTCCAGGCCCATAGCAGGCAGAGGGAAGAGTCTGCACCCTCCCTCCACATGCTTTGAGGCAGAGGGCGTTTGTAGAACCTCAGGGTAATCTTTCTGGAGAGCACGGCCTGCCAGTGAACATTGCTTACAGGCATCCTGGCTGCCCAGCCCCTCGGCTACCTTGCATAGGTGACTACCACAGTCAGGAAGACTATCTTTCCTTGCTGTCCTTACCGAAGAAGGTGTTGGACCTGCAGAGGGAAACTCCCCTGTGTCCTGATTGGCAAGGGAAGCTGGGAATGGAAGCTGTTTACTGACTGATGCAAAAGCAAATGGGCCCTTTTAGCAAGTTCAGAAACAGGCCTAGAAGGACCTGCATTTTTCACTCTGAGCACGAGAAGAAAGCTCAGTTCCCACTGCGCTCTGCCCGGACATGCGTCACTGCCGAGCCTGGCTAAACAGTGGAGACTGCTGAGGAAAAGACCCTCCTCTGTGCTCAGTGCCTCTGGAGTCAGCTCCTAGAGGTCTCCTCCAGATCCGGCTAGGACGCAGCCACTGCGGCTTTCAGGAGCTTTAAGGAGACACATTTCTATAGGATGGGAAGAAGCAGGGAGACCTTTGAGTCAACACTTCCCCGAAGCCCTTGATTCTAGCAGCGGTTCGGCTGTGGGCAAGCCCTTGGGAAACTTTGTCCTTGTTGGAATGCTTCTTAGTCCAATAATGTGCCTTCCCCCACCTGGGGGTGAACCCTTGATTGATTTTATGTTTCATTCTATAAAGTAATGATGGGAACATTACATTCCCCCCACCCCCCCTTACTGTTAACTGTCACCAGCGCATTCCATCAACAAGATGCTTGATGAATTGATCCCGGAAGCCAGAGCGAGTTCTCTGAGAATGTCACTTATGGCTGTAAGGAGACTGGGCTGAATTACTATGGGGAGGCAGACAGAGTGTGCCTGTCAGAAGCCTGAGATGATTGTATGTTCGAGACTTTGAACCTTCCTGGTGGGCAGCACCAAATCACACAGGGGGGTGTCCTGGAAGAAAAACCGCTAATCTTCCACAACCTATTTGACACAGGGCAGTCAAGTTGGGGTCAGCGGCGAGGGTGGGGGCACCGAGCAGCTCTCTTGGGTGCCAACAGCTGCTGACACATGTCAACAGCACGTGACCCATCTGTATATCACTAGCTGGTTACCACCAGAAAGGTTCATTGGTCTTAAACTGAACAGTGACTTGTCCCAAGAAATTTCCCAGTTTTCAAACAGGTTGCATTTATTTTCAACTCCTGTGCCTTCTCCAACCATGTCAGTCATATTTGTCCTTTTCTCCCCAAACTAAATTCTATTTTTTTCTCCTGTCTCTCTCTCTCTCACTCCAACCTTGCACTGTGGCCGTCAGTTCATTTCAGCCTTCCAGTGCTACACCCACTTCTTGGCTGATGCACTTCTGCTCTGAGGTGATTGGATCTCTTGCCGATTTTCAGAGAGTGGTACTAACTCCTAACCGTCTTTCTGCACCCGTCCGTGGCCCTCGCGCGCGTGGTGGTACTGGTTGTGCTAACAGCGAGCGTCTTGCATACTAACTGACTCATTAGGTGGCATGGTTGGTTAACAACGTGGGGTGGTGGTGGTGGTGGTGGTGGGTCTGCATCTGCATCGTATCCTGCTTCCCTCTGAGCCCCGCGCGCACTGTCTGTCTGCATGCTCCGCCCGCACCGGTCATGCCCCGCCTCCCTGGTTCCGCACATGTGCAACTGCATGCCTTTCCCTTCTTGGGAGGGTTAACCCCGACAGTCGGTAAAGAGGGGGTCTGTCGGCTTTGAAAGGAAACGCTCTGTTCTAGCAGCCTCTGAAAAATCACAGGCACATGAGCGTCTTCTTAAATTGGTTTTACAATAGAAAAAAAATTTATCACGACCAGAGGTGACTTGAAAAGGATTTTTACAACAATGCCTATTAGAAGTGTGCCTCGTACCCTTTACTTTGAACATAATCACGACTTTTCTAGCCAAGCCTTGTTTGACTGCAGCCCGCACTATAGATCAAGGATTTCTATGTGGCGCTTCTTACCCTTCTTGGTTCTTGCAATTCTTGGATGGTTGCAAGATGATGATGCAGCGGCCACAAGTAGAATAAATAATCATCATCACAGGCCAGGGTTTTGAGAAATGACCCGCACTGGCCTGGAGAGAGGAGAGGCCAGTTTGAAAGCCCCTGTGACTCAAAATATATATATACATATGTATATGCCCCCACTCCATTGTTACCAGGAGCAGCAGGACAGTAAAAGTGCTCTTACAGAGGAATGGCCCGCCTATGTGGCCGAGCTGGTATAGACCAGGCTTGGGGTCTCAGACTGCCCTTGGCGTCTGTCCTGCATGTGGCTGAGAGTCCAGTTGTCCTCTCGAGCTGTCTGCACAGCCCTGCATGCTGCATTGCTCCCTGCGTTGCTGCAGGCTCCAGCCAAGGACGAAGTCATTGCTCTTGTCTTCTCTTCTCTTGCAGAGTCTCCCTCCCTTTCTAGAATGTCAACCAAAGAGTGCCCTCCTCCTCCCCCTCAGCCTCCTCCTTAGCTAGCCTCCCATCTCATTGCTACGCATGTTTGTGACCTTCCATAGTCATTTCTGGTGCCACATGGAACCCTGTATTTTGCACACTGCAAGCAATGTTTAGCTTTATTTATGGTAATTGATGCTGTAAATGAAAATAAATATGGTTCTTTATAAAGCTCATTGTTTCCTCTCTTCTTTGCCGTGGAAGCTTCTCAGACCTCAATCACAGGGGTTGGTTTAGGGGGATCAGTCTTCCCTAAACTGCTGGCGGGACATGCACTTACGGTGACGTGGGGTTCTTTGGGGCTGCTCTGGGCACTCTGGAAAGAAATATTACCCAGGGGTAATATTTGGAAAATGCCCCCAATGCTCCTGGGCCAGGCTTTGGGATTAATCTCTTTCTGGAAAACTCCTGGTACTTTGCTGTCCTAGATGCTGGGCATAGCTGGGTGATGGTCATCTCAGCTCTCAGGGAAAGGATATATTAATATCAACTTGCACTTATTTCCTTGCCACTCCAAACCATGGGCCCATAGGAGAGTTTTTCACAGGCAGCTTAAACTAATTTCAGTATATATATATATATATATATATATATATATATATATATATATATATATACACAGGTTTCTCTTGAAAGTTTTGTGTTGCTGCAGCTGAGTGATGGGTGAAAAGGTAAGGAGGAAGGCTCGGCCGTGGGTTTCAGGATGGCAGGGAACCTGGAAGTTGTGCTCATTTGGGTGGAGAGCCATCGGTGGTCCTGAAAGGCCTCCCTGCTCCCCAAGGCTCGGGTCCCATCTATTTTGGTGTGCCAGGCTCTGTCCATAGGGTCACTCAAAGCCCAGCATCTGTGGCGGTCTCTGGCACCCAACTCCAGGCTATCTTTAAGAGAAGGATTTGGAGTCTTCCTGGTAAGCTGGATCTTCATGTTCCTGGAGTGGAATGCCCACCATTGCCAGGCTGGCTGGAGATGGCTTCTGATGTGTGCGTGAAAGCTCCACTGTGAATTTCATGAGCCCTTTTGTACCTTCAAAGGGACATCTGTTTTTGGTTTGTTATTTTTTTAATTATTTTTTTTAAATGTATTAAGGAACAGTGACTTACAAGTTTTTTCATAGTTGGATTTTAGATGGGCCATGTTCCAGCACCAGTGTCAACTTCCCTCCATCTATGTTCCCACATTCGCTCCCATTTCCCCTGCACCCCACCTTTCACCACCACCAGCCTGCCCTCTTGACAGGCACCTTTATAAGTTGGCTTGTTAAAGTTGGGCCACATGATTTCATTGTTGACTCTATGGTTTGAATCTTTAGCTCTGTCATTCCTTAACACCACTGACTTACCTGAATCCCCTTGACCCCTGCCTTCCGTTGCTTATCATCTGTCTCTTAATCCTTTCCATTCTATTTCTTTCCTTCTCGTCTCTATACTCTGGGGCTAAGGGTGATCTAGGCATCCCCTTCTTTAAACCACTGAATTCTCTCATATAGTTATAACTGCCACTTACAAAAGTCTATGTTCAAAGGGGACTTATCTAAAGCCTCTGAGCCCAGCTGAACTGCCTTTAACCAAGACTTGGGGTCTGCCCTTTTATCTGAAGGAGAGTCTTCTTTGCTTTTCATGGAAAAGAAGGGGGTAAGGGTGCTGATGTTAAGTCTGGATTGGCCAGGTGGCTTATGCTTGTATTTAGTGTTCTTTTTAGCAAGTGTTTGCTGATGGCCTCCGATGCTTTAAGTATATTCTAAGTCAGAAGGCTGTAGCAGTACCCAGTTTCTGCCCCCATCTACATCTTGCATTATCGGTATTTCAGTGTTGTATATGCTAGACTTGATTTGTTTGTACCTGCACTTGTTTGTTTGTGAAACTAGCCTTTGCTAAATAGTTCAAAGTACCAGGTCTGTATAGCAGGAAATGAAGTAGGTAACTGCTCACCCCCATGGAGCATAGAGTTGAATTTTGATATTTTGACATGCAACGTTAAAGCAGCATATCGCAAAGTGTGGCAAGGAATTACTAGCTCTGCAATTAACTATGTGACTAGAGTTCCATAGCTACAAAGTTGGAGAAACAGTATTCTAATCCTGACAATTCTTTCATGATGTTGGAGTTTTATAAGGGCAAGTTTGAGTCTTTGAGGAGTGCTCCAGTAAAAATGTTTAAGTGGGGGCTGGAGTGATAGCACAGTGGGTAGGGCTTTTGCCTTGCACACGGCCGACCCGGTTTCAATTCCCAGCATCCTATATGTTTCCCCGAGCACCACCAGGAGTGATTCCTGAGTAACCCTTGTGCAATGCTGGGTGTGACCCAAAAAAGCAAAAAAAAAAAAGTTTAAATGGGGCCAGAGAAATAGCTCAGTGGTCAGACCCTTATGCCTTGCATATGTGAAGACCTCGTTCACTCCCCAGCACTATAGAATCCCATGAGACCACCACATGTGGCTCTGGTGGCTCCCAGTACTACCGTTGCTGGGCCTGAGCATTGAACTGTCTGGCATGGTAGACTGAGAACTTTCCTGAGTGACCCTCAAGCTTTCAGAGTGTTCTTGGTGGCCAGAAACCCCCAAAGTTTAGGACTAGAGAGAGATTACAGCAGGTAAGGCATGTAGCTGACCCAAGTGCGGTCCCCTGAGGGCTGCCAGGGGACAGAGCTAGGAGTAAGTGCTAAAGACCTCCAAGTGTAACTCCCAGCTCTACTCCCAAGTTTAACTTTGTTCAGATGATTTTCCAATACATTGAGATAAGTGGTTTTTTTTTATATTTGTTTGAAAGGGTTTTTGTTTTGCATACTGCATTATACCTAAATGTTTCATAGAATCCTTTTTATTTATTTATTTATTTTTGCTTTTTGGGTCACACCCGGCAATGCACAGAGGTTACTCCTGGCTCTGCACTCAGGAATCACCCTTGGCGGTGCTCAGGGGATGGTGGGAATCAAACTCCGGTCGGCCGCGTGCAAGGCAAACACCCTACCCACTGTGCTATTGCTCCAGCCCCAGAATCCTTTTTTTGTTTTGTTTTGTTTTGTTTCGCTATACCTTGGCTGTGCTCAGGTCATGCCTGGTGATGCCTGGGGGGCCATACGGGGGGGCTAGAACTCACAGTCAAGCACATTAACCTTTATATTATTTCTCTAGCCCTAGAGTCACTATTTAAATTTTAGTTTACAGTAAAACAAAGCACTGTAGCACTGTCGTCCATCCCATTGTTCATTGATTTGCTCGAGTGGGCACCAGTAACATCTCCATTGTGAGGCGTGTTAACTGTTTTTGGCATATCGAATATGCCACAGGTAGCTTACCAGGCTTTGCCATGTGGACTGGATACTCTCAGTAGTTTGCCAGTCTCTCCGAGAGAAACGGAGGAATCGAACCTGGGTTGACAGTAAAACAAAAGAATAAAAAAATTAGATTAAATCAAATGTCCACTTCATCATGGATCTTTAAATTTTCTAAAATTTAAAACGTCTAAAGGGAAAAAATTACACAGGGGAAGCATTACACAAATCAGACTACAAATTTCAAAGACTTAACATATGATAAAAAATGAAAATAATAATTCAATAAATAAATTTAATATTATGTGGAATGATAAATAATTTGATTCTTGTCACTGTCAATGTCACTGTCATCCCGTTTTGCTCATCAGTTTGCTCGAGTGGGTACTGGTAACGTCTCCATTACGAGACTTGTTACTGTTTTTGACATATGATTCTTATGGCCTTGAAAATATTGGTGCAGGCGCTGGAGGGAGAGTTAAGGAGGTAAGGGTCTTGCCTTGCCCATGACTGACCTGGGTTCAATTCCCAGCACTACAGATGGTCCCCTGAGCACTCCCAGGAGTGATCCTTGAGCACACTTGGGTGTGGGCCCAAAAAAAGCAAAGTGAAAATATTTATACAAAGCAGATATCTTGCTTAGGGTAGGAAATCAGTTCTTATTTGTTGATTAAAGACAGCATTGAATGGGCCAAGGCTATACATGGACTACATTCATTCTTGTGCAAATGTTTAGTGAGCGCTATAAGAAACAGCTGCTTCATGACCCAGGGCATTAATAAATATGTTCTCACTTGCCTTCCCCACTGAGTTAAAAAAGCAATAAAATAGAATATAAGAAAAAATATGCACTTAATCATTAGTATTGAGTGAAATGTTAAGGGGGCCAATTTGGAGGGGAAAGCAATGTGGCAACAATTATTCAGATCCACAAGAGGCTCTGGCCTCTTTGCCAGTAATCCCTTCCTCTGGAGGACTGCTCCTAAAAAAAATAATTTAGCAGAAAGAAGTAAACATGGCTGCAACCTGAATATTAAGTGAAGAAAGTGGGTCAAGCCGGGTGATGAACTGCTGTTTTACTCCCATGAGCTCACTTTTACCCATTTAATTGGGTAATTCCTTGAATCAATAAGTAAGCAAAGTGACTGCCCCAGAGCCAGCTGTCCCTGTCTGAGCATTCTCTCTGTGCCAGGTTCAGGGCCAGGAGTCATGTACTGATCTCGGGGAGAAGATGCTTGTGAAAATGCTTAGTGCTTGAGACGACCTGATGGGAGTGAAGCCCAATGCTTTGTCCTGACTCATGACTTTGACCAAATCCCATGAACATGGCCAGTGGCACAGGGTTTTGTGATGAGAGGGTAGATGAGTGTGCTCAGCACAGAACTCTGTGCTCAAGGGAACTGAGTTCTAGCACTTGCCTGGATTTCTGAAGCAACAGCCAGTTTCCAGGGGAGATTTCTTGGGCTTTCTCTATCAGTGGTTCTAGAAAGTTTGAAGGTCATCCTTGAGAGGGGAGCTCAATCAAAGTCTCGTTTATGCTGGGCGGTACTGTCTGTTTTTCTCTTGTTTTATATTCCCAGCTTCATGCAGTCTTCCTTCACCCAACCTGCTCTTAGCTCTGAGCTGCTTCCCTCCTTCCTGCTAACCCACCTTTAGTTTTGCTTCTATGGATGCATTAGTTTTGCTTTTGCGGGTGCTTGAATCTCACAATAGAGAAATGTGGCTCCAGTCCGGCCACTTGGTCCACATCTCCTCTTGGATGTCTGCAGAACATCTCCCATCCAAGCCTCCAGCTGCTGATCTTCCCTAGAAACAGATTTTATACTTGGCCTTCATAGTTGTAAGGAAATGGCAATTGGGTTTTCTCTTCTCATTGCTCAATCCCAAAGCCTTGATTTCATTCTTCACTCTTTGTCCTTGGTTCCGCCTCCAGTGCACCTGTGAATTCTACAACTACTCCTAACCTCTGCAAGACCTCCCTGGCCTCGGCCACTTACCCCTCCCGGGACTATTGAAGTGGTCGTTATGGGGTCTCTCTGCTTTGCCCTTGCTCTACTCAGCCTTTGCTTAACACAATAGCTGGAGTAATCATTTTAGACTGTTCTGATCTCTGCTCTGCTCAGAACTTTAATGGCTCCCCAGCTCACTCACCCAGAGTGGACTGACACAGATCTGGACCCATGGTCCTGCCCTGGGTCTCAGATCTGCTCTCACACCATGTCCAGCAACAATGGCCTCCTTGAACACCAGGGATGGTCTTAGCCCTGTTTGTTCTCCCTTTTCAGTATCCACATGATTGACCCTGACTTTTTTTTAAGTTCTTGTTCCATATCTGTCTCCCACTGTGTTCTGCACCCCTTGCACCCAACTCTCATAGACAAGTCTTCCCATGGCCTTTATCACCTCCAACCATATTAAGTTGTACACTTGTAAATTATGTGTATTGTTTATTAGACTTCTGCCTTCTAGAACATCAGTGCCTCTAGGAATCTTGCATTTCTGCTATACTTTCCATATTTTATCTTTTTCAAAACCAAGCAATTCTAGGTATACAAAAATAGAATGCCAGCTTGAGCCATGCAAAGCTCAGGGTCACTGAAATAGTTCAGGGTCACGATCACGAAATCCCGTTAATCACCGATTTCTCGGGCGGGCTCAGTAACCTCTCATTTCGTCCTTTCCCTGAGATCTTAGAAGTCTCTCTCGACTCGGCCTTTCCAACGATGTCGCACTGGGGACTCTTTCAGGGTCAGGGGAATGAGATCCAGCTTGTTACTGGATTCAGCATATGAATACACCATGGGAAGCTTGCAAGGCTCTCCCATGTGGGCAGGAAACTCTCAGAAGCTTGCCAGTTTCTCCCAGAGGGAGAAGTAGGCTATAAGATATCGCACGGCCACTTCTGAGAGCTCGATTTCAAGTCTCTGGATGTTGGCTGTTGATGGGATTACACACACCTGGGTTCCTCTGCCGGTACCTTCATGCATGAGGCCTGTCCGAACTTGTGGAGAGGGGCCTCGAGCATGGCTGTAGCTAGGTTCTGGTGGTCTTCGGCTGCTGGGAGCTCTGCTCGGGGTGGGGAGGGAAGCTGGAGCCCATCTCCTCCAAAGGGCCCCAGGGAAGACAGCCAGGCATGTGGGCAATAGTTACACTGAAATAGTTACACTTCAAAAAGATGCTTAAT
The DNA here is from genome assembly GCF_027595985.1 of Sorex araneus. Taxonomy (NCBI): domain Eukaryota; kingdom Metazoa; phylum Chordata; class Mammalia; order Eulipotyphla; family Soricidae; genus Sorex; species Sorex araneus. The sequence continues at coordinate 113,932,816 of NC_073307.1, forward strand.
GAAAGAATACTTTTTGGTTGATGTTATGTTTGTTTTCATGAGTTATCATTAGCTTACATGATTGTATATGTTTCAAGAGTGATTTTCCCCCAAGACGTCAAATGTTGTCACACCACAGCTCCCACCAAAGTGCTGAAAGTCCTCTAGCCCCATGTCTTGACTCACCTCCTCCCTGTGATCTCCCCTTCCGTCTCCCTCTGGCAACCTCAGTTTTGCACTCAGCATGCAAGGATGGATTTTGTCTGTTCTCTGGCTTTGTTTCTTTATATCCACAAATGAGTGAGATCATCTGGTATTTGTCTTTCTTCATCTTGGCATCTTGGCATTGTGCTTGGCATAACAGTATTCAAATCCATCCATGCGGTCGCAAATGGCAAAGATGTCATCCTTATAGCTTCTTTATCCACTCCTTTGGATCTGTGTTTTTGATTAATGCTCAAATAGCACTGAGCTTGACACGTCATAGCTGTGGGACAAATAGTTGAATGGGAGCTCCTGCTTTCTGGCCAGGGTCTCAGACTGAGGAGTCTATAACCATCTTTGGGCAGGAAAGGTCTTGCTGGTGTCCGTTCACGGTTTAGGAGGGAGAATCTAGAGGATTATGTGACAATGCATGTTCTACTTGTGCAGCCTTTTGAGTAACTGGAAAAAGAGAGTTTTGATTTTGCTTCCACTTTGCTTTCTAAAGAATATGGACATGTGATCTCTTGTTGGGTGGCCATTGGAACATAGGAATGGAAGGCTTGGGGTGGGGGAGGGACAGGCCTGACATTGGTATCAGAGACCAGCTTCATGGGTTCCTTTAGGTGTCAAGGCCCAGGTCACAAGTCACGCGCATCTTCTCTCATTGTGGGGTCCTGGCAACAGGAATCTAGGTAGCATGTTTGAGACTATAGCTGGGATGGAAAATGCCCAGTGCACCACAGCCTGGGATGGAATGCAGAGCCCAAAACTGAGACATCGAGGGCAGGCAGTAGTGGGACACTAGGGTCAGGGGACAATGGGCTACCCCTCCCACTCAGACAAAGCTAACTCCACAGCCTTTTGGGGGCCCAGAAGTGCAGAGAAAACTAGGCCACCTCCAACTTACAGGTTTAACTTTGACTCCTGGACCCCATCCAATTGCACCTCCCCTCCCCGGGTGGTCTGTGAGCTAGCTCCTCTGAGCACTGGGGTGCTCTTCTGGCCATAGAGCTGGCATAGGAGGAAGGTGCTAAGGGCCCTAAGACCACTTCCTTTTAGTTTTACTTGGTCATTATTGGGCTTTCTTCCTAGAAACTTAGTTTTTCCCACAACCTCATCATAGAGACCTGGACGTAGACCCTGGCTGTGCCCCAAGCTGGCTGCTCAGAGCTGGTGCAATACTGTTGCTGCTGTGTGGAAGGGAAAAAGGGAAGAAAAGTTAGGGTTCACACACTGATACCCCAAACTTCCCACCATTTGAAGGAGAAAGGAAAGTCATCTTTTTGTGGAGGGTGGGGAGACAAACTCAGCATTATTGGGTGGGTGGGGGTGAGGGGTGACCAGACAGTGGTTGGAGGACCATGTAGTGCTTGGACTATCATGTGATACTGCGGACCAAACCCCGGGGTCCCACAGGCAAAACCTTGCCTGGCATCCAGTTCTTAGAGCCATCGTGTCAGCCCCAGAGTCTCGATGTCTCTATTGTTTTTGGTGCTTTGGGGATCAGCCGAGCTGTTGGGAAAATGTTGCACATCCAATCACCTGGTCTTCTGGAGGAGACCCTCCTGCCAAGTTACTGGCCCATCTGTGCGTGGCACTTCCCCGGTGTCCAGCTGTCCAGGAGGTGGAGGGCTCTTTGGGAGGAGTGGGTCAGTCCTGCTGGCAGCCTTTGGGAAGGAGCTGTGCTGGTGGGCGGCTGCGCGGACATCCTGACTGACTTCTATGTAACTGCATTGGTCTATACTCAGAGGCTGTTGTGAGCACAGGCAGGCCTTGGGGCTGCAATGCCTGTTTTACAAGGCAGCGAAGGCTGAGACTGAGAATGCACACGTCACCTACAGACACCTGTGCACTCTGCTGGGATGCCTGGCAAGGACAGGACAGTGGGGCATGATCCTTCGGCCCCACCTGAAAGGCAGGCCCAAGACCAAGACTATTTACTGTGCTCATCTTCTGAAGAACTCTGAGAAGGGCATTCCTGGTAGGAATGTCTCAGAAGCCCTAGGATGGCAGCAGCTCTGTCTTTAGACATCTGTGCCTTTATCTCATAAAGCAGGGACCATCCGACCCCTGGGCTCTATAAGACCCATGAAATCCTGGGGGCTGGCCATGGTATATGACAGAACAGACAACTTCTCATCAACTGCCTGTGGCCCATCTGCCTGTAGTCTGTGGCTCGTGAATGTTGTTACAGATCTCAAAAAGACCCTTGGTAGAGAAGTTTCCCACTCCCATCTTAAAGGGACATGCCCTGGCTGGAGAGTAGTATAGAGCTTAAATGACAGGAATTGCTTACATGTGGTTGACCCTCATTCCATTTGGTACCACACTGACATTCGGAGCATGGCCAGGGGTCACTCCTGAATATGAAGCTAGAAATAATCACTGAGCACTGTTGATGTGGTCTACCCTTCCACACTACAATAGATGAAGGCTCTCCTAAAACAAATCTGAAATCTCTGGGTAGTGAGTGGACAGAAGGTCTGACACAGACTCATTCCTATACCATTGCCCCATCCCACTGAGGACTTATCTTTAATCACCATAGTCCACCTTGAAAGAAGGTAGGGAGACTAATGTTTACTAAGTATTTGACTATTTGCTATCTGTTCCGTAGGAGGCAAGTGTAGCCTCTACAGACTACATTTCCCAGATTCCCGTGCAACAGGTTTCCTGTTGGGTTTGACCACTGGGTTACGTTAGTAGGGGCATGGGAGGTGGGATTGAGGGAGAAATCAGGGTATTTCTCTCATCTCTGTCTCTCTTCCATAGTACTCCTGGGGGTAACCTTCCCCTCTGGATTCATGGTACCAGCTGCTCCTTTGTGTCTGTGACCAGAAGCTCAGGGTTGGTCCTCTCTGGGTTGTTTCATGGTCCCACTCAGCTTTGCAGCTCTCCCAGTGTCTGGTGATTGGTTTGCATTTCTAACTTCCTTTAGTGTTATCTGTTCTCTATGGAGTCATTCCTGGATTGTACTCTATTTCCCAGGAAGTATAGCTTCACTGCTCTCTTTCACAAGGTTCTTTCTGAGAGACAAGAGTGAGAAGTCACAGAAGGAGCTTTGGCAAGGCCAGAGGCTCTGGCAGTTAAGAGTTTTGGGACCATGGACTCATGGGGAGGGGGGAACTCCTCTGAGCCTCTGTTCTTTATCTGTAAAGGGGTTGATGGAATATCTAGGAGAACATGTGGTTTGTCTCCCTAGGTCCTAGGCGAGCTGCAAGTTAGGACTCTAGATTTGGGGGAAGCCAGGAACAATGTCTCCTGCAGAACTAGGGTCATCACTCTGACAGCAACAGAGGCCTGGACAGGGAAGGGCCTTAGGACTCTGCTGCCTAGAGGGGCCTGTGGGGACCGGTCTCCCTGGACAGTGCACAGAGATGCCTCTTTGGCTGTGGAGCAGACGTCTGGCCTGAGTGCTGAGAGGTGGTAGAAAAGCTCAGCTCTGAGAAAATATATTCCTCCAGAAGGCCAGTGGTAGCTGCCCTGAGCATCCCTAGATCATTCCCTCCATCTCACCCCATGCACTTTCTTCCCTGGCAGTCCCACACTCTGGAGTCCTTGATTCTGCCTGTGAGCATTGATGGGTTCAGGTGAAGTCTGGGACAAGAGCACTTAGGCCCCTAAGGAGACAACTCAGGGGATCATCCTGTGTCTTTCACCTGGGACTGGACACAGCCTCAATCACTGTGTTCCAGGGATGGCCCATGAGTCACTCTCTGGATGCCACATTCTGCCACTGGGCTTGGGGTCTTAATCCCAGCACCCTCTCAAGTGGAGATCTCCAAAGATCAAAGTCCCTAAAGTCTCATATCTTCCTAACCATCATCATGAAAGAATAAAATCCAAACACTATAAAATTTTTAAACCTTCTAAGTGACATTTATTTACATTTCTAAAGGGGGTCCAGGAATGTGGCTTAGTGATGAGTACGTGCCTTGCTGTGTGATGCCCTGGGTTTGATCCAGGAAGTAATTAAGTGAACAAATAACTAAGGGATTTGTTTGAGAGATGGAAAAGCATGACTGAAACCTCACAAAACATGTCTTATTGTGTACATTGTAGTTTGCCACAAAACTGAAATTTGCCACACTGCCATTCACGTGATCAATCCATTCATCCGAAAAAATGTTATCTTTCTGTGAGTACACAAAAAAAAAGGCAGCACCATTATTCATGAAGACTTGAGGAAGTCTCCTCACTTAATGAGGAAGTTTTCTCTCTTATTGAAGAAATTAGGCATGCACACAATACTGATAGAGAATCCTCATAGGACAGCGTCCCATGATGAAATAAAAAAATGCAAAAGTAAACACAACAATGAATGTAAAAGTCTTTAAAATTTTTTCCAACATTCCATATTGAAAATGATGCCAAAATAAAATATAGTGTAACAAATTATAAAATATATTGCTGCAAATGCTCGATTCTAATGGTGAAAAACACAATAAAAATTAAAAAGAAAAATCAGTATGTGGAAAACTCTTACAAGAATTGGGCTGGAGTGATAGCACAGCGAGTAGGGCGTTTGCCTTGCACGCAACTAACCCGGGTTCGATTCCCAGCATCCCACATGGTACCCCAGCACCGCCAGGAGTAATTCCTGAGTGTACAGCCAGGAATAATCCCTGTGCATCGCTGGGTGTGACCTGATAAGCCAAAAAAAATAAATAAATAAAAACTCTTACAAGAATAGGTCAGAGGTGATTCCTCAGGGCTGAATGATGTTCACAATCCTTAACTAGGTATCGAAGTCTGGCGTTGCCAAGAGCTGCTTTTTCTTTTTAGCATAGTCTTTCCTTGGAGAAATATTTTCACATTTATTTTCTCTGCATTGCTATTATTTTGAATTTTTCTGTGATTTGATATACACTGGCATAAGCACTTCGTATTAATTTTTTCCATCTTCCTTGCCATGCATCAGTGTTGTTGGGGTACACAAATCTATCCCGCATGCACTCATATGGAGACAGAAACAATACTGGTGATCAAACACCAAACTTCTTGCGTAAGTGTTATCCTACCATGCACATAATTATTTTTGAAGCAGTCGGGAACTTCACTGGATTCTTCAGGCAAACATGGTTTTAATTCATTAAGAGCTCCTGGAATTTTTCATCAGCTGGAAGGAATGTTCATGCAGACAAATGAAATATTTTTAAGCTGAGTTTACCACACTGCCATCTCACGTGATCAATCCCTTCGTCTGAATTTTTTTACCAGTGCATGGAACTAACTGGAAGAAGGGAACCTTATTGGCAACACCTTGAAAATCACTTTTAAGAGCCATAATCATGGCTAACTCCACATGTGGTGTTTGGGGAGACAAAATATTTGTCACCAAATCTTTAAAAAAGTATTTGCAAAGAGTCCTGTTTTGCTTTTCCAGCCATTACTATATAAGTGGATAGATAGTTAGAATTTTCTGATCCACTAGGGGCATGCACTATTTCTACTTGGTAAAAAGCCAGCGTTGAATCCCTTTTGAAAGTGCCCTCCACTATCCAGGGCAAAGTGTGTGCTAGTTGTCCTAGGTCAGAGATTTCCTGGTGCATAGAAGATGTGTCACTGTCACTGTCATCCCGTTGCTCATCGATTTGCTTAAGCAGGCACCAGTAACGTCTCCTGGTGAGACTTCTTGTTACTGTTTTTAGCATATCGAATATGCCATGGGTAGCTTTCTGGAGAGATAGCACAGCAGGTAGGGCATTTGCCTTGCACGTAGCCAACCTGGGTTTGATTCCTCCGCCCCTCTCGGAGAGCCCGGCAAGCTACCGAGAGTATCTCGCCCGCACAGCAGAGCCTGGCAAGAAGATATGTATCTTCTGCAATAATCAAATCCCCAACTCAGAATGGTCACCACTTCATGCACTTTGTTACCATGAAGGATCCTCAGTATCTGTTGGAAGTTGCTTCAAAGGGTGTGAGACAGGTGGAATTCTCTTTATTCTCTGAGGAGGGCTGTTCTTTGGAAGGCAAAGCAAAATGTGAAGGGTGGAAAGCTGTCTTGATGAAATCATCTGGTGGAGGGGGCATTCTTCACTTTTCACCTGCATCTTTTTCCTTTAAGCTTTGAAGGTGTTCACATTGGAGATTTGGATCTTTCAGGGTGGTGATTTGGGGGTACTTTTGGCTTTGGGGATTTTAGTGCAGAGACTGTGTCTGGGGGGTGATGACTAGACCCCTTCTGCTGGGAGCCTGCCCTGTCCACACTCGCCCAGCAGAGATGAGTGGAAGGACGGTGCTGAATGGACACATGGGCACTCGATACTGACATGTGGGTGCTGGTGTTGGTGCCCTCTGACGGCTTCCCTGCCAGCTTCCCCGGGAATCCTCTCATGAGTAGGGAAAGAGAGGATTGTATGGAAGTCAAAGCATAAGTGGAGAATTTGGGGCTCTGAATCACAGACCCAGCTGTGGGCCAGGCCTTGAGGTAGATCCGGAGAGAAAGGACCTGCCCTCTTCTGGACCTGAGGAAACACTGGTTTCTTTTCCACTGAATCTTGCCCTCGAGACCTCCAGGCTTTCCACTGATGTGATGTGTCTTGTGTCCCTGTGTTACCAAGATGTGTCCCTACCCAGCCCAGGGAGTGGACCTGAGCCCTGATCTGCACCCTGTGCAGCTCTAAGAGAAGCTGTCAGGAGGAGGAGAAGGAGGAGGACCTGGTCCCCGGCCTGTGGGTGCAGGCTGGTCCCCGCCCAAGGGATGTGCTCACCTCACTGCCTGCAGCTGCCTACCTCACCCACCAGGCTGTCCCCACTCCCTGTCCCCCCACCCCCCACCCTTCACCCCCATACTGAACAGGGAGTCCCTTCTGCTATACTCTCCTCTTTCACGGGTCCTTTCATCCCCTGCCACTCTGCCACTAGAGTTGGCTTTCCATGAGGTACACCTGACCATGCCATGTCAGCTTCCAACCCCCCGACGGTGAGTCCTGCAGTGGGAGCCAGTCTTCACCTTGGCATGCAAGACCCTTTCTTTGGAAGCTGATCATTTCCCAAAGGTCTCCTGTCTTACCCTCCTGCCCGGCTCATTTCCCGTCACATGCAGAGGGTAATATTCACCCACTTCGCTGGCTGAGGTCCACCCCCTGGAATCCCACATCCTTGTCTGCCTGTTCAAATCCTAGTCAAACTCAGCCCAGTAAAGGTGTAGCCATTGGTCCAAAGCATTTATTAGAAGCAGATCATCTCTCCTTCCCCTGACTTCCTTCACTTGGCCGTACCCTTTTGGGGGGCATACCTTCTAAAAATCGCTCAGGAGGCCTGGGGCCACTCCTAGCTAGCTAGACTCAGTCAATTAGGCTACCCTGGGTGTGCTTGGGACTACACCGCAGTGCTCAGGGACCACACCATGCCAGGGATCAAGCTGGGGTCCCACACAGGGTGTGCCACTGACCCTTGAGCTCTCCCCTCACACCTCAGCCACACTCCTTGGTGGTTCTGCTTCATGAACAAGCATTTGTGGATACGCCTTCCCTTGCTTAGGGGATGAGAAAACATCCTTGAAGGTAGAGCCCGTGGCTAGTTTATCTGTAGTCCTGGCATAGGCCCGGGTTAGAGGAGGGCACTGTTGGAGCACGATTATTTATGTGTGAGCTCACAGACATCCACAGAACTTCTGCTGGACCCTCAGGGACCACTGACCTCTGCGCTTTAGCTGGCCACAGAACCAGATCTCCGCTCCAGTGGTGTTTGGCAAACAATCTCTCAACTCCAGTGCTTCATAGTATTTGTTGTTCTGGCACATAACTGGAGGCTCTGACTCGGCCACTGGGGCCCGGGCCACCTGGGCACCTGTGGGATTGGCCAGGCTGGGCTCCAGGCATGTGCCTTGTGCCACAACCAGGGACTGAAGGCCGAAGAGACATCTGGGTCTTCTCAGGGAAAAGCAGCAAGCATGTGGAGTGGACAAGTTGAATAGCAAGGTCAGGTGAGGCCGCCACTCAGGTCACGTCCACCATCTTCCACCCAACAAAGCAAGTCTTGTGACCTAGTCTCTTGTGCTTGGGGCAGAGAAACTCATCCCACCTGCTCTAGTGACAGAAAATGAGAGGTGACAAGACAAAGCACAGCTCCATGACAGGGACAGAGTGATGAGCGAGGGTCATTCCAGGTTTGGACATTCCCAACCTCCACCATAGAGATCACAGGCATTGGCATCCATTTGGGGTCCAGTTCTTGCCACAGATGTCCAGACTGGTCCCCCCATCTTTCACTGGAATCATGAAATGAGCAGGAGCATCGGAGAATTTTGGTGCATCTCTTTCAGGAGCAAAATATTTTAGGAGCAGATTTTTAGGAGGTTGAGTAAGGATGAACAGACTCACTACATCTTTTTTTATTATTATTATTATTATTATTATTTTTTTTTTTTTGCTTTTTGGGTCACACCTGGCGATGCACAGGGGTCACTCCTGGCTCTGCACTCAGGAATTACCCCTGGCCGTGCTCAGGGGACCATATGGGATGCTGGGATTTGAACCCGGGTCGGCCGCGTGCAAGGCAAACGCCCTACCCGCTGTGCTATCTCTCCAGCCCCTATTATTATTATTTTTGGGTCACACCTGGTGATGCACAGGGGTTACTCCTGGCTCTGCACTCAGGAATCACTCCTGGCGGTGCTTAAGGGACCATATGGGATGCTGGGATTTGAACCCGGGTCGGCCGCGTGCAAGGCAAACGCCCTACCCGCTATGCTATCACTCCAGCCCCAGACTCACTACATCTTAAGCACAATTCCCAGTGAAAGTCAACTGCTGCTGTCATTACTATACATAGCCAAGCATCTATGAATGACCCCAAATCCCCAAAACCTCCCAGGCACAGATACCAACACATAAGTGGGCAGAACCGTACGCAAAAGCATGAGTGCCAGGAGTGCAGGCTCGCCACCTGCTGGCTCATGCAGAACAGGTAGACGTGTTTTGTTTTACATGCACAATATTTTAAAATTACATAAAAATCCAACTTTTTGAGTCTTCTTCGTAGGTGGCAAATTAAGGAGTAAATAACATGTTCCAGGAAGAACAGGATGGGGACAGGGATGGGGGGGTGAGGCAGCAGGGAGAACCAACATCTAAGGGTTGAGCAGGAGACTGGGTGGCTGTGATGGGGAAATTGGGAAGAGGGGATAGTTCCTGAGGAGACTTTATCTACACTTGAACCTTCTCATCACACTGGGGCAGAACCTTACAGATGTAAAGAATATAACGAAATAAATAAGCACTGCCATTGGCACCAAAGATTTTGTGCTGGAGAAAACCCATCTGAATGGAAAGCACGTGGGGAATCCTTTAACGAGAGATATAGTCCTCACTCAACAGGAGAGGGTAGTACATAAGAAAAACTCTACAACATAAATAAATGAAACGATTAATGATAGATACAACATTGCTTAAGATATACACGTGGGAGAAAAAAAGCAGAATTTATACTGGCAAAGAAATCTTTGAAGATGTCAAGCACATGGAAATATTTAAGATCAATATGTAAATATCAGAATTTCTAGTAGAGCTATAAGGAAATGACAATTTTCAGATACAATTCTTCATCAGCATATATATTTTCAAGCAAAAGCTAACTTAAAGCACTTAGATAATTGATGAGTATACTCTAGAGGAAGGAATGGGTGTTTGTTATTATTATTTTGATACAGTCTTTTTATATAAACCCTATTTGAGATTTTTTTTTCTTTTTGGGTCACACCCAGTGATGCTCAGGGCTGACTCCTGGCTCTGCACTCCTGGCAGTGCTGGGGAACCATATGGGATGCTGGGAATCAAACCTGAGTCGGCTGCGTGCAAGGCAAATGTGCTATTCGCTCCAGTAACCCCCTATTTGAGTTTCTGAGAAATACTATTCAATATAATCCAACTGTCAAATCACTTCACATGATAGCTTTCTTCCTCATAAGTGGAAGCTTCTGAATTGTTTTGCTCTCTGAAAGATAGGAGATGCCATTCTCTGTGAGGTGGGACCAAGTTATAGCTGTCTTTCCACGGGAGATTAATGGCACTATCATATACAGTGTATAACGGAAATCTTAATAGTAGGAGACTTACAGTGGTAATATTAGCCGCCAAGAAGTCGTGTTCAGGACTTCATTCTTTGCATTTAAGTAAGACAGAGAAACATTCTGAATTTTAATTAGTTTTATCAGTTTTGTTAAGGCAATTAAAATTGATGTGTGTTTCAGAAAGAATCACGGGTAGTATTTTATATGGTATAAATGAAGAAACCTTTTTTCAGTTTGTTGGATTTTTTGTTGTTGTTTGGGGGCCACACCCAGCTGTGCTCAGGGCTGACTCCTGGCTGTGCACTTAGGAATCACTCCTAGTGGGGCTTGGGATACTCCGGGAATCAAATCCAGGTCAGCTGCCTACAGTCAAACCCACATCAGCTATGTGCAAGGCAAGTTGCCCTACCCTCTGTCCTATCTCTCTGGCTGCCAAACTGAAGAAATCTTTACAGAAATACAAGAAAAGTATCACAATTTCTTTAAAGGGCATAAATAATTATACCCCAACATTTACTAATTCAGTCTTGAAAACCATGATACCAAATCTCTCAGAATGTTAGATCAAATCAGGTATGCAGCTCGAATGGCCGTACTCTTCACACAGGTGCATGCAATGGTATTTTTAATGCTTTATTTTAACCTTGTGTTTCTTAAAAGGGAGCAGGGAGGGATGCAAACATAAGGGAAGACCCCACAGCCTGTGAATTAGATTACACAAGAAAGAGGTCTCGAAGACTGCGCCAGGAGTAAAGGGGCCAGAGGGCTGAGATGGGATACAATGAACTGGGGGACGAGGGGAGGGAGGCCAGGGATGGGGGAAGGGAGTGACGCCGTCTCAGGAAGACTGGAAGAGGATTACAGCATGTCCTGGGGCAAGATAGGGACTAGGGTTAAAATGAGTTTCTTAAGGGTCCTGATTGTGACTCAATGGTCGAGCTCTGCCTCACAGGTGTGAGGTTCTGGGTTCAATCTCAGGCCCTGGGCAAGGAGGGGGGGTGTCACAGGAGAGGAGTGGGGAGGAGTTTCGCTCAGACAGAAGGGACACTTATTCCACTGTGACTAGGGAGATGGCTACCAGCTGGTCAGGGGCAGAGCTGGGACTTGGCTACCTCTTCCGGTCATTCACCAAATATTTATGAAGCATCTACTTCATGCCAGGCACAATTCTTGCAGCAAATGAAACAGACACAGGGGCCAGAAAAATAGTATAGCAGGTAAGATGCTTGCTTTGCATGTGGCCCAGCCCATTCCAGCCCCAGCATCACCTATGGTCTCCTGAGGACGATAGGGGTCATCCTGAACACAGAGCCTGGAGCTGTCCTCGAGCCCAATCCCCACCCACCACCCCACCACCCTGTGCCATTCACTACTTGCATGTTATTCACAGAAGAGAGATATTCAACAAAAGGACGAAGCATGGGGTTATCAAATTTAGAGAGATGCTATGAATAAAAGTAAATGGAGGGATGCTGGGGTGGGGGAGGGGTGACACTCGCTGAGAAGGTGACCCCTGGCCAAAGGCCTCCGAAGGCGTCTCTGCTCCCAAGAAGAGCTTGAAAGAGCAGTGCTTGTGCTTTGAGTGGGGTGTGCTAGGAGCTGGGAGGGAAAGAGAAAGGTGAAAGGTCACAGGGTCGGAGCAGCCGGGCAGCCCCAGGACCAGGTGGGGACGCTGAGCAGAGGGGGCCTGACTGTTTCCACTCTACGTGAATCACTAATTCTGCCAGGGGAGTAGGGGCAGTGGGCATGGCAGGAAGGCCACGGGGAGCCCGTCTGTAATCCAGATGGGTTCAGGGGCCAGGGGGGTGGCGAAGAAGATGGTGGGGGATGACCTAGCTTGAAGGTCAAGCCAATTGAGCATAGTTGAGCTGGTGATGAATTGAGACAGAAAGAACAAGGGAAGCCAAGGGTGCCCTGAGCATATGTGGCATGTCCACCCCCTGCCCCCCCCACCCCAATCCCGGAAGGCTGCGTGGGAGGCAGGACGGAGAGAGGAGGAGGCCAGCGGTCAATCTGGAACTGAGTTTGACGTGTCTGACATCCTCGTGGCAGTGGGTGAGCAAGGTGGGTTCCAAGCCAGTCCAGATTCGGGAGGAACGTGGGGTTTGAGATAGAAACACAAGTCGGCAGTGTCAGGGGGTCGAAGCTTGAAAAGCCCCGAGGCCAGGCGAGAAGGGTTCAAAGATCTCACCAGGGCCGGAGCCTTCCAGTGCCGGGAGGTCAGGGGTCAAGTGAAACCAGCAACAGACACCAGAGAAAGAGATAGCTGGAAGGCGCGGGGCCCTGGGCTGGTGGTCCCGAAGGTCTATAGGATCGCTACTGATGGAGATGGGGAGATTGGCTCACCCCAGGCCAATGGCTACAGATTCATCAAGCCAAATGAGACCCACAAAGCTCTTCCTGGCCTGTCAGACAGACAGACAGACAGGGCGCCTTTGGCTTCAGAGGCTGTTGGAGCTGAGGTGGGGGCCATCTGGACATCTCAGACCCCTCCTTTGGGGCTGGAGGGGAGAATGTGTGTGTTCCTGCCCTTCACACCACAGCTGGGCCCTTCATGCCGGAGGATCCAGGGAGGCCCCCCAGTAGGCACACAGAGGACGAGCCTGAGCTGACCCAGCTGCTGCCCAGGTGCTGGACCACCCGCAGGGCTGCTCCTTCCCGCCGTCTCTCGAGACCCTCTTCTCTCAGCAGATCAGCCGACCTCCCCCAAGAAGCCCAAGAGCGTCTCCGAGCCCGAGCCCGATGATGAGGAAGTTGGGGTCACCTCTCCACCCGCCTCCGAGTGGACCTCCGTGAGGATCAGCCCCGGGGAGGGCGTGGCGGGGCAGGACGTGATGGCTGTGTATGTCCTGGTCACCAGCGATGACAGCAGGTATGCCCAGTCGGCAGTGTTCGGGGCTCTGGCCTATCGGGGACGCCTCTCTGGGCCCTGGTCTCCTCTGCGAAATGGGGAGAATCGTGGCCCCTGCCCCCCTGCCCCACACATCAGCTCAGCGCACTCACACGTACGTAAAACGTCTGGACCAGGGGATGCTCAGCAGTGGGGGACAGCCGCTCCTTGCTCCCAGGAGGGAAGGTGCTGGCCCCACCGGGTCCCTGCAGCCGGGGCCACAGTGAGGGCTGCTGGGTGTCGCCTGCCCCAGTGAGGAGTGAGGTGGCAGTGCCTGGGGAGGGAGATGCCAGAGGAAGCCCCGCTGCTCTGGAGGAGCATTTCTCCGAGCACCCTCCACCGTCCGTATCACATCACAGTGGCGCGCGGGCACTCGACTCCCCAGGCTCACTGTCCATTAAGGCCCGTCAGCACTAGGCACTGAGTCCTCGTGATGGGTGAAACGCCCGGTACACGGCAGTGACCCACACGAGACAAAGGCCTTTCTCCCGCACGGCACACGTTCAAGCAGGTGGACAGACAGCCACCAGCACATAGTTACTGGGGGAGAGACCATCTGCGTTCAGGGGGAGGGGCATGATAGAGACTCGTCAGCAGCTTCTGGGTGGCCTCTGTCCCTGTACCCTGTTCCCAGCATCATGCTAGGAACACACCGCCCCAACGGTCACTTACTTCCAAGAGCCGCCACTGGCCCACCCCTGGGCTGGTAGGGCAGTTCATCAGCTGTCAGTGGGCTCTTGTGTTGGGGCCAACAGGGTTCTGCATCTAGAACCTGCCTGGCTGGTGGCTGGGGAGCCAACAGGAGCCACCGTGGCCGCCCCACTGCCTGGACACCCGGCCTTGCCTCCCTGCAGACAGCAGGAGGGAGGGGGGCTAGGAGGGCAGGGCGGTTCCTATCCAGGCGAGAGGAGAGAAGGCTCTGGCCCAGGCATGGATGGCTCCCGGGCTTGTCAGAGGCCAGCTGCAAGCTCCCGCATTGCCATCCTACAGTGCACTCTGTGCCCACATGTCCCCTCCTTGTCAGGACATGAGTCCCATTGGTCGGAGTCCCAGCCTCATAACTTAGCTTTCGAAAGACCCCCCTGTCCAAGTGTGATTGCAGCTGAAGCCACAGGCGTGGGACCTGTTATGAGTGCGGGGGTGGGCTGGGACCCCAAAGCTAAGACTGGGCTCTGGGTTCAGAGGAAAGTCATGCAGACCCTTGCCCGGAAGCCCCTGGGTGTGCAGGAGGCCAGATGGCGCGCGCAGGGGCGGCTGCGGAAGGGGTGGGTCAGGGCAGGGGCGGGACCCCATGCTCAGCCGCTTCCTTCCCTCTTGCAGCTCCGAGTCTGAGTCTGGCGGCGGCAGCCTGGCCTCCAGTGAGGAAGCCTCTGAGCAGGAACGCCGGCAGCTGGAGCCCACACCCCCACCGGACACCCTCCCCCGGCACAGCTCCCCGAGGGAGACCCCCGGCAAGGCTTTGTCCCCTCCGGGCCCTGAGGATTCCAAAGCCATGCACGGTGAGCAGAGCCTGGGCGCAGAGACCCGGCCTGGCCACCTCCGAGGGAAGCTTTGGGACCCCCCGTGGGGACAGGGCACAGGGTGAATGTCATGGGCAGACAGAGATAGGCGACCCCGAGCCCTCCTCCTGCTTCCTCTGTGAGCTTCTCCCTCTCTTCCCCCGCCCCGTCACCTCCTGCCCCCCAACTACAGTCCTTGCATGGGCAAGCCCAGGCCAGTGAGCTCAGCTGCTATTGGAGCAACGCCCTGGGCAGCACTGAGCCATTCCCCTCGCTCAGGACTTGGGGACCGCACTCCGTCTCTGCCTAGGCAATATTAATGAATGCATTTCACTGCACACCTGTGCCAGCCCATCCTGGCTCCAGCCGTGGGTAAACAGATGGGCTGAGTGCTTTCCTGAGGTCTTGTAGCTCTTAGGCACGGTGTCTTGCTGCTCCGTGCCTCCACACCAGGAAAGACTGTTGTCTTTAGCAGTTCAGCTTGTTTAAATAGATTTGAGTGTTTGGATTCAGTTACTTGCCCCTTTAGGGACCATTTCGCTTTAGAGCGGCTGTCAGTCAGCGCCCAACTTGTCCTGCACCGCCCTCTGGTGGCTGAGAGTGGAATTTCCACCAGAGATGGTTTCCCAGGAAGACCAGGATTGAGAGCCTGGAATCCTGATCTTTTTTTTTTTTTTTTTGGGTCACACCCAGCAATGCACAGGGGTTACTCCTGGCTCATGCACTCAGGAATCACCCCTGGCGGTGCTCAGGGGACCATATGGGATGCTGGGATTTGAACCCGGGTCGGCCCCATGGAATCCTGATCTTTTTATCAGGACAATTTGGGCCCCAGAAGAGGGCATGGCCAGGTGTGTGACACCACACACTAGTGATATCCACTGGCCCCTGTGACCCTCTTAGACACAACTAAATATGTGTACACACCACTGAGGCCAGTTTCTCTCTCTCTCTCTCTCTCTCTCTCTCTCTCTCTCTCTCTCTCTCTCTCTCTCTCTCTCTCTCTCTCCACACACACACACACAATCAGAGCTGCAGTGAGCATGCATGTGAGCACCCGACCCTGGCAAGCACCCGAACAACCCAAATGCTCTTGAGTGCCAGGACTAGAAAAGGAGTGACCCACGGCAAGCATGTGTGCAAACTCTGCGGCTAAAGTTGTGCACCCCTGGCTAGAATCTAAACCGAAGGTTTCAGCAGCACAACCATGCATGGGGTGTGGTAAGGCCGTGTCTCAAAGAACAAAACCCCTATAAACCAGCTGGAAAAAAAATATTTTAAGGGAAAATATCATAGAAATGCTTCTGTAGCACTCACTTGCCGTGCTGACAGGCAAGGCTTAGCATGTGCAATGAACTCAGATCTGCCGCCTGCTGGCTACTGACTGACCTTGAGTGTTTGTTTTTTTTTAATATGCCACACATAAGAGAGATCATTCTGTGTCTGTCTCACTCCATTTTTTGTTCTTGGGGCCACACCTGGCAATGCTTACTCCTAGCCTTATGCCCAGGGGTCACTCTTGGTAGTCTTGGGAGACCATATGGGATGCCAGGGATCAAATTCAGGTCAGCTATGGGGAAGGCAAGCACCCTACCCACTGTACTATCACTCTGGGCCCTGTCCCTCCCCTCCTGATTAACTTCACTTAGCATGATACTCTCCAGATCCATCCATATAGCAGCAAATTGCATGATTTGATCTTGTCTTAAAGTTGAGTAGTATTCCATTGTGTATAGAGCATAGTTTTGGGGTTTTGTTTGTTTGTTTGTTTGTTTTTGTTTTCTTTTTTAGTCATCTGTTCTTAGTTGTTTCCAGTTGGTTTTTTTTTTTTGGCTGTTGTGCATAGTGTTGCAATGAATATAGGAGTACAAATGTCATTTCTGAATAGTGTTTGGGGGCCTTTGGGATAGATAGCAAGAAGTGAAATGGCTGGGTTTTATGAGGTGTGTTTGCTCTTGATGCAAACACTTCAGAACACACAGCTGTGGACTTCCTGAAGCTGGGGGAGGGGGCGGGCTGCAGAATTCTGACTGTCAGGAAAGGGCATGACTCCCCGGATCTAGGGCTGGATTGAGAGAATAAGATGGTGTGGCCAGTGCCTTTATTTTCAAATGGTTCCATGTAATTTCACAGTCAGGTATGACACAGAGAACAGTGGATGAACTGTGTGGCTTTCAAGCAATCTTATTTTTTTTTAATCTTTTACATTTTTATTTATTTTTATTTTTTAAAGAACCACTGTGAGATAGTTACAGACTTACAAACTTTCGTGATTATGTTTCAGTCATCCGATGATTAAGTACCCATCCCTCCACTAGTGCCCATTCTCCACCACCAATGTTCCCAGTAACCCTCCCGCCACCCTCTTGGCAGGCACAGTTCCTTTTACTCTCTCTCCTTTGGGATGTTATGGCTTGCAATACAGGTAGTAAGTTGTGTATTTACTAAAGAATAAAATATGAAGGGACCTCGCAGCGGCTTTCTCTCTCCCCGCCACCTGCATTCGGTAGTCTCACGCTGCTTCCCCCACCCCGGGGAGGTCAATGGTGATGGGCAGGCAAAGGAAGGAAATGGGGGCCAGGCTAGTTGGTGTCAGTTGCAGTTTATTCCATTCCCATCTCCATTCTCCTCTGATTCTCCTCCTGCTTCTTCCTCCCCCATGCTACTTCACTCTCTTTCTGGATCTCCCTTCCTTCTCCTTCTCAATCTTACTTCCATCTCCTTCTGGCTCTGGATTCCCTAACCCCCTGTTACAGCCTTTGGGGATTTGTTAAATCCCCAAAGCATGAGGGGTTGGGGTCATACAATCAACAGGTAAAGTCTTTCCCTCAGGGGAAGCTTCTTCTAGGACAGATTCTCATTCAGCAGGACGACCCACCCAAGAGTGGAATCCCATGGGTGTGTTTCTCCTCTCCTTGTCCAACAAACATATAAACATTCATAATATTAATCATTTTGTATGGACACAGCAAGAGATACATTAAGTTTATAGAATTGCTCTCCTGCGGTCATCTCAATCTCAGACTACAGTGCTCAGGCCAGATTAGTCTTCCCTATCCCTAGCAGGGCCCTAATTTTGTTGTTACTTTTGGATACTAACCCCTTATCAGATGAGTATTGGGTAAATATCTTTTCCCATTCTGTAGACTGTCTTTGTATTCTGGTCACTGTTTCTTTTGAGGTATAAAAGTTTCTTAGTTTTACATAGTCCCATTTGTTTATCTCTGTTTCCACTTGCTTGGTCAGTGGCATTTTATCTTTGAAGATACCTTTAGCTTCAATGTTGTGGAGGGTTTTGATGACCTTTTCTTCAATGTGCCTTGTGGATTTTAGTCTGACCTTGAGGTCTTTAATCCGTTTTGATCTGACTTTTGTGCATGATGTTAGGTAGAGGTCTGAGCCATTTTTTTGCATGTAGTTGTCCAGTTTTGCCAGCATCATTTGTTAAAGAGGCTTTCCTTGCCCACTTTATATTTCTTGCTTCCTTATAAAAGATTGGATGATCATATATTTGAGGGTGTGTGGATCTGTCTTTGGTCTGTGGATCTGTCTTTGTTCCAATACCATGTTGTTTTAATTATTACCACTTTGTAGTATAGTTTGAAGTTGTGGGAGGTGATGCCTCCCGTCTTTTTTACCTCAAGAATTGCTTTAGCTCTTCATGGCAACTTCAAGCAATCTTCTTATAAGTTGTCTCAGGATCTTGCTTGTTACCAGGTAGACCACATCATCAGTTTACTCTGCACTGTCTGAGAAGTGTGTTTTGTGTGTCTGGTTGTGCTCGATCCATCCCCTCAGCAGATCATGTAGGGCTAATGTCACGCTGTGTGGGATAAGCTCTCATCAGTTCCAGTTCTCACCTGCTCATAAGTTCTGTCTGTTTCTGAGCAGAAGAAACACCAGACAAGGCTGGAATGTTGCTTTGGGAAGAACCTTGCTCTGTATGCCTCTATTTGCAGCTTTCTGAGCCATTGGCACAAAAGAGCAAACCATAGCATTGCCCGTTAGCTGGTGAACGGATAAATACAGCTTATCCACAACCTAAGCATACAGTGGAATGGCATGCTTCTTTAAAAGGGAAGGACATTCCGGCACTGGCGGTAACATGAATGTACCTTGAAGGTATCCTGATAAATTAAACAAGTTGGGTATATAGTGTCAGTATCCAGGGGACAGAAAGCAGGATGGTGGCTGCAGTAGGGGGAGCAGATGGGGAGACATTGTTTAATGGACACTAACTTCTATGTAGGGTGAGGAACAGCCCTGGGGAGAAATAGTAGTGATGGTTGCACAACAGTGAGAATGTGTTAATGCCCATATTTTGCCACACATATTTTTTTAAGTAGACTCTGGGTCCACATCATCGCATCAAGAACCCCAAAACCTCTCCATCACCTCCCAGACTTCTTTAACATGGTGTGCTGTTTACCACAGTCCATCCCCCTGCCCCTTGCCCCAAGTTGATCTAGTGCCAAACTTCAGTTGGGTGCTTATGAGTCCCTGGCAAACAATAGGGAGTGCTCCCCTAAGACACTTCTTTTCACTAAAGGATTGGAAACATCTCGTTGAAGTGGCAAATTCCTGGCTGCCAACCTTCAGAGGCGCAGCTCAGTGGGCCCAGGTGCCTGTGCTTGGTGTGAGTGGTGCCCAGGGCCTGCTGTCAGGGAGGCCCCAGCTCACACTCACAGGACAGTAGCCTCCAGTGTCCTGTCTGGGGGTCTAGCAGTGAGACACACAACCAGGCATGTGGATGTGGTGCTATGCACTCCCGGGCACGGACCAGTTAGAGTCAGGAGGGTCCCCTGCCTCCAGACCTCCCGGTGGAGGGCATTTCTGGTTCTGGTCTGTGCCCATAAAATGACATCTTCTGCACCAGATGGCAGGGTGCTGCCCCCTGGCTTCGAGTGGGTCATGGACCAAGAGTTCCAAACGTGCCCCCGTAAGATGAACAGAAAGAAATAAAATACAAGTTCAAAAGAAGAGAACCAGCTGTGTTTTGTATTGCTTGAAATTACTGGTGTGGATCCTTTCGACCCATTGTATGGAGCCTGTAGCCATGAGAACATTTTCCCACGGGCAGGCCCAGGGCCTCAGACATGGGAGGAAGCCTGCGGAAGGCCACAGAGGGGAGCAGCTCCAAATGGGGTTAGTGGGTGAGGACCAGGCTCGAGGGAGTTGTGGACCTTGTCCTAGGGAAAGACAGCCTCTGCGTTGACACCTGGGTGGTAAGGGCTTCCCCTCCCCGCCCAGCTCCACAGCTCCAAGCACTGACTGGGAACAGACCCAGGACTTTTCACAGCAAGAAGGGAGGCTGGATCCACTCGGGGTCTGCAGACTTTCCCTCCTCGTCTTCCACACCTGATCACCTCATGGGCTCACGCTCTCTGCAAGCCCCCAGGTCCCTCCGCGTGAGCATCCGTCCCTTTCTCCTTCCCCAGCTCTCAGGCACTCACAGGCTCACAGCCCGAGACTGACGTGAGGGCCTTGCACAAGGAGGAGACCATCACGCACCATCTACTCTCATGCCCTCATGGCCAACACCTGATTTCTTTTTGCCTGGGGTGTGCATGATGCTCAGCTAATTCTCAAAGCCCCGCTGGGCAGAGGGTCTCCTGTGTACTGTTTCCAGCCTTCTGAACATGTGGCTCTATTAGAACCAAGCCAAGAAGAGAGATTAGGGTGGTGACTTGCCCAGAGGCTCAGTTAGAACTGCTTCCCCGAAGCCTTGGGATGCTCTGAGCAGAAGAGAACAAGAGCAGAGCTCTCAGAAGCTTCTGGGTTTCCGAGAGAGCAGCTCTGTTGATGATATACTTGGGACCTTGATGAAAGACTAGTCTTTGAACATGTGCTCCCCTGAAAATAAATGCGTATGTGTGTCTGTGTGATGGGTGCACATGTATGCATAGAAACAAGACATGTGTATCTGCTTACTGAGGAGAGATGAGTGTGGTTAATGGCTCCTAACTTGAAGCATTTACTGAAATACAGTAATGTTTGTCTCATATAGTCTCACTAAATATTTGATGAATGGTTCAGTGGGTGGATGGTTGAGTGGGTGGATGGATGAGTGAATGGGTAGATGGAAAGATGGATGGGTGGGTGAACGGATAGATGAATGGAAGGCTGGTGGATGGATAAGTGAATGGGGAGATGGAGAGGTAGATGGGTGGGTGAATGGATAGATGAATGGAAGGATGGTGGATGGGTGGGTAGGCAGATGGTCGGATGAATGGATAAGAATGTGGGGGTGTTATGACAACACCAAAGTGCAGTCTGCCAGAAGTAAGGGGCTTGTGATCATTTGTTGATTTACTTTTATAAAGGGGTCATGGGGGGAAAGATCTTATTTATTCTGCATATTGACACAATCTTTTCCCTCTCCATCTTCCTGCCTCTTCCGCTTTTTCCAACACAGCTCTACAAAGAGCCAATAGCCTCCGGACTTCAACTTCCAGCCGGAGAAGAACATTCCAGTCAAGTGAGTCATGTGCTCTCTGGGGGCGAGAGTGGGGAGGGCAGGACTTCTGGGACTACTTCTCTGGGGCAGCAGTTCTCATTCCTTTTGTGTCCTCTCTGACCTGCCCCTCCTGAAGGGTTTGCACCACTGGCCAGTGGGAGCATGTCCAGGACTGGGTCCATTGCTTCCCGGCAACTCTGTACTCCCCTGCCTTCAGACTCTACCTTTGCGCCTGGGATGGGAGAGCCTTGGCTTGAAGGGTTTTGAGCCACAAGAGGAAACTGAGTCCCAGGGGCTCTAAATGTTTTGGCTTGTTTAGTTTTTGGTTTGGGGGCCATACCTGTGGTGCTCGGGGCCTACTCCTGACTCAGTCTTGAGTGCTCTAGTGGTGCCAGAGGTTAAGCCCAGGGATCCTTCACACTAAGCATGCGCTTCCATCCTGAGTGATCTCTGGACCGTTTGGAGGTTTGAGTTATTGTGTGTTGGGGGGGGGGTGGTTGTTTGTTTTTGTATTTTGGTGATCACACCTAGTATAGTGGTGCTTCCTCTCTCTTTCTCCCTCCCTCCCTCCCTCCCTCCCTCTCTCTCTCCTTCCCTCCTTCCCTCCCTCCCTCTCTCTCTCCTTCCCTCCTTCCCTCCCTCTCCTCTTTCTCTCTGTCTCTCTCTCTCTTCCTCTCTCCCTCCTTCCCTCTCTCCCTACCTCCCCCCCTCCCTCAGAACTTTCACTCCCAGCATCCCAGGGAAAAACTAAGGACCTTAGAGCTTGTGACAGATGGTAAGGGAAGAGGCCGGCACTAG
This sequence comes from Sorex araneus, assembly GCF_027595985.1. Taxonomy (NCBI): domain Eukaryota; kingdom Metazoa; phylum Chordata; class Mammalia; order Eulipotyphla; family Soricidae; genus Sorex; species Sorex araneus. The sequence continues at coordinate 113,954,658 of NC_073307.1, forward strand.
GGGGCGCAGCCACCATGCACATGGTTGAAGGCATCCAGGCCATCTACATCCCTGGCGTCACAGTGGTCAACGGAGCAGGGATTTCCTCTGTTACCGAGGGTACTGAGAGGGGCTCAGGCATTCTCCCCCCTGTTTCAAGACCATCTCTTCCCTCCAACCCCTACCCTACTCCACATCCTGCTCCTGGCCTTGCTCTCAAAGAGATGGATCCAGGAAACCCTCGGGTTAGACAAGAAATTCTTTCTGATTGACTAATTTTTTAGCAATGCTCATGTGTCTGCTTTTGGTACACAAAACCACTGCCCCTCCACTCCCTCCAAAGCTGTGTCCTTCTCATGAGTCAGCGATAACTTAGAGCCAGTGAGTCACTGTCCTGGAAACCTCCAGAAGCCACAGGGCAGGCTGGGACGGGGGCCACCTCTGGAGCTCCACTAGGCTGCACATCTGGGCAGGTCATTCCCGTTAGGGTGCACCGGCAGCAACGCAGCAATCTTCCTGCAGCTCCAGGTGGCGAGGTCACGGGGGTTGGACGGATGCTCACAGCATGGTCCCACTGGGTCCAGCCAGGCCTCTCCACACCTCGCCTCAGACACTCCCCCGGGCCATGGCCCCCTGAAGAGCCAGCCCATTGTGCAGATTCCACCCCTGGTTCCAGCATTCTTTCCTGAGTATCACGGGGCACCTCTGGAAGTTCAAGAGGGACTGAGACCGGGGTGAGGGGGGGACCTCCCAGCAGGGCCAGGGAGCTAGTGAAGCACAGGAGGGCAGCAGCTGCTGGGCTCCCGCAGTGAGCCTGGGCCTCTATATGTGTCTTTAGTGAGTAGAAGGAAGTCAGAGTAGCGGACATTGGTCCTCACATGCTAACTGAAGGAAACTGAGTCCAGATCATTCCCGGGGGACCTCATGCCTAGTAGGGGCTGAGCAAAAGGAGGCTCCAGCCTTTGCTGAATGAATAAGTGAATGGCTGAGTAAATGAATGAATGAATGAATGAATGAGGAAACAGGCTGTCCTGAATGCAGGAAGAGCACTTGAATTGAGGAAGACAGGCCCCTAGAGGGCACCCCAAGACTTTGGGAAGCTTGAGCTTTTCTGGGCTCCCTATTCTGGGAGTGGCCTCCCCTAGAAGCTCAGACTTGGTGTAACTCCCCAGAACTGAAAGTCACAAAACCATCACTTTCATTTTGCCCAGGAGGAGAAACCCTAGCGGGCAAGGCTGGCCCTGCCCACCCTGGTGGGGGTGGGAGGGCTGTGGGAGTTCCCAGTTCCCTCTGGGACCCAGGGCAGAGCCCGAGGAGAGGTGCCATGGGCTGAACTCCTGGTCCTTTTCCGTTCACCCTCTCCTTTGACACCAGGGACCTGCGCCCATGTCTGAGACCTGGGGGTGGAGGGACAGGGTAGCCCTGGGAGGTCTCAGGGTTTTAAGGAAAATGAGAAGAGCCAAGAGCAAAGGGAGGGCTGGGCCCATGAGCTGAGCCCTCCCCGCTGGGGTGCACAGACTGCCACACCCCACCCCGGAACAGGGTAGGGGCTCAGCACTGTGTCCTGGACACTCTTGGGTGCGTGATGGTTACGAGCCGCTGGCTGGTCCATGGGTCTGTTCACTTCCTGCCTCTTCCCAGCTTCTTCAGCCTCCTGGGACATTTGTTCCCTGGGGACATCAGGGCTAAGTCATTTTTCTCAGTATCAAGGCAGCTGGTGTGCGTGTGAGGAGTGGGGTTCCAGGCTCCCCCTTACCCCCAGGCCCAGAGGGTTCCTTCCCCTCCCAGGGGCCAGTTTGCCCACCTCTCTGGCTTCTTGCACCCCGCCCCCCCGGCCTGACGCTCACATGTGAGGCATGCATGGAGAGAGGGGTCCCACTTCTGGGGGGAGGGGAAAAAGGAGGGAGCAGGCAGGATTCTGACTCAGAGTCCTGGTTCGGGGGTGCTGCGTGCCTGTGCCACAGGGCTGGCGACAATCTACTCCGGAACAAGAGGGCTGCCCATGTGCTGAGGGCACTTGGAGACCAGCGGCGGAGGTGAGTGTGGAGAGGAGAATGAGGGGGCGAGGAAGAGGAGGAGGAGGAATTTGGCAGGAATCTGGCCGGCCAAGAACAGGAAGCCGGGCAACAACTGACTCACAGCTTTTGCCTTTTTAGGCTCGAGCGGAGCATTCACTGTGGGCTGAGATGGAGGTTCGGGTGTCAGGCAGACCAGCTGCCTGCCCGCCTCAGCCGCCCTTCCTGCCCCTCCCGCCTATTCCAGGATCCCCTTTCCTCTTGGGAGCCCGCAGGAGGGCTTTCCTCTGGGGCTTATGGACCTTTGGGGGAGGGTGGCTGAGCCCAGCCCTTGGGGACCCAGCCCTCACACCCCGGGCCGTGCCTGAGAAAGCAGGTCAGAACACTATCAGCCTTCCTTCGGTCTCTGCCATGAATAGAAGAATCTCTCTCTCCCTCTCTCTCTCTCTTTCTCCCTCCCTCCCTCTCTTGCTTTCGTCTCCTCTCTTCACTCCTCTCTTCTCCTCTCTCCTCTCTCTTCCTCTCTCTCCCCCACTCTCCTTCTCTCCTTTCTCTCTCTCTTTCCCTCCCTCTCTCCTCTCTCTTTCTCCCTCTCCTCTCTCTCTCCTCCCCCCTCCCTGTCCCTGTCCCTGTCCCTTACTCTCTCTCTCTTCTCTCTCTCTCTCTCTCTCTCTCTCTCTCTCTCTCTCTCTCTCTCTGGGGCCAAACTTGGCATGGTAGGGCTGCAAGCGCCTTTCCCACTATACTATCTCCAATCCAGGGAAAGATTTCTTTCTAGGGTGTAACCTGGGTTGGGGCTGGCCTACACGGATCCTGCAAGGAGGAATCTCACACCCAGAGTTTTGGGGAAACTGAGGCCAGTTTCCCTAAAATCATGTGAGCAAGGAAGTGAGGTAAAACCTAAAGTCCAGAGTCCTGGAGGGAACAGAGTAAAGGCAGAGAACTAGGAGCCAGGTGGGGTTGGTTGAGGAGCACAACAAGAGCTTTGTCCTTTCTCTGCCCAGAGGAGTGGGGGCCAGTGGCAGGGCTGGGGGGCCAGGACAGATGGCCACCTTGGAAAGGGATCATGGCATTTCTCTGAGTTCCTTTAGGGAAAGATTTCCTGAGATGGCCCAATATGGAAACACAATACTTGAGATTTGAGATTATGAGGTGGGATTTGTGTGTGTGTGTGTGTGTGTGTGTGTGTGTGTGTGTGTGTGTGTACATTCAAGAGGTTACCCAAAAGGGAAAGAGAATGAGATCGATCTATAACTCAGTGTGAGGGGTCATGAAAAAATGGGGCATCAGCCAAAGGTTTGTGGGTGTATAAAGAGACCCCAAATTAATTCAGAGCTGGTTGCACCATTAGCCACAGGAGATGCTGGCAGCGCGGGCCCTGGCTGTTTCTCGGGCGCACAGGGCTTGTGAGTGGGAAAGCATCAGCAGCTCTGAGCTCAGCTCTGGGCTTCTTGCTCATGCGTGCTGAGTGCAGGCACTGTGTTCCGTTTGCTCCCCGACCTGGGGCACAGACCCCTCTCTTTGATTTGCTACTCTCAATGATTTGCTACTCAGAGTCCGCTCTCCCAGATGTGCTCTCAGACCATCCCCTGGTATCCACACTGGCTGCGTGGGCTGCTGAGCCAGCACCCAGCAGCTTGCGGGATGACTTGACTCACTAAGCGGTGGACCAGTTCACTAAAGTGATTGCAGCCCCAGCCGGCCACAGTGGCCCCTCCCTGTGGCATCACTCAGGCATGTTTTCACACGAGCTGGAAACACGGTGGTTCTGAGACATGGCAACCTGGGATCTCCACACTTCTGTGCGAGCCTGCTGCTCTGACACCCATTCATCCAAGAAGCAAGCCGGGGTCCTCCTGGGGCTTCAGACTCAGTCTCTGCCTTCTTCCTTCCTCTGACTATCCATGAAGTTGAGCTTCACGTAAAACTTCCTCCTGGGAGGTCAGAGATTGGCCAGTAGGCAGGGCACATGCCTTGCACTCAGCCAACCCGAGTTCTATCCCCGGCATTGTGTAGGGACCCCCAAACCCTGCCAGAAGTAATCCCTGAGGGCCGAGCTAGGAGTAAGCCTTGAGCAATGCTAGGCATGGTCCCAAATCCACTCTCTCTCTCTCTCTTCCCCTCTCTCTTTCTCTCTCTCTCATCCTCTCCCTTTTGCAATAAAACAAGGGTACAACAGCTGTGTAATGGAGACTGTCCTTCCTCCTCCATAGATCTGACGCCAGGAGATGGCAGAGCAGCGCTGCCTGCCTCTCGAAGGGACGAGTCTCCTTTCCTCTCTCCGTCATCTTCATCTTCTCTGTCTCCCTCTCCACCACCCTCGTCGGCCAGTAGTACTTCAGAGAATGCTCTAGAAGCTTCCCCCTGGAGTCAGGTAAGTGCCTCTCGGTGCCCAGCACAGGTGTGAGGAAGGGGGGCTGTACTCCAGTACTCCCTCACTCCCTCACTTCCCTTCAGGTTCTGAGCCAGCCTCGACCACCCCAAGTGTACAGCTAGAGAGAGAGAGAGAATGGGGGGGGGGAGAGAGAGTCCCAGGTTCACCCCAGCCATCAGTGACATGTCCCTTTGACAAAGCTCATCTGCTGCTTCCCATCCAAGGACACAGCCATGCTCTCATTGGCAAACCTGCTGAGGCTTGACTCTGAGTGGTACTATGGGGCGTAGGGATTCGAGGGACCAGGTCTGGCCCTGGGGGAACCTCACAGAGGTCATGGAGCCAGATGCCCAGAGTGAAGGACCTGGGTCCAGGGCTTTGGTGACCTCTAGAGCTAGGGAGGACTCCTAGCAGCCTGCAAGATGCAATAGGCTTGCTGGGGGGGGGTGAGGGGGGGCGGTGTTGCAGGCTTGGTTTCTGCCCTTGGATTCTAGTGCCTCAGTTTCTCTTACCTGCCAGCACCTGCTCACAGGTCTAGGCCAGAGATGGCATGAGAACAGGGTTTCCGGCAGGCACAGCTGTTCCTTTGGCGCCCTCCAATGTTCTTCTATGCCAGGTTCCGGTCTGCTAGAAAAGGCCACTTTCTTGAGGCCGGAATGAGAATTTGGAATGTCACTGGAAGGTCCTGCAGCCCGTTCCCAGCAGCCACATGCCTGGCCCAGCCTCAGCATCTGTCTCCTCGGACCCTAGCAGTCTAGCTTGAGTTTCAGGGGTGCTGGGGAAGACGTACCAAAGCCGCACTCAACTCCCTAAGACGGGGTCTTTATTTTTATGTGCAGCCATACCAGCCCTGCTGCCCGGGCTCAGGAAGCTCCTCCATGCCTTCACTTTCCCTTCCAGGACCCCACCACAGGCCAGCAGTCAGTCTTTGCTCTGTGCCGATGGGGGGTGGGGGCAAAGGGGACCCCAGGCTGACCAGGCAGTCACTTGGAGCAAACAGTGGCCCTTTGAGAGCCAGCCGGGCAGAATCCTTTTTGATTTCGGGTACTTGAGAGCTGAAGAGAGGAGGGGGCGGAGCCGGGGTGGAGTGGGAGTTTCTGAGGGTTCCCTGGTGAGCAGGTACTGGGAACATCTCACTCTCCGCCCCTGTTCCTCTGGGTCCCTCCCCTCTAGGTGACACCGTGCAACCCACCCTTGCGAATCTCAAGGGGCCACTTCAGTCCTTCCTCCCAGAGCATTGGGGGACAAGTAAAAGCCCTCGAGGCACCCACGGAAATGCCCATCTACCTGCCCCATGGCCCGAAGCTGGAGCAGGAAGTGCCCCACGTGGGAAGGCTGGGCCCAGCTCACTCTCCAAGCCCGCGGTCACCCAGCCCTGCCCGGACCGGACCTGATGGACCTCGGGAAGCAGATACGGAGAGCCATCACGGAGCTCTGCAGCCCTGGAGAGTGGAGGACAGGTTTAGGCTGGACCTTGAGCTTCGCCCCGGGGCTAGAGAGGACCAGGAGGCAGAAGGCTGGAGCACTGGGAGCCAGAGGGGAGAGGCGAGCGTGTCAGAGCCCACGGAGGGGAAGAAAACCCGCCTGAAGAAGTTAGTGCTCACGGCCGAGCAGAAGAGCAGGCTGCTGGATTGGAATGATGCCGTCCAGGAGAGCGCGCATGCGGGGCCCGGGGCCGGGCAACCCCCCAGAACAGGGCAGGGGCTGAAGCCAGAGAGCCCCTCGCAGCTTCTGCCCACCTGGAGAAAAGCCCTGCCGGGCTCCCGAGATGCCCGCGAGAAGAGCCCAGCGGAACAGAGCCCCGGGGAGCGCACGGTGACGCCCCCCAAGTCCCCGCTGCAGATCTTCGCTAACGCCTTCCGCAGCTTCTTCCCCGGCTCCTCCGATGGTGGCAAGAAGGCGGCCACCAGCGCGCCCCACGCGTATGCGCGCTCGCTCAGCCTGCGGAGCGCCACGAAGGACTGGAAGGCGCCGGCCCCGGGCAGGGCCTCCTCCCTCTGCTCCTGGGGCACCCTCACGGCCAGGACCGCCCAGCCCGCCTACCCCAACGCTATGGACTCCTCAGCCTTCCGCACCCGAAGTTTGCCCAACCGGCCCTCCAAGATGTTCCCTGCAGTGGGACGCGCCCAGTGCAGCCGACTGGACGACGTCCCTTCCCTCCTGGAGAAAGTGAGTCTGCAGGAGACCTTTTCCGACGCCAGCAAGGTTCCTAAGCGGAGCTTCTTCTCCTCCCTCAGACTCAAAGACAAGCCTCTGGAGTACTTGCTCCAAGAGCCCAGACCAAGGAAGGAACTCTGGGAGTCCTTCAGCAGCGCCCCCGGGAGCTCACTGGCCCCCGCAACAGCCTGTGCCCAGCCCCCGGAGAAGCTGGTCCAGCCCCTCCGTGGCTCCCGCCTGGGCCGCAGGGTCCACCCAGAGGGCGACGCAAGTAAGTGGCTCTTTCTTCACCCGCGTCTCTCCCCTGTACATGTTCCTGACTGGATGACCAAGCAGTCGTCTTTCGCTCCGTTTTCCTTCTCCAATTAAATCCCGGTCAAAGTAGGAACAGGGAGATTTTCCCACTGTTGGGAAAATGTGCAAAAGTTAACCTGAAAAATTATCTTCTAGAAAGTGTTGAAAAAGTAAAAAAAATAACGTTCGGGCTGGAGATGTGGCTCCCGCAGGCTGAAAGGTGCTTCGTAGTCTGTTCACCCCAGCTTGGGTCCCCCAGCACCAGATATAACCCCCATCACAGATCTGGGGGTAATCTTATTGAGGGCCACCTGGTTTGACCTCCCCAAAGACAAGAAAAAAAAAAACTGGGGCAGAAGAGATGGTACAGGGGTATGGCACTTGTCTTGCATGTAGGGGTTTGCAACTGGGGTTTGATGCCTGTCATGGTATTTGGTCCCCCAAGAGACCAGGAGTGATCCCTGAGTGCAGAGACAGTACTAAGCCCTGAGCATAGCTGGTTGTTTCTACACACACATATATGCATACGACTCACTACCATTGTACTGTTTTCTATTCATTATCCACATATAATCATCTTTTAGTAAGTTGTCCCTTCGGAGATGTGTCGCATATGGGTGTCTAAAACCACAGGATACACCAGATCCCATGTATTCTAGTGTACCTATTGACCTATGCTAGATATTAATTTATCAATCATCATAGTAAGAGGTAAATAGGAGCCAGTAATAACATTCAACAACTCAAGAAAGAAAATAAGAATTATGCGAATGTGGATTCTTTATATCATCCAACATAGTATTCCCAGCAATTAAAAGTGCAGATAAGGGGAAACTATTGTATCTTTTAAAAAAGATCAACATCAAGGGCCAGAATGTAGCTCAGTGTAGCTCACACTCATGTGCGAAGCACTGGGTTCAGTCCCTGGCACCAAAACTCAGAAAATATCAAGTCATCAAATCACAGGTATTATACCAATTCCCACATGATCTCCCTGAATGTGATTTAATGGTTGTAGAACATTCTATCTAGTGGCTATGTTACTATTTAATGAACTGTTTTATCTAACAGATATGATTGTGTAAAATTTTGAGTGTATTTATATTTTATATATATGGTATCAAATGAACATTGTAATGCATATAACTTTTTCCTTCCTATGAATTACTTTTTTAGGCTAGATTCCAAGAACTGGGATTACTGGATCAAAGATGTGAATATTTTTAAGATTCTTAACTTATACCGACAAACTGCTTTTTAAAGGAGACTAGGATGTGTACAGGATATGTGGGAACTTTGTGTTATTTCTTACATGTTGTAAATTTCAACTAAAACAGGAGGAAAGGAACAGCTTATATTCTACCACGCTGTGCCTCTTTTAAAATGCTGCTTCTGGGGTCAGGGTGATAGTACAGCAAGTAGGGCTCTTGCCTCACATATGATTCCTCCCAAGCACCACCAGGAATAATTCTAGAGTGCAGAGCCAGAAGTAACCCCTAAGCATCTCCAGGTGTGGCTCAGAAACAAACAAATACCACCAACAACAACCAAAAGGCTGCTTGGGGCGGAGAGACAGTAAACAGTTAGGACTCTGCCTTGCACCCCTGATATGACCTCCAAGCCATACCAGGAGTAATCTCTGGATGCAGAGTGAGGAGTAAGCCCTGAGCACTGCCTGGATGTGGCCTAAAAGCCAAAACAATGTATTTTAAACAATAAAATAAAATTTGCTGTTTTTGTGAATCAGACATATGGCTCAACTGACTGGAGCACACACTTTGTGTGTGAGAGAACCAGGTTTGATCCCTGGTACCCCATGACCCTCCCAAACACAGGTAGGTATAGATCCCAAGCACTTGGGTATGGCCCACATTTTTTTTTAATGTAATATAATATAAAGTAAAATGGTGCTTCTTGGAAACAAGGAGATAGCTCAAATGGTAGGACACATGGCTGGCATGTGGGAATTCCTAAATTTGGTCTTCAGTACCTCATTATCACCCCCTACTCCCCTCCTAGCACTACTGGTTGTGGCCCTATAAAATGGTGCTTTTTTTTTTTTTTGCTTTTTGGGTCACACCCAGAGATGCACAGGGATTACTCCTGGCTCTGCACTCAGGAATCACTCCTGACAGTGCTCAGAGGACCATATGGGATGCTGGGACTCAAACCCGGGTCAGCTGCTTACAAGGCAAACGTCCTACCCGCTGTGCTATTGTGACAGCCCCAAAACGGTGCTGTTTTTAAGCTTACATTTTCAATGTCATTATTCCTTTTTATATTTAGTCATTTTTCCAGATAGAATTTATGCCTATAAAGTTATGTTTACATAGTATATTCTTTAGATTTTTTTTAATACAAATGGCAGCATGCCATCTTATTGCTGAATCTTCTCTGACCTTTCAGCATTATCTGGTAGGTTCATTCCATAATAGTACACAAAGAGCTTAATTCTTTCCCTTAGAGCTATAGGGTGTTGCATGATGTAGCTATCCCATCCTGTATGTGACCAGTCCTCTGTGAGGGAACGTTTACATGAACTCATTTTTGTTTTTTCGATATACCCTTCCTTCTCTCTCTCTTGATGTTACAGTGCTGGGGTTCACACAAACATCACAATGCTCCTATATCTGGCTGCAGTGCTCACCAGGGTCAAACTCTTTGAGTTGTAGTGCTTCTGGGAACCACAATGGCGCTCACACAAGTTCTCACCAGGGTCACACTCCTGGCCAGAGTGCTTGCACATTTTTTTCTTCCCAGTTGTGGTGTTTTTTTTTGTTTTTTGTTTTTTTTTTTTGCAGGGTGTGTGTCTTATCCTTTAGTTGTAGTGTGTGATTGATTTTTACAACCACCACAACATGCTTGATTGTAGTGCCACCTGATGTCTGCTGATAGTTTGGGTGAGCTGCCATGTGCAGACAGAAGAGCAATCACAATCATGCTCCTGGGAATCAAATTTGTGGGCTCATACGCTCAGCTACTGATTTGTCTCCTGCTTCCCAATTCACATATTTTGCTATTGCAAAGGGAGAACCTCAATAAAATTGAGAATTAGAGATCACTTAGTGATTGGTTTATAGGTAAAGATCTGTATGCAGCATGAATTTGTAGGAAAAAAATTGCTGGAACAAAAGGTATGTGAATTGGGAATCTCTACAGGTACTGTCAAATTGTCGCCCCACCAAGAGCATGCTCCCAGCAGCCAAGTTGTGAGATGGATGCTTCTGCATCTGCACTGAGCAGTGTATTAGCCATCTCAAAAAAAAATCTTTATCCATCTAATAGGTGGTTGAGTACTTTTTCATATGTTAGAGTCATAAGTATTTTCTGTCAGCTATTCATTTTGCCCTTTTTCCGTTTTCATTGGGCTGTTTATATTTTTATTAATGATGTTCAGAATACTATTAAAAGGAAAATATAGCCCTTTGATGATGTGAATTACAAATTTTTTTCAGTTTATTTTTTATGCTCAATGTATTTATGGTGAATTTTGTAGTATTTAGCTCTGTATAGTAATAATGCTTTTTTTAAAAAAAAAAAAACACTGTGACTTCTGGGCTTTACAAGTTCAGAAAGAGCTCCTTCCAAGTTTGTGAAAGCATTTTTGTACAGTTCCTTCAGTCTTCCCCTCTAACACACACACACACATTTAAAAATATCAAGAATTTATCCCATAGTGAAATGCGAGGTATGGTTATGTCTTTTTTATTTTAAATCTTCCTGATTATCCTAATAACTTACTGAATGATCCATCTTTTCTTTTCTAGTGTAAGATTTTTATCAAGTAGCAAACTCCTGAACTTGGATTGATTCCCGTGTCCTTTTTATATTTTGTTGAGTTGTCTGATTTTGTTGTTTTGTTTTGTTTTGTTTTTGTTTGGGGCCAGTTTTGAGGGTTTACTCTTGGCTCTGTTATCAGGGAATCACTCTTGGCAGGCCTTGAGGGACCATCCGGGGTGCTATCAAACCTAGCTTAGCCACATGCAAGGCAAGCATCCTACCTGTTGTACTATCAGCTCCAATTTGTCTTATTTATATATAATATGTATTTATGTAATTTTACTTATACATTTTTAAATCTTTTATTATCTTGTAGGAAGAGTAGCACTGCACTGTAGCACTGTAGTCCCATTGTTCATTGATTTGCTCGAGCGGGCACTAGTAACATCTCTATTGTGAGACTTGTTACAGTTTTTGGTATATCGAATATGCCAGGGGTAGCTTGCCAGGCTCTGCCATGTGGGCAGAATACTCTAGGTAGCTTCCAGGCTCTCCTAGAGGGGCGGAGCAATCAAGCCCGGGACGGTCATGTGCAAGGCAAACGCCTTACCCGCTCGCTGTGCTATTGCTCCAGTCCATAGGAAGAGTAGTCTAAATAATTTCCCGGAGTTTATGTTTTTGCCACAAATTCATACATATGCATGGCATGTATTGTACCACTGAGTCACAACCCCAACAAGCATCATTTTGTTACTTTTTCAAAGGATCACATAATTTTATCCTTACTTTCATTAATATTATGGACTAAATTGTAGATTTACTAGTTTTGTAAAATTGTAGATTTTACAAAGATTAAATCATCCTTGCATTGCTGAAATGACTGCCAGTTGGTTATAGTGTTTTGTTATTTCTGTACTGTTTTCTAATGTTTAAGATACATCACAGTTAAAGGTAAGCTTGGCTACTAGTTCATTTGTATCACACTAATATGACGTCTTGTATTCTGATAATAGTAATTTGTGAATAAATATGCTTTCCTAATTTAGATATCATGGATAGCTGCCTTCATGTATATTCATTAGAAATGGTGTGACTTCCTTAGCTTAGAATAGCATAGGTGCATAGAGAATGGAATTAAGTTGAGGCTGATCAGTTCTGGAAAATTTGTCTGGGCTCTAGAACATCTTTGTGTTTTCTTTATGTGTTCTTATATGTGTTCATATGTGTTTCCTTTATGTGTTCTTAAATGTCCTAGGTATGTTGATATTTTTACTTATCCTATCAAATGATAAGTTGATAGGATAAGTCTTCTTTTATTTCTTGGTCTTCTTTTATTTCTCTATCCTGACTAACATGCACATATGCACATGTATTTACACATATACATATACACACACTCATACTGCTCCCCCGCCTTAACTTGCAGGAGCATTCTTCCACACAATGGATAAAACAGTATTCACATTGAAAGCAAAGCACTTTAGAAGGCATTCAAATAAAAGTGCCTCAAATTTATGATCATTTGAATAAGAGTCTGCTAAATTTTAATTTTTCTTATTTTGTGTACAACTTCATAGTTTATTGATTAGTCAATCAAATGCAGAGGCATCAACTTATTTTAAGAGCTTACCTATGCCAATCTTATACAAGATCTTAGTGCTCATAATTATTGTGTATAATTTTAAAAGGTTCTGGGAAATTTACTTTTAATAAACTTTCCTATTACTGTATAGCATATAATAAAGTGCACAAATGTTAAGGGCACAAAAATGATGGATTTTTTTTTAAATCGTGCATTTATGTAAACCAAATGATCACATCCAAGATAGATAACATTCCAGCACCCAGAAGCCTCCCATATGTACAAATTACCCAACAAAATACTTATCATCTGACTTCTACCCTCTTAAATATCTTTTATAGGTTTTTTAACCTACATAAAATAGATTTTTTTCAGTGTTATAGACAGAATTCTAAAAGAATTCAGAGAGTTCCATACCTCCTGCCCTCTGCTGTGCATATTCTGTATAATCTGATCCTCTTGAATAAGGTGGGAATGTGGATATGATATATTATACTCTGGCAATTGGGGAATGGGATTTTGAAAATGCGATCAAATCACAAATCAATTGACTTCAAGTTAAGCAAAAGATAAATTTTCCTGAACTAGTTAAACATAATCCCTTGAGCCTATATAAGGACTGGACTCTTTCTGAAATAGAAATCAAAGCATGAGAAGGACATTCTGGTCTGCAAGAAACAAATGGTTAATCTGCAAGCAGGCCAGTGAACAGGAACCTCTCAGAGCTAAGAGCAGCTTCAGCAAGCAAGAAGAGCCTGTGTCCTACACCCACAGAGGAGGAGAGGATTTCTGCCAATAACCCACATGAGATGGGAAAGAAACCCAGGCAGCCACGGAGACCCGCCTGAAGGACACCTTGTTTGTAGTTTGTGAGGACTCAGTTGAGTCTTGCCTGTACTTTTGACCTGTATTATCTAGAGATAATAAATCGGTGCTATTGTGAGCAGCTGGATTGTGTTCATTCCTTCTACAACAGTAGAAAAACACTACTACTAATAAAAAAAAAAAGTAATTGTATTCTTTTGTGCTGGGGTTTCATTCATTCAATCAGAAGGGGGTGAGGAATGTTCATCCATATTGTTATAAGCAGCAATTCTTTTCATTGCTGCATTTGATTTTCATTGCATGGATATGCTATCATTTATTTGTGCTTTCTGACACTGGGCTTTCATTGTGATTGATGCTGCTTTGAGCACGCATACATACCCATTCTGTTGGGTACTGTCAAAAATAAACAAGGCTGGGTGCTAATAGTAATACTAAGAACGGGCTGGGGAGATAGCAAGATAGAACAGCTCGTAAGGCACTTGCCTTGCATGTGGCCAAGTCAGATTGGATCCCCAGTATCTTATATACTGAGCACCGCCAGTAGTGATTCCTGAGTGTAAAGTCAAGAGTAACCCCTGAGCACCACCAGGTATAGCCTCAAAACAAAGACGAAATACCAGGGACACATTTTAGTGAGTAATCATATACTATGACAATAGGGAAGTGAGACCAGCATAAACAGAAACCAGCTTTGATTTTGCCACGGTCAAAGATGGGTGTTTTATAGGCGAATGAAGGAGGGGTGAGTGGTGGACTCTTTAGAGTCAAGGAAATGCCAAGTTACAAAGGGTTAGTTAGTGTAAAAGCTGATTGAGCCCCTTGTGTCTGCTGGCTAGCAATTAGTAAAGCTGGCATCCTATCCTCCCGAGAGACCAGGAGCCAGAGGTCTTCTTCCTGATAATTGCATCTTAAAGGATTGGCTTTCAGGTCCTGGAGAAACACACTCCCACAGGGTAGGAGATATAAATACAGCTCAGAGGGACAGAGGAAGGATTCACAATTACAAGTACTTTTTAGCAAAGACTGTAAGAAGGGAAGGGAAGGGGCCCATGGGTAGGTGTTGTTTAAAACTTCACTTGAGAAGCATCAGTTTCTCAGGCAGGTGCTTTAGGGGTGGCTAAGAGCTATCTATAGTCTTGAACTGTTAGAAGCTGTGCTAGTGTACATCCAAGCGGCCTTAATGCAGGAGGACACAGGTGAACTAAATCATTTATGTTGAAAATATCCAGTTTTATAGGCTGAGAAGAGGGTACCAAGGAGTTTGGCCAGAGTTTGACCAAAGGGAGCCTTTGTTTATCCCTGGAGTGGAATTGACAGGTGGGTGAGGCATATGGTTTGCTCTCGGAGATACTGTGCAACAGGCTTCCCACGTGAATGTTCCCATCTAAATACCCTCCTGCGGGGAAGGAACACTCCTCTCCACCCCAGCTTCGCGAGTGCTGCTCTCCTCGTCTTCATGGGAGTGTGCTCATTCTTGCTAGCTTCTGCTTGCATCTGTCTGATAATGATGCAGAGCTAGTTTTCACATGTTTCAGATGGCTCTTATGTGAAGTTCCTTATCAAGTGTTCTGCCAATACTTACCTGGTGTTGTCCCTGCTTTCCTGATTGAATTGTGATCTGTATAGATTGTGGATATATGTCTTTTGTTGGACAGTTCTCCCAATTGGAGTAATTTTTAAGCCTTTGAAGGAATATTTTAATAAACAATTACTTTTATATCATTGTTGGTTTTGTTTTGTTTTTCACTGTGGTGATTGCTGAAGGGCACCCACCCATGGTGTTTGGTGCTTAGGGGGTCTTGCAGTGCCGGAGATTGAACCCAGAGTCTTACACATGCACAGCAGGTGCTTGACCGCTTCAAACACGTTCCCAACCCCTAGCAGTACTCACTTTAATGAGGCCAAATGTATTAGTATTTTCCTTTATTGTTTGGTTCTGCATCCTGCTTATGAAATCGGTTCCTGTTTTGAAATTATTGAAGACACTATTCTGTGTTGCCGTCTAAAACAGCCTGATCCAATATGACAATCACTATGTCACCCTTGAGAATTGGCTAGCTTGAGTGAGGAAATAAAATTCTTATTTGCTATGTTAAAGAACTTAAGTGTTAAAACTGAAGCAGCATAAGCTATTTTTCTATTGAAACAATGTTTTCATTTTGATTGTATCATATTTTGCTTTAATCATATCTATACCAGGATACGAATGAATATGCACCAAATTTTGAAGAATATGAATTAAAGAATAAACTAGTTCATAAATAATTTTTGTATTTGCATGTTAAAAATGACAATATTTTTAAAAATTCAGGCAGAAAAAATATATAATCAAGCTTATTTTTTAAACTTTCTTTTTACATTTTTAAAATTTGTTTTGGGGCACATTTGATGGTGCTAAGGGATTTCTCCTGGCTCTGCACTCAGAAATCATGCCTGGTAGAGCTCAGGGATCATATGGAGTGCCAGGTATCAAACCAGGGTCTGCTGCAGGCAAGGCAAGTGTCCTGCTTGTTGGATATCAGGCCCA
Organism: Sorex araneus; assembly: GCF_027595985.1. Taxonomy (NCBI): domain Eukaryota; kingdom Metazoa; phylum Chordata; class Mammalia; order Eulipotyphla; family Soricidae; genus Sorex; species Sorex araneus. The sequence goes on from NC_073307.1 coordinate 113,970,134, forward strand.
TTATTTTATGTTTTAAACGTGGTGACTAGAACATTTAAAATTACTTAAGCAACTTGAATTATATGCATCTTTGGACAATAGTGTTACAGAAGTTTTACGTTTTGCTTCTGTAGTTAAGTCTTCGCCAAGCATAGGTTTTTGTGTGTGTTGGGGTAGGATAAAAGTTACTTTTTGCCACACTATTAATCAGTTTCATGGCATGTAGCAAAAATCCATCCCTTCCCCCATTCCAGTAAGTGACACTTGTCTAAAATTAGACAAAGTTCCTGTTCAGAACCTACTATTGGTCTTTTCTTGTTCCATTCATCTTGTTCCATTGATTGTTCCATGGGTCTGTTTCTCTGTTCTTGCTTCTGAGTAACAGTTTTTATTATGCGATGATCAATAAATCTTCGTAGTCTGGACTTACTCCTTCATTTTGTTCTGCCTTAGAACTGCTCTTGAGTAGGCACATGCCAAAGGAGAAGGAAGAGGAGGGGGGGCCCAGGAGAGTGGAGAGGGCAGTGGTCACCCTGGTGGAGGGTGTGTTGCTGGAATATGCTACACCTGAAACCTTATCAGGTCAGTTCATCAATTTCCATAACATATTTTTTGGCATTTGTTGGGGATTACATTGATTTGATAAATCAGTCGTTGAGAGAGTTAACATCTCGAAACACTAAACTTTCATTTCCATGTACATGATACACATCTTTTTTGTTTTGTTTTTTGGGGGAATCACACCCAGTGGTGCTCAGTACTTCTGGCTCTGTACTCAGGGATCATTCCTGGTAGTGTTCAGGGGATCGTATGTGCTGCCAGGGATCAAACATAGATCAGGCATGTGCAAGACAAACGTCTTGCCCATTGTACTGTCTCTTCCATCCACATAATACACTCTTGAGGTCTTCTTCAATGTCTAGCAATGTTTTATTGTTTTAGTTTTGAAGTTTTAGAGTTATAACACAATTTTCCTTAGATATATTTCCAGATATTTGATTGGGGGTGATGTTGCATTTTTTTTTCACTGATTTTGAGATATTTGATATTTAGGAATACTAAGTCTTCAGGTCTAAGTATATACTATAGCCCTCTACTTAGGCACCATTCTTTAAAAATTTTTGTTCTATCCTTTATCTGATATACTTGTAAATATTTTCTCCCACTTAGGGTCCCAAGTGATAGTATAGTTGGTAGGACATTTGCTTAGAGTACCTAGGCCCCTCATATGGTTTCCCAAATCCACTGGGAGTAATTCCTGAGCACAGGAGTAACCCTTGAGCACTGCTGGGTGTGACCCAAAACAAAAACAAAAAAAAATTTTTTTCTCCCACTCAGTAAATTGTCTTTTTCTTTTTCTTTCTTTTTTTTTTTTTTTTTTGGCTTTTTGGGTCACACCCAGCGATGCACAGGGGTGACTCCTGGCTCTGTACTCAGGAATTACCCCTGGTGGTGCTCAGGGGACCATATGGGATGCTGGGAATCGAACCCAGGTCGGCCGCGTGCAAGGCAAATTCCTTACCTGCTGTGCTATTGCTCCAGCCTTCTTCCTTCCTTCCTTCCTTCCTTCCTTCCTTCCTTCCTTCCTTCCTTCCTTCCTTCCTTCCTTCCTTCCTTCCTTCCTTCCTTCCTTCCTTTTTCTTTCTTTCTCTGTCTCTCTTTTCTCTCTTTCTTTCTTCTTTCTTTCTTTCTTTCTTTCTTTCTTTCTTTCTTTCTTTCTTTCTTTCTTTCTTTCTTTCTTTCTTTCTTCCTCTCTTTCTCTCTTTCTTTCTTCCTCTCTTTCTCTCTTTCTTTCTTCCTCTTTCTCTCTTTCTTTCTTCCTCTTTCTCTCTTTCTTTCTCTCTTTCTTTCTTTCTTTCTTTCTTTCTTTCTTTCTTTCTTTCTTTCTTTCTTTCTTTCTTTCTTTCTTTCTTTCTTTCTTTCTTTCTTTCTTTCTTTCTTTCTTTCTTTCTTTCTTTCTTTCTTTCTTTCTTTCTTTCTTTCTTTCTTTCTTTCTTTCTCTTTTTCTCTCTTTCTCTCTTCCATTTTGTTTTGTTTTATTTTTTGTCTGGAGGCTCATCCACATGTGCTCATGGCTGACTCCTGGCTCTGCACTCAGAGATCACTCCTGGTGGAGCTTAGGGGACCATATGGGATGTCCAGGATTAAACTCGGATTGGCCACATGCAAGGCAATTGCCCAACCCACTGTACTATTTATCAGATCCCAGTTGTCTTTTCATTTTTATGAAAGCATGTTTTAAACAAACAAGTTTTTAATTTGATAAAGTTAAGGTTATTAATTTTGTTCTTTTATAATTTAAGTGATATTTAAGAAAATCTTTGCTAAGCTCAAATTTGGCATAAACCTTATCTGTTCTGTTTTCTCCCAGAAATTTTACAGTTTTTAGCTTTCAGGCTTAAAATAAGTGTTCTAGTTACTTTTTTAAATAGTGAATAGAAGTTAGCAATTTGGCAGGAGAGGTATTACAGGGGATAAAACAATTAACATTGCATGTTATCCAAGTTCAATCCCCTGCATCATATATGGCTTCTTGAGCACTGAGTGATCCCTAAGCACATAGCCACGAGTGACCCCTGAGCACAAAAACAGGAGTAAGCACTGAGCATTGCAAGGTATGGCCCAACTCTGCCTGCTTCCCCATAAAAAGGTCAGCATTTTTTTTAATCTATAGGTTGGCACTACTTGTTAAAAAAAAAAAAAACTATTCTCCAATGAGTTACTTTGGCAACTTGATAATTAGTTGACAACATCTATGTGGATTTATCTTTATACTCTCTAATATGACCCATCAATCAATGTCTTTACTTTTACACCACAGTACACTCTTGATTGCTGTATCTTTAGAGCAAGTTTTGAAAAAGTATAGTGTGATTCCTCCAGTGTTTTTGTTTTTTTTTCCTTTTAAAATTTACTTTGGGGTTGGGAATATGGCTCAGTAGTAGAGCACACACCTGTATGAATGAAGCCCTGGGTTTCATTGCTGGCAACAACAGCAAAAACTTTGATGTTTCTGGGTCTTTTTGTTTCTGTGTTTTAGAAATAGCATTTAGGATTAATTTGTGAATTTCTACCAAATTAGCCAGCTGGAACTTTGAGTGGGATTATTATTTTTCCCTATAAATCAGACAAGGAAGAATGGAGACCTGATTTTTCCCATTGGTGATGATGGAATATCTCATAATTTAGCATATTTTCTTTGTTTTTAGATTTTTTTCAATTCATTGTATATGTTTGCATGAATGTTACCAAGCATTTACTTTAAGCAATTCATTTTTCTATTGTTGTTGTTTTGGATGGAATGACTTAATTTTTATTTTAGTTGCTCATTATTTATATGTAGAGACACAATTAACATTCAATTGTTTGTTAGTTTTTATGACTATTAATGCTTTATAATGTCCCTGCAAAATTCACTTACTATTCTAACAATTCTGTGGTGGAATTTTCTATAATGAAAACCATATTGTCTGCAAGTAAACATTTGTCATCTTTCTTTCTAATTTGTGTATCACTTGTATCACTTGTAATCCGGTTGATCTTCAATTTGCTCCAGCGGGTGCCTATAAAGTGTCCATTCATCCCTGAGGCATGCTAGTGTAGCCCAATGGCATCGGCTCGCTCCAGAAACGCGAAGAGCCTCAAACCGTTCATTCAGGTCTCATTCTAATTTGTGTACCTTTAAATTTTTTTTCTGCCCTATTATCAAATGTGGAGCACTATACAGTTAAAAAAAAGTGTTAAGAAGGGCTGGGGCAATAGCACAGTGGGTAGGGCGTTTGCCTTGCACACGGCCAACCTGGGTTCAATTCCCAGCATCCCATACGGTCCCCCAAGTACCACCAGGAGTAATTCCTGAGTACAGAGCCAGGAGTAACCACTGAGCATCACTGGGTGTGACCCGAAAAGCAAAAAAAAAAAAAAAGAAAAAAAGGTTAAAAAAAAGTGTTAAGAGTGTACATCACTGTATTTTTGTCTAATATCAGTGGGATTAGGGCTGGAGCAATAGCACAGTGGGTAGGACATTTGCCTTGCACGGGCCAACCCAGGTTCAATTCCTCTGTTCCTCTCTGAGAGCCCTTGTCTGCATGGCAGAGCCTGGCAAGCTACCCGTGACATATTCGATATTCCAAAAATAGTAACAAGTCTCACAATGGAGATGTTACTGGTGCCCGCTCAAGCAAATTGATGAGCAATGGGACAACAGTACTATATCAGTGGGATTATATTTCACTATCGTGTATACCATTTGCTCTATGGGGTTTTATTTTACTACTTTTTAACTTATAAAATTATCAGCTTAAAGAACTTCACTTGTGCTTATAGTTTTCTGTGAGTTTTTATCATGAATATTTACATTTATAATCAATAATTTTGTTACAACTATTGAGATATAGTCATATTTTTTACTTTAATCAGCAATGTGCTAGGGAACAATGTGCTGAATGTGTAAACTGATTGAGTTTTTATATACATTTGAAAATGTTAAACTGTTAATGTGTTCTTAGAGTAAACCTAAGTTGTTTTAAATGCATTATCACCCTATGTATTATTTTATTGTACTCTTTTATTGCTTTTAGTAGATGTACACCTATGTTCAAGAATGATTGTGGTTAAAATTTCATTTCTTGCAATATCTTTGTCAGATTTTGATATCAAAATTATGTAGCTCTTGGAACACAGTTGGAAAGTATCCCATTTTTTTGCTGTTCTCTAGAAAAAGGGGTTTCTGTTTGTTTTTTGGTGTTAATTCCTTTTATTTATTTTATTTTTTTTACCATTTTTTAAAATTTTATAAAGTTGTTCATGATGATTGATTACATTCAATATTTCAACACCAATCTTACATCTTTACACCTTCCCAACACTGTTATTTCCAATTTTCCCAACCACTACCAAAGCCTGCCTCAATAGCAGGTCCTAAATAATTCATTTTATATTGCTTGTTATGAATAATTAGCTAAAAATGATCAAGAAAGTTTTCCTTGGAAGAAAGTATGTGAAGATTGTTGTATCTCACCCTGGAGTCATTAGGCCCTTGTGAAAGAGATTACTAACATGTGCTACAGGTAAAGCCTTATGTACTGATATTTTTTTCATCGAAATTGTTGCCTTCTACTTTACATCCGATCCAGTTGTGGTGTCCTACTCCTGTATATCAGTGGTGTAGAGTATGAGATGTCATACTTGAAGCTGTGAATGCAGCCATGTGCTCCAGGAATTCTAAAATTTTGAATGGGGTAATACAGCTGGAATTAGATTTTTAACTGGCTGGTGACTTTGGAGTCTTGAAGCATCTCTGAAACCTGTTGATCTCTTCTGAGGGAGTTAATTCCTTTTTTTTTTTTTTTTTGCTTTTTGGGTCACACCCAGTGACGCTCAGGGGTTACTCCTGGCTTTGCACTCAAAAATTACTCCTGGCAGTGCTTGGGGGACCATATGGGATGCCGGGGATTGAACCCGGGTCGGCCGCATGCAAGGCAAATGCCCTACCCGCTGTGCTATCGCTCCAGCCCCCCGGAGTTAATTCCTTTTAAAGAAAACATTTGGACATGTCTTAAGTCATCAAAAATAGAATTATGTTTGTGGAAAAATTGTTTTGTGAAATAATTTTTTTTTGGCTTTTTGGGTCACACCTAGGGCTGGAGTGATAGCACAGCAGGTAGGGCGTTTGCCTTGCATGCGGCCGATCTGGGTTCGATTCCTCCTCCCCTCTCAAAGAGCCTGGCAATCTATGGAGAGTACTTCAACCGTGGTGTATTCCATATGCCAAAAACAGTAACAATAAGTCTCACAATGGAGATGTTACTGGTGCCCGCTCGAGCAAATCGATGCTCAACAGGATGGCCGTGGTACCGTGATACCAGGTCATACCCAGCAATGCACAGGGGTTACTCCTGGCTCTGCACTGAGGAATTACTCCTGGCGGTGCTTAGGGGACCATATGGGATTCTAGGAATTGAACCTGGGTCAGCCGCATGCAAGGCAAACATCCTACCCGTTGTGCTATTGCTCCAGCCCCGCTGCCAGTGATATACTTAGGCCTGTGCCTCTCAGGTCCAGCAGTGCTGATGGCCCCCAGGACCACCCCTTCAGTGTTCAGGGAACCATCTGGGTACCCAGAATCAAATCTGGGCTTCCTGCATTCAAGCCATGAGCTACAACTTTCTCAGCTGTTTCCTCAGTCTCTGTCTCATTTTTATCATCAGTTCACATTTATTTTTATTTCTTCTTTGACTTATGAAAATAGTGAAAAGTAGTGCTTAAATTCTTACAATTTTTAAAGTTTTTACTTATAATTTTTATTGTCCATTTTAAATTTTTATCTCATCATTGTCTGATGACCCCAAAGGACCTTTGGAATTTGTTGACACTTGTTCTATAACTTGGCATTTATCACCAATTCAGTGTTATGTTCCATAGTCTCTAGAAAGAAATGTGTGTAGAGAAGTGCCAGTCTATCTATACATAATTAGGATAAATGTATTAGTAGTGTTTGTTCAAATCTATACCTGTACATTTTGTCATCACCTGTAATTCTAATTGACTATAAATGGTAGCTCCTATAATCTCTTTGGGTTCAATAATTTGTTAGAATGGCACAAAATCTTGGGCAATGCTTAGTTGTACTTATCAGTTCATTATAAAGGATGTGATAAACGATTCAGATACAGAGGCTAATTTTTAAAAATGCAGGGCTGGAGCAATAGCACAGCGGGTAGGGCATTTGCCTTGCATGCAGCTGACCTGGGTTCGATTCCCAGCATCCTATATGGTCCCCTGAGTACCACCAGGGGTAATTCCTGAGTGCAGGAGACAGGAGTAACCCCGGTGCATCACCGGGTGTGACCCAAAAAGAAAAAAAATGCATAGAATAATGTCTGGGAGATGCCCAAGCCCAGGAGTTCCGGAATTCATCACTCCGCATGGAGCCCGCACCCTCCAAACAGGGCCTGTGTTCACAACCCAAACTCTCCAAATTCTGTACTTGAGGAATTGCTATGGAGACTTCACCAGGTCAGCCAGACTGATTACTTAGTCACTTTCCAGCTGCTCTCTTGTCTCCCGAGAACAATGTGTGGAGACTGAAATGATGTGTGGACTCTTCTGATCTAGGGTTTCTGGTGACCAGCCCCCTACCAAGCGTCTTCACCAGTACTCCTATTACCCAGGAAATTTCAAGGGATACAGAAACTGTCTAACAGGGGTCAAGCACTAAATAATAGCTAGAACCAAGGATAGCGACCAATGTACATATGCTTATTATTTTATACTCTCTTATGTCCTGTCTCATTGAGCCTGAAGTACAAGGTCACAAAGTTCTTCTTTACCTAGTTCTGTTGAGACTGAAGCGGTCATCAAAGCCCTAGCCAAACGAGTGTTCAAACTCAATACATCAAGATCCTCTGAGAGCTGTATTACGGATTCACCACCAGGATCTCACCATTCTACAAGGAACTGATCATTGATATAAAGAGAGAGGTTCGGTAGGGTGACACCATTTCACTGAAACTCTTCAGTGCCACCCTCGAGAACATCATGCGATGACTGGAATGGGAAGGAATGGGAGTGAAGATAGTTGGTCGGCAACTACACCACCTCCACTTCGCTGATGACATCATTCTAATAATACCAAATATTAGCCAAGCGGCACAAATGCTGGCTGACTTCAACCTCAAGTGTGGAAAGGTCAGACTGCAGCTGAACCTGAACAAGACGATGCTCATGAAAAAACGAACTAGTCCCTGACGTTCCATTTGCTCTCAATGGAACGAACATCTCCGAATGCAGCAGCTATGTGTACCTGGGTCAAGAACTCAACATGAGGGGCTGGAGCAATAGCACAGCGGGTAGGGCATTTGCCTTGCACGCGGCCAACCCGGGTTCTAATCCCAGCATCCCATATGGTCCCCTGAGCACTGCCAGGGGTAATTCCTGAGTGAAGAGCCAGGAGTAACCCCTGTGCATCGCCGGGTGTGACCCAAAAACCAAAAAAAAAAAAAGAAGAAAGAACTCAGCATGAGGAATGACTTGCGCCAGAACTGGGCAGGAGGAAGAGAGCAGCATGGAACACCTTCAAGAGCGTCGAAGAAGTGGTTAAGAGGACAAAGAACCCTCCGGCTCCAGGCACATTTTTTTTTTATTTTTTTATTTTTTATTTTTATTTTTTTAAATTAATTTATTTTTAATTAGAGAATCACCGTGAGGGTACAGTTACAGATTTATACACTTTTGTGCTTATACTTCCCTCATACAAAGTTTGGGAACCCATCCCTTCACCAGTGCCCATTCTCCACCACCCGTAAACCCAGTGTCCCTCCCACCCTCCCCAATCCCATCTCCCCCCCACCCCACCCTGCCACTGTGGCAAGGCATTCCCTTCTGTTTTCTCTCTCTAATTAGCTGTTGTGGTTTGCAATAAAGGTGTTGAGTGGCCGCTGTGCTCAGTCTCTAGCCCTCATTCAGCCCGCAACTCCCTTCCCCCACATGGCCTTCGACTACAATGTAGTTGGTGATCGCTTCTCTGAGTTGACCTTTCCCCGGAACGTGAGGCCAGCCTCGAAGCCATGGAGTCAACCTCCTGGTACTTATTTCTACAGTTCTTGGGTGTTAGTCTCCCACTCTGTTATTCTATATACCATAGATGAGTGCAATCTTTCTATGTCTGTCTCTCTCTTTCTGACTCATTTCACTCAGCATGAAACTTTTCATGCCCATCCACTTGTCTACAAAATTCTTGACCTCCTTTTTTCTAACAGCTGCATAGTATTCCATTGTATAGATGTACCAAAGTTTCCTCAACCAGTCATCCGTTCTGGGGCATTCGGGTTTTTTCCAGATTCTGGCTATTGTAAACAGTGCTGCGATGAACATACATGTGCAGATGTTGTTTCGATTGTACTTTTTTGCCTCTCTGGGATATATTCCCAGCAGTGGTATTGCTGGGTCAAATGGGAATTCAATATCTAATTTTTTGAGAGTCGTCCAAATTGTTTTCCAGAAGGGCTGAACCAGTCGGCATTCCCACCAGCAGTGAAGAAGGGTCCCTTTCTCCCCACATCCTCTCCAACAGCGGTTGCTTTTGTTCTTTTGGATGTGTGCTAGTCTCTGTGGTGTGAGGTGGTATCTCAAAGTTATTTTGATCTGCATCTCTCTGATGATTAGTGATGCAGAGCACTTTTTCATGTGCCTTTTGGCCATTCGTATTTCTTCCTTGGTAAAGTTTCTGTTCATTTCTTCGCCCCATTTTTTGATGGGGTTGGATGTTTTCTTCTTGTAGAGTTCAACCAGGCCAGGCACATCTTTTTGACTCCACCGTTCTTCCTGCACTAACATAAGCCTCAGAGATCTGGGCCGGACGAAAACAGGATGAGAATGCTATTCAGATATCCCAAAGAGGAATAGAAAGAGCCATGCTAGGAGTATCACGTTCCACTCAAGTGAGAGAAGGAATCTGGAGTTCCGACCTCCGTCAACGGTCAAGAATCAGGGATGCTGTCTCCTTTGCCAAGGTGTCAAAATCAGATGGTCCGGACACGTAATTTGATTCAGAGACGACCACTGGACTAGAGCCTTACCGACTGGACTGGATTCCACAGGATGTCAAAAGACCGAATGGCCGCCCGCCAACGAGATGGTCAGACTTTGTCAAAACCCTGAATGAACGATTTGAGGCTCTTCCTGTTCCTGGAGTGAGCAGATATCATTGAGCTACACTATCATGCAACAGGGACAAATGGAGACGTTACTGGTGCCCGCTCTAGCAAATCAACGGGATGACAAGTGACAAATGACTCTCTTATGTCCATCAATGGTGTCATAAAGAACTTTAAAACCATAAAGAAAATTTTAATTTACTTTTTCTGGAACTAGCACATGTTAAACTTATATCTACATTTTTTTCTTCTATTAGGTATATTCTTTCTCCCACAGAACTTCTTTTGATGTGGTGGGGGGCTTGGTAGGACACATACAGCTGTACTCAGAAGCTTTTTCTGGCTCTGTGCTCAGGGATCACTCCTGACAGTGCTCAAAGGACCATCTGTGGTGTGGAGAATCCAATCAGGATTGACTGTGTACAAGGCAAGGCCTTGCCTCCTAACTACCCCTCAAGTTGAAACAGAGGTTTTCGTTTTTGTTTTGTTTTTTAACATTTCTCTTACATTCATGCCTATTACATTATTCTAGCTTATTATTTAAAAATACCCTTATTTTTGCTTAGTTTTGAATGGTCCTTTCATCGTACATATGCTTCCTGATTGGTCATTTTTTCCTTCAGCAATTTAATGCCATTACATTGTCTCGTTGGCTTATTTAGATTCTGATGAGATGTCAGTGATGATTCTTATCATTGTGTCTTTGCATGCAAGATCAGTTTTCTTTGTTTTTAAGATTTTATCTATGTCTGGTTTTGACAATCTTATTATCATGAGTCTTGCCATGATTTTCTTTGTGTTTATCTTGAGTGTGGTTTATTGGGTTTCTTGGAACTGTGGATTTATAATTATAATTACATTTGGATTATTTTCAGCAGTATTACGTCAACTACTTTTTCTGCTCCTGCTCTCCCCTCTCTCCTTCTGTCACTTCAATGACATGTATTTTTAACTTGATATTGTTCGTCAGGTTGTTGGAATTCCATTTTTTAGATTTTTTACAATCTTTCCCCATGTATCATTTTTAGTAGTTCATATCACTATTGTTTCCTTTTTTTTTTTTTTTTTGCTTTGGGCAACAGCTGGCTGTGCTCAGGAATTATTCCTGACTCTGCATTCAGGGATCACTCCTGGCAATTCTGGGGAGGTTGGGAAGACATACAGGGTATAAGGGATCAAACAGGGGGTCAGCCATATGCAAGGGAAATGCCTTAACCCCTGTACTACCTCTCTGGCCACATTATATTATTTCACTCAATAGTTTCCTCTGCAATATTTAATCTGTTCAGTTAATTCAGTGAACATTTTATTCAGGTTTTGCATTTTTTGGCTTTATAAGGTTTCATTTGGTTTTACATATATCATCTCCTTTGTCCTCATTTTAGTTATGCTTTCTTTTATACTTTTAGCACATTTATGATGACCTTTTTAAAAGTTCTTGTTTATTAATTCCATCACTTCTGTTATTTCTGAGTCTTTTATTTGTTGACTTTTGATTGTCAGACCCATTGTCCTATCTTTTTGCATTCTAGTTATTTTTTTAATTAATTTATTTTGCTTTTTGGATCACACCCAGCGATGCACAGAGGTTACTCCTAGCTCTGCACTCAGGAATTACTTCTGGCGGTGCTCAGGGGACCATATGGGATGCTGGGATTCGAACCCGGGTTGGCCACATGCAAGGCAAATGCCCTACCCACTGTGCTATCACTCAAGCCCTAGCATTCTAGTTGTTTACTGACTCACTGTTACATTTTATTTCGATTTGCTTTCTCTGTCTAAAAAATATTAACTAAGCAGTAAAGAATATTTGGGAGACAGTAAAGTAGTTGCATTTTTGTGCATTTCTAGGCTTAATTTATTAAATAATCAGATTTGTTTTTACAAATGTTCAGGTAAACCTGGCAGAATCTTTGCTAATTTATCTGAGGCTAATTTATCTCTATCACTCTAAGTGTATTTCTGCTATCGTCTCTACCAGTGTGTTCCATATCTATTCTATCCTGACTGGGTAGCACTGTAGCACTGTAGAACTGTTGTCCCGTTGTTCATCTATTTGCTCGAGCGGGCACCAGTAACATCTCCATTGTGAGACTGGTTGTTACTGTTTTTGGCATATCGAATACACCACGGGTATTCGATTGCCAGGCTCTGCCATGGGGGCGAGATACTCTCGGTAGCTTGCCGGGCTCTCCGAGAGGGACGGAGGAATCAAACCCCAGGTCAGCTGCATGCAAGGCAAACACCCTATCTACTGTGCTATCACTCCAGTCCTAACTGGTAAGTCCTGAATATTCCCCAGGTCAATAAAACTTGACAGATTAGTTAGTCTGAAGACTACCTTCAGCCGTTTGCCCAACTCATGCACTTTCTTTCTGTGTGCCACCTCTGGCTGACTAGGAATAAGATGCTCATTTCTGAATGAGCTCTTTTCCTGTGTAGCTCCCTCCTCTCCAGTGTCTTGTCTGGGTCCACACATTCCAACTACCTCAACCCTCTCACACTCCTGCTCTGTCTTTTCAATGCAGTGACTTTCCTGCCCTCTGTTTAGATTCATGTTCTTTCTACTTAGAGTCTAGAAAGTGGCTCTAAGGAGGTGATTATGGGCACCACCTCATTTCTTCTCTTCTCAATTGCCCATTTTCCCTGCCTGCTGCCCTTCATATTTTTTGTCCTAACTTCAAGAGCTCCATCCAAAATTCAAGAACTCTGGGAGATCAATCCCAGAATCAGTTGCTTCATTACAGTCCAAGTAGAATGTTGCAGCCAGGTGCTGTGGATAGCTCAGCTCAGCTTCTCCCAGAATCTCCTTTATACAGACTTTGCATTTGCCATATCATTCCTTCTTTTGTTTTTGTTTTTGTGTCATACTGGCAGTTCTTGGGGATTACTCCTGGCTCTGCACTCAGAAATCATTTCTGGAAGACTCAGAGGACCACATGGTGTGCCGGGGATCGAACGTGGGTCAGCTGTGTGCAAGGCAAATGCTTTACCTGCTGAACTATTGCTTGCACCTCTCAGTCCCACTTTTACTACAGATTAGTAATATTTTAGTTCTTACATGTTATTTGGTATAATGAGGCAGCTGGGGTCTGGGAACACTCAAAATTTTTTCCATGTAAATTAATGGTAATTGCTTCTTTACTTTATGCCAGTTTGGCTTTGGAAAATTCTCCCAAGAATGCACTATTTTCAGATGGGGGGCAGGGAATCTGGTATTGTGGTATTGTTCATTTGGACCAATAATAATGATGAAGTATTACCCGATGCTGACAATATTTATGAAATCACCCACAACAAACCAGGCCCCATGCTAGGTTCTTCACATTGATTATCTTTCTCCTTCCCTGTTTGTAATCCTGATCCCCAAAACTCAGGGAGATGAAATCTGTTCCTTCAAACTTGCACTGTAGGAAAGCGGGAAGTGAGACACTCTCGTGCCTTCTTGTGTTATGATGCTGTTTTGGGAACCCATCTTTACCTGAGTTTTCCCATCTGGCAAAATCAAAGTGGAAAACAGTTAACTCCCTCCCCAGAGAAGCTGTGTTATTAAAGAGACATTTTGCGTTGCTTTGCATCAGAGAGAGTAGCATATGTAAATGTGTGCTCCTGGAGGTGAAAATTGCCCTTATTTTGAAAAACTTGGCCTCTCCCACTGGGGTGAATAGCTGAAAATTATGGGGAGGGAAAAGCAGGCTGAAGAGAATCAACCTCCCTCCCTACCCAATACATATTTCTATTCAGATTTAAGCCGCACTGCCGGAGAGTAAAGATTAGCCAATGGCAGGGTCCTAGCTGGCTCTGATAGTGGGTGTCCTGCAGGAGTGAAGGCAGATATTAATCATTAACTCTGCATCAGGTTGATATGTTGGGGCAGATGTTCTTGCTGTGAAGAACAGAAGCCTCCCGTGGCACCTTGAAGACTTTGTCACACATGGGCCACCGCGAGATCACAAAGGATTCCTAGTTAACGTGGGCACCTTGCCACCTCTCCCCACCTTCCTCTTGTTCCAAGTTGGCATCTCCCCTGCCCCCGGCCTCCCTGCGGGCCCTGCACTGTTGAGTTTCTCTATCTTCAATGGCCTTTCCTGGCATTTGAATCATCACTTCCATGATGTGATAATATCTGCAAGTTGGGAAAATAAAAGTGGCATTTGTTTAGCCATAATTAATGAAATATTTATGTTGCATGAGACTATGTGATAAAACCTTAAGCTTAGAGTCCTTTTGCTTCTGATTACATTTGGGATTTTTTTTTCTATGACCAGACATTCTGACGCCAGCTCTTTTACACTGAGCAGATGTCATGTAGTAAAAATGGGTGCCAGATGCTGTGAGCCGCAGAAGGGCAATTTGTTTAAGAGCTGGCTTGGACTTTTTTTTTTTTTTTGCATTCAATTACTCCACAGAACGAACCTTACACAAGCATTTAGGTAACTTTGCTAACTCCGGGCAGGCATTTTAATAATAGATTTCATCTCTGAATGCATTCTAAACAACACACCATATAAATGGTGTTTAAGGAATTAATTGATTTCTGCATAATACCTTTTTTTTTTTAATTTGAAAAGAGAGCTACAAAGCTCTTGGCAGCAACCCAGAAATGTAATTAACGTGGTGGGCCAAATTTTCAGTTGCCCTTAGGTACTGCCTCCTCGAGATCGTGGCAGGTGCAGTGAGGGGTGGGCAGGAGATGGGAGGGGGGCCAGAGTGAGGGGCTGGTGGCTGAGGGTCAAGAAGCGGGGAAGGAATTTAGGAGGTCACTGAGATTTCTTTCCCACTCCAGGCCCTCAGTGCCTCTCCAGCAACAAGCCTGAGGCAGAGACGCTCTCCTCCACCTCCTCCACGGCCTCCTCCTCAGTGGATGAAGAATTTGATCCTCTGCCTTCTTTGCAGTCAAAGGTAACAGCTCTTGGCAAGCCCGTAAGGGCCTTGGCTCGCGCAGACCGTTTACCCTCCAGATTGCACCGCCAATGTGGGCTCCAGCTGCGGTGGTTTCATTAGGAGGCTCACGTTTCATTGCATCTGACAGCAGCCGCTCTCTCTACCTGGGACACCCCAAGAATTCTCTTTTTCCTCTTCTTTTAAAACTTTAGCAGCTTGCCTTTCTCAGAGACTCAAATTGGGATAGGAGGTGGGCGGGGGGCGGGGGGTGGTCAGGGAAGCAAAACTAACGCCAGACATATTTCCTTGAGACCCTTTGGTGACTGCCACTCTGAAAGTGGATGTAGAATGTGGTCCAGCAAGCAAAGCCTCGAAAAAATGACAACCAGCAAAGGCACGTGTCCCTGGGGGGAGCACAACTTCATTTAAGAAGCACTCGCAGCAGATTGCATGGAAAATGTTAGGTTTGTTCTAATAAGAAATACGAAACGAACCATACAGCTTCATCGAGGTGGGGTGTTCCGAAAAGCCCCACAAAGGCAGAGTTCACGGGGTGCTGGTTCCCCTGGGTGAGGGTGTCCTCCTGCTTGCGTTAGGAGCATCAGTATTTCTGCCTGGTACTTCCAGGAGCTCCATGTCCAGAGAGTGAGAAACACAAGAGGGACTGGATGAGGGCACATGTCTGACCTGGGTTCAATCCCTAGCACCACCCTGTCCACCCAGCATAATTGGGGGCAGCCCAGGAGGCCCCCAACATTACTAGGGAGTCCTGGGGGTCCTTGGCACTACGGGTCCAGAGCAATATCACTTCCTTGTGTCTTTGTACTAAACTGACAGCTTGATTGGCCCAGAATCTCCAGCGCAGCCCCTGAACCACTTAAGCACTGTCTAGGAACACCCCCCCACACACACACACACACCCCAAAAGGGAAATAAAAACCTAAAAACCTAAGTCTGTGTCTTTAAATACGTCTGTTGGTTGCACAGAGAAATGCATCCCGGGAATAAACCAAACTGTTGTTTTCTTTACCCGCTGGGGCTGGAGAATTTTCACTGGGGGCGGAGGGGTTGGGGGGTGAGTGGCTGGACAGAAAATGCTGCCCCAGGGGATGGAGAAGCAGCTCCCTGCTCTGGCAGTGTTTATTTTTTGGAGCAGAGAGGATCTGAGGAGCAAGGGAGAGAACCAAATGTATTTACTTAGACTCAACTTTTCCATATCTGGCATTAGGAGCTTTGGCGGCATCTCAAGTCACTCAGGGGTTCCAGCTCCCCAAGGCTGGGCTTGGAGCGAGTCAGCAGGGGCTGGTATGGTGTGTGTGTGTGTGTGTGTGTGTGTGTGTGTGTGTGTGTGTGTGTGTGTGTGTGTGTGTAGTGTGTATGAGAGAGAGAGAGAGACAGAGAGAGAGAGAGAGAGAGAGAGAGAGAGAGAGAGAGAGAGAGACTATATATATGATTTTTTTCTGTTTAACTGTGGGGCATCTCTGATGAGTTGATATTCCATGCAGGTTCTGTGCGCTGTGTTGATATTTGAGATTTTCTCACTACTCTTCTCAGCCCCTAAGTTAATTCTGTACTGAAGCAAGGCAGAGACCCCAGACCAGCCATTGTCCCCCACTCCTGGAGACTCAGAGTGGAGCAGCACGGATACCTGGGCGGACCCAGACCTGGGGCCCAGGATGAGCCTTACCAACAGCTCTTGTCCTCCCCCCCGGCCCAAGCAGAGCCCCTGGTGGCTGAAGCTGACCTGTGGGAAAGGTTGCCCATTCCCCTGGCTTCTGACAGGAGGGGAAGCTGCAAAGGGGTGACTTCCTGAGGACTCATCTTTCTAGAACAAGGAAAGATGTTTTTCCTCTCTCTTTTTCAAAATTCTGCCTGGTGCAAGTATGTCCCGGCCACAGGACTCAGAGCTTGCATCAGCCCTAATGAATATTTGCACAGGAAGCTGGAGGTTGGTCTTCCTCACTCTACCCCTGCTCCACGCCACCTTACCCACCCTGCCATGCCACTGTGCGTCTGGGACATTCTACCAGAAGCTTGACTGCCTCTACCCCTTCTCTTTCTCCGTCCTTGACCATTTTATTCTTTTAAATGGATTTTTTTTAATGTGGGGCCAAGGGTGGGACCATACCCAGATGTGCTCAGGAACACTTCTGACTCTGTGCTCAAGGATCACTCCTAGTGATACTCACAAATCATATGTGTGTCAGGGATTGAACTGGGACCAACCACATGGGAGGCAAGTGCCCTAATCTCTCTCTCTCTCTCTCTCTCTCTCTCTCTCTCTCTCTCTCTCTCTCTCTCTCTCTCTCTCCCCAGCCCTACTTCTTGACCTTTTCCTCTCTAAACCCCAAGCTTCCCTTCTCTCCTCCCCTCCCCCATTCTATTCTCCTCTCTACCCCTCTCCCTTTTTTTTTCTCTCTTCCTCTCCCCCCTCATCTATCATCACCATCATTGAGGCTCTAAAAATAATATCTGGTGGTATACCAGGAGGTGATCAGTCATGACCTAATACATCATCCTCTCTTCCATGTCCACATCCTTTAGAAAAGGCAATAAGTGACTGTCTTTGCGCTAGGGTCTTTTTGGCTCACCCGTGATAAAGCTCTTGGGGTTGGCAGCTTTGCGGCTGGCAAGTGTTCAGAGTGAGTGAGGCCTCGGCCCTTGACCTTGTGTTAGATGGCCTACCTTTAGGGGGGGAAGTTTTGTCTTTTCTACACATCAGGGCATGGCACAAAGAAAACAGGAGTAGGGAACGTGGCTGATGAATTCAGCTCACCTGGGCTCAGCTGCTGGCTCTCTAAGTGGCATCCTCTGGGGCAAGGTATTCAACTATCAGAATTTTTGGTTTTCTTCAGAGTGTATTTGAAGAATGAGTGTGATGATACACAGGAATTAATCAGAAGTGTGCCAGTACCTAGCACAAAATAAATGCTGGAATTGATTATGAAGATTAGTATAGAGGAAGCATAAGGTGTTTGTTAGGGCCGGGCAGATGGCTCAAAGGCTGGAGTGCAGGCAGGGGCCCCGGCTTTGATATCACACATCGCATGGTCCCCAGCACCCCTGGATGTAGCCCTGATAGACTCCAGCAGCACCACCTCACGTGGCCTGATCACTGAACCTGAAGGCTCACAGGGCTGGGCTAAAAATGACAAAGAGGTGCCCCTGAACACTTTTTGGTAAACACCACAGGGGCAAGGGAAAAGAGAGATTGTAAAACAAATGAACCAACTCCCATCCTGATTGAGTTGGGTGGTCTTTTCTAACAACCCCAGGATCATGACTCTTCCCCAACCCCTCCATAAAGATTCTGGCTTTCTAACTGCGGGGTTCCCCCCCATCCAAGAGATTCAGAACCCCCACTCTGGGATTGTCAGTTAGTCTACATGTTGTCCCCTCAAAACAGAGAAGATAAGACATGGAATAAATCTGAGTTCTGAGGGTGAACATTTTCTCCCAAGGATGAAGATCTATAAGATTCTAGATCCTAAGAGAATTCTAAAAAAAAAAAAAAAATGGCACGTTGTCATTGAGATAAGTGTTATTTTCTGGTGATCTGTAAATGTTCTGAAGCCTCAGGCTAGCTGCTTTCCTGAAGGGATGGAGGTTTCTCCACTCACAGTGGGGAATGGTGATGAGATGACAAGGACGCAGGGAGCCGGGACATGCTCACACTTTTCAGACACACCCTTTGCCACGGCTCACGGACCCAAAACCTCTGGCACAGTTTAGAATTAAGACTGTGTGATCTTTATTCCCACCTCACAAATTTATGACCCTTTTAATGGGAAAACATTCTGTTCAACCACAGTTTTGAATGTCCAGGTATCAGCCTAGCTGTAATCATTTTTTTTTTAATTCCATATTTGTCTCTGCCGTTATTTGGAGAGAATTTCTGGCATGCTCCAATTCCATCCTAATATGTAGAAAGCTGATGGGTGTGTGCAAAGAAGGCAGACTCCCGGCAAAGTAGCCCGATTCGAATATGTATTTTGCTGCCCAACCTGTAGGTAGAGTAGATAAACCCTTACAGCTACACATACGTACATGGAAAATAGATTATATTAAATTAGAATCAGGTCATAATACTATAGTCATGCTAATAATAACAAAAATCCTGGTAGCCACTGTTGACCTCACACCCTTTCCAAGTATTCTGCACGTGTCACGGTGCATTTAACTCGCCCCTTACTGCATGGCTCCCTGGCGACCCTGCATCCCGGCACCTCTCAAGGGAGGACACCAAGGCCGGAGAGTGGTGACTTGCTGAAACTCACACAGCCCAGCAGGAAGGCGACAGCAGCCCTCAGCGGCTCCTGGTTCCACCATTGTTCCCTGTGGGGCCTCACCCAGACACGTTCCCCGGAGCGCTGGTCTCTCCACTGCGCCCGTCCCTCTTGCTCCCCTGCAGCTGCAGCGGCAGCACTAGGACCCACAGTGTCTGTGTGCAACTGGCACAAGCACACCTAGAAGCCAGGGCCATTACTGGTGTGTTGGGACAAACAAAACAAACGAAGGAAGGACGATCCTCTGCTGACCTCAAGCCAAGAAACACTGTCTTCTTTTCTGTTAAATTTAAAAATATTTACACTGAAATAACATGGTACTAAATTATTTATATATATTTATCTATTTCCAGTTTTAATGAGGTAAGTCATATTCAGACTAAGGACTGTTTTAGTGGCTGTGAGGGTTTTTTTAAAGTGTGTGTGTGTGTGTGTGTGTGTGTGTGTGTGTGTGTGTGTGTGTGCACGTGAGTTTGTCCCCAGTCTGTCATCTTTGGGCCTTGTGGTAGAAAAAACTATAATGTATATACAAAGAGAGTATAATTCTTTATTATCTCTTCCTCTACCTGAACTAAATCGGTTCTCTATAAAGTCACTTCCACCTGCATTCCCACACATACCCTCTACACACACACACACACACCAGTTACACAAACTAGCATTTACTTCATGGGACTATTTAAATTCCTTAAAAATTAAATTAAAATAGAATCTCGCATGCTGAAAGTAGACTATAGACCGAACATGATGACCACTCAATACCTCTATGGTAAACTACAACACCCAAAAGGAGAGAGAACAAAAGGGAATGCCCTGCCGCGGAGCAGGGTGGGGTGGTGGGGGATGGGGTGGGGGTAGTGGGAGGGATACTGGGAGCATTGGTGGAGGAGAATGGGCACTGGTGGAGGGATGGGTAAACGATCACTGTATGAGTGAAATGCAGACACAAAAGTTCATGAGTTTGTAACTGTACCTCACGGTGATTCACTAATATAATATTTAAAAAAATAATAGAATCTCTTATTCTCCTCATTCTAGTGTCCAGCGGTCATAGGTGGCTCATGACACCCGTGTCTTAACACAGATTAACCATCCCAGCACAGAAGCTCCTATTGGGCTTCATGGTTTCTAGAAGCTGAGACCACCCGGAGGCCGTGGGTTGGAGAGGGCAAAGCCCACGGGATTTGATGAATTTTATAAACGTCAGCCCTCTTTCCCTCAGACATTTATTTTTCTCTTTGGATCTTTATAGGAGAGGAAGACACTTAAAAGAAGAAAGAAGCTGGAAAGGGAAACAAAGCAACTGGCCAAGCAAGCAGAACTGAAACGCCTTTATAAAGCACAGGTCAGGGAAAAAATAAATACCTGAGGGGTGAAGGGGGCTGGGCACGGGCACCTATGCAGGGAGTATGTGTGGGATTGGCGTGGATGGTGGACAACATCAGTCCCTCTTTCCCGAGCAACCAGGTCCGGGCTGTTCCAGAGGCCCTGATTAGCCCCCTGGGAACCCGGGGCCTGGAGAGCCTGGTGTGGAACTAATCACAGTCCCCACATCCCCCATGTAGACCTGGGTCCAGACACTGGGATGCAGCCGGACTCTGGCGTCATAGTGGGGGCCTTTATTCAGTCCCAGAGAAAGCAGGCCCCGCTCCCTAATTCCTGACCATGTCTCTCCTAAGCTGACAGTGACGCAGCCCCTCTAGTCCAAAATGAGCTGAAAGCGGAAGGATCCTGCCTTCTGATACCGATTCCCAGGTCTTTTGTTCACTGAGATGTTTCTGCCCAAGATGGCCTTGCCTGCTCTGCCACAGATGGGCCCCGTGACCCATGAGAGTTGGGCAGTCTCCCTCTCCTCTGGCCCCCAGACCAGCCACAGAGAACATGGGGGCAAGGACAGGATTTAGAATGACCACTTGCGTTAGCCTGGTGTACTCTTACACCTCTTTGTCCACTTTCCTCTGCATCTGACCATGCTGTCCTATAGGTTGTTTTAGATCAGAAAGCCCCCCCCCCCCCCGCACAGTTCAACCTCTACCTATAACAGAGACTGATTTAGGGGTCACCCCTTCCACCAACACACAGGGAAACTTTCCACAACCAGCCTCTGCTCACTCTTGAGTTGGGTTGGGGGGACGGGGTCTCCCAAGCAGGGAGCACCCCTCCCAACAATTCTCAGTCAACTGGTTCCAGACACTCATAGTCATGACCCGGGATATGGTGCTGCCAGGCTTCGTGGTACCAGGGATGACCTTTGCCCTTGCTGGTGGTGCTTGGAGTCTTCCAGGTTGTAACCAGCAGATGCTCCGGGAACCACACAGTATCAGGGACAGAACTGGGGAGAGCAACATGCAAGGCCAATCCCTTAACCCCTGTATGATCTCTTCAGCCCCACATTTCTTTCTGAGACCAAGCCTGAATCTTTGTGATGTGGATTGGCAAACCCACCTATCCACCCTCTTTATTTTTTTCACTCCAGACTTAGGTGGAATGAAAGAACTAGAATAACCTTTGAGTCCTAACCTGTTAGCCTCCGTATCTTTAAGGCGTTCACTTCAATTCTCTATATTTTTTTGAAGGAGGAGTTTGGGCCATACCCGAAAATATCAGGGATTACTCCTGACTCTGCAGTCAGAAATTACTCCTGGTGGGCTCAGAGCACCATATGGGATACCGGGAATCAAACCTGGGGTGGCTGCATGCAAGACAAACACCTTACCCACCCCACACTGTACTATCACTCCAGCCCCTCACCTGAGTTATCTAAACAATGGTGACTACAACTGATAGCTCAGGCTTCCATCCCAGCAGGCGATACACTGGGATATTGTCCTTGAGGCTGGACATTCAAGATCCAGGATCGCTTGGGGTTGGGTCTGAGGCTTCTCGGCCTCACCATCACCAGCTGCCTGCCCCAGGTCCGCCTGCAGCCTATGCCTGTGTACACACAGCGAGATCTCATCAGTGTCTGGTCCCTCCACAAGGTCCTCATGTAGTCTTCATAAATGATGGCCTCACTGAACCCAAATTACTTCCTCCACATACAAACACAGACTCATTGGGTCTAGAGAGACACTCTAGAGCATAGGGCACTTGCCTTGCATGTGGTCCACCTGGATTCCACCCCTCACATAGCACGTATGACCTCCCCCCTCCCCAGTGCCCCGCCAGGAGTAACCTCTGAGCAAATCACCAGATGTGTCCCAAGTCCTCCCCCACAAACATCACCAGTCACCAACAAAACACAGTCACCACTGGGGGTGGGGAGGAAACCAGTCAGCTATGATCACAGCCCTCTGGAATAAAAATCACTTCGAAGTTTCCCTTCCTTTAGCAATTCAGTTCCGTGTCAGCAAGAAACAAGCCTATAAAGATTGAAGTGTCATTATGAGGGAGACAGAGAGGAAGAGAGCAGAAAACTAGGAGTGGCTAGAGAGTCCAATCTACTTCCGGTTTTGCGTTTGGGGCTTTACAAGATCTGAACCAGGACACGCCAAGCCTGGGGGCTGCTCAGGCTCTCCCTCTGATCTCAGACTTCTCACGGCCTGACCTGTGTTTGGAAATTATAGCCCTGAATTCAGGCAGGAGCCCCAGAAGAGGGTGGGGTAGAGGAGGAAGAGGCACAAGAGTGCTGAGTGAGGAAGAGGAGGCACGCACCTGCTCTACCTGCCCAAACAGCTACCAGCTTTTCCCAGGCCTGGTCTGCCAGGTGCAAGGTCCATCCTGCCAAGAGACATGCCTTTTGGCTGCCCAGTGTTTGAAAACAGACAGTGCTGGTGCAGATGAACAAAGCTAAAAGGGCCGGAGAGAGAGTAGAGCAGGCGAGTCACTTGCCTTGCAATGCAACTGACCTGGGTTTGATCCCCAGCACCCCATCTGATTCCCTGCCTACCACCAGGAATAACCCTGAGCACAGAAACAGGAGCAAGCTCTGAACACTGCGGAGTGTGGCTCAAAAACAACACCTCCCCCCCCAAAAAAAATTACAAAAATTAATAGAAGAGAGGTTTTCCAATAGTTTTTCCTTCCCAAAAATATAGCAGTGAAAACTAGCTAGGAGGGGAGAATGGGCAGGTTGGTGCCAATGAGGCAGGGGGTGCCTGAACAGCTTAGGCAGGAAGGGATGAGGCTGTCCCCAGAGGCTGTGAACCTCTTGTGTCTGGTCTTAAAACCTGCTGTTATTAATAACGAGCCATCCTGCACTTGTGCCGTCCAAGGCCCCTGGGCCTTAGCCCCAGGGTGCAGATGCTCAGGTCAGTCACAGGGCAGACTGAGGAAGGAACGCCCAGGCCACGAGCTGCCTAGGGCTCCGGCTCCGGGTCAGAGATGAGGAGGCATCTGCTGGTTCATCCTGGGGAAATGGGATGTGATCACGCGTGTGAGCCTCCAAGCCTTGGCCCTGCTCTGAGGGTGAATGAAACACTCGGGACCATCCCAGGGGTGCCGTGAATAGAGTCAGAGGCTGAGGCTCCCGGTGGCCTAGAAGGCAAAGGGGACTGCTCACCTGAGGGCACCAGGCTGAGGTCTGCCGGGAGACTGTGGAGCTCACACAGACCTTTGGATTTGGATTTCCCACTGATGAAGGGAAATGACAGGATTGAGTGCTGGGGGAGTCAGGTATCCTCAGAGGGGTCCCTGGTGTGACGGTGTGTGTTGAAAGTCCCCATGTGACCTCCGGGCCTTGGTTACAGGACATCCAGAGGCAGTTGGAGGAGGTGGAGGAGAAGCAGAGGGCGTTGGAGATCCAGGGTGTGTGGCTGGAGAAGGCACACAGAGGAGAAGCAGGTAGGTGACCCCAGAAGGATGGGGTCGCAGGGGGCTTGGGCTTCAAGGCAGTGTGCTGAGAAGGGGACCAGGCCACCCCCCTGGGCAGAATGGTGAGACCTTGTCACCCTTTGTGGGTCTGTTCACATGGACCTGTGGGGGAAAAAAATCCCTAAGTGCCTCAACTTTCAAACTCAGACGAGTCTTTCAATATAGAATTCCTTCGAGACCCGTAGGGTCCTGGGGTCTCCAGCTCACACCTGCTGGCTGATTGCCCTTGGCCAA
The DNA here is from genome assembly GCF_027595985.1 of Sorex araneus. Taxonomy (NCBI): domain Eukaryota; kingdom Metazoa; phylum Chordata; class Mammalia; order Eulipotyphla; family Soricidae; genus Sorex; species Sorex araneus. The sequence goes on from NC_073307.1 coordinate 113,993,985, forward strand.
AGGTTCAGATAAATTCACGAGCTGGAGGTGGATATTTGAGCAACGTGGGGAGTCACTTAAAACCTGGACTTGGTGTCAAGGTCGCGGTGGGTCCTTTTACTTGCTATAAAACACTGGGTCAGTGACAGTTCAAACCTTCACCAGCTTTTGTTTTCTCCTCTGAAATGAGGAGAAAAGTGGTGTCTTGCTTATGATAGAGGCATCAACAAGGAAATCCTATAGGATGCTCATGTCTCTCACGTTGCCTGGCATGTGGGAGAGAAAGAAGCAGTTCGTCCTCCCACCAGAATCTCAGGCCCCAATGGAATTAACATGGTGAAGACCTGCCATGGGTGGGACATGAGAACACAGCGTGTGTAAGAGCACCTAGACACTGGGGCTGGAGCAATAGCACAGTGGGTAGGGCATTTGCCTTGCACGCGGCCGACCCAGATTCGATTCCCAGCATCCCATATGGTCCCCCAACCACTGCCAGGAGTAATTCCTGAGTGCATGAGCCAGGAGTAATCCCTGTGCATTGCCAGGTGTGACCCAAAAAGCCAAAAAAAAAAAAAAAAAAGCACCTAGACACAGCGTCTGCCTGTGAGGAGTTTATGGTCCATGGAGAGACACTCCGCAAAACTGAACCAAGTGGGACCTGAAGCAATAGTACAGCGGGAAAGGCTCTTATCTTGCACATGACTGACCCAGGTTCTATGATCCCTGGCACCACGTATGGTCCCTTGAGCATTGCGATGAAAAGGATGAGCTGACCAAGTGAGGGCATGTTTGTGTGCTGGAGAAGCAGTGGGCTATGGCGAGGCAGCAGAGGTATTGGCGCCAAATAGCCCTGTATGCAGTTTCCCTTCCTCTGTGTCTGGGCTGTGTGTCCCGGGGAATTGAGCCGAACTCCCCTGGCCCCAGATTCTTCTTGTTTGTTTTCTCTCTGTGGCCCTGGGTACTCAACCCCGGGGCCTGACATAGGCAAGGCACAGGCTCTTATGCCTCGCCTTGTCAAGCCCAACTTGGTCTCTGAGGCTTGACCTGAAAAATGGAGCAAATCATCTCCCCATTATCAGGTCATCTTGTGAACGAGGCTATTGAAGTGCAAAGTGTCTCCCAGCATGTTTATCATTCAATAAAGATAACCTGGTATTGTTGCACAAACTATTTTTAAATATCCTCACATGGGGCCCTTTAAAGCTGTTGCCTCTAATTATGACGGCTTGAGATGTATCTGAGGGAAATCAAATTCTTAAAAGCTCCTGACAAATATTTCCTCAGCTCCAAATAAAAGGCTGAGAGACTGAAAATCAGCTTGGGGTGTTTTCAAAGGTACACTGGGCAGACGGAAGATGGATTCCATTCATTCCCCTTATATCCTTGGTAATTTAATTCCCCTGTTAAGTTTATGGGTCCTTTTCTCTTTGATTGTCCTTGGGTAGCTGACAGAGGCCGAGGAACGAGGGGCAGGAGACTAAGAGAGTGAAGTCAGGAAGAGGGGCCCCAAAGGCACCCAAATGGAAGATTTGCAAACAAGCATCAAAATGAATACACTCGCACTTGTAATAACATTTATGCAATAATGCTATTCCTCTGTGGTTTCATATTCTATTCAGCCCCTTTAAGAGATTGTCCTGGTGCTTAATGAATGACCAATGCTTATTAGGTTAAGTTGTATTTGAGCTGGCCTGTGCTGCTCTGGTTCAAGTGATTTAATGGGAATTATTTAATAGGTATTATTAGGATAATTAGAAAATGATCACAGTTAGGCAATAATATTGAGCTATAAAGGTTGTGAATAACCAAATTTAGAGACGGGCCTGAAAACATGAGTAGTCGGCGACAGTTATACAAGTCTTCTCTAATAATTATGTGAGCCAGCCTGAAAGGGTTTTTTGTTCCTGGGAGTTATTCATTAGGCGGGCATTGAATTAGAGGAACATGCGGGGGTGCCGGACGAAGGGCAATGATGGCTGATGAGCAAAATGAGGCTTTGATGAGCTCCTAATTGTTGTGACAACAATTCCTGCTTTCTTCTTTTCCAACAGTCAGAAATAAACTCTCCCACCCTCAGGAAGGGATTTTTATCATTTTGCTAAGGAGAAGGAAACAAAGAAAAACAAAGAGCCAACAACACACCCTCAAATGACAAGACATTGTGTTTGTAGAGTGAGGATGTGTGTGTGTGTATGTGTGTGTGTGTATGTGTGTGTGTGTGTGTGTTTTAGGAGGCATGGCGGGGGATGGGAGGTGAGAAATGGATGGTTGTCCTCGACAAAGGAAATGATTTTCTGAGTGTTCCTGGCTTACTCAGAGTAAAAGTCCAGGATTTACAAGGATCTGATTGCCCCAGGTCCCTCCCTCTGTCAGAAGACCAGGTTAATTTGTGTTGATCAAGGCTTGGTTACCTACTGGTTTGTTGATGTCAAAGTGTAGTGGTCAATGTTTTTTGCCAGGCCAGGAAATCCCTCAGTATAGAAAGAAGCCACGTTTTAGAATAAAATTATCTGGTTAGCGGCTGGAATGTGGGACAGAGGTAGACGTCGTGCATATACGAGGTCCTGATTCTTTCCCTGGCACCCACCCCACCTCCTAGTAAAGCTACGCGAGACGGCCTAGAAACCATAATTTGTACTGCTTTCCAATACCTGAAGATAGATGACATTTGATGCAAGCAGAGTATTCAGAGAAAAGGCTAATCCTCTTCTTGGGAAAGGTGTGTGGGACTTACTTGTATGAAAATTATTCATCCCTTAGTTTTAAAACTTTGGGGAGATATTACCAGCTGGTTATTTGCATTGGCCTTCTTTTCCTTTCTGCTCATTTTTTTTCTTCAGCATTTTATTTTATTTTTAAAAATTTTTTATTTCTGAATCACCATGAGGTACAGTTACAAACTTACAAACTTTTGTGTTTGCATTTCAGTCATACAATGACCATTTACTCATCCCTCCACCAGTTCCCATTCTCCTCCACCAATGTTCCCAATATTCCTCCCACTACCCACACCATATCCCACTTTTGTTTTTTAAGACCGATGGCTTCTCCTCCACAAAGATAAAGTTGGTTTACAAAGAAAGATCTGGATGCACAAGGCCACCAGTAGGTGGCAGCAGACACACATCATGGCAGGAATTTGCAATGAAAGTCGAGACAGGAAATGGGAAGTAGTTTGGCTTATACTCTGTGGTTTGCGTCCTGACCACTGCTGAGGAACAGAAGGCCTAATAATTTCCTGGATATTGTCCGTGATGTGTGCTGAGAAGAATTCGAATAGTAAAATCACTCCTGACTCTGAATCCCCATGCCTTTAATAGGGAATGGCCAGGAATAATACCCCAAAGGGGAAGAAGAAGAAATTCCCCCAAAATGCAGACTCCCAAATAGTTAAGAAAGCTAGGGGTTTGAGCTGGTTTGATACAACTCTCTAATTCCCTTACAATCAGACAAACCTCAGTTTGAGTAACAATACAATAATTACACAAGTACTTACCTCTTTCAAACATTTTTCATTTGTAAGTGAGACTAAGGGACTAGAGCAATAGCACAGCGGGTAGGGCGCTTACCTTGCACACGGCGACCTGGGTTCGATTCCTCTGTCCCTCTCAAAGAGCCTGGCAAGCTACCGAGAGTATCCCGCCCACATGGCAGAGCCTGGCAAGCTACCCATGGCGTATTCAATATGCCAAAAACAGTAACAAGTCTCACAAAGGAGACGTTACTGGTGCCCACTCGAGCAAATCAATGAACACTGGAATGACTGTGCTATGACAGTGCTATAAACGAGGCTAATGATGTCAAAATCAGAGGAGTGATATGAAGTAAAGAATAAGCAATGTTTTAATAGAACAACTAGAGTATCTGACATAGAAGATTCATTCCTCCTCTCCCCACACTCACTTTTGTTTGGAGGCCATACCCATCTGTACTCAGGGCTTATTCCTGGCTCTGCTCTCAGGGATCACTCCTGGCAGGCTCAGAGGACCGTATGGGGTGCCAGGAATTGAACCTGGGTTGGCCAAGTGCAAGGCAAGTTACTACACATGGTACTATCTCTCTAGAGCCTCCTTTCCTTTTCTTTCATATTCCTATCATAAAACACAGCTGGATGGCCAATGATATCTCAGATTAAATTTATTTGTTCATTCATTCACATTCATTTATAACAATACTCCCTGAAGGAGATCTAAGTTAGTTTCTACAAACATGTCTAAAGCATAAGTTTCACAGGTCTGTTCATAGAGAGATCTCTGTGTAGACTCATACTGTGTAGACTCACACACCAGAAAACCAATTCAGTAAAAGAAACTCAATAAAGAATGAAATACTGTGGTTCAGAAACATGCCTCTCTAACAGTCTGCCATGACTTGGGTGTAGGTTTTAGGGGGGTGAAATCTGTACCCTAATTCTCTCGCAATCCTCTATTTGTTGCCCACACACACACACTGCAGTCAGACTTCTATCATTACAGGTGACTGGCCACTATGTCCTCTGAAGTCAGCAGAGCAGGGAAAAGCTTGAAAGCCTACTGTGATTGGAGTTGTGTCTGATTGTTAGATATTAAGTGGACAAAAAATGGAAGCACATATAGTGTTATTTCATCACATGATACAATGGCAAATTGTCAGGAAGAATCACCAAGAATAACCAGTCTCCAAAGCTGGTGATTGAGCAAGCAAGGAGTTTGGGCTGGTTTGCTAAGAGTATCCAGGTGCTGAAAGTAAACAGTGACATTTAGTGCACCAGAGCAGGGACCTCATTACACACAGAACAGCAAAAACTAGCAACAGCAAGATGAGGAGCCCCAGGATGGTCAGACTGAGAGTCTAGCTCTGAAGAAGACTTGTCCCTTCCCATACATGGATTCCAATGCACATGTCCTGTAGCATTACTTTATATAAAAACAATTACCATGACAGCAGTGAGAAAAGCATTTTAGATCACAAATTCACTGTATCACTGTTCACTGTAGCACTGTCATCCCGTTCCTCATCGATTTGTTCAAGTGGGCACCAGTAACGTCTCTATTATGAGACTTGTTGTTACTGTTTTGGGCATATCGAATACACCATGGGTAGCTTGCCAGGCTCTGCCGTGCGGGCAAGATACTCTCGGTAGCTTGCCAGACTCTCCAAAGAGGGATGGAGGAATTGAACCCGGGTTGGCCATGTGCAAGGCAAACGCCCTATCCTCTGTGCTATCACTCCAGCTCAGATCACAAATTAGTAAATAAAAATGTATAGTTAAATAAAATCAAATAATCAAATTATGTCTATAGTATAATCATGTGTTATATAGTTAAGTGATCATTTTAATTAAAATCATATATCATTATTACTCATTACTAAATATAAAGCAATGGGAGGCTGGAGAGATAGTACAGAAGGCAAAGCTCTTCCTTTGCATGCAGCCAACCTAAGTTTAATCCCTGGCATCCCGTATGGTTCCCCAAGCACTTCCAGGAGTGATTCCTGAGTGCAGAACCAGGGGTAAGACCTGAGTATCACAGGGTGTGGACAAAAACTAAAAAGTAAATAAATATAAAACAATGACACTTTCTATTGTCTTGTTTTAAGTGCTTGTTATAAAGTAAGCCTTAAAATTAATTTTGCAAACCTTTAAGTTTGAAAACCATGGTAACAGTTATTTTATCTAAGATAAATCATCAAATAACTGAAAACCAAATAGTTGCTTCAGTTAGGAATATAGATCAGGGTACCTAAGAAATAGGGAGCAACAGGACGAAGGGCTGATACTAGAAAGGCAAGTCTCTGTAACTGGCATATTTTAGAATCATTGCTGAGCTCTCAAGTAAGAGGAATCACTCAGGGACTAGAAGGAGAAGAAAGATATGCTAACACATGTTCCAGTGAAGAAGCAAGCACAAGAGCAGAAATTTAGAGTTGCTTTAGGAATTTTAGAGTGTAAACCTTGAGCCTAATAAAACAGTAGGGGAGCTAACCCATGAGACTCCCACTTTAAGCTGAGTTTCTAAGCCAACCCAATTATATATCCTCTGTGAAAAAGATTGTGTCTAAGCATGTGCTCTCGGGATTCAAACAGACTAAGTTAAACTCATAGTGTATAATAATCATCATCATTATTTTTAAAAAGCTTTCAAAGGACCAGAGATGTAGCTACGTGATAGAGTGCTTGCTCTTCCTGTCAGGTCCTGGTTTTGATCTTCAGCATTGCAAAATAAATGAACACACAAACAAAGAACACCATAAAGCAAGCCACTAAGAGTGGAAAGAAGAGAAAAATCTAATTTAAATGGCCAAGAACTTCAGCTGTATTATCAAATACAGGCTATTTTATGAATTGTGTGTCTACATGTAAAGCATTTAAAGACATAGAATATTTCATTCAAAATGAGTAGGTAGAAAAATGTTATAAAAGTGAACTAAAAACACCATCCTAAATTTAGCCAACCATAATCGTAATCAAATTTAATATATGAGCTTTCTGTTATGGTGTTCTAAGAGAAGTGCATCTTCAGTTTTACATCATTTCAACCAGAAATGCTAACTTGCATTTAACCATAAGAACACAATCAAAGTAGACTATAGACCGGACGTGATGGCCACTTGTTACCTGTATTGCAAACCATAACACCCAAAAGGAGAGAGAGAGAGTAAAAGGGAAAGTGCCTGCCACAGAGGCGGGGGTGTGGCAGGAGAGATACTGTGAACATTGGTGGTGGAGAATGGACACTGGTGGAGGGATGGGTACTCGACCATTGTATGACTGAAACATAATCACGAAAGTGTGTAAGTCTGTAATTCTATCTCACGGTGTTTTATTTAAAAATTTTAAAAATTAAAAAAATTAACACAACCAATCAGTGAAATCCAAATTAAGAGACAGCTTATAAAATTATTGATTATGTGATTGTCATTAAAATGTGGGAGGGATATTTTAAAATTAGTTTAGGGTTGGAGCGGTAGTACAGTGGGTAGAGCATTTGCCTTGCACGTAGGCCGACCCGGGTTTGATTCCCAGCATCCCATATGGTCCCCCGAGCACTGCCAGGAGTAATTTCTTAGTGAAAAGCCAGGAGTAACCCCTGAGCATTGCCAGGTGTGACCCAAAAAGCAAAAAACAAAAAAATTTTAGATGAAAGGAGATTAAAGGAATATAAGTAAATATATTGCTTCATTTAGGTTTAAGATTTTTTTCAAATAAAAAGTTCAAGAAAAGTATCTGGGAGTATAGCTCAGGGGTCAGAGGTTTATGCCTTGCATGTGCAAGGACCCCGATTTGATACTCCAGCACTGAATGCACCCCCCCCCCCATGAGGCCTGAGCACTGTTCCATTCCTGGGCAGAACATTGACTCATTCCGCTCTGTTGGTAAGTGTAAATGGACCAATATAAGAGGGCCCCTGACTCCATACGCACTAGTGAGGAGGACTACCACCCTCTGTCCCCCCAAAGAAAAGGAGTTGAAGGGGAAATAATAGGCTTTTTTAAAAAAATCCAATTACTAAGTCAAGAATTTTGTAGTTAAGTGGATGGGCATGAAAAGTTTCATGCTGAGTGAAATGAGTCAGAAAGAGAGAGACAGACATAGAAAGATTGCACTCATCTATGGTATATAGAATATCAGAGTGGGAGACTATCACCCAAGAACCGTAGAAATAAGTACCAGGAGGTTGACCCCATGGCTTCGCGGCTGGCCTCACGTTCCGGGGAAAGGGCAACTCAGAGAAGCGATCACCAACTACATTGTAGTTGAAGGCCATGTGGGGGAAGGGAGTTGCGGGCTGAATGAGGGCTAGAGACTGAGCACAGCGGCCACTCAACACCTTTATTGCAAACCACAACAGCTAATTAGAGAGAGAGAACAGAAGGGAATGCCCTGCCACAGTGGCAGGGTGGGGTGGGGCGGAGATGGGAGTGGGGAGGGCGGGAGGGACGCCGGGTTTACGGGTGGTGGAGAATGGGCACTGGTGAAGGGATGGGTTCCCGAACTTTGTATGAGGGAAGTATAAGCATAAAAGTGTATAAATCTGTAACTGTACCCTCACGGTGATTCTCTAATTAAAAATAAATAAATTATAAAAAAAATCCAATTACTAAAGAATTTATAAATGAGAGTTATATTCCTTATAACTTATGGCCAAAAGGCACATGAAAAAATGCTTTTCATCACTAATCATCAGGGAGATGCAGATCAAAACAACCATGAGATACCACCTTACACCACACAGACTGGCACACATTCAAAAGAACAAAAGCAACCGCTGTTGGCATGGGGAGAAAGGGACCCTTCTACACTACTGGTGGGAGTTCCAGCTGGTTCAGTCCTTTTGGAAAACAATATGGACGCTTCTCAAAAAATTAGAAATTGAGCTCCCATTTGACCCAGCAAAACCACTGCTGGGAATATATCTCGGAGAAGCAAAAAAGTATAGTCGAAATGACATCTGCACTTTTATGTTCATTGCAGCACTGTTTACAATAGCCAGAATCTGGAAAAAACCTGAGTACCCAAGAACAGACGACTGGTTAAAGAAACTTTGGTACATCTATACAATGGAATACTATGCAGCTGTTAACTATTTAAATGTTAAGTATCATTACTGACACAATAGAAGTAAACCCTAGAATTCCAAAATCAATAGAATGAGACAGAAGAAGAAGAAATAAAGAAACAAACCAAAAATCCAAACTCAATTACCAATGGAAAAAATTTAAATATAAGAAAGATGCTTTAATCTATGATAAATGCATATGGTTTTCCATACAAGATAAAATGATATTGTGCCTCATCTTACTCTGTGTAAATAATTTATTTTATAAATATTAAAGATTTTTACATTAAAAATGAAACATGAAAAGTTAAGGAGAATTTTTTATAATCTCAGATTGAGAGTCAATACAGTTCCCTTCAATAAATTAAGGGAATGAAAAGATTAGCTGCTAATTTGGCAAATATATTACAACAGATAGAATCTTAAAAGAATTAGTTTTCCAGAAAAATATTTACAGAATTCTTACATCCAGCAAGAAACAAAGAAATGCAAAACAAGCAAGTGATATTTGAAAAATCTCACAGAAGCTGACTAAATAGCCAACAAGAATATGAAAAATCTACAGCATTAATGCTTAGATTTGCAAATTTAATGCAAATTTAAACTACAATGAGAAACTTTGGTAGGTGCTATCCCCCTAAAAAGGTACTGCTCACCTCCTAGTAGTACTTATGGGACCTTTTGGTGCTGGGGATTGAAAGAAGGGTTCTTACATGCAAAGCATGTGCTCCAGCTATATGAGCCATCTCTCCAGGCTGAGAGATCATTTTAAACTTTTAAGTTGTCAAAATTTGAAATTGATAATACTATTATTTGGCAATAATGAGGAATAAGGGGAGCTCTCAGAGGGAGTATAAACAATTGCAACTATTTGGAAAACAATTTGGCACGATGTTGTAAAACTGAACATTTGCATTTCTTGCCACTCCAGAATGTTACTCCTAAGTATATATTACAGAGGCATTCTTGAAGATAGATACGAGAATGTTCATAGCAGCAGAATTCATAATAGCAGAACAGTAAGGAACTATTGGATAACATTGGGATGTCCTTGCTCCTCCTGCAGGAAGCTAAAGGCTTATTCAGCCACTCTCACAACAGTGCAACTGAGGTATACCCAATTCCATCAAGCACTAATAATCCTATGTTGCTTTTCTCTTTCCATTACGTCATTTACATGGTTTATTTAGCAATATCCTTGTTGTATAGACACAGGAAGACAGTTGATGTTATGCTGTGTAACATGGGAGTTAATTGACTCCAAAATAATATTTACTCCTGGGCATCAATATTTACCTGACTTAAGCTTCAGTTGCCCTTAGTCCCTAGCACTCCAAGAGCAAGGTCCTGACAAGGGACTGGATGGGCCTAGGGCAAGCTATGAGCTACTCTGGCATTGAAATGGGCCAGACCAAGAGCCATAATACTTAACTATAAGTTAAGAGCATGGTCGTGGATAAACTCTTGTCATGACCTAAAAGGAAGTAACTGAATAAGGACCCTGCTGGGGTTAGGAAGACTAACCTGGCCTGAGGACTATGGTCTGGAATATATAGCGAGATGTCCCCAGGAAGAGCCAACCTTTAAGCTTAATATATATCTTACTGTGTTTATATAAAATGAAATATTATAAGAAGTAAATTTACTATGGCTGTTTCAATGGATTACTAGCTGAGGAAAGGAGAAAGCAATATACCTTGGATGGAATCCCACCCTTGAGCAGATCTCCTAGTAATCTGGAGTGCTGAACCCTCAGATGAGATTTTGTCCTTGAGTTAATCTCCTGAAGGAGAGACTTTACATCTCTTTGTTGTTATGATAATGTTCACCCCCACCTTTGTATCCCACCCTTCATGATTTCTACATAACTATGCTGTAAGGGGTACAAGGGGAGGAGACACTGAGGATGAGATGCTGGGACTAGACGTTGAGGACAAGAAGGAGAACTGAGACTTTGGAGACTTTGGGACTAAAAGGAGAAACAGATGGTGACAATGACTGGAAGCAGAGGACAATGAGACTATGAGGAGACAAGGAGGAAGATATAAAGAGGGAGAGGACTTTGAGGTCCACGAGGAGACTAGGATGATGGAACTATGATGACTGGGACTGTGACCAAAATGACAACGACGATGGCACTGTAAAGGGAGAGATCGGACTACGCCAGGGAGGAGAGAGAAATAAACCAACTACCAACCAGCCTGGGGCTGGTTCCTGTTTCGCTGATCCCCAGTCCTTTGCCCGTAGTCCCTCCACCGCCACCATGGAATGACTAAGGGGAGTGACTCTCGGCCACCGAACACTAGAGTTCCCTGCGCAGGTCCCTGCACCACCTTTTTTCTTTCTGGACATTTGTTAGGAACAACCAGGATGCCCACTGACAGGAAAACAGAGAAACTGTGGAAGAGCTCTCTGTGGCAAGTGCAACTGACAGTTATATCTGCTGTACTGGGAATGAATGAGTAACATGGATGCATTTTACAAACGTAATGTGGAATTTAAAACAAGCATACTACAGAAGCACTTCTGTAGCACATGATGCCATTTTAATAATATTAAAAGGTAAGGAAAAAATGGTTTATGGTGAATAAAAAAATAAACCAAGACAACAAATAAACAGCAAGATTTAAAAGAACAAAACAAACAAAATTTAAAAAAAGCAAAACAAAAGGTAGCATTAAAAAACTTGGGGTCAGAGAGGACAGGGGCAAAGCCTTGCATATAGTCAACACTAGTTCAATCCTCAGCACCCCAAATGGTTCCCTGAGTGAGACCAGGAATGATCTTTGATGACAGAGTCAAGAGTAAGCCCTGAGCATGGCCCAGGCATGGCCCTAAAATAATGAAGTAGATGACTAGACTTTTATGTTCTAGCTATAGCCTCTGGCTTCTAGCAGGGAAGCACAAGCTAGCTTCTAGCATCCTGAGTTTGTCAAGACAGAGTCAGACCAGCCTCTCAGGGCAGCGTTCTGGATTATCATCACCACATGCGAGGAGCCTGTGTGAGGTCCAGGCATCCAGAACTCTGAGTGACGAAGGCCTCACAAGTGATTCAAATGAAATAGGCCCCAGGGAAAACACAGGAGCTCAGAGCGGCCCAGGAGCTAGAGAAGCAGGGACGGTTTGCTCCGTGACTATGACCCTGCTAACACCCCTGTCCAGCCCCTTCATCAGGGAGCACGTGGAGGACATTGACAAAGATGCAGCCAGCATGAATGAGGATCTCTTGCAGATTCTCAGGAGGTGGGAAATCACATCTAAAGAATGAAATCATGAATCAGACAGCAAAAAATAAGACGCAACTTTGGAAAAACCACACTCTTACACACAGTTCAGAAGGATGCAGCACTACCGGTTCAAAAACCATGACTTTATGGATCAGATGGCTCGTTTATTCCATGCTGTTAATCGTTGAGGGGGGTGGGGAAATGATGACCATTAAATGTTAGTCACTCTCACATAAGTGGGGACTAAGTGTTGGCTAGCTTAGGTGATTTGAACTAAATCATGGAGAGTCATTGAAGTCTTCAGCAGGGAGTGACAAAATTTGCTTTGAGAGCACACATGGACAAAAGCAGGTCAACCTGAAATCACTCCATGAATAAAATGCTGTTTGTCCTGAGTTTTGATTTCTCTTTCATCTGAGCAAGTGGAATCCCTGCACGATGACATGAGGACACGGGAACCTACAACACTGTAGACTTAGCATGGGGAGAAATAAAACTTCGGCAGTTGGTTCATTCAGTCAGAGGCTGCTCACCTTCAGGCTGCATCATTTCAGCTATAGCCTGGTTCCCGGATATAAGAGTCACATCCCGGCCCAGGAAAGGCTTCTGACCCAACACAGCCACAGGACCAAATGGAGATGTGGTCAACTAAATACTCCGTAGGCAAGTCTTCCCAAGCAAGTGCTAAGGAGCCAGCCATAAGATGTTTTGTTTAAACAGGGTTAAAAAAAAAAGGGAGGGAATAATTTTTTAAAAGTCTATTAGACTCAACTAAAGTTGCCATATAATGATTAGCCCTTAGAGTCAAATCAAGGAGTATAGTCTAGCTGAATTTATGAGTGTGTGTGTGTGTGTGTATGTGTGTATGTGTGTGTGAGTGTGTGTTCACACATGCATACCTCTCTGTTTGGTAGTGCCAAGAATTGAACCCTGAGGCCTGCTGCGTATAAGGCACGTGCTCTACTACTAAGTTATATGATCATTCCCTCCTTGCTGAATTTTAACAGGAAATCATCCATGTAGTTTATTCAGGAATTATAGGATTAGACTGGAGAAAAGGACAACATCACAACAATGGTATTGCTTATTGAATATATACTCCATGGCAAAAGAAGTCTGCATTTTTATATATGTTAACTCATTTAATGCCCATAATGAATTATTTGGCAGGTACCTTCATCATCACCATTTTTTGTAGGAAGAGACAGTGCTGGAGGGATGTGGGGGAACTTGCCCTAGGCAATACATTTTAAGAGACAGATTAATCTCAAGCTCTTGCTCTTGGCCACTTGGTGCCACTACATCAATAGTGAAAGCAGTTCTAGACTTCAGCAAGACCCACAATGGAGCTCTCTGATGAGTGGCAGTGAGTTGATGATATTTGTGGGGCAGAGTTTCAGTGCATCGTAGAGGTTAAGAGGAAGGCAAGGCTGGGTTAGGCATATCTCATCTGTAACCAAAGCTTTGAGAAGGAAGGTTCCCTATAAATCGTGTTCCATGTTCCAAGATCAAAAATCCCCCAATGTGATTTCAACTTCCTGTCCTTTTTAAAGAGGACAGGAAGACTCTATTTTTAAAACATAAATGAATGGTGGGCTGTAAAATTGCAAATTACTTCTTTGGAAAAAAGGTTGAATGGAATGATTTGAGTCAACCTATTTGTTGACTATAATGTCCATTGAAATGTCCAGTGTGATGGCAGAGGGAATCTAGTGCACCAGCCTTTAGAAGGATGCACAGAAGTTTGAAAGGGGGACATGTCATCCTGGGGGGAAAATGTCTGGCTAGAACCAGTGGGTATAATGCAGCAAAGAGGCAGAATCTGAAAAGCAACAACAAGAAATACTCTAAAGACAGCAAAATGGTGCCTTTAAAGCTGTTTCTTTTGGATTGAGGACAAGGAAAGGGTTGTCCCAGTGCTGCGGCAGATGGTATAATGTTACATGATGAGGAAAGGAGGAGTTTTCAACTCTCTGCTTTTCTGTTTTCCCTATCAAGAAAAATGGTCTTTGATCTAGAAATGTTAAACAAATTTCTAGAAGAGGAAATTGAATCTGCGTGAGAAATGTAGGTGAGAAAAAAAAAACAAACCAGGAAGCAATGAACTCAGATTTTTAAGTTCAGGTGAAAGGATATACAGAACTGTGTCTTGAATGTGGTGAATGAACTGAATGAACCCCCACATGTACCAGAATAACTTGCAAATATAAACTCAGTCTTTTACAATTCATGAGGAATTTTAGAACCAAAGAATTAGAAATTGAGCACCTTTTCTGTTTTTCACATGGGATAGAAATGAATTTTGATGCTTACTGAAAATCTAGAAAGCATTACTAAAGAAATTACAAACATTTATAAAGAAGTCCAAAAATTATTAAGGAACCACTGGTGTTTACTGGGAGACTATAAAAACAAATGTCATTTCCTCTTGTGGGTGTAGTGACATTTGTAGTGCCAATAGACAGGACAGAAGCTGGATATCAGGAAATTATTTTATCAAAGTTTCCGGTAATGCCTCATGAGTAAGATATAGAAATGTGGGCTAGAAGACAGGGTGCATTTAGAGTCCGTAGTACAGCCTCACCCATCAACTGAGAAAGGTCCCTAATGACAAGCCAGATGGCTGTATTTATGCTCCAGTCCCATCTGACAATTTTGCTTTTCAGTATTGCAAAAAGTTACAGGATGCCTATCTGTCAATTTCACAGAAGTCCCTAATCTAGGATTTGGAAATATGTCTGGTAGATAAAATATTCATAAGATTTCCCTTTGGTATAACAAAATAAACATGATGATCTTTAACTAGATGCAAAATGTTGAATTGGGTTAAGAAAAGACCAATTACACAAATAGCAGATGAAGTCAAACTTCACTCTCTCTGATGTGGAAAGACCAGATTCATTTTCAAGGGACCAAGGGTCCAGTGATGTTGTGACTTCTTGAAAGACCTCTAACAAGGGGCTGGAGTGATAGTACAATGGGCAGAGCACTTGCTTTGCAGAGGGCCTACCAGAGCTCAATCTCTGGAACCCCATTTTGTCCCCCAATCCTGCCAGGAGTAATGGTGTGCCCCCCCCCAAAACAAGTCAACAACAATAACCAAGACCTCTCACAATCCAAGGGTACAGGCTAAAGGGGTAAGAGGTCGCCTTCGGTCTAGGCTGTTGAGAGAGGTTGCCTTCGGTCTAGGCTGTTGAGATTTTGTTTGATTCTTTTTTTTTTTTTACTTTTGGGGTCACAACCAGCAATGCACAGGGATTACTCCTGGCTCATGCACTCAGGAATTACTCCTGCCGGTGCTCGGAGGACCATATGGGGTGCTGGGAATCGAACCCGAGTTGGCCACATGCAAGGCAAATGCCCTACCCGCTGTGCTATTGATCTAGCCCCTTGTTTGATTCTTGACTGAGAGAGATGACCTATAAGATGTCCTATGAAAAACAGATGTGCACAGACTTCTTAGAACAAAATGATAAATAACCTGGAAGTTCTAACTTTGAAAGAAGAAAACTCAGTGAATCATGGTACCTTTGTTGAATGAGTATTCTTCATGTAAAATATATAGTCACATGTTCTCTAAGGGGCAGTGCTTTTGAACTCAATGAGTTGGGTAGTAGCCAACTCTCCAAAGCCAAGAGAAAGAATTATTCAGTGCTTTAAGTACATCATCCTGCTCTGAGCTACTGGCTGCTTGGAGCTCTGTCCCATGACTGTTAGAGATGACCCCTATTTGTTCTTTCATCATATATATATATATAGTATGGTTTAAAGGATTTAAGGAATGACTGTTAGCAATCCACTGAGTTTATACTATGCGCCAGGACTGATACCAGGCCATGTGCATAATCCTATTGCATCATTAGAGCAGATGAAGAAACAAACTCACAGAAACAACATACAGTGCTCTAGTCAAATCAGTGGTAGATAGAAAAGTGGATGTTTTATCCCAAGGGTGAGTTGAAAGTATATGTACTTTGCTTCTGTTGTCTGTGATCTCTGATCTATAATTTTCCTTCTGATTACTCATGCCCCAGAACGCCTTGGTTTTCTCTTTCTCTCCTGAGAAAATTAGGACTTACCTGCTGACACGGAGCTCACTGTAGCCTCCTCTTTTTTTTTTCTTCTTTTTGGGTCACACCTGGTGATGCACAGGGGTTATTCCTGGTTTTGCACTCAGGAATTACTCCTGGCGGTGCTCAGGGGACCATATGGGATGCTGGGGATCGAACCCATGTCAGCTGCATGCAAGGCAAATGCCCTACCCGCTGTGCTATCACTCCAGCCTCTGCAGCCTCCTCTTTGAGGCCTATGTTCTGTGAAAGAGATGAATAGCTTCCCTCCTGTGTTGCCAGAGCAAGTGTTGCAAGGCATCCCAGCTGGCTCTGCAAAGTTGGGTGTTCCCACTGGACTGCAGGCGCCCAGCTTCCCAAAGAGCTAGAACCATGCAGGTTCATCCCTGTGCCTCAGCATCCCTGACAGAACTTAGAAGTTGTACTCAACATATTCCTATGATTGTTTTTGTAAGAAATATAAACTAGAACCCTTCTCTCCTTCAGTCCTTCCTGTATGAAACTTGACAAACCATCCTGCTCCTCATCTCCCTTAAGTGTCCCCACAACATAAAGCACAAGAATCTTAGTTGACTTGAAGGTGCCTCAGGATGTCATCCTTCAACATTCCTAGACCTTTTTCTTCACCTCTTGTCCTTCAGCCCTTCCCAGTCTCCACCTCCACCACCCCTTGTCTTTACCCATATTGTTTTCTCTTCATGGAAGTGTACTCTCCCATCCTCATCATTTCCTCTTAAAGGGTTGCCCATCCTTCCGTGACCCACTCCTTGCGAAAGCCCAGTCTCCTGCCTTGACCAGGGAAAGCCTCCCTTCCTTGCATTCCCAGAGGGCATTTTAATCCTCTCTTCTTACGGTGACAGAGTTTTAAAAAATGTTATTGCAAATTTTATTTTCATTTTGGGGCTGTACTTGGCAGTGCACAGGCCTTGTTTCTGGCTTTGCGCTCATGAGTGACCCCGAGCTCTGCTCAGATGACCAGATCCAGTGTGGGGGAATCAAGCTGGAGCCAGCCATGTGCAAAGCAAGTAGCTCCTGTACTATCTCTCCAACCCAGTGGTGACAGTTTTTTTTTTAATGTTATATTTTATTCTAGCTCTTTAGATTCATCTAATTCCAAAAATTATCTAACAACACATTCTACAGGTACTATGTCTGCTTATCTCCAGATTTCTCGTAATACAGAATACAATTTATCATTGCACCCTCAGCATAACTTAGAGCAGTACCTGACATTTAGCTGACAAAAAGGGGTTATTGTATGAATGGATGGAAGAATTCTCCAGAAGTCATGTTCTGCATAATGGCATATTTTGCCCATTAATTAGAGTTTGAAGCATTACATATAAATCTCAGGGGCCATTTTTATTGGCCCCAGAGATCAACAGAAAGCTGGTCACGGGTCCAGGAAGAGTATATGAGGAGGAGGGAGAGAGGTTTTAGATAAGCAGTGAGGAGCACAGACTTAAAAGGAGACTCACTTGAGCCCAAGCCCAGGCCTTACTTACTGTGAGTTTATTCACTTATTGTGAGTTCGGACAAGTTACTTTGATTTTTTTTTTCTTTTTGGGTCACATCCGGCGATGCTCAGGGGTTATATTCCTGGCTTTGCACTCAGGAATCACTACTGGTGGTACTCAGGGGACCATATGGGATGCTGGAAATTGAACCCCGGTCGGCCGCGTGCAAGACAAACGCCCTACCCATTGTGCTATTGCTCCAGTCCCCTTTGATTTTTTTTTTTAACCTCTGTTTCTTGACCAATCAAATATCACGTAGTAATATGCCGGGAGCCAAAATGTCAGTATAACCTGACCTGCAATTAAGGACTCAGCCCTTTTTTGGAAAAATGCCCTTACATTAAGAAATTAACCTCTTCTCGGGAAAATGTTAGAACACATTGTGTAGTTTCTGAGCAACGCCTGAGATAACTGTCATGCGCCCCCTGTTAGGGCTTGCACCCTGTGTCACTGAAAATGTGCATGTATTGTTACTTCCCCATTTTGCCTAGTTCCTCATGTAATCAAATATAAAAAACTAGCTTGAGAGAAATAAAGGCCTTTTGCCTTTGCTTGCTTGCTTGATCAAAGCCTTCTCTTGCTCCCATTCTTTTCTCTCTCTCTTTTACCACTCATGCACCTTCTCCCGGTTACCCACGTTGACTAGTCACGTGGGATGGGACAGTAATAAGGGAACCTCCTGGTGAATTTGTTACAAGGAATAAATGAGATGCTGCATATAAGGCATAAAATGTGCACATAACTGAATAGCATTTAATTATGCTTGACATTGACTTCACTGGCTAGCCAGTGAAGAGAAAAAGGGTCCAAAAGGTTCCACAAGTTTTCTAAGGCCACATGACTATATCATGGCACCTGTCCGTAAAAATGTATTAGAAGGACCAGGAGCATTGCATTATTATCCATGGTCTCACAGCAGACTGAATACTAGAAGGTCACCTTCGGGTGCTAACTACTTCTCAAATAAATTCCTTATATATATATATATATATATATATATATATATATATATATATTGGTATCTAAACACTTAGCACAGTTAGCATCCAACCTTGAATGCCTAATAGTAGTGTCAATTTTCTTCTGGCAATCCTTCTGTATAATAAATGCCACCATTTAAGTGATAAGTGTAAAGTGTATTGAGTTACCTTTCTGCTTATGAGATTTAAAGCTAACATTGTTTTGACTTTTCTTTGTGCAATAAGCCAGAATGTCCAACCCCACTCATCTATGACTAAATGTAGTTGGAGCTGCCAGCCTTGTGCAGGGAGGCACACCAGAACTGGATAGTCAGTAGGCATTTAATTTCACTTGTATCACTTGTCTTCTCATTGATCTTCGATTTGCTCAAGTGGGCGCCAGTAACATCTCCATTTGTCCCTGTCACGTGCTAGTGTAGCCCAGTGATATCTGCTCGTTCCAGGAACAGGAAGAGCCTCAAATCATTCATTCAGGGTTTTGGTGAAGAAGTCAGACCATCTCGTTGGTGGGTGGCCATGCAGTCTTTTGACATCTCATGGAATCCAGTTGGTAACAGGCATTTGATTTAGGGGAGGAAAAAGAAGACTTAGTGGGAGATGCAATACACAAATGTAGACATTTCAGCCAGAGAGATAGTACAAGTGGGTATGGTGCTTGCTTTGCATGTAGCAGACCCAGCTTCATTCCTCAGCACCATATATGATCCCCCTGAGCCTGCCCGAGAGTGATCCCTGAGCACTGAGCCAGGAGTAAGCCATAAGCATTGCTGTGTATGACAAAAAAAAATTTTGTCATTTGTGGACTGAATCCATAGTATAGCCATAGAGTGCCTGCCCTCACATGGCAGATCTGGGTTAAATCCCCAGCACTACATATGGTACTCTGAGCACAGAGCCAGGAGTAAGTCCTGAGCACTACGTGGTGTGAGCCTAAAACCAAACATAAAACAAACCAAGTGTACCGAAGTTTCACAGAAGACTGAGGAGGAAGCTGGAGAGGTTCATTCATACTGGAAGATCACCTTTGGGTTCAAGTGTTCCTGCCCTCCATGTTCAAGAGGCCCTCCCCAGAGCGTGCTCAGGTGGGGTTTGTCATGCCTATGACCTTGAGGCATCAACAGGCTGTCTCAGGCTGCCGCCTGCTGAGACCTTTTAGTGGTAAATGTGGCCCACCAAAGCAGCTCCTGAGCAGTTTGATCATGGGGAGAGAAACGCCAATCTAACCCATTTGCTCTTGATTTCTTAAGCAGATTCAGGCACACAGGATGAAGCACAGCTTTTGCAGGAATGGTTTGAGCTGGTTCTGGAGAAGAATAAATTAACGCGCTATGAGTCGGAGCTACTGATCATGTAAGTAAGGCAATACAGATAACAATAAAGCCCCCAAGCAAAAGGGGGGCGGGAGTGGGGGGGGGGCTCTCTCTCCTAGGCCAAAGTCGCAGCATTTCTTCTCCTTGTGCATACAGAATTGTGATTGAGGCAAATTGGTATTTGATGTCTTGCATATCAAGCTGGCATTAGTGCTGCAAAGCTTCAGTTGTCTGTTCTTTCTGTGGAGTCCTGTGGTGAAAATAGATTGCAGGTAATCGGGCTATTGCTAGAGGGTATTTGGATACGGCTTTTGGATGAGTGTGTGTGTTTGTTTGTTTGTTTTACTTTTGGGGCCACACTCAGAGGTGTTCTGAGACTATCTAGATCCATGCTCGGGGTGTGCTCCTGTCAGTGATTGGTGGTGCTGGGGATCACCCTGGGGATCATACTTCTGGCTTTCGAAGTATGCACACTAGGCCTTTGAACTACCTGGCAGCATTGGGTAAAATATTATCAATCTGTCCCTGTCCAATAGGCCAGGAGCCCTCCTCTTATCACATACACATAATTGAGCATGTGGATAGTGTGAAGGACTCGATTGGAGCTGCCCAGCCACTTCTAAATGGCTTTAATGAACAGAAGGTCAGAGAACCATTCCATGCTGGGAATCACCCCTGGGCCTCCCATATGCAAAGCACATCCTCAGCCCTGGTTAGCACTGTGAGCACTGTCATCCTGTTCATCAATTTGCTGGAGCGGGCACCAGTAATGTCTCCATTGTGAGACTTGTTGTTACTGTTTTTTTGGCATATCGAATACGCCACAGGTAGTTTGCCAGGCTCTGCCGTGCGGGTGGGATACTCTAGGTAGCTTGCCGGGCTCTCCGAGAGGGACGGAGGAATCAAACCTGGGTCTACCGCATGCAAGGCAAACCCCCTACCCTCTCTCTGTGCTATCACTCCAGTCCAGGAAATCAGCAAACAGAGCTGAATTTCAGCATACCTTGGAGAAGTTGAAGATCACTCTGCTACTGGCTGCCACTCTGGGGAAAAGAATGTAACGTTTAATTGGGACCCACTAAGCACCATCAGCTGTGTCGGGTGCGGCCACTTGGCCGTCTTGTTTCACTCAGCTGTCCCAATCCTGAGAGGTGATTTTAGGGATCTCTGAAGGGGTCTAATAAATTCTATTCCTGTTCCCTGTCTGGGATCTGAACCAGATGAAAAATAATGCCGCTGTGTGGAACAGGAACACATCTCCTCTGTTGGCAATAACGGTTCGCCTGGCTACACTCAGGGAGCCCAGGGGGCTTGCTAATTGTGTTAGTTTCCAGGGCTGGAGGAACAAATTACCCCACACTGAGTCACTTACAACAGCAGAAATGTATTTTCTCACAGTTCTCAGAGACAAAAGTTTGAAGCTAAAATCTGAAGAGGGTTGAGCTTTGGGAGAGAGTTTGGGGTAGGGACCCATCCAGATTCTGGAGGTTCCAGGCCTCCCTTGGCACCTCTCCAAATGTCTGGTCTTCACATGATCCTCTCTGTGCGGCTCACTTCTCATCCCCTGTCTCTCTAACAATGCTAGTCTTTGGATTTAGGAACCACTGGGGTCTTTAATTGAATTGCACCTTCAAAGACTCTCCATCACCCCCCTCTTTCCCCCCACCACTGCTTCCGCAGAGCTAAGGTCATCTTCACAAGTCCCAAAAGTTAGAACATAGACATATCTTTTTTAAAAGAAAATTTTTATTAGTAAATCACCATGAGGTACAGTTACAGATTTACAAACTTTCATGCTTGTCCTTTCAGTCATACAATGGTCGAGTGCCCATCCCTCCACCAGTGCCCATTTTCTACCACCAATGGTCCCAGCATCCCTCCCACCACCCCTACCCCACCCTCCCCCCACCCCACCCCACCTCTGTGGCAGGGCATTCCCTTTTGCTCTCTCTCTCCTTTGGGATGTTGTGGTTTGCAGTAGAGGTATTAAGTGGCCATCATGTTCGGTCTATAGTCTACTTTCAGCCCGCATCTCCCATCCTGAACGGGCCCTCCTAGCACCCTTTACTTGGTGTTCCCTTCTCTATCTGAGTTGCGTTTTCCCCCAGCCTGTGAAGCTGGCTTCTAAGATGTGAAGTAATCCTCAAGGTACTTATCTCTACTGTTCTTGGGTGTTAGATATGTCTAGGACATAGACATATCTTTGAGGGGGTTCATCACACATGCTTAGACATACTTATCTACCTAGTCAGAAAAGTGAGCCCGTTGGTTTCTGAGGGACAAGGATTTGAACCTAGATGGAGGTGGTGGTGGGGAGTGGGGGCGAGATCTCAGCCATGATCTCAGGGGATATCTAGCTATAACTGGAGACAATTTCAGTTGTCACAACTGACAGTCCCTATTGGTATCTCCTGGGTAGGGCCTGAGGGTGTCATTGAACAGTTTACTCTGCTTGGGATGCTCCCTGCCCCCACCAAAAGGAATTCTCCAGCCTAAAATGGTAGTGGTGTCAAGTTGGAGAAATCTTGCCTAGGAAGCCTGGAGATAGCATGACTCAGAACAACAGGGTCTGATAATACTCAGAGTAATAGCCAGAGTAACCTGCCTGCTATGGGCAGGCTTATCCAAGAAGAGAGAAAGTAACTGAGCCCTTCTGGTCAGTCCTGCCCAAATTGACATCTCCTGGGGTGGGAGTGAGTAAAGGTGGGGACTGCAGGAAGGAGGCCAAAACTTTCATTCACTGAGCTCTGTTGACCTGGAAAGAAATGCCAGGGATAGGGAAGCAGGGGTCAGCGGGAGCAATTGTGTTTTCTATCACCTTTTAGATCAATGTGTATGCTGAGACTCCGACATTAGTCATTCTACTCAGAGCTATTGGATCACAAAACTCTTTGAACACAGGCATCTGGGCCAGGTCTAAATTAGAAATTTTCTGCAACAAGAATGTATCAAGCTCATTCTGTGTGCCAGGAGCTGGGTTCTGTGGAAATGAATAAGGTCATGGTCCCTGTCTTCTAGCTCTCGTGGCTTCAGAGAAGACCCACAGGCAAACCTTAGGTGGGAGTGACAGGAAAAGTGTGACAGGAGTTCCAAGGACGTGTGGAGCAGCAGTGCAGGGGGACTGTCTGGGGGAGGTTGAGACCATGGCACAGACTCCTTGGTCCACTGAGCACTCAACGCACTCTCAGAATTCTCCCTGCAAGTCAGGCTGTGCCACAGCTGCTGTGTGACCATCAGCATGGTGGCACTGGGGATGGTGTGGCCTCAGCAGCACACTGAGGTGGCTTCTGAGTCAAATTAGTTCCTCCCAAGTTCGCTCTTAAGGAGGATCTGAGCGGCTCACTTCCATTGGCTTCCAGAAAGGGCCAAGAAAAGGTGAAGGTCAATAAAAAAGGCAAAATAGGGGCAGAAGATAGTACAGGGCAAACGTGCTTGCTTAACTGCAGTCTACTGACCCTGGTTCATCCCTGGCATCACATGCCCCACCCCCCAAACATTGTCCAGTGCAGTCCTAGAGGCCCCCAGCAGTGCTAGGGTTCCGGGGTCATCTCTGTTACTGCAGGGCTGGGGCAGCACTGTGTTCTCTGGCCCTTGCCAACCATGAGCCTGGTTGGCCGAGGATTGTCAAGAGGGGCTCCTGGACTCTTAGACACCATTTGGGATAACAAAGGGAAAGAGGAAGGGAGAAAGGGAAGAAAGGGAAGAAAGGGAAGAAAGGGAGGAAAGGGAGGAAAGGGAGGAAAGGGAGGAAAGGGAGGGAGGAAGGAAGGGAGGAAGGAAGGAAGGAAGGAAGGAAGGAAGGAAGGAAGGAAGGAAGGAAGGAAGGAAGGAAGGAAGGAAGGAAGGGAGGAGGGAGGGAGGAGGGAGGGAGGGAGGGAAGGAAGGAAGGAAGGAAGGAAAGAAGGAAGGAAGGAAGGAAGGAAGGAAGGAAGGAAGGAAGGAAGGAAGGAAGGAAGGAAGGAAGGAAGGAAGGAAGGAAGGAAGGAAGAATATTGAGTAAGGTAGGGATGCTGACTCACATTGTAGTGGAACTATTAAAAATAATGACAGCAACAAGGGGGCAAAGCAAAGCGACCCTTTCATCTACCTGGATGTAGACTGCAGGTGGGCAGGAATCCGAGATTTGCTATATCCAAAGCAGGGGCCCAAACCTGCAGCCACCACCTCAGACCTCTGTCCCATCTGCTTGCAACTGTCATTCTCCTAAACATTTCAGAATTGCATCCCCCAAAGATTTGGGGGTGCTGCCCACTGCACACAACTCAGCACCTGGGAGTCTACACTCTGGTGGGAACAAAGCATTCCTGGGCATGCAACACACAGGAAGTTCCAGGAACTGATGTCACTTGTTTGTCTGTTTTGCCTTATTTCCCCCCTTTTCAGTAATTTTGGTCCTCACCAGCAGAGCTCAAGGCCTATCCCTGGCTTTGTGTTCAGGATCACTACCCCAGCATTGATCAGGGGACCATATTTGGTGCTGGGGAATTAAACCTGGGTCAGACACAAGACAAGTGCCCTAGCCACCGTAGTTCCTCCCCCTCCTCCTTCCCCTCTTCCTTCTCTTCCTCATTCCTCCTTCCGTCTTCCTTCTCAGAGAGATGCATCCAAGAGACGAGGCAGACTTCTCCAAAGAGGAGAGAGTCCCATAAAATAAAAGATAGGAATCACACACTGCACTTGGGGGTGCATCTTATTTCACCTCTACACTCTGCTGCTCTTCTTGCTAGAAACACTGACGCCCCCTGCACCCCAACAGGACGACGCCAGGCCTCACTCAGTCTGGTCTTCACATCTGTGAGCACACCACGGCCTGAGTTTTATGGCCTTTACTGGCACCAAAAGCTCCGTTCTTGTTCTCCCTCCTTGTTTTCTTGTTTAGGACCCTCGGAGACTGAGGAGGTGTTAGAAGTCTCGGTTTCTGATGGTCATTATTTATTCCCTGAGAATATTCCAGAATTCTCTTCACTGTCCATCTTGAGGTTGGAGGACCGAGAGGTCTCCCCGCCATCTGCTGAGCTGGCATCGCTGCTCTGTCCTCGCTCATGTCTACCACAGCCATGCTGTCCTGCTTCCGCTGCAGCATGACTTCCATTGTAATAAGGAAGAAAGGATGGATCGGGCAACTCTGTATGGGTGAATTTGCCCCTGAGTCTCCATAAACCATGTGCTTACCACACTTGCATAAAATTTCATCCCCAGGGCCCAAGAACTAGAATTAGAAGATCATCAGAGCAGACTGGAACAGAAGTTAAGAGAGAAAATGCTCAAGGAGGGTGAGTATGATGAAATGTTGGGACTCTGCTTAGAGATGTTCCACTACCCCAGAAAGACACGTGAACAGAGCATGTGACAAAATGGGTGCTTACGCTGCCTTGCATAGCCCAGCAGAGGGATAGGGTAGGATGTAGACAGAACACAAAGCCAGTCTTCCTCCTGCCCACGGCCACCCTCAGAGCAAATCCCATGCAACTTCATTTTCTTGGGTTATAAGAGTGGCATTTTTCTCCATGCCACCTGAGAACAGTAGCAGGGTCCCTGAATCACACAGGCACTCACTCATTCTTTCATTCGATGCATATTTGCTGAGAATCCAGAATGGGCCTGGCAGATGGTGAAGTGTCAGCCATCCTTGCCTGCATGTCAGAAGCAAGATCAATTCCCTCCCAGGCTCCTGGCCGCAATACAGCAAGATGAGGGCCATGGGACAGGTGCTCTGGGAGCACAGAGTCAGGTGGGCTTAGCTCTGCAGGCACTGGAGATGGCAAAGGTGCACCCCTTGCCAGCATGCATGGCTACGGGGCCCCACAGCTGAGAAAGTGGCTCCCATTGCAAAGTTGAAATTAACTTAGTGGACATGATAAACTGACTTTGCATCAACTGGCTGCAGCCTGGAGGCATATTCACTTTGCTTCCTTACTTTTATTTTATTTATTTATTTTTGTTTTAGTGTTTTCTGTTTTTATTGGGAGGGAGAGGGAAGAAATACAGGGAAAGGGAGGGCTGGAGAAGGTGACCCTTTTGTTTCCTTGTTCTCAAACAGGAAGTACTGTCCTGGGGTCCCGAGTGGCTGGTCCACTGAAGGGAGCCTGGGCCGGGAACATCCAGGATGGTTCCGTTGATTTCACTCAAGCAAACCCTTTTCCACTGGACAGAATGTGCACCAGGATGGGGAGGGGCGGGGTACTTCATCTGTGGACAGCCCTGGCTGAAGGACCTCAGAACAATGAGTGGGGGGACAAAAGGGGGGGAAAAAGCTGGTGAGAAGTGAGGCCCAAGGGTGCAGGACAAGGGGTGCCAGAAGAGAAGGGGCGGGAGGGCCTCTTTCTGGGAGAGCCCTGGAGGAGGGAGGGGGAAGGTCACAACAGAGGTCACTCCAAGGTCCCAAGGTGCTTCCCCCAGGACAGGCACAAGCAGTGCGGGGACGCTGGAGAAGCCCAGGTGCCATCCCTCAGTTTGTTCTAAAATACACGCAAAGCCCAGCCTGCCGGCCCCACAGAAACCCTGCCTGGGCCTGTGTCAGGCCAGGGGGACCCCCGAGTGCTTCCTTACTTTTAGACCTAGGTGTAAAGAACAGGTGAGACAATGTATCTCATGGAGCCAATATTCCACCTCCCTAAGGGCCTGTCTGGGCCAGAGCCAACACTTGGTGAACTGACATCTCCAGAGCGATCGTCTGCATTGAAGCATTTGATCCCCGTTCTACAGATTCAAAAAAGGACCCTCTAAGGACTTGGAACTTAGATTTAGGGACAGACCACCATAGATGCAGGATCTCCTGAACTTGCCCACAGTGAAGAAAGTTCAAAATTATTTATTTGTAGGCACAAAGTTTTATAGTTAACCCAAAGTTCCCCAAATTTATTTGGCTTTACTGCCCCCTTTTCAGAAAAAAAAATCGATCCCCCTCTAGCTCCCTACCCAGCAATCTACTTTCTTTAGGAAACAAAATGACCATTCCCCCTTCCCCACACACAATTTCGCTTGAGGGTACTACCAAGGTGGCCCCCAAGAACCCCTAGAGGGGTTATTGTCCACTTCAGGAGACATTTAAATAAATCTTGAGAGTGTTGAACTGCCCCAAAAATATAAAAGCAGTTTATATTTTATTTTAGGCCAAGGTACCATGATTTACAATAACTGTTCATGATCCTGTCTCATGAACATAATATTACAATAGTTCACCCTCCACCAGATTGCTCACTTCCCCCCCATTTTCTTGCCCCCCCCCAATTTTCTCTTTTGGAGGAGGTGGTTGGGGGAGGGAAGTTTCCATGGGCCCATTAGAGATAGGATACAGGAAGATTTTTTTTATGGGTTATTAAATAAAGAGCATTAATAATAGAGTTTATCTAAATTAAAAAGTAGGTGTAGAGTTAATAATAAATAATATCTAATTTACAGATCTATTAAAAATTTAAATGGTTTTGATTCAGGCTGGTAAAATAAATCTCACCAAAGTCCCCTTTGACTTAAAATATTCTTGCCAAGGAGCAGAAGTCATACATGATCTCCCTTCTCTTAAGTATGAAACACACATACACACATACACATACCATGCACATGCACTCTCTCTCTCTCTCTCTCTCTCTCTCTCATATCCTCTTTGTTTTTTCTCTTTCTGAGATCTTCTTTCACAAAAGCTTCATTTTATTCATTAACAAGAGGGGGAAGAAGAAGAAAATAAAAAGGACTTAATTTATCCCTCTCCGGTGAACTGAGTCTGATGCAATCATTTAACAGTCCCTGCAGGTCAAGCCCAGTCTCTGTGGCACACAAGTGCTCAGTCGTGCAGATGGCTCCCCCTTGCTTCTGCTTTTGTCCCTACAGTGACTGCCTGGCGGTGAGGAAAGGCCAGATCAAATAACAGGTGGCAGTAGAAGGGTTTGTGCTGATGATGGGCTGCAGTGCTTGAGTCCCCATGCTGTCTCTGTTAGCAGGCTATTGTGTCCCTGGTTTTGTGACAAAGATGTGTGGTCTCATCCTCCAGAGCCTGGACCTTCTCTCAGTATGCCAGGAGCCAGCAGGGAGCCTCTCCCTCAGTCGGCCCTTAGCCCAGTTTCCATTCCCCTTGGCCAAACCATCTACCTGATACTTCTCATTGTGGAGTCTTCTTCTTTTTTGTTTTGTTTTGTTTTGTTTTGTTTTTTTGAGTCACACCCAGTGATGCACTCAGGAATTATTCCTGGCAGTGCTCAGAGGACCATATGGGTAGCTGGGAATCAAACCCCGGTTGGCCGCATGCAAGGCAAACGCCCTACCCACTGTGCTATTGCTCCAACCCCTGTGGAGCCTTCTTTATTCTGGCCAGTCAACTTTGGTAATTCTGGAGCAAGTGAGTTTTTCAAGACTCCACACATATTATATCCTATAGACTGGTCCAAGGGGCCCACCTTGTCTTTTTTTGCCCAGCCACGAAGCACTGGCCTGTTTTCACGTTCCTGTGAGATGAGGTGACATTTCTGGCTGCTGCACAGCCTTCCACAGCTCAGCCTGGAGAGACCCAGCATAGGACACTCATCTTTTCTTTTCCCTCCTTTCAGACATGGGGTGCAAAGGCAAGGGTGTTGTTTTATTGCCTGTTTGTCCTATATACTCTCTTCCTAACTCCAAGCTTGATACCAAGGACTGTGACAACTTTTCTACTGCAGAATCCAGTTCATTACCTACTACTTGGCGCCAGGGTATGGTACCTGAAAGGGACTCCAGGAATTTAGAGAGATTTCTTCTTCTTGGGGACTGGAGAGTTAC
This sequence comes from Sorex araneus, assembly GCF_027595985.1. Taxonomy (NCBI): domain Eukaryota; kingdom Metazoa; phylum Chordata; class Mammalia; order Eulipotyphla; family Soricidae; genus Sorex; species Sorex araneus. The sequence continues at coordinate 114,022,356 of NC_073307.1, forward strand.
TACAGGCTGACCTGAATTTAGTCCCGGGTGGTACCTGTGGTCCCCTGAGCACCACCAGGAGTGCCTAGCACTGAGTAGAATGAGAATGGAGTAACACCCAAGCACCACCACCACCCAGAAAGAGAAAGATACAATTTGGGGTATCAGAAAGGCATTACTCTCTGTTTCATATTTTTACTTTTCCTTTTTCCCACAACTTATTTTCCCCGGCAATCATCAGATGCCTCTGTCCAGGTAGGAACGAAGCCCCGAATATTCCAGAAGGCAAAAGAGGAAAGAGCTGGTCACAGCCTGGGAATGCCTGCCAGTCTGCCATCCCCTGTCTATCTGTCTGTCCTTCTACCAGGTCTCCAGAGGGCTACAACTGGAAAAAATGATGCATCCTCATCATTATTACAGTAGCCACCCAGGCACGTGGCTTATATGAAACTTTTCACACAGATGTCTTTGCTATGGTTCCAATATGCCGATGGAAGTGTGTGTGTGTGTGTGTGTGTGTGTGTGTGTGTGTGTGTGTGTGTGTTGAAGGACAGAGTAAGCTGGGCAGTTTAGTTGGGCTGGTATTAACTTCTTTTTCTCACAAAGGGCTTTTCCCCTGTCAATTGCTCTATGGTCTCAAGAGGAAAGTTGAGCTGGCGGGCACACAAAGCACCCTCCTTTCTTCTGGGCTCAGAGGGCAGTTCCTGGGCGTTGAAACCATTTTCATGTTTTCTCCATGGAAATTAAAGAGCCGAATGCATCCTGAACAACCTGGAATACCCATGCCAAGAGCTCTCCCCAGGGCCCCCCCTTACCTGAGGACCAATGTTTTTCTCTTTTCCTTTAGAGAGCCAGAAAGATGAGAAGGCTCAAAATGAGGAGGAAGAAATAATCAAGGAGATGATGCAAGTGATTGAGCAAAGGGACAGGCTCGTCGATTCCTTGGAGGAACAACGCATCAAAGAAAAGGCCGAAGACCAGCACTTTGAAAGTTTCGTCCTCTCCAAGGGCTGGCAGATGAGCAGGACCTGAGCAGGTGCAGTGAGCAGAGCCCCCGGGCGCCCGTGGACAGGACTCAGCACCTCAGGCACTTCCTTCCCTTTGAAGGACTGGTCCTACCTGGAACTTGTTACACCTGCTGCAATCTATTTTTTTTTAATTAAAATTCTCTTATATGTACAACAGCTGCCCAAGATCCTTTCAGAGATTATGATGAAGAAAACACAAAGATTCTTGAAATTGGTGATTTTAACAGGTTTCCCAGACTGAAGGTGACCTTGGCAAGCAACTAGCCATTGTCTTCCCTAGAAAGTGACACGGAGGCCCACTCTCCAGCTGCTTTTATCATTTAACTCCCCAAGTCCGAGAGTTGATGTATTTTTAAGAAGCTGCCTTTTTAGTAATACAGCCATATTTGCCACCCCCCTTTTTTTTCTGCATGGATGACCAGTTTCCAAATGTCAGAAAGCTGCAGCCACAGTTGAAAGATTAGGTTAATATTTAAATGGTGTTTCCAGAGAAAAAGGAAAAACCTTGAGATTACTGATTACAGAAAGCAAATAACTCATATGGCAGGTGTTAATTCAATCCCTGGTGAATTTAATTTACCAGGTGTATTTATAAGCCTTAATATAATATACATAAGCAATGAGAGTTTAATAAAGCATTTGAATCTGAATTTTACTTTAAGGAAGAAAGACAAAAGGAAAGAAAACTTTAACTTTCTACCAACAGGATTTTTTTTTTAATCAAATTCTGTTGGCTTAGAAAAGTAAAAGAGTTTTTGCTTTACAGTGTGGGCTCTCACATAAGTAAGACAAGTGCTCTATCACTGAGCCACATCCCCCATCCTACAAAGGCCTTCTGTTCTCAGTGTGTTTTCTTATGGTCCCTGAAGTGTAATGAAAAATGTTTTAAAAAAATTGATAATTTTGAAATAATCTTATCTAATGGTTAATAATGACAAGGAAAGGAAGGAAGAGCAAAAGAGAGAAAGGAAGAAAGAAAGAAAGAAAGAAAGAAAGAAAGAAAGAAAGAAAGAAAGAAAGAAAGAAAGAAAGAAAGAAAGAAAGAAAGAAAGAAAGAAAGAAAGAAAGAAAAGAAAGAAAGAGAGAGAGAGAGAGAGAGAGGGAGGGAGGGAGGGAGGGAGGGAGGGAGGGAAGAAAGAAAGAAAGAAAGAAAGAAAGAAAGAAAGAAAGAAAGAAAGAAAGAAAGAAAGAAAGAAAGAAAGAAAGAAAGAAAGAAAGAAAGAAAGAAAGAAAGAAAGAAAGAAAGGAGGGCTAAAGTGATAGCACAGCAGGTAGGGCATTTGCCTTGCACGTGGCTGATCCCCAGGTTCGATTTCCAGCATCCCATATGGTTCCCCGGCACCGCCAGGAGTAATTCCTGAGTGTAGAGCCAGGAGTAACCCCTGTGCATTGTTGGGTGTGACCTGAAAAGAAAAAAAAAAGAAAGAAGGAAAGGAGGAAAGGAAAGGAAGGAAGGAAGGGAGGGAGGGAGGAAGGAAGGAAGGAAGGAAGGAAGGAAGGAAGGAAGGAAGGAAGGAAGGAAGGAAGGAAGGAAGGAAGGAAGGAAGGAAGGAAGGAAGGAAGGAAGGAAGGAAGGAAGGAAGGAGGGAAGGGGGGAAGGAGAGAAAGAGGAAGAGAGAGACAGAAAGAGAAAGAGAGAGAAAGAAAGAAAGAAAGAAAGAAAGAAAGAAAGAAAGAAAGAAAGAAAGAAAGAAAGAAAGAAAGAAAGAAAGAAAGAAAGAAAGAAAGAAAGAAAACTTTTATTTTTTGGAAGAATGCTGGTGAAGTTGATGCTGCTACTGAAAGTGAACACATCGGTGTACAAATGATGACCTTCTCCTCGCTGCCGTTTTTGTAGGTCCAGAGAAGTGTCCCCCACTACTCCCCAGGAACTCCCGGCACTTCCCAGGGCTTTCTACAGGACAAGCACAAACTCACTCAGACTTTAAAGTGGAGCTGAGTGTCGTGATCCTGGTGACCAAATCCCAAATGGAGTACTGGATTTGTCTTCTTCTTAAATTATATTTTTTAATGTGAAAAGGAAGCTGGGAAATGAGATTGATGAACTTACATGGAATCTTGGGATGTGCTAACAGTGAGTCTAGGAACTAAAGAAAAGATTTTGCTTTTGGTTTAGGGTCATCCCCAGTGCTGTTCGAGTGTTACTCCAGGCCCTGTGATCATTCTTGGTGTTGCTCAGGGGGAACATAGCAGTACTGGGAATTGCACTGGGGTCCGCTGTGTGCAAAGCTAGTATCCTGCCCACTGTACTATTTCTCCACTCTAAAGAAAAGATTTTAAATGATGATCTGTTTTTGTAAAGTATTTCTTTTCTCATCTTTTTTTCCCCCCAGATTCAGGTTTTTATTGATAAGAGAATGACCGGAAAATTAATCTCATTGTCTATTTAGCCTCTCATGAGTATTTAAAAATATTATGAGACCAAAGGCACTGTGCAACAGCTGACTCTGACAGGATACCTAAGTCCGGCCAGTAGACAAACTGGAAATTAGAGACGTAACTGGATTTTCCAAGTCAGCCAATGTTCAGAGTGGTATTAAAAGGCAACATTCCAGGGGTACCAAATTTTTCTTTATAAGAATCAAGTTTTCTGTGCCTAAATTCTATTATTAGGAATATGTGGAAATATCTATCAAAAACTCTGTCCCTGGGGCTGAAGTAATAGTACAGTGGGTAGGATGTTTGCCTTGCATTCAGGCAACCCAGGTTCGATTCCCAGCATCCCATATGGTCCCCTGAGCACCACCAGGAGTAATTCCTGAGTGTAGAGCCAGAGTAACCCCTGAGTATTGATGGGTGTGACCCAAAAAGACAAAAAAAATAAACTCTGTCCCTTATGGCTATTTATCTATTTTTATTTATGTATTTGTTGGGAAATTACTAGTAAGGTTTTCTCATAATTCTAGTTTCTTTGTGCTATAATTTGGAGAATACCTATTAACGCTAAGCTATTGATGTATAAGCTATTTAATGTGCAAGTAACCCAAATGTTGTATAGTTTTAAAGATGTGTACAGAGTCAAAATAATATTTTCAGCCACCAGGCTTTAAGAGGTAATATTATATATATGTATGTGTGTGTATATATATACAGGAATGTGATTTCAATCTTTTCTGTCAGTTACATATGGCATGTTATTTGGTACTTGCATACATTTAACATATGATGCTCAAATGTGTAGTGTCTAGCTTGTTTGTACAAAAGAATTAATTGCCACTTATTTTAATTTGTCTTTTCCATCTGAAAAAAAAAGGATACTCCCAAGAGGACCCAGCAAAGAAGGTAGTTCTTGGCTCTTGTATTCTGTAAATAGATGAGAAACACAATTTGTTCACTTTCTCCCAAAGACTATATTCTTTGGTTTAAGGCTGAGTCTTATCTAACCAAGTGAAAACACAAATGCTACACTTAACAATCTTCTACTCATGCCAAGTTTCAGTTTTACCAGTACAGAAAAGCCATTCAAGGATTATGTCCAAAAGGACTCAAGTCATATTGCGGTTGTTGAACTATTTAAAATGATTCCATTCCTTTCTCACAACAAAGGATGTTCCACAACCCCCAAAATGTAAAATACTGTATTTTTTGATGACCAGTTCTTTGTTTGCAATCTGAGTGGGATTATGATGAAGACAGGAAGGGCCTTCACTGCCCCACAAAAGAACACTTGTGATTCAGGCTGAACAATTTAGGACTTTGGAACAAAAAGGCCTGGCCTTGGGTCCTATTTCACACTAAGTCGTAGAGCTTCTGAATTCAGCCTCAGGAACATTACAGTTCTAAGTTCAGCTCAGAATCTTATATAAGTTGGACTGAGGGGACAATTTTTTTTTTTTTTTTTTTTTTGCTTTTTGGGTCACACCCGGCGATGCACAGGGGTTGCTCCTGGCTCTGTGCTCAGGAATTACTCCTGGCGGTGCTCAGGGGACCATATGGGATGCTGGGAATCGAACCCGGGTCGGCCGCGTGCAGGGCAAACGCCCTACCCGCTGTGCTATCACTCCAGCCCCTGAGAGGACAATTCTTAAGTCTGCTCACCCAAATCGTTCATGCATTGATCTATTAGTTTCACACACATTCTTTTGTGGAGCTCTGCAGCTGTGTACTGAGTGCTGGGTGACAGAAATTTAGTGCTCCTCACTTCCCACAAACAAATGCAAAGATAAACAATTATCACTTCCAACTAACTACAAAAATACAAGACCTCTTTTTCCATTTTAAGCCTCTCTCATCTACCCTCCTGTGTGGCAAGCACAGAGACTTACATCCTCAACATGCTTCTTTGGCAATAAAAACAAGCTTGTGTTTCTAAAACTGTGATAAATAATACCAGACTGCATGGTTTCATTTAAGCCTTGACTTGGGCAGTGTTGGGCAGTTGGGAATCAATCAATGCTGAGATGTAGCATGTTAATTACAAGGGCGAAAGGAAGTGGCAGGTGTTGCTCACTCTGATGAGCTGCAATGAAATTGATGTTTTCTTCGTTCTGGAGGCAAATGACACTTCGGCCCTGTCTTCCCAGGAAGCAGATTTCCAGGCTTTTCCTCGCAAACTGCAAATGGCAGTGTTTCACTCCCAGGTGGTGGAGTAGAGCAACCCTCCCCCTCCCGTAAACAGAGCAGAGGTGGCAGGGAGCAGCTGGAGCTGCCACAGGAGAGAGAGTGGCAGTCACCGGCAGTGGGGAGCTCCGAGGTAGGAGTTTATTGTAATAAGGAGATTCACGCACGGGGGAGCGTGTACTATTTCCCCGGCTGTTTATCTTCTAACCTCACTGCTGAGAAGCTTGTAAAAGATTAATTTGCTCCAACAATTGGGAACGATCCATGCGGGATTGAAATGTGTTACGTGGGCACTGCCATAAATACGAAAATGAACGAAGAATAAATGGTTTTGTGTTTCTGAAAGAATCGAAACATTTTTAATGTGGGCTGGGTCTGGCTCCTGGGTGGCTGGGCAGCGGCTGCTTCCTTTCCATCAAAGCAGGAGGCAGAGCATTCCCGGAGGCTTTATTCCCTCTGGGGCACCTGGAGGGACTTACCTGAGCAGCAAATTGGATTCGAATGGGAGGAGAGAAGAAGGCTCACCTGGGTCTCTCAACAAAGCAAGCTCTTCTCCGGAACTGGGGAATTATCAGCCCTGGGACCTCGCCAAGCTCCTTGTCTGTGTCTCTTCCCTGGCACAGACTGGTTTTGGATTTCCTTCACTCAACAGGAATGAACCTTTCCACGCACTGATCTGGCCTCTTCCTCCGAAGCTCACTGTTTCTGGGCAAACTTCTTTCTCTCTTTGTTCTGTTCAAATTTCCAGTGCCTGCAGACTTATGAATTGTGGGCCAGAATTCCGACATCAAGTTAGGCGAGTGGTCAGTCCTCCCCCTCTCATACCCAGTTTTCCTGACCCTTTTGTCAGCTGATGAATTATTTGCTATGATTCATTTTCTCCACTGAGCCCCAGCCCAGAGTAAACATGAGGAGCTGCGAGGGCCATTTTGCAAGCACAAACACGCTGAGGGAGGGAGGGAAGGCCCCTTGCTAGGGCTTGCAGGTCTCTTCCCCTCCTGCTCCTCCTCCTCGTCTCTCTGCCACGATCTCGGAGTCCTTACCTGGTGTGGGGGCTCCAACTCCAGGCCCCTCAGGCTTTAGGACATGCTTGGTCATTTCCTCTCCCCCTCCCTCTCCACATTCTTCTAGAACTAAAAAAAAAACAACAAACCAAAAGCTGCTGAGAGTTGTTCTTATCTGCCAGGGGCTGGGCTATAAACTACATGCAATAATCCTGAGAGCAAAATTACCCAAACAATCTTGAAATCCTGGATTAAATCCTGAAAGCAAAATCCTTGAGATCATCAACCCATCATTCTGCTTTGGAGACCCAGAGTTTCCGGAGTTTACTGGAAGCTTAGATGCATAGCAGGGAGGGGAGGGTGCTCCTTCCCTTCTCCCCGATCCTCTCCCACTGCCATCCTCTCGCAGACAGCCAGGCCCATCTCTGCTGGGGAGAAAGCTGGGTATAGAAGCCAAGAGGGGCTACTTGAAAGAATTGTCTTTCCTTCCACGCTGCATTGTTTTTTTGTTTTCTGCAGGGGTTGGTTTGGGGGATCACACCTGCTGGTGCTCAGAGATCAATTCCAGCAGTGCTCAGGGGACCATGTGCAGTGCTGGGGATCAAACCGGGCTTGTCTGCCTACAAGGACCTTAACTCCTATACTATCTCTACAGCCCAACAACACCTTCTGTACACTTACAGAACATGAAAAGGATCATTTAGAGAGATCACTTGACTCCTTCCATCCCTCACAAACAGTTCTCAATAACTATAACATACAAGGACAATAACTGTAACATACAAGGTTTTAAACTGCTGATGGGTGGACTAGCGAAGATATGCAGAAATGTTCTGTAGGTTCATAAAACAATCATTGCCACTTAATACATAGCACATCATATAAAATATTTATTCTATAATACTAGATTTGAAATTGGTACTCAAGGCCTGGGAGATATGCTGGAGTGGTACTTTGCAGGAGGTTCAATCCCTAGCATCACATGTTCCTCCTGTGAGCTTACCACAAATGAACAACAACAACAAAAAACCCTTGGGGTAGAAGAGATACAGGGGATTAGATACTTGTATTGCCTGGGACTAACCCTGATTTGACTCCTGGCACCATATATGGGCCCCTAAGCACTGCCACAAGTGACCCCTGAGCACAGAGCCAGGAGTATGTCCTCATTACTGCCAGGTATGGTCTTGGCAACAAACAAAACAAAATCCTAACACACACACAAAAACCATAATTGTAAGTAACACAAAAGATGATTCTGAATTCTGTCTTAGCTGTTTGCAAGCTATTTCTCCTATTTTCTCTAATCCACAGTTGCAAAATGAGGTTGAAAACCACTGTTCTAGGATGATGCATCTTTTTCCTGGATGATTTGGAACCCCTGACCATAGACCCCCACGGTGTTTTGGGTTTTCTCTTTTTCCCCAAGTTGAGAAGCACAGAACCTCACAATCAAATCCCAGGAATCTGGCAAGTGGACTGAGGGGACAGAGGCGTAGGGAGTGAGCAGCTAAGGGAGAGTATGGGGTGCCACTGAGAGCTAGTTAGCTTTTTCACTACGAGGAGACTTCAATATATTTTGACTGTGGTCACTGGGAAGGGGGTGGTCCTGAGAGAAATGCTGGGTGAATGACTTCTTGTACACTTATGGCTCCTGAATTTGGGGTACTTCTCACACCCCTCGCAGAGAGACAGAATCATTCCCATCTGGAAGTGGGAAATGATCATCCTAAATAGTAATGGAAGTCAAGAGTCAATAAATCTTACTCTGCCAAAACTCACTAGATGACACTGGTGCCTTTGCATCCTCATCTGTGAAATGGGCACAGCCCCCACTCCCTCACCCCTCCACAGGGTTCTCACAGGAGTCAAGCTGCATGCATGTCCTCTCTGGTTTTAAGAGAGGAATGACTGATGATAACCACAAATGGAGGAGACATGGTGCATCTAAGTGTTCTGGTCCCTACTGCAACAAGGGGACATGATGCTGCAAGTCTCAGCAGGAGGGTTCAATGGGTAATTTCCAGAAAGAGATAGAATCTGTACATCTGTTTTCCCCAAGATATTTTAAGGGGACCACAGGTGGAAGTTGCATAAATGGGGGGAGCACAGCATAATATTAGGGGTCCACCAGAAGGACAAGGAGGACCAGAGGAAGGAAACTAGGCTAGAAAGGGCCACGGTGGCAAGGAGGTTGAGATTCAAGGGTCTGGAGGGTTGTGCATTTCTCTGCTGGTCTGTCCAAGCAGGAGTCTGATGTTTGAGCTTCCTTTGGCTGTGGTGATGATAATGACTGTGTGTGCTCAGGAGAGCAATCTCTCCACTGCAGTTTCCAGTCCCTCATCAGACTCCAGAAGGAGAGGTAAGCAGGCTAGGTCTCAAAGAGTTGGGTCACCCTGCGTCATGGCTGCATCAGAGGCCACTGGAGAAGCATCCCCTGACATATTTGTTGTGGTCAGACAACCTCCTCTCAGCAGATAGGGGGCAACCCCTGTAACTCCCCCTTTACATCTACAGGGGCCTTTGAGGTTGCCTCACAAGTGGTACAGTTCTTCCCCAGAGTATCTTAGAAGGTTCCTCAAACTGGGGGCTGCCTCAGTTAAGCTTTGACCCAAGCATGGCTGAACAGATGGGGTAAATTGTAGGGGGTGGGGGTGGGTTGGCCTGTGCCCACCCAAGCAGAGCCCTGCTTGCTTCCACAATCCAAAATCGCCTCCATACTCCCAGCCTGACTCCACCATCTCAGGATGGACCTTACCAAGATATGATCTGTTGAAAATTCTGGAATGTGGGTTTTGTGACTGAAACCTCCAGGCTTTCTCAGAGTTGGGATGGGCTACCTCCTCCTACTTCCCAAAACTCATGGAGCACTGGTAGTGATCCCCATGAACCAACTCCAGCTCTACCATATAAGCTCTACTACTGGTCTTGCTTCAGAGACCCATAAATAAATCTCAAAAAGATAGAAAGTCACAGTTAATTTCAGACCCATGCATGGCTGAATAGACTGGGGTAAAACAGAGGGGGGTGGGTTGGCCTGTGCCTACCCAAGCAGAGCACCCCGGCAGCCACTTGCTTCCACAATCCAAAAACATCATCATCACCCAGGCCTGACTCCACTATCTCAGGATGGACCGCACCAAGATATAACCTGCTGAAAATTTTGGTATGCGAGTTGACTGAAATCTCCAGGATTTCTCGGGGTCAGGATGGGCTACCTACCCCCACCTCCCTGTACTTCCAGAAGCCTTGGCAGTCATATCCACACCCCAAAAGCATCCATCTAATTGAAAAGCTACTCCAGCCTTACCGTCCTGATAAAAATGCTGAATGCCCTGAACAAACACCATGACCTCTTAGCATCTATATTGATTGCAAACCATAATGCATAAAAAGAAAAGAAGAGAGAGAAAGAGCAAGAAGGAAAGTGCCTCCTGTAGAGGGAGGTTGGGGGTAGAGGGTGGGGGGTTGGGGGTGGTGGTGGGGAAACAGGGAACATTGGTCATGGGAAATGCACATTCGTGGAGGGATGTGTGGTGGATCATTGTATTACTGAAACCCAATTAAGAACAGCTTTGTAATTGTCTGTTTCATGGATATCCAATTAAAAAGATTTTTTTAAGTGTAATGTGGAGTTCATGCCCAATTCAATCAGCTTAATCAATGGCTGAATACATAGCAGTACTCCTACATTAAAAAAAAACCTGGGGGCTGCAAACAGCAGCAATTTGGGGGGTCTCCCAACGTTCTGGAGGTTAGAATGAAGGTGTTTTGGGACTCCTCTCAGCCTCCTGGGGGAGTATTGTCTTTCCGACTCTGGTCACTCCAGCACCCCTTCCTGTGTGGCCATGGAGAGGCTTCCTGCTGGGTCTTCACACTTTCCAGTGCATGTGGATGCCCTCAGCTCCCAAGGGTGCCAGGTTTATGGAGTGAGGTGCCATTCCCACCTTACATACTATTTTGTTTTGTTTGGGGCCACACTCAGTGGTGCTTGGGAGGGGGGTCACTTCTGTGTTCAGGGGACCAGATGGTGCTTAGGATCAAAGCAGGGTGGGCCACATACAATGCAAGAGACTTTGCCCTGTACTCTGGCTATCTATTTCTCTGGCCCTACCCACTTCATTTAAACATCACTACTTATATCTAACAACCCCATTTCCAAATAAGGTCCCAAGTAAGGTTCTTGGGTCAGAACTTCAGGATGTTTTGTTTGCTTGCTTATTTGTTGGGGCTTGGTGCCACATTTGGCAGTGCCCAGGGCTTACTTCTGGCTCTGTGCTCAAAGGTCATTTGTGGAAGTGCTTGGGGTCCATATGAGGGGTTGGGAATCGAATTGGAGTCAGTAATGTGCAAGGCAAGTACCCTTGAACTATTTCCTTCATCCCATGAAGCTAAACTTCAATATATTTTTACCCTAAATATGGGGATACAATTCACCCCAAACAGATGGCATTCACACTTACAAAATATAAAACTTTGTCCCCAGGAAAAGTCTTTTTCAGTTTGAATTTTACCTTAATTTGATATTAGATGCTAGTTAAAAAGTCTGGGTCTTAAAACCAATTCCAATAGCAACAGTAAAGGACACACAGCAAAATAAAAAGAAAATAATGCCCAAAATATTTTTTTGTGACCTTAACTATGACAGATACGGATTTTAAATCTCTTTAAATAAAGCACACAGACTCCAATTTCTCTCCATTATCTTCATTAAAGTTATTCTTTTACTATTCTTTTAATGGATACCCTACAGATTACAACATGATGCCTGGATTTATCAAAGTCCAGTGTAAGTTGTTACTTCTTCCCAGACAATGCTGGGCTATTAGAACACTTAGCTCCACTTATTTGCTTCCTAATTTAAATGCTTTTGCTTTTGTGGGTTTTAATTTGATTTATATATTTGAAAACTCTATGAGACATTATTATTGCTATTTTACGTACTTAATATGGTTCTCAATTCACCCGTGTAACTTCCCCTTTCTTTGTAGTTTATTCCTCCCTGTGCCACAAATCTTCCATCTGGGATGCTGAACTTTCTGCAGGTCACTCTAGTCTTTCTTGGGGTCTGCTAGTTACAATTTTTCTTAGCGATGCTTTTTACGGAAAATGACCTTATTTTCTCTTTGTCTATTCCAATAGAGTCTTCTGGAGTCCCAAACAAAAGCAAAAGTTTTGCGGTGTCTGAAATTCTTTCTTTATACTTTGGCAAGGGTTGCCTTCCTCAATCTCTAAATTGCTCAACATTTGCCTGTGAAGTGTGTGTGTGTGTGTGTGTGTGTGTGTGTGTGTGTGTGTGAAACACACATAATTCCAAGCCCCTTCCCCCATTCCACATCACCTTTCCAGGGCTTTCTTCTCCCAAATCTTAAGCCTATAACTTTGGCTCTCAAGTAGATTCCATCTTACTTTTTGCCTAGTTTTTCCAGTTCTCTAGGAAGTGAGTGCTTGTATTATATAGTCTGATGGCAATAGAAGCAGAATAGTCATGTCCCATTGGTTTGTCAGGAAGATTCCTGGCAATTGCCACATAACACTGTTGCTTACATCTTGGTATAACCATGTGACTCACATTGCTAGGAAATACAGTTTTTATTCTGAGGGACTATAATAATCCTAGGTGGGGGTGGGATATATAATACATGGGTTAAGGTACCTGCTTTGCACATGGTTGACCCTGATTTTATCAGTGGCAGATATATGGTTCCCTGAGCACTGCCAGGAGTGACCTTAATGAACAGAATCAGGAGTAAGCTCTGAACACAGTCAGGCTCACAGACTCTCCTAAAAGTAACCTTGGCTGAAAATCATGGATACTATGACTATTGGGAAGAACAAACCCTAAAGGCTGCAGTATTGGTCTCTTAGCTTCAGGCTACATCATCACATTTGTCAAACTTTCCAAGTTTCAAGTTATTCATCTGTCAGATGGAGGTAAAGACAAAATAATTAGTGCATCTCAAAAGAGATACAAGCAATGTGGTTTTGGGAGGGAGGCTGGGGAGTTTTAGCCCCACCCAGCAATGTCTAGGGCTTACTCTTGGTTCTGTGCTCAGGGATCATTCCTGGCATCTGCTTGGGGACCATATGCAGTGCTGGGGTTCAAACCTGGGCCAGCTTCATGCAAGCATCTTACCCCATTGTGCTATATCTCTGGCTAAATGGACTTTTGTTTTATTTTTTGGATCACACCCCATGGTGCTCAAGGCTTACTCCCAGCTCTGTGCTCAGGGATCATTCCTGGAGGTGCATATGGGGTACTGGGGATCAAATTCAGGACAGCTACATGCAAGACAAGAGCCTTACCCATTATACAATCTCCCCTGCGCCACCAACGTTTTTCTTTCTTTTTGGGTCACACCTGGTGGTGCTCAGGGGTTACTCCTGGCTCTACACTCAGGAATTACTTTTGGTGGTGCTCAGGGGACCATATGGGATACTGGGAATCGAACTCAGGTTGGCCATGTGCAAGGCAAATGCCCTACCCGCTGTACTATAGCTCCAGCCCCTCCACCAACGTTTTTATTTTTATTTTTGGTGGGAAATGAATTGTTAATTTTTATTCATGCCCTTGGTCTTCCCAACAGCTTTATGAAGCCAGTATTTATTCTCATTATAACGAGAACACTGTGGCCCAAGTAGGTCAAAGAAATCACACCAGATGATCTAGCTATCTGGCTGCAGGACAGTGATTTGAACACAGATTCTTTACCACTAGATCTCACAAGCATGCCGATACTGAGCTCTGACAAGAGTACCCAGAGCTAAAGAGTGGAATTTAAAAATGTCCTTATATATCCAATATTCTGAGAAAGAATGGTGGTATCTGGGGGCACCCCAAGGAGGGGGTCAGTCCCACCACACAGCCATAGTTCTATTGGCTGATCTCCATAGGCTTGGAAGAGCCTCATCCATGGATGAATCTGTTGAAAAACTCAGGCATGCAGATTTTTTTTATTAGTGAATCACCATGAGTTACAGTTACAAACTTATGAACTTTCATGTTTGCATGTTGTTTATATCCCTCCTCCAGTGCCCAGTCCCCTCCCCCAATGTTCCCAGTATCCCTCCCACGCTCCCACCCCATCCCCCCACCCAACCCCACCTCTGTGGCAGGGCATTCTTTTGTTCTCTCTCCTTTTGGGTGTTGTGGTTTGCAATAAAGGCACTTCATGGCTATCGTGTTTGGTCTATATTCTATTTTCAGTGCGCATCTCTCATCCAGTGCGGGTCCTCGAACCACACTTTACCTGGTGTTACCTTCTTGATGCGAGCTGCCCCTTCCTCCAGCGTGTGGGGCCAGCTTCCAAGCCTTGGAGCCAACCTCTTGGTACTTATCTCTACTATTCTTGGGTGTTAGTCTCCTATTCTGTTATTTTATTTTATATTCCACAGATGAGTGCAATCTTTCTATGTCTGTCTCTCTTTCTGACTCATTTCACTTAGCATGATACTCTCCATGACTATCCACTTATATGCAAAGGTCATGACTTCATCTCTTCTAACAGCAGCACAATAGTATTCCATTGTGTAGATATACCAAAGTTTCTTTAACCAGTCCTCTGTTCTAGGGCACTCGGGTTTTTTCCAGATTCTGGCTATTGTAAACAGTGCTGCTATAAACATTCGAGTGCAGATGTCATTTTGACTGTACTTTTTTGCCTCTCTGGGATACATTCCCAGAAGTGGTATTGCTGGGTCAAATGGGAGCTCAATTTTTAATTTTTTGAGAAGCGACCATACTGTTTTCCAAAATGGCTGAACCAGTCGGCACTCCTACCAGCAGTGTAGGAGGGTCTCTTTCTCCCCACATCCACGCCAACAGCGGTTGCTTTTGTTCCTTTGGATGTGTGCCAGTCTGTGTGGTATGAGGTGGTATCTCATGGTTGTTTTGATCTGCATCTCTCTGATGATTAGTGAAGAGCATTTTTTCATGTGCCTTTTTGCCATTTGTATTTCTTTCTTGAGAATATTTCTGTTCATTTCCATTCCCCATTTTCTGATGGGGTTGGGAGTTTTCTTCTTGTAGATTTCAACCAGTGCCTTGTATATCCTTAATATCAGTCCCTTATCTGATGGGTATTGGGTGAATATTCTTTCCCATTCTGTAGATTGTCTTTGTATTTTGGTCACTGTATCTTTTGCAGTGCAGAAGCTTTTTAGTTTAATATAGTCCCATTTGTTTATACTGTTTCCACTTGGTTGGTCAATGGCATATCATCTTTGAATATACCAATAGCTTCAATGTTGTGGAGAGTTTTGCCAACCTTGTCTTCAATGTACCTTATGGATTCTGGTCTGATGTTGAGGTCTTTAATCAGGCATGCAGATTTTGTGACTGAAGTCCCTAGTCTCTCACAGAGTCAGGTATGGGTGACCTCCTCTCATCCCCTTGTTCCTCTGGGAGCCTGGCAGTTATGCCCATGAACTGCCTCTGGTGTCATATAATCTTGTTAACTGACCATGACTCAGAGACTCACAAATAAATCAAAAAAGAGGTCAACAAGCTGCAGAGATGCCTCAGACCCCAAAGTCACCAGCTGGTTAAAAATTTAACTCCAGCGTATCATCTCATTCAAAATTTTAGAATTCCTGGAGTTTGAACATCTCTTATTCCATGCCACTCACATACCAGGAGTAGCACACATTGGATAGAATGTAAGGTAGAAGACAACCAATCTCAATTAAAAAAACATTGGCACACAAGGCTCAACCTGTAGTATATGTTAATAAACTCTTATACAAGGGCTCAGTGGCTCCAGGTGAGATACAACAATCTTCAAACATTCATTTAAGGAAACCTTTTTTGATCCTCTTAAGAGAATTATTCACAACAAGCAATACAAAATAAATTATTTAGGACCTGCTCTTGGGGCAGACTTGGGTGGTGGTTGGGAAAACTCAAAATAATGGTGGTGGGAAGGTGTAATAGTGGTGGGATTGGTATTGGAATATTGAATGTAATAAATTATTGTGAACAATCTCATAAAGTAAAATTAACCTTTTTTTAAAAAAGGAGAATGATGAGAGATGGAATCAAAGCACAGTTCTATTTGGGATTTAACTTTATCTTTTAGAATAATCAGGGTTAGGACAGTCATGATCTTCCCTGGGTGAAATTTTATTTGATTTGGGGCCACATATGTTGGTGCTTAGGGCTTATCCTTGGCTCTGCTTTCAGGGATCACTATGGGTAGTGCTCAGGGGCCCGTATGTGGGGCTGGGAATTGAACCCAGGTCGGCTGCATGCAAGGCAAGTATCCTGCAATCTGTGTTTTATATAGCTCAGACTTCACCTGGGTGAAAATTCTGACAGTTACCAAGACTTCTCTTGCTATTGGAAGCACTAGCAAAAATGAAATTTTCAAAAGAGGCAAAACTATTACCCTTAAGCAAAGATGAGGGGCTGGAGCCATAGCACAGTGGGTAGGGCGTTTGCCTTGCATGCGGACGACCCGGGTTCAATTCTCAGCATCCCATATGGTCCCCTGAGCACTGCCAGGAGTAATTTCTGAGTGCATGAGCCAGGAGTAACCCCTGTGCATCGCCAGGTGTGACCCAAAATAAGCAAAAAAAAAAAAAAGCAAAGATGAAATGAACTCATACTCTGCTGAGAATCTCTGGGCCATTTCTTTTTAAAAATGCCTTGTTATCAGTAATTGTTGCTGGTCATTTTATTGGACTCAATTGGAGTCAGATGTGTACTAAAAGCGTTTAGGAGGAGGTCAGGGAGAGTCCAGTGGGAGAGTCCAGTGGGTAAGGTGTTTCCTTGCACGTGGCTGACCTTGTTGATCTCATATGCTCCTCCAGGAGTGATTACTGAGTCAGAGCCAGGAGTAAACCGCTGAGCACGGCTGGGCGTGGCCCAAAAATCCAAACCCCAAAGTCTTTAGGAGCTTGTTTTAGGAAGGAAGCCAGGCTGGCCTTGCTGGGAGGCCCAAGGGGGCCCAGGCAAGAGACTCACGTCCAGGCAGCAACTCCCCAGGACCTTTTGTGACTTTCCAGCTCAAGTCTTTGCTCCATTCTTTGGTGTCTCTGTTTGCCAGCATACGCACGTGGCTAGTCTTGAGTCTGTATGTTTTTCACCGAGAACTCTTACATTTCTGACAAGTCTCCTAGGTTAGCTCGGAGTTTTGGCTGGGACTATCTGATTGGCTACTCTCCAGTCAAGCTTGAGTGCCCTTTGAAAGTCAGATGATCACCCAGGGTCAGTCAGCTGCGGTTACTGGGAGGGAAAAGGGACAGGAAGAATTTCAAGTGGGGGAACACAAGAAAGCATGCATTTTAAAATAGTTTCCAGTGTCATTCCTGTTAACCCCCCAGAGCCTGGCTGTTACTTTTAGGCAGGACACATTTGTTTGTCTTGGGGGTGGTGTTTCAGGAGAGGCTACAGTTCTAACGTTCTCCTAATGTTTCCACCCACATTTGGGGAGATCTTCTTTCGTAAGAGCCGTAGAACAACTAGAAACAGGGCCTTGCGCTCAGAAAAGTGAATCTTTTCAGTCTTGCAGGACTAGTCAAGAGGACTTGGAAGCTTTTAGAAGTGGAGAGTGGCAGAAAGGCCATGTTCAGCGGGTGGGGTCCCACCCACACCTTTTGGTTCACCGGTTCCTTACTTTGTTTTCTGGTCCACACCCGGTGGGGTTCCTGGGCTTACTTGAGTGTGCCCGGTGTAAGGCAAGCGCCTCAAACCCCTCTGTCATTCCTCCAGCCCTTTATTTTCTCGCTTTTCTTGCTGGTTCCCCTCTTTCGCGGGCCCAAGTCAAGGGCCTCCCGAGTCAGCTCGTGGCCCAGCTGCCATGGACACTCTGAGACCCAGTGGCAGATGGGTGGGCGGCAGCGAGGGTCCACTTCTCACCGTGTGCCAAAGTGCCTGGGGGGGGGGCAGCGCCCGAGGGGCCCGCGGCTTCCGGGCCCGCGGCTGAGCTCGGGCCGCAGGTGCGGCAAGGGGCGTCCCGGGGGCGCGGGGCGCGGGGCCGGCCGGGCCGGGGCGAGGGCCCCGAGCGCAGCGCCTTCCCCGGCGGAGGGCGGCGCGAGGGAGGGAGCGAGGGAAGGGAAAGGCGAGCGGGAGCTGCCTCGAATGCCTGGAATAATTCCGCTTCCGTTTGGAAAGCCGCAGCCTCAGTCCCGCCGCGCCCGCCCAGCTGCACTCGGCGTCTGACCGGCCCGCGGCCGCCCGGCTCCCCGCAGCGCCATGGCCACCTCCCCGCAGAAGTCGCCGTCGGTGCCCAAGTCCCCCACTCCCAAGTCGCCCCCGTCCCGCAAGAAAGATGACTCCTTCTTGGGGAAACTCGGAGGGACGCTGGCGCGGAGGAAGAAAGCCAAGGAGGGTGAGTGCCGCCGGGCCGGGGCCGGGGCCGGGCGGCGGGGGCGCGCGCGGCGGGTGTCCGGCGCGGCGGGGGCGCGCGGCGGCGCCGGCGCGCGCTTCCCGGGCACGTTGCGCGGGGGCCCTGCGCGCGCGTGGGCTGGGGGGCACCGGGCCCGAGTGGGGTGCGGGGGGATGAGATCCGGGCGGGGCCGAGCGGCGCCGCGTGGCCCGAGGGCCGAGGAGGCGGCGCCCTCCCCTAGGCCCCGCGTCCTGGCCCTCTGCTCCCCCGGAGGCTGGCGTTGCTCTCGTGGCCACAGCTCCTTTGCAGGGCATCGGGCTCACTCACTGTCTCCCTTACTGGTCTTAGAAAGGGGGTGGCTGCCTGGGGCGGGTGGCGTCGCGATGCAGCACGGTCTAGGGTGGATCTGGTGCCCACCCCCCAGGGCCCAGGCGGGCCCTGTTATTAATGATAGCTCAACCTCCAAGGGTGGTTGAATGAATGAGGGAAGAGCGGGCGTACCAGGCTTTCCCATCCTGTGATAAATAAATGCCCTCGGAAAATCTGGCTCAGACCCGCACTTAGCATCCTGCCCCCCGCCGTGCACCCTAGGGGGAGGGTTCTTACAAAAATACTATTTTCCTTTTTGCCACGGGGTGAATCGAGGCCATCTGATTTTCTTCCAGGGCGGTTTGCGTGGGAGATAGTTTGTCTCGTGGGCTGTTTGCTTCCTGGTTTTGGATTTGGTAAAATGAGATGACACTTCGCAAGAACCAGGAGTGAGAAGTGGGTGAAGAAGTTGATTGGCTAAATTCCCTTTTCGTCCCCTGCTGGGGGCATGGGAGTATACTTTGAAGCCTGTGATAACCAGATGCAAGCCAGTTTTCATGTCCTGAGTAGAATGCATCCAAGAACTTCCATTTTGAGAAGAGAACTTTAGTTTTGAGGCGAGAACCTCAGTTTTCTGTCAGACGTGACAGAAAAAGCTAGAGTTGGTTTCTGTATTGAAGCGAGAGGCAACAAAATGCTTCTCTCAGATGTTTCCGCCTTAATGTGATGATGATGATTCATATTAGAAACCATTATTAATATTTTGGGTTCAGAGGCCATAAGCAGCAGCATTGGGAGGTACTCCTAGTCCTGTGCTTGGGGAACCATTTCCTGCTGTACTTGGGGAACCATTCCATGCTGGGAATCACCCCTTGGCCTCCCATGTGCAAAGCACATCCTCAGCCCTGGTTAGCACTGTGAGCACTGTCATCCTGTTCATCAGTTTGCTGGAGCGGGCACCAATAACGTCTCCATTGTGAGACTTGCTGTTACTGTTTTTGGCATATCGAATACGCCATGGGTAGCTTGCCAGGCTCTGCTGTGCGGGTGGGATACTCTTGGTAGCTTGCTGGACTCTCTGAGAGGGACAGAGGATTGAATCCAGGTCGGCCGCGTGCAAGGCAAATGCCCTACCCTGTGCTATTGCTCCGGTCCAGCTCTGGTTAATGTTTCTAAACTGTGCTCTGGTAGTGCACAGTTGACAGCAGCATGAGACGGAGATCTTGGGGTGGGAACATGCATTTCTAGACCAGCTTTCTGATTGCTGCTGAATTCCCAACAGGGGCTCTCTAAGCCTGCACAACTCAGAACTGCTTAAGCTCATCGCCTGCAAGGATACTGGAGCAGTCATTTATTGAGAGAGGAAAATGTTGGTCTCTTGTATATAGTGCTGTTCTGAGAGAGTGTGGACTGGAGCGATAGCACAGTGGGTTGGGCGTTTGCCTTGTACGCAGCTGACCCAGGTTCGATTCCTCTGCCCCTCTCGGAGAGCCCGGCAAGCTACCGAGAGTATCCCGCCCGCATGGCAGAGCCTGGCAAGCTACCTGTGGCGTATTCGATATGCCAAAAACAGTAACAGCAAGTCTCACAATGGAGACGTTACTGGTGCCTGCTTGAGCAAATTGAGGAACAACAGGATGACAGTGACAAACAGTGCTGAGAGAGTGCATGGTGGCTCACCTGCTCCCTGATGCCATGCCTCAGTCTCAGCATCCACAGTCCCATAGCTGACCTTGTAGACATGGTTTGATGTCTTTCTGCATCTCATATTCTTAATTTGGGGCAGGGTCCCTGCAGGATATTGAGTCAGTGAAGGAAACGGAGAGATAGTATAGCAGGAAAGGCATTACCTTGCCCACAGCTGACTCGGGTTCGATGCCTAGCTCTGCATATGTCTCCCAAGCCCCACCAGGAGTGGCCCTGGAGTGCAGAGCCAGGAGAGAGCCCTGACCATCACAAGGTATGACCCCAAAACAGACAGAAAAAAAAACCCAAAGATTTTGAATATGATTTAATGAGGGACCAACAGGGTGAGATTGTGGGGGAGCAGGTTTGAGGGAACTCAGAAAGGCCAGAACAAACTGGGAGAAGTGGCGGCCCAGGCTCTCTTTGGCCTTGAAGCCCTTGTTGGTGCTTTCCTTTGGCTGGATTAAGTGGGAAGTCTCCAGAGCCAGAGAATCTGGATGATGCAGTTTGTTGGGTCAGCAAATTTAGAGCACAGAGCAGGGTGGAGCCGAGGCCATTGGGCAACGGAAACTAGCACCCCCTTTCCAAGTGAGCTTCCCTGGGGCTGGAGTGATAGCACAGCGAGTAGGGTGTTTGCCTTGCACGCGGCCGGCCCGGGTTCGAATCCCAGCATCCCATATGGTCCCCTGTAGAACCAGGAATAACCCCTGTGTATTGCCGGGTGTGACCCAAAAAAGAAAAAAAAATGGCCAAGTGAGCTTCCCAGAAGTCAACACAGGGTCAGGCTTTCTATTTGAAAAGATTGAACAGGGCTGCCACCTCCTTTGTCTTGCATAGAATCTGTAGCACTGTAGCACTGTAGTCCTGATGTTCATTGATTAGCTCGATCAGGCACCAGTAGTGTCTCCATTGTGAGACTTGTTACTGTTTTTGTTTTTGGCATATCGAATACGCCACGATAGCTTGCCAGGCTATGCTGTGCGGGTGGGATACTCTCGGTAGCTTGCCGGGCTCTCTGAGAAGGACCAAGGAATCCAACCCAGGTCGGCTGCGTGCAAGGCAAACACCCTACCCGCTGTACTATCGCCCTCTGTTAATCCACCTAGGGCTGCTTCTTTTTATTCTACTGGAGACACGTTTTTTTCTCTTTATTTTATTTTGCAGTTGGATGAGGTGGGAGGGTTGATGTTGTTTGTGGTCAAGGCTCATTCCTGACTGTGTGTTCAGGGATCACTACTGGCAATGCTTGGGAGATCATATGGTGCACTGGGGATCAAATCTGGGTCAGCTGTGTACAAGGCAAACATCCTATTCTCTGTACTACCTCTTGACTGCTACTCAAAGACACTTTCATGTTTGCTGCCCCCAAACCATTCCCTTCCCTATATCAGGTTTACTCAGTTGGATTTCATACCAGATGTAAGATCTTATTTTTACCCTCTTTAACCCTGGTTCTGGGTCTCCAAGCCAAACCAGAGGATGTGTAAAGAGGTGAAGCAAGAACACCCTGTTCCCAGGTCGTGTTGCTTTCTGCTGCAATTGGTAATTCTGATGCCTGTTACAGGAGACAGTGGTGTTGGTTGGCTCTGAAAAGGCCTTGCTCTTGTTGAATACGTGCAAGGGCTCTCTGACCCATGCTTTACCTGTCAAAAGCCCACTAATCTTCACTTTAGTGACAAGGCTTTATAACTTACAGCTTTGTGCATAGAGTAACTTGACCACTTTCCCCCTAATGTTATAGAATCTTCTATCCTTCTTGATTACTCAAGATCACTGACATCAGTAAATGCATATATTATCTTAGTGATTTGGCATAAAGTTTTCCTGGGCCCGGGTTATCTATTCATTCATTTGATTTCAATTGTGTCCTGTAGAATGGACACAGAAACTGAACGACATTAATGCATTAATGTTAGACTATTTTGGTAATGATTTTATATAAAATGTGTCTTCCTAAGAATACCATGTACATCATGAAATGATGATCTCATTAGCCCCCTAAACATAAGAGTTGATTAGTCTTCACTCCTCTGTTTTCACAAGAGGTTAGAGAGAATCAGAAGTTATGTGAGCACAATCTTTAGGACCAGAGACATATGTTTATGATCTTGTCCCTTATTTATTACTATCATGTAAGACAAGTTTCTTAGTTCCTCAGTTTCTGTATTTTTATCTGTGCAATGGGAATAGAAATTCAGTTCTTTGAAGGTTTATAAGCCTTAAGAAGTATATGATATGTATAGGATGATATAACAGTAGCTATTAATATTGACAATTCAGTTCTTAGCAGTCTTTCACATTTGGGATCATCTCTTCATTATGGACAGCAGAAGATTCTACAGGTTCGGTAAAGCACATCCTGGCCCACGTCTGTAGGAAACCTCGAGAGGAAAACTACTGTGTTTCCTTTGGATTATAAGGCTCTTGCTTTGAAAGTTGATTTTCCTGTTTCAAATGTCACATTTCACCATTTGAATATATCTGGGCCCACTTTCATGGGTTGTAAGTTAGTGGCTTTTGTTTTTCTCTGTGGCTCTCTCCTGAGTTCTTATTTAGACCCTGCCCACCCTTATGTGTAGATTCTCACGCTGACCTTTCAGAGCTAACTTGCCAAGGGGCCTGTTTCCTCAGCATTCTCCAGAGATTTGCTTTCATCAGGTGTACCCTTTTGAATTGTATCTGTTACTGGAAGGTGCCCCAAATTAGGTCAGTAGCGAGGGTCCTTCTGATCAATTATCCATTTAACTTATTGCCCATGAGAGTTTCATATTTCATCCAATACTTGGGATATCCATGGTGGGTTTTCATGATTAGGAATTTAATATTTCCTATAGTCATAAATAGCACTCACCACTTTGGTTCTTATTGGCTGCCCAGTGTTGCTGGGGAAAATCCCAAACTCAACCCGCTGAGCAGCCCTTACCTGCTCTCCTCATTCGCTTGCATTCTTAAAACCATCAACTCTCAGGCTCCAGACACTGAGAGGGAAAATTGGGTACAGGGTGTCTAGGACTAGCTCCATGAGGTCAAGAGTTTGATCCCCAGCACTGCCCCGCATGTGACTCGTGGTCCTGGCAGTATAGTGCTCTGTGATGTCTGACTTGCCCAACAAAGTGTGTGTGAGCTCCCCTACCAAGTGCTTAATTCCTGAACATTGCCACAACAACAAAGGGAAGGGGAGAAGAAAATTTAAAAAAAAATTAATTAAAATGAAAAGTTTAGCCTGAGAGATGTAACACAAAGGTCAAGGCACTGATCTAGCATCCAACCTTGGCCACGAGCCTGGTTCAAATCCTGGCACCACCTGTGATTCCCTGAGCACCACCAGGCGTGGCTTCTGAGCACAGAATCAGGAATGGCCCCAAGACAAAATAAAGAAAAAGCAAGAGACAAAACAACAACAACAAAGAATATCTTAGGAGCCATATAGATAGTACAGTGGGTAGTGCTTGCCTTGCACATAGCTGACCCCAGTTCATTCTTTTAGCACATCTTTCATGCATGGCCAGGAGTACTTCCAGAGGACTGTCTCACCCCTATTCTAGTCTCACACTGCGCCTCATTCCCGTCTCCTCCTGTCTCTCCCGCTCGTCTGTCTGTGCTCCATCTTGCTCCCTGCTCTCTCTCTGAACTCCAAGCCTAGCACTCTGGGCCAACACTAGTCTGGTAGCAAAATCAACATAAGAACGCCCTAAGAGCAGGAATACCACCTAGGGGTGTTTCTCTTCTCCTTAGTCCAATAACTTAATTAACATCTTAGTTAACATCTTAATATTAGTTATTTTTGTATGGACACAGTAAGAGATATACCGAGGCTTGTTGGGCAGCTCTCCCAGGAACATCTTGCCACAGACTCAGACTACAGTGCTCAGGCCAGATTACTCTTTCCTAACACCTAGCAGGATCCAGGTCTAGTTATTGCTTTTTGGATCATGACAGAATTTGTCCATGACCATGCTCTTAACTTATAGTTAAGCATTATGGCACTTTGGCCAGGCCCATCTTGATGCTAGGATAGCACATAGCTCACCGCTTGCCCTGGCTTCATCCAGTACCACATCAGGACCCTGCTTTGGGGGTGCTAGGAAGTAAGGGCAACTGAGGCTTAAGTTGAGAGAACCGGTGTCCAGGAGGAAAATATTATTTAGAGTCAATTAACTCCCAAGTTACAAAAGCATAATATTAACTGTCTTCTTGTGTCCATATAAAAAGGACATTGCTCTGAATTAACTATGCAAAGGACTTAAGGAGAGGAGAAAAACAATATTTACAAGTTAACAGAGCACAAAGAAAGAAGTTACAAATAAACACAGGAATGGGAGCACTGTGATGGGAGTAACCCAAAAAACCTAAGCTCCCTGAGGCAAGGCAGAAAGGACAAACCAGTGTTATCCTACAGAGAAGGACAGCCATGTGCACATTTGGGAGATCACTGGAGGCTGTAGGAAATGAAAAATTCTCCCACCTCAGGCAGTCTTTTTTTTCTTTCTTTTTTGAGTCATGCCTAGTGACTCTCAGGAGCTACACCTGGCTCTACTTCAGGCAAATGCCCGACCAGCTGTGCTATCATTCCGCCCCTGCTTCAGCCAGGCTTGAGCCAGGTGGAGGTCCTTGAGTGGAGGGTCTGGTGGTTAAGAGCAGCTGTGGAGTGTGAGAGGTCTCCGGGCTGGGCAGGCGTTGTAGCATGATGGCTTTGACCCAGAGTGAGATGGGAAGGTTTGCAGGGTTTTACCCGGAAGAATATCACAATCACACCACTGTTTTAATTCTATCTCTCGGATAAAGTTAATTGAAGGAGGCTTAGGGATGGAAGCCCGGCCCTAAGTTAGGAGGCTCCTGTAATTGTCCAGGAGACAGAGTGGGTGGAGGGTGTGATGTTAGCTTGCAGGCAGGGTTTGAAGACACAGGGATAATTTGCTGAAGGAGTCCTGGAAGGAAGAATCAAGGTGCCTCCAGGGTTTGGGGTTAGAACCACTACAGAGATGGAGCAGATTTTAACTGGGAGGGGCTGGTTTGGGGGAAAGTTCAGGTGCGCATTCCAAGTCTGTTTCATTGGCAGTACCCACCTGGGCTTCCCTGGGGGATGCTGACTTCCCAGCTGGTTCTAAGAGTCCAGGTCAGGGCAAAGTTGAGGGACAGTCAGTGTGTAGGTTTATTTAAAAAATTAATTTAGGGAGGGTTTCCCAAGTCATGGTCAGGGGCTTGGGGCTTCCTTGTTGGGATTCTTGACCAATCAGAGTGCAGGATGTGGAGCTACTCATGTTTAGGGGAGCCAGGGATCAAACCCTTCCAGTGCTTCGGGGAACCATTGTGATGCCCAGAGTCGAACTGGGGTTAGTCACAGGCGAGGTAAGCTCTGTAACTCCCTAACCCTGTGTCCTCTCTGGCTCATGTAGCACTGATCCACTGTTGTCCCGTTGTTCATCGATTTGCTCAAGCGGGCACCAGTAACGTCTCCATTGTGAGACTTGTTGTTACTGTTTTTGGCATATCGAATATGCCACGGGTAGCTTGCCAGGCTCTGCCGTGCGGGTGGCATACTCTCGGTAGCTTGCCGGGCTCTCTGAGAGGGATGGAGGAATCAAACCCGGATTGGCCACGTGCAAGGCAAATGCCCGACCCCCTGTGCTATCGCTCTAGTCCTTAGTAGAACACTTTGTGTTAATCTCCTAAATTTTCCCCATTTCCCCCCTCAAAAAGCCTCTACTTGGGCCAGAGTGATGTGATGGCACCATGGGTAGGGTTGTGTGTGTGTGTGTGTGTGTGTGTGTGTGTGTGTGTGTGTGTGTATTGCCTTGCACATGGCTGATCTGGACTTAATCCCTGACACTCTACATGGTCCCTGTAACCTTACCAGGAGTGATTCTTGAGCACAGAGCAAGGAGTAAGCCCTGAGCACCACTGCCTAAAAAAAAAAAGCAGGGGGAAAAAAAATCTCTGCTTAACCAAACCACTAAACAACTCTTCATTTCCAAGACTTTCACATGCGGTAGATTCTTTTACATCTTTGCATATGCTGTTTTATATTTCTGGAATAATTAATTTCTTTCTGTATGCAACAAACTTCTATTCACTCCTCAAAGTCCAACTCATATATTCCCTTCTAGATAATACCTAGTGTCCCTGTGGGAGAGGGAATTGCTTCCTTCTCTGCAGTCCCACCACCTCCTGACCCTTCCCATTTTTCCTGTGGCCACATTGCTGTGCCATCAAACATGGTTGTGTGGTCGCAGACTATAGTGAGAGCTCTCCCATCTTGCAGAATATTCAGTGCAGTATGTGCGGGAATTTCCTTCATGAAAATAGTCCTCTATTCACAGACTGCATAATCTTAATCTATTCCCTTTGCCTACTTCTAATGTCAGGGGATTAGGCTCAGTCACCTCCGACTGCCCTTTTGGCTCTGGTGTTCTATGAGGTCTGAATTCTCATTTCACCAGGCTTCTCTCAAATTCAGTTTTATTGTCTGTGTAGGGTGGTCTGGGAATGACATCATCACAAAGACCTCTTTCTTCCCTCCACTAATGAAGGCACCTCTATGTCGAGAAGAGGAGATGGAAAGCAGGATAAGTGGGCTTTGGCCCAAGGACACCTCCATATTAGGAATCCGTCTCCTTGTCTCATGGAATATCTCTATTTGGTTAGCCAGCATGGCTCATAATTATGTTTCAGCCATTAGTATAGGAGAAGAGATGACATCCTCATGTAAACATTTGTAAGTGTCAAAAATCTCCGCTTGTTCTCATGGAAAAAGAGAAAGAATGTGTTTGGGGAAAGCTCAGCGATTCAGCCATAAGCTAGTTTAAAAACTGCCATAGAAAAATACCTTTCAAAAAAAGACATTTAAGCATTCTGTTCCGAGCGTTCTCTGTTCTGCAGCCGTCTGCCCCTGGGAAATCCCTCTGAGGGCTTTGCCTGCAGACCAAACACTCAGGACAGAGGTGGTCCCTTCCTTTCCCCCGCTGACCCCAGTGGGCAGGAGTTGTTTGTCTCCCAGGTGTGTGGGTCACTATGGGGCTCACCTAGACTCGGGTTCTGCTGGCCTTTACTCAGTGATCTTTCTGTTTGCTCTAAGTATCACCAGGTTGCCACAGCCTCAGCAGCTGACTCTGTGACCAGTGTCCTTGCCTTCCCTACGAACTAGTCTTATGTTGCTGTTGAGCCATGGATGGAAGCAGCAGGGAACTTCATTAGTTTTCAACAAAATTCCTTAACTATTGTAGACTCTTTTTGGGGAAAGAATATACCAAATCACTGAGCATCATCTGACTTTTCTTAATAAATGTTCCCCCTCTCTTCCCATTATAAAATTAACCCATGCTTGTGAGATTTATGGGAGAATGAAGAAAGCAATCATGCAAACTTCCAACTCCCAAAGGCAATGACTGATAGAAATTTTTGTCTTTAAGTTCTTTTTTCTTCATGTTAACTTTTTTCTTATAATTTTAGAATGTCATGTCTTTTATAGTGATAGAAGTTTTGTATTTTAATTTTAGTATAATTATTTTTATGCTGTTACATATTTGATCAAACATGTTTTTTTATGCTCAGGGACTGTTTTCAGATTGATGCTTGGGGCTTGCTCCTGGCAGTGGTACTCAGGCTCCAGGATTGAACTCAGAGCTGCCTCATGAAAAGCATGCACACCCGCCCCGTGAGCTATCTCCCCAGCCCTGTTTTCCTTCCTTCCTTCCTCCCTCCCTCCCTCCCTCCCTCCCTCCCTCCCTCCCTCCCTCCCTTCTTCTTGCTTTCTTTTATATATTTTGTGGGAGTGGGTCACACCCACTGCAAGGCAAGCACCCTACCCACTGTACTATGCTCTAGCCCTGTTTTATTTTCTTTTTAATTTTTTATTAGTGAATCACTGTGAGGTACAGTTACAAACTTATAAACTTTCGTGTTTGCGTTTCAGTCATACAGTGATCATTTACTCATCCCTCCACCAGTGCCCATTCACCTCCACCAAGGATCCCAGTATCCCTCTCACCACCCACACCCCATCCCCCACCACCCCACCCTGCCTCTGCAGCAGGGCATTCCCTTTTGCTCTCTCTCCTTTTGGGTGTTTTGTTTCATTTTAATTTTGAAAGGAGTGTGGACGAGAATTGGGAACCACTCCCTGTGATGCTTAGCTTGGCTGTGCAGGCCCAGTGGATCAGTGCTGGGGCCGGGGATGTGCTGCTTGGGCTAGCAGTATTGGTGACCATGGTGTGAAGAGGCGTGCATGTCCTACTGAGCGCATCTCCTACTGATTTTTCTCTTCTCTTCCCTTCCCCTCCCTGCTCCCATCCTCCTTCCCTTCCCTTCCCCTCCCTGCTCCCATCCTCTTTCCCTTCCCTTCCCCTCCCCTCTCCTCCTCTCCCCTCTCTTTCCCTGGTTGATGCTCTAAAACCATTCCTGGCTCAGTACTAGGGGTGGGGTTCCTTCTAGTGGTGCTCAGCAGATTAAGTGGGGTTGAACCTGGGGCTCCCACATACAGACCAAGTGCTCCAGCCCTTGGGCCATTTACTTTACCCCATGTTGCTTCTTTACCATTTTGGTGGGCCCTCTTTTTCTTTTTTCCAGAAATAATGCTGCCTAAAGCGCTGTTTTATTAGAATATTTTCATTTGGCTGGGCTCTCCTAAGTATAATTATAGGGTCAAAGGGTAGCAATTAGCTTGATTAACCTGCAGAGCCTGTAATTAAGGACCAAGAAGAAACTCTTGCTGTGGGATCTGTGGTCTTCCTGGGGATTGTTGGAAAGTGAGAGCACGGTGTTAGATTAAGTATTTCTGGTCGTTTGGGGCCGGTAGAGACTAGCTCCCCTTAGGGGTCAGGCAGGAAGGGAGGTGGGAAGGGGAGGAAGGAAGGGCCCTGGGTCTGGGGAGAGGAACATGTTACATAGTGGATATAACATGTTTAAAGTGAGCTCCATCATAGACAGGTCTTTATTCCAGAACATTCTTCATACAGTTGTCCTTGTACCAACTCCTCCCTCACCCCCCATTCTGCCCTTCCCTCCAAGGGTGGCCACATTAGAATTCTCCTGGGAGTCACAGCCATCACCCTGTGACCCACTTTGGGTTCTTATTGCTCCCGTGTGGAATCCTGGTGAAGATCAACATGTTCCATGTTTCCTTGATCATTTCCTCCCACTTTCTGAATTTGGGGATTTGCGCCACACTTGGTGATCACAGACAAGTGGCATGTAATCACAGAAGAATGGGCTGAGCGACACTGGAGATGTGAAGGTTTGCAGGGGGAGGAATTCATGGGGGATGTGGTGCCTTCACGTTGGGTCTTTTTTTTTTTTTCTTTTTGGGTCACACCCAGAGATGCACAGGGTTTACTCCTGGCTCTGCACTCAGGAATTACTCTTGGTGGTGCTCGACAGACCATATGGGATGCTGGGAATCGAACCTGAGTTGGTTGCGCGCAAGGCAGATGCTGTACCCGCTGTGCTATCTCTCCAGTCCCCACATTGGGTCTTGAGGCCAGAGAATGAAAAGTTACCCTCCCCCTGACGGACAAGAGAGACAGATTTGGGAACCTTCTGAGTTTCAGCCTGATAAAGACAGTGGCTGGGTTCAGTTCCCTCAACCTGTGCTAGGAGTCAGGTATTTCATTTCATCTCCTGAGCATGGCTCTGAGCCAGTGGGAGCATGTAATAATGCTCACACCCGGCCCCCCCAGGGAGCATTTTGGGGAGTCACTGATGGAGGCAGATGCCCTCCCTGGGAGTGATGGATTGAGGGCGTTCATTTCATCGTGACTCATAACTCCATTCCTTTCACGAATCCCTTATCTCTTCTCAAATCCGGAGGCAACTCCCTCTTCTCTGGTGCTGTGAAAAATACAGCCTGACACTGATGAGTTGTGAATGATGCTCTCCGTGAAGTGCCCCTCTCGGCAGGGGAGAAGGATGCTGACATAGAAAGGGGCAAGGCTGCTGCCTGTTTCTGCTCCCTGGGGCTGGAGATTCAGGCCTGAGGACTCCTAGTGATACCAAAGGGCCTCCGTGGTGGAGGCTGTGTGCTGGTTCTTTCCATGATGCATTCATCACTGGAATAATTAACCTCCCAACTGCAGGCTTGCATTGACTTTTCAACTCCAAACAATTATTCTGGAAGCAGATTTTGTCTCAGCCAGCTTGCTCTGGGCTATGGGGGTAGGCTGGGAGTCCTTGATGGTGAGGAGGAAATGATGGGAGAGTTCAAAAAGAGTCTGTGGGGCCGGAGTGATAGCACAGCGGGTAGGGCGTTTGCCTTGCACGCGGCCGACCCGGGTTTGATCCCCGGCATCCCATATGGTCCCCCAAGCACTGCCAGGAGTAATTTCTGAGTGCAAAGCCAGGAGTAACCCCTGAGCATCGCTGGGTGTGACCCAAAAAGCAAAAAAAAAAAAAAAAAACAAACAGAAAGAGTCTGCTACCCCAGTCACAAAGTTGGTGGGATGTGGTGGGGGGCTGGACCACTCCCCCTATTGAGGTGGGTTCTAAGTTACCAAGGTGCAGAGATTCTTGCACCTTGTGGGGTGCAAGAATCTGTGGGGTGCCTGGGTCCTGAGTCAGTGGTTCATCCAAGTTTGGCGGGGAGGGTCTCAGGTTTAAGGGATCTGGGGACAGATGCTGCAGAACTTTGTAGCGGAGTGAGTAGCCTGAGTAGGTGAGGGCTCAGGGCCGGCCTCTCTGGCCTCCCTGAGTGGAGGTAGACGGGGAGGTTGCCTGTACTCCCACAAGAGCCCTGGGTCTTGCCTCACTCGTCCCCTCCGTCCCCTCCCCACCCATCCAGTGTCCCAGGCTTGGAAATAGACTTTCCTCTTAAATCGGAGGCCTTTTCTTATTTGCCATCAGGCTGAGCTGTCACTGGCTCCCAGCCCTGGTCGGGGGGCAGATCTTCAGGTGACAGGTAGTCACAGTGACAGCTGGCAGAAGCGCGGGCAGCAGGCTGACAGTTTTGATGCTGTTTGCCAAACATAGAAGGAAAGTAACATAATTCTATTTTTTAAAAAGCAACACACTGGATAGAGGCAAGCCCCCAAATAGCTTCTTGCAAGGAGGAGCAACTGCCTGTTGGCTGAGGGTGGCAGAGCGTCTCCTGGTGGGCTCAGTAGCCCCTCCAGCACATGCCCGGAAGCCTGGAGGACGGAACAATCCTTTTGCTGGCAGCTCCTCCAGGCCCGTCATTATGGTAAATTACAAGACTCCCTCCTATGATGACTATGGTGAGGCAGATCGATTTGTTCCTTCTGATTATTGCTGTGCTGGACTTGGCTGGGGTGATGGGCACCCAGATTTCACACCTTGTAATGGCCCTGCCAGGGGTGGATGTTAGCACAATTGGGACCTGACACTTCAATAAATCTGAGACATTCTGCTGCGGAGATCAAAGTTCAGAATTGCTTAAATTGGTGTTGGAGCAGGTGGGAAACAGGAGTCCAGGCCCATGAATTGGATAGATAGCAATTGTCGTTCAGTGTGTAAGGCCTGAATGTCAGCTTTTCAAAGGCTAAGACATCAATTTAAGTAATTTCGGCTTCCAGCTACCTGGCTCTTTCAGTATTACTGGCTCTGGGAAGTGTGATTCCTGATCTAGCTTGTGTGGGTTGGGGCGGTGGGGGTTGGGGGGTGGTGAGGGAGAGCGGAGGTGGTGTTGGGGTGGGTTGTTGGAAACGCACCATCATCATTTCTGTATCTTAGAGGTCAGGTGTTAGTATCACTGGTTTATCAGTTTTCATGGGAGTGTGTATGACGATTTCCTCGCCCGCTTGCATGTGCTGGTACTTTCCAAACTACACTTCCAGCCATGCCCTCTTGCCTGAGCTGCAGACTCATTAGCATGCATGTGTCATGGCATTGTCGCAGACAGAGATCAACCCGGATTTTAACACAGGGCATGAAGTTCACAAAGGCTCCTGGTGAGGTGGGAGTGTGCTCTGGTTTCTAATGATAGCTCAAGTCCGGAGAAGTTGTTTAATTCATATGAAGGAGCAATATCCCTCCCCTCCCCTCCCCTCCCCTCCCCTCCCTTCTCCTTCCCTTCCCTTCCCTTCCCTTCCCTCTCATTGCTGTTTTCATGAGATATAATACAACAATGTATTTTATTGATTTTCTGTTTTTTTTTTCTTATTTTATTGAAGAGGCATTTTAAGTTGGATTCCTTGGCACTCAGGGGCTACTGCTAACAGTGCTTGGAGTCTCTTTACTCCTGGCAATCCTCAGGGGACCATATTCAGTGTCAGGGATGGGACACGAACTGGCCTATGTAAGACAAGCGTGCACCCCCCTCCACCTCTTTCCCACTATGTGCTATTTTTCTGACCCCCATTCATTGGTTTTTAGTATATGGACAGATGTTTTCTTCTCTCTAAGAATATTTTCTTCTCTCCTAAGAGAAATAATCAGTACTTCTCTCCCGGGTTCTTACCTCCAAACAACCACTAATTTTTCTTCTATCTCTATATATTTGCCTATTCTAGCCACTTCATATAACTTGAGTCACAAAATAGGTGGTATTTTGTAATGGACTTCTTTCACCTAGTGTAATATTTTTTTTATTTGAATTTTGGGTCATACCTGGCAGCGCTTAGAGTACAACATATTGTGCGGAGGCTTAAACTTGGTCAGCTGCATGCAAAGGCAAGCACCCTACCCACTATAGTATCTCTTTTTCTCCATGGAATATATTCAGGGTGACTTGATGTAGCATGTATCTGTATTTCTTTTTTTTTTTAATGATTGAAAAACAGTCTCTCAGATGGATATACACGTTTTGTTTATCTGTTCAGCAGTTGATGGACATTTGGATTTCTTTGGGGTTTGGTTGCAATGAATAGCCTAGCTATGAATTTTCATGTTCAAGTTTTTCTCTGGACATCTGGCTTGATTTCTCTTTGATTTATAATGATGAGCAGTATTGCAGGGTCTGAGGATAGCTCTGTGCTTAACTTTGTAACAACTTCCAGGCTGGTTTCAAAAGGGCTTTATGATTTTCCATCCACCAGCCGTGTCAGAGCGCTCAGCTTTCTGCACATCCTCATGCATACTTACAATTAACTGCCATTTTTATTCTAGCCATCCCAGGGCATAACTTTCACTGTGTTTCTCATTTACATGTCCCTGGTGGCTAATAATATGGAGTATCTGTCCATGTGTTTTTTACTCGTTCGTAGATCTTCTTGGAGACGTGTTCTAAATTCCATAGAGTCCAGCCTGGGCCTCCTCGGTTCTGAGCATTGAGACAGCGCAGACAGCTAACTCAGAAAGATGCATGCCCAAGCTCAGATAGAGAAGGGAACACCAAGTAGAGGATGCTGGGAGGACCCATTTGGGTTGAAAGATGTGAGCGGAAAGTTGACTATAAACCAAACTTGAAGGCCACTCAATACTTCTTTTGCAAACTACAACACCCAAAAGAGAGAGCAAAAGGGAATGCCCTGCCCAGAGGCAGGGTGGGGTGGTGGGGGATGGGGTGAGGGTGGCGAGAGGGATACTGAGATCCTTGGTGGAGCTGAATGGGCACTGGTGGAGGGATAGGTAAATGATCACTGTATGAGTGAAATGCAAACACAAAAGTTCATAAGTTTGTAACTGTACATCACAGTGATTCTCTAATAAAAAATTAAAAAAAAAAAAAAAAAAAGGAAGATGCATGCCCAGGATGGCTGGTTTCCCTTCTTTTGGTCATTGACTAGGAATACCATAGACCTGCTGCATCTTGTATCCAGGGCATTTCCTCTTGCAGGATGACTATATTCCTGAAATATTTCTTGCTAAGCCAATTGTCATAATTTTGTTATACCACTGGCTTTTATTATTCAGTTGGAAATTACTTACCTCGGATATAATTTTGATCCCCAATTAAAAAAAATCATGCTAGGAAATTAGTAAAGACTTAAATTTTGTACATTTAAGTGATGTGTGGGTATTTTTTTTTTTTGGGCGGGGGTGTTTGGGTCACACCCGGCGATGCACAGGGGTTACTCCTGGCTCATGCACTCAGGAATTACTCCTGGCGGTGCTCGGGGGACCATATGGGATGCTGGGAATCGAACCCGGGTCGGCCGCGTGCAAGGCAAACGCCCTACCTGCTGTGCTATTGCTCCAGCCCTGTGTGGGTATTTTTGACGACATTGGTTTTCAAGTTATACTAATGCTAGTGATCGAATGAGTCATGTTTTACATAGATTAGCATATTGTATCTTTCAAACTATCCTCTCA
Organism: Sorex araneus; assembly: GCF_027595985.1. Taxonomy (NCBI): domain Eukaryota; kingdom Metazoa; phylum Chordata; class Mammalia; order Eulipotyphla; family Soricidae; genus Sorex; species Sorex araneus. The sequence goes on from NC_073307.1 coordinate 114,056,448, forward strand.
GAAAGCTATTATGAACATCACCATCCTTTGCAGATGAGGAAAATGAAGCATAGAGAGCAAGTAAACTGCCTGAAGTCAAGGCTAGGATACTAGCTACAGTAATGTTTGCTGCTAGAATAGATAAATCCCAGATTCTCAGATGTGTTCCATAACGAAAGTGTAATTCTTGCGAATCCTAGCCTCCTGGATTGAATTGCCTTCCTCCACATAGGCATATAGGGCTGTAGCCCTGTCTTCTGTAGGCTCTGTTCTAATCTAGGTTCTTCAGTCCCTCCGCAGGGATGTGTCTGGGGGGAGGGGAGGGGACCGGGGGTGGGGGGGAAGTGCTGATATGGGGGAGGGTGCAAACTGCAAGGGAAGGTTTTAATAGGTCAGATGTGACATGAGATCTGGGGTGTAACCCTTCTCTGGTTCAACTTCCTTAGAACACCATATGTTTTGTGACCACACCTATGTGCCAGGGAGACCAAACACATAGTTTATTTGTCTGCCTGGAGGGAAAGAAAATGAATTTTGGCAACTGTGTGAGTCATTTTGCCATTGCTACCGAATAGAAGGCATCGAATTTAAACCCAGCAGTTTAGCTCCAGAATTCTGTTCCCGACTAGTCTGTCTCTACCGCTTCTCTGTCATCAAGCACCCCAAAGTCTGAGAAAAATGTAGAGAGTTGTGCAGGTTTTTAGTTTTCTTCCTTCCTATAACTGGATCTGGTTGTTTAAGAACTGGGTCAAAATCACTATCTTTCAGAAAAGAGTAACAATGAAAGCGAATATTGTTTGCTCTGGGCCAGGCCCTGATCTCTTATTTCGCGTGTTCTGTTGTCCTTGTTCCCAGTTTTCAGGTGAAGAAGCTCAGCACGGAGCTTGGTCCGTTGTCCGAAGATCATAGAATTGAGAGGTCTCAGGGCTGGGCTAATAGTACAGTGGTTAGAGTGCATGCTAGACAGGGTTTGACTCCTGGCACCACTTGTGCCCTGAACATGACTGGACACAATCCTGGAGGCCCCTGAGCTCTGCTGGACTGGCCCTGGTGACCCCAGTACCGAGGGCTCGTGCAACTCTGCATACTCAGGCCCCTGCGTTCATCTAATGAGAATTAGAATTATGGGAATTGTTGGTGCCGTGCCCCAAAGTGGGAAATTTCTCTACTGGGGTGGGGGGTGGTGGTAATATTTGAAGTTTAAAAAGAAGACCTTACTGGGCCTGAGAGATAACATAGCAAGTAAGATTCCTGACTTGCAGGCGTTTGAGCTGGGTTCCTTTCCTGATACCGTGGATGGGGCACAGAGCACTGCCAGGAGTGATCCCTGAGCATAGAGCCAGAAACGGCCTGAGCGCCACTGGGTGTATCCCCCACAGCACCCAAGAAGACCTTCCTGAAGCAGACCTTCATGAATGGGTTTTCTCTAGCTCCCTACATGGTAAATAAAGTAACGGGGGTGAGCTCAGAGCACAGAACTGTATGAGCCGAGGAACAGCTGAGCTGCCTGGAATGTTTTTGCAAAGCAGGTCCTTGGGGACTCTGATGGGGCGTCATTGGCCAGTGTTTGGATTCTGGTTCTGAGATACATGAGGCAGCTCTGGAAAAAAGAAGCTCCTGAAGATGAGCCCTGGGGTCAGTTGAAGGGGCGAGAAGCCCAGGTTTCCTGGGCTAGAGGGAGTGGGCAACGTGCGGGCTCTGCCAGGCCAAATGGCCTTGGCGCAGGCTCATCGTCCAATCCGAGCCCAGTGTCAGGCTGAAAGGTCCGGTGTGCCGCAGGCCCCAGCTGCACTTTAATTAAACAGTGAAAATCCATCAAAGGCTCTGTCTCCTGGGCCAGCCGCTTCTTTTGAGTCCTAGGAGATGCTGGCTGTTGGCTGGCAAGGGGCCAGGAGGAAGGTGGGCTGCTGCCCTCCCAAGTCCCTGCTTAAAACTAACAGCTAATGCTTAGCAGTCCCGTCTCAGACACGATGCAAATGAAGCCTGGCATTTAGAGGTTTTAAATGTCCTAAATCAATATTACAGAGGCAGTATCGGAACAATTAAAAACACCGATTTCCTTATATGCACGTAAGTTTTCAATTAAAAAATATTTTTTTGGTAGGGGGTGGGGCAGAGCACCCATTTTTGCTCAGGGCTTATTTCTAGGCTCTGCATCCAGGGAACATTCCTGGTGGTGCTCAGGGGACCATAGAGGGTGCCGGGGTTCGAACCTGGTCAATGCCTTACCTACGGTACTCTCTTTCTACCCTTGATTCACATTTGGGACTCAGCAGAGTAAGGCAGGTTTAGCTTGGCAGTGCTCTGAGCATTGTGCAGCCTCAGCGTTGCCTCCTATTTTTACATTTCACACATCAGGAGGATTTCTTATACAATGTCACATTTAATCCTTAGAGCCAACCCAGGAGAGCCTGCTAGCCCCATTTCACAGATGAGAAAACTGAGGCTTGGAGCAATTACACAGACTCTACCAGGCAGTAGAGCTGATGTTTGATTTGGCGTCTTCTTATCCAAGTAGAGTGCTTTCTCACTTTAACACAGTGGCCTTTGTGAACAGCATCATTTCCCACCGTTACCAATGGTTGCATTTAGCAATGGTGACTAAACAGCAGCCATGATCACACTATCTAGTGATTCTTATCCTTGTTGCATAGTTTACCGATTCTCTAGACTAAAAAGGTTTTTGAGCAGTTTTTCAGGGTTGTCCATTTCCTCAACAATCTTTTATTGAGAAGCAGCCAGGTTGATGCAGAGTCCCAGGTCTCACGGCCCCGTTTCCGCTAGAGTCACCTGGACCAAGTTCATTCTCAGCTTCTCATTTGCCAGTCTGGCTGTCACTGGAACCTGCCTCACCGGCGTGTCACAAAGATGGAAGAAGCTGGTTTCCAGGAGAAGATGGGGGCAGCTACCTGTGCCAGGCCTGAGCACGTAGAGTCTACAAGCCCCGTTTTGTTTTCACGTAGGACCCCTCTGAGTCTAACCATACAGCATTAGCATTTCTGTTTTTATTAAGCACTGAACTATAGCACTGTTGTCCTATTATTCATCAATTTGCTCAAGTGGGCACCAGTAATGTCTCCATTGTAAGACTTGTTGTTACTGTTTTTGGCATATTGAATACACCACGGGTAACTTGCTAGGCTTTGCCATGCGGGCGGAATACTCTCAGTAGCTTGCCAGGCTCTCCCAGAGTGACGGAGGAATTGAACCTGGGTCGGCTGCATGTAAGGCAAATGCCCTATTTTTATTAAATAAAAATATAAAAATCAGACTGAAAATCTGTATATTTGTGATCAGAGAGAAAATATTTTCTTTTTTTAAAAAATTTTAAAAATTTTATTGAATCACCGTAAGATAGTTACAAGCTTTCATGTTTGAGTTACAATCTTACAATGATCCCATCCCTTCACCAGTGCACATTCCCCACCACCAATATCCCGGGTATACCCCCCATTTCCCACCCTTCCCCTGCCTCCATGGCAGACAATATTCCCCATACTCTCTCTCTACTTTTGGGCATTATAGCTTGCAACACAGACACTGAGAGGTCATCATGTTTGGTCCATTATCTTCTTTCGGCATGCATCTCCCATCCCAACTGGTTCCTCCAGCCATCATTTTCTTAGTGATCCCTTCTCTATTCCATCTGCCTTATCCCCTCCGCTCATGAAGCAGGCTTCCAGCTATGGGGCAATCCCTGGCCCTTGTATCTACTGTCCTTGGGTGTCAGCCTCATGTGATGCTACACTCCACAAATGAGTGCAGTCCCTCTATGTCTGTCCCTCTCTTTCTGACTCATTTCACTTAGCATGATACTCTTCATATTTATCCATTTATAAGCAAATTTCATGACTTCATCTCTCCCAAACAGCTGTATAGTATTCCATTGTGTAGATGTACCAAAGTTTCTTTAACCAGTCAGTAATCTGTTTTAGGGCACTCGGGTTGTTTCCATATTTTGGCTATTGTGAACAGTGCTGCAATGAATATATAGGTACAGATGTCATTTCTACTGTGCTCTTTTGCATCCTCGGGATATATTCCCAGAAGTGGTATTGCGGGGTCATACGGAAGCTCAATTTCTATTTTTTTTTTTTTTTTTGCTTTTTAGGTCACACCCGGCAATGCACAGGGGTTACTCCTGCCTCTGCACTCAGGAATCACCCCTGGCGCTGCTCAGGGGACCATATGGGATGCTGGGAATCGAACCCGGGTCGGCCGCATGCAAGGCAAACGCCCTACCTGCTGTGCTATCGCTCCAGCCCCTCAATTTCTAGTTTTTGAAGGACTCTCCATATTGTTTTCCAGAAAGGCTGGACTAGTCGGCATTCCCACCAACAGTGAAGGAGCGTCCCTTTTCCCCCACATTCACGCCAGCACTGGTTGCTTTTGTTCTTTTGAATGTGTGCCAGTCTTTGTGGTGTGAGATGATATCTCATTGTTGTTTTGATTTGCATCTCCCTGATGACTAGGGATGTGGAGCATTTTTTCATGTGCCTTTTGGCCATTTATATTTCTTTTTTGAGAAAACTTATGTTCATTTCTTCTCCCCATTTTTTGATGGGGTTGGAGGTTTTTTTTTATATACAATTCTGCAAGTATCTTGTATATCCTGGATATTAATCCCTTATCAGATGGGTATTGGGTAAATATTCTTTCCCATTCTGTGGGCTCTTTCTGTATTTTGGTCACTGTTTCTTTTGAAGTGCAGAAGCTTCTTAGTTTGATGTAGTACTATTTGTTTATGTTTGCTTCCACTTGCATGCTCAGTGCTCTTTCGTCCTTAAAGATGCTTTTAGCTTCAATGTCATGGAAAGTTCTGCCTACATTTTCTTCTATGAACCTTATAGATTCATGTCTGATATTGAGGTCTTTAATCCATTTTGATCTGACTTTTGTGCCTGGCATTAGAAGAGGTCAGAGTTCATTTTTTTGCAGGTAGCTATCCAGTTCAGAAAGAAAATATTTTCAAGGAAGTCAGAAATACTGACTGAAATTTAAGAGTGAACCCTTTCTGCTTTATCTTTCCAGACTTTAGAGAGAGCAGTATAAACGATAATGAAAGTACTGAGCGTGTCTGATAGTGTAGCTAATAGAACAGTGTCAGCAAGGCACTGTTTTACAGCATAGACTTTGCTTTGGCCTTTATTCCACTGTAAGCACTGTCAAGAGTTTCTGGTCATTTATATTTTCCCACTTGTTTCATTTGTCATGAATATCTCTCACATGTGGATTTACTTTATTCTTAAAAACAACTTTATGCTTTGCAATGATGTGCCATAGTTAATTTTTTTTTTTTTGCTTTTTGTTTTGGGTCACACTCGGCAGTGCTCAGTGGTTACTTCTGGCTCTGCACTCAAGAATTACTCCTGGCAGTGCTCGGGCGACCATATGGGATGCTGGCGATTGAACCTGGGTCAGCTGTGTGCAAGGCAAACGCCCTACCCTTTGTGCTATCGCTCCAACCCTATGATGTGCCATAGTTAATTTTAACCAGGCTCCCTACCCATAAAGATGTAAATATTTTTTTACTGTGTTTTGCTACTCCAGAGAGTGTTGCCTAAAACAGGTGTGCGAACAATTTTTTTAAAAAAGAATCTAACAGAGCTAACATTTTGTACCTGGACATCCATCTGTACCATAAATTCCTTGAGGTGGAATTGCGGAACTAAAAATTCGTTATTGAAATTTTGTAGAATCCTAACCAAAGTACTCTGAAAAGGAAATAATTTTAATAATTATTTTAATGATTTTGATGTTGACTAAAGATCTGATTAACTCTGGGATCTGATTATTATTTATTAATTAATAATGTATAATAACTTTCGTATCTAATTTTAATAATTCTAAAAAGGAAGTGGTAGGAAAGAAAATTGCATACCCAAACTCTGAAACTCTTTATGCTCCTTAAAGTTTCAATCTGGACAATAGAGCATGGAAATAAAAAGCCATCTTCCTGTCTAATTTCACTGGACCTACTTTTCTGGGGTCACACATTTCAGACGTCAAAGTTCTCATGCTCTCGGGCTTCGGGGTCTCAGCACAGATTTTGCTCAGAGAGACTCCGGTTCCTGGGTCCAGTCTCACTCTCCTGCACTCAGAATTGGTGCAGATGGAGCATCCTGGATTTGCAGGCAAAGTCTAAGGTGTTCTTTCTGTGTGTTTTTGGGTCACAGCTGGTAGTGCTCAGGGATCATTCTGGGTGGTGCCAGGACTGACCTGGAGTCCGCTGTCTACTGGGCATATTGAACCTCTTTACTGTCACCAGCCTGCTGTGTCTCTCCAGTCCCAGGCTCTGTGTCCCTTTTTCTGCAGGCAGGACTTTTGCTTTCTGCATTTTAACTTGCAGGAATACAGAGTTAGAGATGTGACGCCCTCCTGGAAGGGACACTTCCTGCTGCAGATGGCCTCCGTTTGGACCAGGGGAGGGAAGCAGACGAGCCTCTCTCCAGGAGTGTCTGAACCCAGTGTCCTGCTAAGTGTCCGGGGGTGGGAGGATCTCTGTCTCCTGCCAGAAACAGCTGAGTCCTGACCCGTCTTCTTCCTTCTTCCCTTTAGCAGGGAGAGATGGGACTTGTTAAGCTGATTTCCTTTTAGGGTTGACTTCTCCACCACCTCCCAGCCAACCAGCAGCAAAAAAAAAAAAACCAATGACGAAGAAAATAAATTCATCCAGGGCCCCAGCTAAGAGGGAAAGGCATGAGTCATGAACCCTCGCATCCTCCCTTTAAGTTCCAAGAGCGGCCTGCCTCGGGGCTTAGATCACTCCTCAGAGCAACATCCCCACCAGGCTGTGGAGGAAGGGCAGCTGCTGTTGGCTGGCCTCACTGAGACACCCGCGGGGGCCCCTGCCTGAAACCTGTCCTGGCCTTTCTACCGGGCCTGGCCAGTGGGCTGGTGACTCTGTTTGCCCATTCTCTCCTGGGAATAGAGCAGTGTGTTTCTGCTCTCAGAGGCCTCAGAACTTAGCCTCGAGGGACCTTTGTCTTCATTTCTTTTTTTTCTTTTTTCTTTCTTTTTTTTCTTTTTTTTTTTTTTTTTTGCTTTTTGGGTCACACCTGGCGATGCACAGGGGTTACTCCTGGCTCTGCACTCAGGAATTACTCCTGGCAGTGCTCAGGGGACCATATGGGATACTGGGAATCAAACCCGGGTCAGCCCTACAGCAAGGCAAATGCCCTCCCCGCTGTGCTATTGCTCCAGCCCTGGGACCTGTGTCTTCAGGTGCCAATACGAGAGCCCTGGAGGGTGACAAACCTGGTGAGAGTCTGGTGACGTTCGACAAGTCACTTGGTCTCTGAAGCCTTGGTTTTCTCATCTGTTAGGTGGGGATGAAGGGAACTTGTTCTTGATCTCTTGGGTTGTTATTTGTGAATAAAATCCTTCGTGCCAGTGCATGGTCTGAGTCCTTGGCACACTTCATATAACTAGTTACTATGACTACTACTTTTACCATGCCTCCTGACTGTTTTGCAAGTTAATAAAAATAGAATTGGGAAATAGGGTCTGGTTGTTGATTTTGCGCTTGCTCATGATTTATAATACTAGTAGTTAACATTGATGCAGAATTTCCTGTGCTTCAGGGCTTGATGTATATTGGCTCATTTAATCTTTTCAAACCGTTTGACTAGCTATGCAGTGGGTTCTGTTTTCATCCCCATGGTACATTGAGTAAACTGAAGCACAGACAGACCGGGCCACCAGTTCATAGTTAGAAAATGGTGGAACCTTGATTCAAATGAACGACAACCGTGTTGTTCATTCTGGAGTTTACTTAACTGATGGCTGTGTCATTCTGGCCGGCATCATGCTGTCTTTGTCTATAGCAAAGCTCTCCAAAGATAGTATATGGCAGTCGATTGGTATAGTGTATATATATATGTATATGTATATATATATATATATAGAGAGAGAGACTTAAAATATATGTTGGGACTGAAGAGACAGTGCAAAGGTTATGTCACTCTCCATGCACGTGGCCAACCTTAGTTTAATCCCCAGCACCACGTATGATTCCTCAAGTACCCCTAGGAAGTAGGAGTAAGCCCTGAGCACTAGCAGGTACAATGTCCCCCCTCCCCTCAGCATGTTGGTCTTCTACAGTTATATGTAATATTTTATAAAATGGTACATATAGCACTGTAGCACTGTCATCCCATTGTTCACTGATTTGCTCGAGCAGGCACCAGTAACATCTCCATTTTGAGACTCGTTGTTATTGTTTCTGGCATATCGAATACACCATGGGGAGCTTGCCAGGGTCTGCCATGCGGGCGGGATACTCCCGGTAACTTGCTGGGCTCTCTGAGAGGGGCTGAGGAATCAAACCAAGGTTGGCCGTGTGCAAGGCAAACGTCCTACCCACTGTGCTATTGCTCCAATCTGGCACATATAGACGAAAGTATATTTACCTATAGTAAATGTCCAAAGAAGAGTGGTCTAAAAGAAATTTTTCTTTTAGTCCTTTTCAAACTATGACAGCTGCTATGTATGACTGCTGTGTTCATGTCAGCTGTCCACTGGAGTTTGGCTGCAGTCAATCTGGTGTCTGTGCTATTTAATTAGACCAGAAGTCCCCAAACTCATTTGGCCTGGCACCATCTAGCACCCCTTCAGAAAGTAAAAAGTTCAGAACTCTCCTGGAAATATACCCTCTTTCAGTGAGCAAACAGAAAGTGTCCCCCTCCCTGCACTGGGTGATGCTTAACTTCCCTGGATCGTTCCCACTCCCTCAGGAAGGTGGGGTCACCACGTTGGAAAGCACAGAACCGAACAGTTCCACAGACTATGGGCTTGCGCACATCACTGAGAGCTTCCCAGCTTCATAATTTCAGAGCTATGAAATTATTTTCTTGTCGTGGTGAGCAGGTGACAGTTCACAGCCTTGGGCTGGCCCATGAATCACACCTACATTTTTTACATTTTTTAGGGTATTTATTATTGTACTTTTAATTTTCATTGTGTGTTTTTAGTCTTGATGCACCTTTCTCTCGTTGCATTTCCTCTTGCAATGTTATCGCAGATCTTGAGTATAGTCTTTAATGAGTTATACTTAGTAATATTTCATCTAGAAGGTATACCATAGATTTCCAACCCATTCCCTTAATCACAGAGCTAAGATATATTCCTAGTTATTTGTCATGATAAAGAAATGACAAACACAGTTTGAGTGTAAATATTTCCCCATGTTTTAATAATATTTCTATAGGGTAGATTTCCTGGAATGGGATTACTAAGCCGTCTGAAACTTTTATTTCTTTTTTTTAGGGGTTTATTAAAAAAAATGTGTTTTTTAACTTATAGAGATGACACTGTTTTACAAGTGTGTAAATGTTAATGTCTTAATGTTATGATTATCTCACATGCCCACCTCTGGAAGTCCCAGTGTCCCTTTACCGTCCACACAACCCTTCTCTTCCAACCCTCTACCCCTTGGTTAATCTCAGGTCTCTCTTCAGAGTATAAGGATTTATTAAGGAACTTTTCATGTCTTAATATCTATTACCAAATTACCTTCTTTTTTTAAAAAGCAGGAACTAAAATTTCATTTTATATTTCTTATTGCAACTAAATGGCTAATGTCATTATAAAAAAAATACCCCAGTAAAAGAAAATTTGTGAAAATTGTATCTCACCATGGGTTCATTATCCTTTTCTAAGGGTTTACAAAGTTGTTCGTTGTGAGTTAAGCCTTTTGGTGTTATTGTTTTTGCTTATTGAGCTTAGGTTTCTTTCTTTTTTTTTTTTTTTTTTTGCTTTTTGGGTTACACCCGGCGATGCACAGGGGTTACTTCTAGTTCTACACTCAGGAATTACTCCTGGCGGTGCTCAGGGGACCATATGGGATGCTGGGATTCGAACCCGGGTCGGCCGCGTGCAAGGCAAACGCCCTACCCGCTGTGCTATTGCTCCAGCCCCAGAGCTTAGTTGGTTTCTGTGTTAATTTCTCATCTAATTTGGTGTGCTGTTACTGGTATGTCAGTATTGTGGAACTTGGAGGTATCACGTAGCCACAGGATCTGAGTGAATGGATGAGTTTACATGATGGTGACTGTGGGATGTGGATGTAGCTGCTGGTGCTTCGGGGAGCCTGGGGTTGGGCGGAGGCTGCTGCCCTCAACTCTGAGAAGACCCCAGAGTTTTCAGCCTGAAAGCCATTGTATCTGGAATTGTCATCTGTTTGTCTTTGCAGAGATTAGTCATGAAGCAGTGAACTTGCGCAGTTGACGTGGTGGACGCTGTGGCGTGTGGGTGTGGCTGCAGGACTTTGGTAGGGTGAGGACTCAGCCTGCCTGTCTCCCCAGAGCACCCCTGAGTTTTTCATCCAGCCAGGAGCCCTGTGAACGAAATTACCTTCTGAGAAGGATATGCGCACATTCACTCCCAACAATAGTCTAGAAGAGCACCTGTTTAGCTACATGCTTTCTTGCAATATTATTATTATATTTAATAAAGAGAACCACTTCAATTGTTTTTATTTGGATTTCTTTGCCAGTAAGGTTGAAAATTTATCAGCATGTTACTAGTTTTGTTTCTCTATTTCCTTTACCGTCAGTGGGCACACCTGAATAACAATTTAAAAATTTTGAGCAGATTTCAAAGAACTTCAGCTCATAAGCAAGTAAACCTTTGGTATTTTTGTCAAGGTCCTTGACAAAAATTGAAGAAATTAACACAGAAGCCAACTAAGCTCAATAAGCAAAAACAATAACAACGGAAAGGCTCAACTAGCAATGAACAACTTTGTAAACCCTTAGAAAGGGATAATGAACCCATGGTGAGATACAATTTTCATAAATTTTCTATTTTCTATTGCCAAGGTCCTTCTCCTTTTCTTTGCTGTCAAAATTGTGTGTCATGTTCATAGGACATACAAGGTCCCCATCCTTACAGAAACTCAACTGAATTCTGTCAGTAACTGTGCATCAGTACAGTGACATGGATGGAAGAGTGCTGTGGTCTCGATAGAGCTCCCATTCCCCCAACTCATCTGTGGAAATATTAACTCCCAGATGACACTGTGAGGAAGTGGGACCTTTGGGAGGAGGTCTGGGGAAGAGCAGGATCTTTGCAAAAGCTTGAGAGGAAAACCCTCAGCCATTCTACCACATAGGAACTCAGTGGGAGGCTGCTAGATGTGAACCCGGAAGAGGGTTCTTGCCAGATTCAACCATACTGGTGCCTCAGCTTGGACTTTCAGACTCCAGAGCAAACCCAGAATGCCTTTCTGTTGTTGATAAGTCAACCAGCCATGGCATTTTATTACAGTAGCCTGAACAGACTGAACAGGGCATTTCTCCTGTCTCCTCTTCATTCTCTCTCAACTCACCTCTCTTCTCTCTTTTCTCTTTCTCACCTCACTTTACTATTTCTCCTCTTTCTCTCTCCCCTCTCTCCTCTTCTCTCACCTCCCCAATTTTCTCTTTTTTTTCCTGTCTCCTGCCTCTTTTCTCTACCTTCTGTCACTTTTTTCCTCTTTCACTTTTCTATGATTTTAATCTATTTTTTAAGTACTGTGTGGCTACTTAAATTAATTTTTGAAAGCTGCCAACCAATTGAAATTTCTGATGCATTTCTGTTCATGATAGGGAAGATCAGAAGAATTTTTGAAACACGGATAATTTTTTTTGATATTGTGGGTGCCTGAACACGACTATTTAACCGTAGTTCTGTGTGCTGCATGATGTATTAGCTGTGGGAACAAAGTAAGGCCTGAGGGATAACCAAGGCAGTTTGAGCATAAATCTGATATGAATTGTTGACCTGTGTTTCTTTTAAAGCAATTTTTTGAGTGCTTATATGCTCTTTAATAACTTTGGGAGACATTTATCCATGAAACATTTCTCAGTGTACCCCAATGGTGGTTGCAGGAACAGAGATATCTATTGATTTCTACTTAAACAAGTTAAAGGTAGGGCTGGAGAGATAGTACAGAGGGTAGGGCACTTACCTTGCTTGCAATTGACCCAGGTTTGATCTCTGGCACTCCATATGGTCCCAAATCTTAACAGGAATGATTCCTGAGCACAGAGCAAGGAGTAATCCCTGAGCTATGTCAGGTGTGGCCCTCAAACAAAGCAAAACAAATGTAAACCAGCCACAGGTCCCTTCCCTGGGTTGATGTGTGTGTGTGTGTGTGTGTGTGTGTGTGTGTATGTGTATACGGTGTGTGTACATGTAATTTTATTTATGCTATGACTTGAATTTAGGACCCCACACATGAAAGGCATCTACCCAACCACTGAGCCCCACCCTAGGCCTGGGAGATATTTTTAAGCAATACAGACTATCCAACTTATAACCATATAGCACCTTATAGAAAATGGTGGCTAGCTAAAATATGCAGTTATTTAGGGAATTTAGAATGGAAGTTTTCTAATTTTATATTTAGGAAATCTATTAATAAGTACCCACCTAAAAAACCCAGAACACTATGTTCAAATCAGTTTGGGAAAAGCTGCAGCAAGGGAGCTGTTTTTCTTTCTGTCAAGGCCTCATACAGTCTGAATTTCCAAAGCAGAGACAAGGTGAGACATTATATAGTTTTTTCCAAAGCTTGTTTTGCCTATAGGATCCTATCTTTCAAGATACACCTACTCACTTCTTGTAAAACAATGTTGTGTGGATAAAACACAGTGGAAAACGTTGGAGACAGTGCAGATTCTGTGGTGTTGACATCTACATTGGTCACTAATCTTTATAACTGGGCACTGATGTACTAAAGTATTGGATAATTTGGGAAATGGGAATGATAGCCCCCACTTTATAAAAGTTGTTTTTAAAAAAATCTGCCACAACTCTTTTATGTGCAGGAGTAGACTTGTTTTAACCTTTAACCTTTGGGGAGCAATAGGAGGATGAAGTGTGATTTCAGGTCAGTCCCTGCTGGTCCTAAAATGTTTCTTCCTCTCCTTAAATTAGAACAATAAAGACATCCTAGCAAGGGAGGGCCTTTCATAGAGGAGCAGTGTCACACAGTAATCGGGGAAAGTTTAGGCACAGAATATGACTGACTTTGTCAAATGAGACTTGGCCACTTAATTAGCCAGATGACTTTGGTCAGGTTGAGAGTGAATTTGTAGCAGTAAAATAATGATACCAATGGTAAAAGCTCAGTAAGTGCCAGGGCTTATTTTGGTGGCTGACATATATTAATCCCCCACCTTGCCCCGCCCACTTCCCACCCATTGGTCACCCCAAATCTCACAGGGTTGCTCTGGTTTACTATCTGTTTAACATTTGGAAAGTTGACCTTATTGTGCTTCAGTCTTCTCACTGCAAAGGGGAGACTATCTGTGTACATTTCTCATGATACAAGTAAGATAATGAGTTAATACATGGAAGGCACTTGGGCTAGTGCCTGGCACATAATAAGCCTTAGTGAATGCAGAGCCATGGGCTTGTCCCTCCTTCATGGTGTCAAAGAGATGTCAATGTGTACAGCCGGCCTTGTGGCAGATAATGCTCATATATGCCAAGGGAGATTGGTTTCCTCCTGGGTGTGAAAGTTTAATACCTCGCTGATTTTGTGAGTCAGTTGTTGAGTCTCCTGCACTCTGAGTCTAGGAATCCCAGTACATTTTTCTGATGTTTATAGTAACTTTTCGTAGTGTTCTTGGCACAGCTGAGAATGTGTTTCTCAATCTTCCCTGTAACTAATTCATGCTTAGCTCCACCCACCCAATCTTTGTGTTAAACTACATGTCATCAACTTGAGCACATGTTTCAGCTGCCTTCCTCCCCACGGAGACCAGTGTGGGCATCTCTAAGAGCCTGCCTTCTTTCCCTCTCTTTTTTCCCCCTCTCCCTCGTGGCCCCCTCCTGTTCTTCCTTTGAAAGCATCATTGTGAAACTCCTTCTCCACTCCGCCTCCAGCTTTATGTGTTTCATCCTTCCATCTCAGCCTTTTTTCCTAGATCACAGCAGCAGCAGCAGGAGGAGGAGGAGAAGGAATCAGTCCTCTTCCTTTCCCAGTATGCTGTGAGCAGCTCTGATCGTTGTTCTTGTGGTCCTGGGGGTTGGGCAGAGGCCCTCTCGCAGGCCCGGGTGGACTAATGCTCAGAGGCTTTCTCAGGGGATGACACTAGCCCTGTTTATATTCGCAGAACCTATCCAGGAGGCTAGGTCTTTCCTCTGGGCTTGAGAGGATCTTATGTGTGGTGGGACAGACTCAAACCAGATATTGAAGTCTGTGTTGTAACATTTATGTTGTAAGGATGAGTTGGGAGGACTATTTCTATTAGTAAGACTAGTGAATCTGTTTCTTTACATTGAAAACAAAGAAGTATGTGTGTTTATTTTGTATGAGTTTCTGAATGAGAAAGCATCTTGGAAAATGAGAAAAGGAAGTGGAAATTTACTCAGATAGGGGCTGGAGCGAAAGCACAGCGGGTAGGGCATTTGCCTTGCATGTGGCCGACCCAAGTTCGATTCCCAGCATCCCCGAGCACTGTCAGGAGTAATTCCTGAGTGCATGAGCCAAGAGCAACCCCTGTGCATTGCTGGGTATGACCCAAAAAGCAAAAAAAGAAAAAAAATTACTCAGATATATTGTGTATTCCTACTACATAGCACTAAAGTCTGAGGTTCATTAGGTCTCAAAATTTTAGTCGACTTGGACCTGCCAACTTCAAGATTCTGTCTGCTGTCTGGCTAGGGGGCTGTTGGTGTAGCCCCCAGTTATACTCTCTGCTTGCACATTTGGCAATGCAAGCATGCTTTTTAATGGCTTTTTGTTGGTTGGATTGGTTTTGGGCCACACATGGGTGATGCTCAGAAGTTACTCCTGTTTCTGCACTCAGGAATTGCCCCTGATGATACCTGGGGGACCAGAGGATATGCTGAGAATCAAATGCTGGGTCAGTTGCATGCAAGGCAAGCACTCTACCTGCTGTACTATCTCTCCAGCTCCCCCTGCAAGCTTTTTTTTTTTTTTTTTTGGGTCCAGACAGCTTTCAAAGCAGATTCCACCATTCTTATTTCCCCCTACCAAGGATACTATTTTCTTTGATAGAAGTGGAACCAATTTATACTTGATTTGTTACAGTGGAAGCTGGTATGGAAACCTGAATTAACTGGCATCATATTTCCAGTTCATCCTAGAGATGTAGCATTTCTTATAAATTTTCCTCCCCCACCCCAGGCAGCTGCCTAGTTGGCTCACCGTTTAACAGGGCTCTTTAATCACTCGGAAAAGCTTAGCTAGGAGGTTTCCCAGATGTCATGTCTGTCCGCTGAGTAGTGGGTTTGTGTTCATCGAACGCAGAGAGTCGTCCTAGGGTGGATCACCATTGGGTCCTGGCAGTAGTTGGTGACAACGGGATATTTGGGGCTCCGTTATTTTGGGGTGCAGTGCTTGTCATATGGGGAGATGGGCCCATGTATGGCAGGGAAGCTGGTATCGCAGGGAAGTTTCTTGGGGAGGTTGAGAAGGGTGTCAGACTCCCCAGAATAGCATCTTCAGAAATTCTGAGAACCAGGGAGGGAAGAGACAAAAACCGGGGTTGGAGCCCAACCAGAGACCTTAATACGGGTGCTGGTGCCATTGGGGTTGCTTTTGTGTTTTAAGCCTTCCACAGTGGGGTCTTTCTTGCATAGGCCTGGGAGTGGCAGCCAGCCAGGCTCTTGAGCTGCTGATGAGGTGGGGCCAGAGACACTGCTGAAAGTGAATTTGGCCGGTTTGGTGCAGCGCGGGTGGTCCTGCTTGCTTCCATCTGTGGTGCTAAAGTCATCAGGGGCCTTGGCCTGAGTGCTTGGGACACATGGCAGAGCTCAGAGCTGTCTTCTCTCTGGCATCTGACCCTAACAGTCCTCTTTTCTGGTGGGTGAGGTGCCACTGGTTGAAATCACTGGGTAAGTCCCTGGAATCACTTACTGTGGAAAATAGGAGAAGACCCTGGGAATGCAGTTGACATGGTTCTCCTCCATGGCCAGTGTGGCAGCAGGAAGGGAGAGCGCTCCCATGGACTTTGTTTCTGTTCTCAAAGAAAGGAGGTCAGGCTGTGGCACAACCAGCTGGGTGTCTATGCACAAGTCATTTAAACTCTTTCAGCCTCAGTTTCCTCCATTCTAAAAGGGGTAATAAGAGCCTCGCCTCTAGGATGAACTTTTTTACTTTTTGAAATCCAAGAGACATCTTGCTTTTGGGTAAGAAGAAGAGTTGGGAGGCAGAATGGTAGACGCACACAAGCCTGAACATGTGTACACTCGCATGCATGCACACACACTTGCACACATGCATGGGCATGTGCACACACACATGCATGCACACACATGCACATACACACACGCACAAAACAGATGGGAACAGATCTGGAGGAAAGACAAAGAAGAATTTTTTTTTTTTGGAGTAACCCTGTCTCATGCACTCAGGAATTACTCCTGGCGGTGCTTGGGGGACCATATGGGATGCTGGAAATCGAACCCGGGTCAGCTGCGTGCAAGGCAAACATCCTACATGCTGTGCTATCACTCCAGCCCCCGAGAAGAATTTTTTAATAATTAATTTTTATTACAGTCTTGGTAACATGATTACAATAGTGTTATTGTGCCTGATGTGGATGTACAGAATAACTGCACCCGCTGTTATAAACGTGCCCAAGACTGTTGACCATTGTCTCTTTGTCACCTCTGTTCCACCTTCTTCATAAGAATAAAGTTCCTGATGTCAGTAGTTGGCAGGATGTAAGAAGAAAGGTGTTCTCTTACCTTAAACTACACAATATCCTTCTAGTGGAAGCTGACATTACTTTATTGAATTCAGATTACAGTGTTTTCCCTGAGTGCAAAAATAATACATGTCATAGGGAAGAAATTAGAAAAATAAATTAAGCATGAGACAAGCATTAAAATAAATCAGCCTTTCACTGTTAATATTTAAATGTTTTCTTTATTTTCTTCGTCTATCTAATATAATAGTTCAATAATAAAATTAGAATGACTGTAAATCCGTTACATGAGCTTTATCAATGTAATTTATACATGTAAGTGTTATTAGCTTTCTTTTAACAAAATTTGATCATATATTTATATAGACTTAGTGCCTACATGTACACACGCACGGATCTCCATATACATATTCCCATATGCATATTGAGAATACAGACAGAGCTGGGGAAGACGCTCAAAGGGCTGGAGCACAAGCCTGGTGTCTATGAGATCTTGAGTTTCATCCCTGTCATCACATGATCCCTGCACAACACCAATTATAGGGTTGAGCATTACTAAGTGTAGCGCCGGTGGCTTCCAGCACCGTTGGACCGAGCAGTGAACCATCTGACCCACATAGCTGGGCTGCGTGTCACTGGGAGCCTTGGCCCCTCGATCTCCTGAGCACTGCTGGGAAGGCCTTTCCTCCTTCCCTGAATAAAGCAAATTGCATTTTCAGAAGCAAGCATGCATAATTGAAGATTTCTTTTAAAGAATTGATTGATGTGATCCTGGGAGCGGACAAGTCTGCAACCTTTCTGTGGCAGGCCAGCAGGCCGGAGACTTGCTGTGCAGTCTTGAGCAATGACTTCTTTGGAAAAAATCTCAGTATTTGCTCTGATATTCTTCACCTGGCTGGACGAGGTCCCTAGACCCAGAATCTCTGTATTAAAAGTCAGCTGACTATGCTGACCACCTGTAACAGACCTCCACCGCAGCATCTAGTTCTGGGCTAAGTAACGGACACTACCACCCGGCCCAGTTGGCCAGTTAAGTTAACCAGCTTATACGATGTACCCAAACTTTGTGTTTTAATCATTTTCACTCAGTGTCACAAAACTTTTTCCATTATTATCATTTTATATTTATATTCATATCATTTATATTCTTGGAGGGGGGCGGGTTGAGTTTCCCTCCCCACCCCAAGCAGAGTCCCGGCAGCTGAAAACCTCCAGAACCCAGCCCCAGCCATGCTCAAGGCCACGCTCCACACGCTCGGATGAGCCTCGCCCATGAAGGAACTGACAGAGGAACCCAGGTATGCAGGACCTGTGGCTGAGATCTCTAAGCCTGCTCCGATTGGGACTGGGCCTCCTCCACTTAGATCCCTACTCTTCCAGTAGCTTGGCAGTCACACCCACAAACTACCACCCCCAACTCCCGTGCTACGTAATCTCATCAACGACCAAGATCCAGAGACTATAAAACAAAGCTCCCAGAGAGAGTGACACGATTTTTCCTGAAGCATGCAGCCCAATTTGTGGCCACACGACCTCTTTATTTTTATTTATCTATTTATTTATTTATTCATTCATTTATTTATTTCCTGCATGGCAGAGCCTGGCAAGCTACCTGTGACGTATTTGTTATGCCAAAAACAGTAACAACAACGTGCTCTTTGTGTTCCTGGAGTGAGCAAACTCCATTGGCCTATACTAGCATGTGACAGGGACAAATGAAGATGTTACTGATGCCCGCTCGAGGAAATTGATGAACAACGGGATGACAGTGATACAGTGATCATTTTATAAGTACTTGGTATAAAGACTACATTGTGTTTTCACTGAAGAACTTTGCTGTGATTTGTTTGGAGACCTCCCTGTGGTCAGATATTTAGGTTTTCTTAGGTTCTAACTGCAGCTGTAGCATGATTAACATTGTTGGATCCATGTCTCTTTTGTTTTCCTTCTTGGTCCCTAGATAGTCATTATTAGGGAATCACTGGGGCAAAAGATGGGAAGGTTTCAGATTTTTGATATGCACTGATAGATGTTCTCTGAACTTTCAAAAAAAATCAGTGTGAATCAAAAATCTTAAAAATCTCTCAAGTTGTCTATGGTCTGTGCACTGATAGCATCATATAACCGGGCACCTTATGAGAAATGCAGATTCTCGGGCCTCAACCTAAACCTATTGAACTAGAATCAGCATATTTTTAGACCTGCATTTTAATTTAACTCCATATGACTTTTATGCGCATTATAATTTGAGAGTCACTACACCAGAAAATGTATGTGGATTTATAGTCTTACTCTGCTGTGCTGGGAATGTTTGTGTCTTTTGCCTGCTTCTGTCCCTCCGTATTACTTGTGCTGAGCTGCTTTTAAGCCTAGTGCAACAGTATTAATAGGTGAGACCTTTGGGGAATGCCTAAGTGTGTGTCATTAGTGTGTGTCACTCTCATGAGGGGGATCAGTGTCCTATGAAAGAGACCCCCCAGAGTACCTCGTCATTCCCCTCACTGTGAGAATATCTCAAGGTGAGGCTAGTGATGGATGAGAGAGAGAGACAGAGAGACAGAGACAGACAGAGACAGAGAGAGGAGAGAGGAAAGAGTTCTCACTAACTAACTTGACTAATGCCTTGATTTTCAACTTCCCAGACTCCAGATCCGTGAGGAACCAATTTCTGTTGTTTATAAGCCCTCCAATTAGATGTTTTTGTGAAAGTGGCTGTAAATGGGCAGGAAATACCAGAAGCATATAGAAATACTTGTTTTCATTTTACTCACATAAAGACTAGTCATTATTTTGTTTTTCATCTTTTTTCCTTTGCTAACTAGAAGATGCTGTTGTATTGTTCTGATGATTTTATTTCATAATAATTTTCTGCATAAGCTAGTATTCATAGGAAATCAACCAGGAAACTGCTTCCCCTCCTTCTCCTAACCTGGTTCCCTCAAGCATCACCTTAAAAGTGTGATCTGTGGGGCTGGAGTGATAGCACAGCGGGTTAGGGTATTTGCTTTGCACGTGGCCGACCCGGGTTCGATTCCCAGCATCCCATATGGTCCTCTGAGCACCACCAGGGGTAATTCCTGGGTGCAGAGCCAGGAGTAAACCCTGTGCATCGCCAGGTATGCAAAAAAAAAAAAAAAAAAAAACCAAAAAAAACAAAGTGTGATCCGTGACAGCTCAGGTGGATTGTACAACTTTTCAGCCTCTTTTTTGTTGAATGAACAGTCTTAGTCAGGTAGTTAAAACTAGCTAAATGGTCTGAAGGAAAGTTTAGTCTACTCTGAATTCCAAACCAGTATCCACCAGGTCTATGTTCTTTCCTCCTCCTGGCTCAGCCAGACCCACTGACTCAGGCACCGGAAATGAGGGCAGGGGGCCAGGGTGTGACTTCGCACTTTTCTGCTTCCTCTTCCTGTTTCCTTTATCAATGGTAGGGCTCTGGGATCGGAAGGAATATAATGAGAAGAGACAGAATTCTTCCAGTATTGGTGCCATTGTGACAATCCCATCCTGACTGTTGCTGGCTTGCAGGCTCCTTGCCTAAGCACCATATTTGGCTCTTGAAAGGCCCTGGGGGGAATTTTTAAGAGTTCTTCAGTGTGGTTAGCTCAGTTGGGATTTCAGTCTCTGGAATCCATTATGCAACGGTCTCCTCTGCTACACATTAAAATAATGGCACTCCAGAGCTGCTGCCTGCGCCCCTAGCAAAACATGATAACATCTGTTAAAGTTTCTCACCGATGACAGCCAAGTGGATGGAAAATTTTGATGCTTAAAGGTGTCTATCTGGTTATGAGATAGGGAAAGATCAGTTCTTTTGGAGGTTGGAACTCTCTCTCTCTCTCTCTCTCTCTCTCTCTCTTTTTAAAATGATTTAAGATATACTTGGAAAGCTCCAGTTTTTCTGTTGATGATCTTTAGGAAAGATGTCTGTAAGGATTGTCTTCAACTGTGTTCATTTTAAATCGATCCACTGCTTGGGACAGGCTGTACACAGACACTATAGATTGTTATCCTTGGGAGCTGAAGCAGGGAAGAGATAAACCATGAAAGAGATATATTTTTAATGTTTCATTTAAAACACGCTGGGTAAATCAAAAGTCCTTTCCAGTCTGCTTTTCAAGTTGTGCTCTGAAATCAGGAAACTGTAAATATTTACTTTGGGGGTGGAAAGAGAAGAGGATTGCTCCAGCTCCGGAAAACCAACCATTCTCGGAGCTTTCTCCCACTGGGTAATTCCTCTACCGCCCCGGGTGTTCCCAGCCTAGGGGAAGGTGGTTTGTCATACTAGGGTGTGGTGAAGTTAACTCCACCTGGCCTCATCCTACTCTTGAAAGCATAAGAAGGGTGAGGGACACCCTGCTAGGCAACCTGGTGGAATCGAGGCATTTTGTGCTTGGTGACCTTTCTGGAGCAGTTCTCTCAATAAAAATCAGATCTTCCTGGGTCTGGAGTGATAGCACAGCATGTAGGGCATTTGCCTTGCACGCAGCTAACCGAGGTTCAATTCCCAGCATCCCATATGGTCCCCCGGGCACCGCCAGGAGTAATTCCTGAGTGCATGAGCCAGGAGTAACCCCTGAGCATCACTAGTTGTGACTCCCCCCCCCCCAAAAAAAAAAGATCAGATCTTCTTGCCACCTAGTCCAGGGTTGCTCAAATTCTGTTGCTCAAATAAATCTTACAAAAAACTTGGGCTTCGTCTGCTCAAGAACCAGCCAGGGCTCCCCCTATCTTTGGAAGGTTATCGGTTCCTCAGTACAGCTTTTTTGCAACCTCCAGAGTCTGGTAGTCCCTGGACTCTACTTTCCTCTTCTTCTGGATGCGTACCTCCTTCCTGCTGGTTGCCTTCCACCCACAGCGCCTGCCTTCCTCGTGTCTGCACCTTTGCCCGTGCTTGCCCCTCTGCACCCCTCCGCCCCCTTGCCGGTTAAACCCAGATCCTCACCCCCAGGAGCCTCCCACGTCGGGCCCTGCAGCCCTTCCTGTCACGGCAGTGAACCCTGGATCTCGTGCCCCCTGGTGTTTCCAACATGGCTCTTTCATGTTGGAGATTGGTTGCCCTGACTTGATTATGAATTCTTGGTTTGCAGTGACCGTGGTCTCTCCCTTTCTGATAGTCCTGCTGGCCAGGCCCGCAGACCATACTCGGCTGGACTCGCTGGCTGGGACTCAGAGGTTCTGGCTGGCGGGGCTGAGTCATTCTTTTATTGCAATGCACTGAGCAAGGGCTGATGGAGAGCAGCGCCTGGTATGTCCATCCCTGTGTGGTCCAGCTGATTGGTGCGTCTCTGTTGGGGAGGTTGGTGCCGGAAAGGGGTTACTTGACAGGCTGGAGTATGGAATAGAAGCTGCATTGGAATCCAGCCGCCTGACCCTGGAGTTGGACTGTCACTTGGCTTCTTCATTTACATGACTCAGATTCACTCATTCAGTAAAAATGTATTGAATGCCTCTCTGGTGCTGAGCCCTATTTGGGGAGATGGGGAAGTAATGATGAATAGGCCAGATAGAATAAAACTGTTCAGGGTCGAAGCTGTGGTTTGGTGATATAGCACATGCTTTGCATATTTAGCACCTGGCTTTGATCCCCGACCCTGTACAAATAAATGTTATATTTATTTTTATTTGTTTTTGGAGGATGGCTTGCACCACACCCAGTGGTGCTCAGAGCTTATTCCTGGCTCTCTGCCCAGGGATCACTTGTAGCGGCACTTGGGGGACCATATGTGGTACTGGAACGAGTGGCATGCAACGCAAGTAACTTATCTCCTGTGCTATCTCTCTGGCCCTAAATTTTGTTTTTGGTTAAAAGTAAAAACATGACTTGCAGATAGTACCAGGGGCCAGACCTCTTGCGTTGACTTGTGGTTGATGCCAGTTCTATACCCAGCATCACCTTTGGTTCCCTGAGCCCCACCAGGAGTGAGCCCTGAGCACACAGCTAGGGGCCCGCTCTTACCACCACCAGGGGAGTGACCCAGAAGCAAAACAAAACTACAAAGTAAAATGAAACGATGAAAATTTTAGATTGTGGTGGCTGGGTGAGAAGTGGAGAGGAGGTTTACTTCAGAGACGGGATAAGGAAGGGCTCGTTCAGGATGGGAGTATTCAGTTTGAGATTTAAAGAGTAAAATGGAGATGGCTATGCGCACTTCTTGTACATAGAAACACAAATGCCAGAACTGGAAGGAGCTCGCAGAGTTGGGGTGTAGATGTTGAGGGCGGTTGTTGGAAGAGCAAGGAGTGGGGGCCAGGCTAGACATCAGAAACCTCACTAGGCCCTTAAGAGGGCTGGAAGGTTTGCCAAGGGACATCTGGGAAGCCATTAGCACATTTTAGCAGGTAATAAACCAGATCATGTCACTCAGCAGTGCTGCCTCATTGAACATTAACTGCAATTAAATAAGATAATGTATGTAAGATGTCTGGTGTGTGCCTGTTACACTGCAGGAGGTGGATACTTCAGGGCTCTTTTAGTGTTTGAGAAAGTAAATGATTTGGTCCTACAGTTTGACCTTAAAATATGAGGGTTTTGTTAGGATGAATAATGGTGCCCCAGAAATGTCCGTGCCCTCACATCTGGGACCTATAAACATGTTACCAGCTCTGCAAAGGAAGCTTCTCATCAGCCAGCCTTCAAGTGGGGCAGTACCTGACTTCTGGAACTGTGGGAGAGGGAGGCAGGACTGTGGATGAGGAGAGAGCATCACCTGAACTGGCTTGAAGATGAAGCGAGGGGCCATAAACCAAGAAACTCAGGGGACTCCTGCATGCAGGGACAGCAAGGAAAGGCAGGCTTGTCGTCTGACTTCTGGCCACTAGAAATGTATGAGAATTCCCTTAGCCTGTGTTATTTTCTATTTTAATATTTTTAATGGTTTTAATTAATTAATTTATTTATTTTTGCTTTTTGGGTCACACCCGGCGATGCACAGGAGTCACTTCTGGCTCTGTACTTAGGAATTATTCCTGGCAGTGCTCAGAGGACCATATGAGATGCTGAAAATTGAACCCGGGTCGGCCACGTGCAAGGCAAATGCCCTATCCACTATGCTATTGCTCCAGCCCCTTTTAATCTTAGGACTAGAGTGATAGCACAGCAGGTAGGGTATTTGCCTTGCACACGGCTGACCTGGGTTTGATTCCTCCATCCCTCTTGGAGAGCCCAGCATACTACCGAGGGTATCCCGCCTGCACAGCAGAGCCTGGCAAGCTCCCCGTGGCGTATTCGATATGCCAAAAACAGTAACAATAAGACTCACAATAGAGACTTTACTGGTGCCTACTCGAGCAAATCGATGAATAATGGGAAAACAGTGCTACAGTGCTATATTTTAATGTTTATTGAATAACCATGAGATAGAGCATTACAAAGCTGTTCATGATTGGGTTTCAGTCATACAATGTTCCAAAACCCGTCCCTCCGCCAGTGTAGTTTCCCAGCACCCAGTGTCCCCACCCAGGTTCCCTCCTGCTCCCCCAGACCACTCCCCACCCCTGCCTGCCTCTATGTCAGGCATTTTTCTTCTCTCTCTCTCTTCCCCCCCCCCTCTCTCTCTCTCTCTCTCTCTCTCTCTCTCTCTCTCTCTCTCTTCCTTTCTCTTTCTCATTTTAGGCATTATGGTTTGCAATACAGATGTTGAAAGGTTACCACGTATATTCCTTTACCTACTTCCAATACTCAGTTCTTTCCCACTAATGTTATCATACACATGGCGACTCCAGCACATACCACTAGTAACTCACATTTTGTGTCTTCATTAGCACAGACTGCAGCTCCAGTACCAACTTAAGCCAGTCGGTATTCTGTAATCAGAGCTTACTTTTTTTTTTGGTTTTATTTTTAGTAGTGTCAGAGATCAAACCTGGGGCTGCATACATATAAGGCACTCAGACACTGAGCAACACCCTTACCTTAGCATGTGGCCGGTTGTTAAGACAACAACAGGAAATGAATACAGGAACTCGAACCAGAGATTCTAAACCCCAGTCTTCGTGTACTGCACTGGGACCTCTGACCCCTGAATATTCAAATCCCGCTTTAGCACCTAAGAGACTTTCTGGTGTTTTTTTGCAGCCTTCAGGGAGACCCCATCTTGTGTGTGCCTCTCAATCATCTGGGAGAGAAAGTCTTGCTTCTCTCCGGTGTGGGAGGGCAGGAGCCATCAGCTCTCCTGGTATAAGATTGTGCTCTCAGCCTCAGGACCTCAGGCTGAGGAAGTCAGACATCGGGACTCCTGAAGTTCTCCTGCCTGCCTTTCTCCAGTCTTGGGGTCCCAGCCCACAACAAGTTCTCCGTCTATGACCAGCTGTCCCCTACCTCCACCAACCCCGCAGGCCAGTGGCCTCCATTGCTAGGTCCTGATTATTATTATTATTATTTAATTAATTAATTTATTTATTTCTACAGTGTCAGATACTGTCTGTGGAGGAGGTGGATGGGAGCTGGGGCCAGGAGGGCATGTTTCTAGGCTCAGCACTGCCTGAGGTCTGATTGGTTGGAGTTAAAGGGTTAACTTAAAGGGTTTCTCCTAAAGGGCTTTGTTTTCTCCTTTTAGGGAAGTTGCTTCTCTGGTTGCTTCTCTTCCTCCCTTTGGGGATGGTGCTAGAAAGCCTCAGGAGTATGTTGAGTTGAGAGGGGAAAAGGGGAGGGACATGATGACACCCTGTACCAGCCCATTCTTCACCTGCTGCTGCCAGCATGTTCGCTCAGGACCCCACTGTGACCTCATCCCTGCAGTGGAAAGCTGCCCAGGACCCCCTCCTGACCTCCATCCAGCGGTAGATGTGATTTCAAACGCTTAGAAGGAAACACAGCCCATGCGGAGGTTTCTTTCTCTATGAGGTAGCGCTGTCTTAGTGAAAGTCAGGAAGCACTCAAGTATAAAGTCAGGCCTCGTCCAGCCTCATCTAGCTGGGGCCAGGAGGGCATGTTTCTAGGCTCAGCCTAGATATCAGACAACCTGACCTTCAGTTTAGACTCTGCTGCTTATCACAGCTCATGCTGACCCTCAAATTCCCTGTGGTGTTTTCCTCCTCTCTTAAGTTGGGGCACTGACAACACGTGGTTCATGGGCCGCTAAGGAGAAAATCACATGTGACGAGGTACATAAGGTACTAAGCCAGGCCTCGACATTTGGCAAATGTTGAATCTTATTGTCACTGTCACTGTCGTCCCATTGTTCACCGATTTGCTCGAGTGGGCACCAGTAACGTCTCCATTGTGAGACTTGTTGTTACTGTTTTTGGCATATCAAATATGCCTCGGGGAGCTTGCCAGGCTCTGCCGTGCGGGCGAGATACTTTCAGTAGCTTGCCAGGCTCTCCGAGAAGGATGGAGGAATCGAGCCCTACCCCCTGTGCTATCGCTGCAGTCCTAGAATATTATTACTATGCCATCAATGAATTGTCTAAATTCTCATTTGTAATATTTAACTCACAAAAGGCCCATCAAGGACCGCATTTGGGTTGTTTGATGAGCACAAGATTGTAAAATGATTGATTTATTTCAAACAGTTTTAGAAGTACAGAAAGTGCTGTTGCAGAAAATGACTGTTTACCACCACCACCACCAACAAAAAATGTGCAGGGCCAGAAAGATAGTACAGGGTTAAGGCACTTGCCTTGCCTACTGCAGCTCTGGTTGATTCCCCAAAGCACATATGGCTCTGTAAGCATTGCCAAGAATGACCCCTGAGCACAGAGCCAGGAGTAATCCCTGAGCAGTGTTGGTTGTAACCCAAAGAATAATTTGGGGCCCCCTAAATAGTCCAGGTAGTTTTGTATACCTTATTTTGTTTTTTGCTAGCAGCTGAGATAAGTATGGCATATTTATTACAATTCATGAACCCAAAGTGATGTGTAGTCATTCAGTTTGGTCCTTTACTTAGATTTTCTTTGTCTCAACCTATTCATGCCCCTTTTAGTATAGGATTTATTCAAGAGAGTGTATTAAATGCAGTTGTCACCCCACTCCCCGACTGTGACTAAGACTCAGTCTTTCCTTGGCTCTGATGAGTTTTCCAGAGTTCTGGAGGTGTGTGGGAATGCATGTGATGCTTTTCTCATAGTTAGACTGGAGCTTCCCACAGTAGTGTGACATCAGTGATTATAGGTGGCTGTTACACTTTTTCTCTCAGCTCCCTGAAAGTAAGATCAAATGTCTGTGGGAAGCTCCAGCAGAGTTTGGAAGCATCCAAACTGTGGGGATACCCAGCATTCCCAACCCCATTCTCTGGGTCTAACCTTTGGATGTACTGATTCTTCTATGTCAAAGGCCTCTCCTCGGTTCTCTAACTAGGTAATGACTGGGATTGAAGAAAAGGCTCTAAAGCCCAGTTTAGCCACACCTTTTCCTTGTGTGTGGCCTTGCCCACTTTCCTGGTGGAGACTGACACCCAGGGTTCCCTGAAACTGAACACATATTGCCTCTTGGTATTGCCCTTGTCACCTATCTGCCTCTTCTTTAAAAAAAAAAAAAAAATTAGCCCACACCTGGCAGTGCTCAGGGCTTACTCCTGGCTCTGCGCTCAGTATCACTCTAGGAGCACTTGAAAGTGCCTTTTGGGGTGGTGGGGATCGAAGTTAGACTAGAGCTTTACCCTCTGAACCGTCCCTCCAGGCCCATCTGAACTGTCATCCTCTCTGGGTTGCTCATGCGCCGGGTGGGGTGCCCACCGTGGGTGCTCAAGAGAGGCTCAGTGATCCACTCTGACCCCCGAGAAAGGCATTGCTTTCCTACCGGTCAGAGCACATTGTCTTCTCCAAGAATTCGAGGTGCTCCAGCAGATGGTGAATGCCCAGTAGAGACTCAGAGTAGATCTCAGAAAGCCCCAGAAATTGAGAGCCAGTTGTGAACATGGAAGGGGCCACTAGGGGGCTCCAGGGAGCAGCTCACCCGCCCAGCCCCAGAGGCGGCTCAGCCATGGCTTTTGCAGCAAGCTGGGGGCCACGCCGAATCCACAAAGTGTGTCACAAGAGAGGTCTGTTTTGCTACCTGTATGCCAGGCTCTGAAGCCAGCACAGGATGTACCAAAGCCCTTTTCCCCTAGAGGTCTCTGCCCCCAGGGGAAAGGGAGCTTTCGAGATATCTGTAGCCTTAGAATCCTCTTTGTGGGAGCCAGTGATCCGTGAACAGAACTTTGCTTCATCCAGAGCGCCCCATTTTGCATTCCACTCTGCATTCACAGTGTTCCTTGGGTCCAAAGAACTTATTTTTTAAAAAAAAATTTAGTTGTTTATTTTGATAGTGCTGAGGATCGAACCCAGAGCTTCATCCATATAAAGGCCAAGTGCTATGCCCTTAGGATACAGTCCCCGTCCAGATCAGACATTCATAATGGATGTTCTTGAAGCCAAGATTGTCACTGAGTTAAAAAACTCAGAAGTTACGTTGAATTCTGTGAAATGGTGTGTGTATGTGTGTGTGTGTGTGTGTGTGTGTGTGTGTGTGTGTGTGTGTTTGGATGGGGGTGGGGTGAGTGAGGGTAGGGGGGGAAAAGCTGAGTTAATTTGAGGGGATGAAGTTTGAAGGAGAAATTTCACTCTAGCAGACCCAACAGTGGTTTGTTTGAGAGTGGTTCATATCCCAGATCTGCATGTGGTCCTCTGAATACCGCCAGGTGCATGCCCTGAGCACAGAGCCAGGTATGCCCCCCTCGCCAATAAATAGCAGTAACATAGTTAATTCTTTTTTAAGAAAAGAATTGCACCCTCAGGCCCATGGCATCTATTACTTTGTGTTGTGGCTGTTATTTGCAGTAATAGTAATCACAGTCAGAATGTCAGGTGTTGGATACCTACTCCAACATTGGGGTGGAGGTACCTGCTGTGCCTGGCGTTTGCTTTGGGGCACAAGAGGAAATTTGACCAGTGAAATCCTTGTCCATCTGCTACCAAAATATTTGCTCCCTTTCAGAGATGATGAAGCTAGCCATTGGTGGGTGAAGTTATTTGTTGACTGTGAATATCAACATCCTGTCTGTCTTCAATACCAGAACTCTTTTTTTTTTTTGCTTTTTGGGTCACACCCGGTGATGCACAGGGGTTACTCCTGGCTCATGCACTCAGAAGTTACTCCTGGCAGTGCTCATCGGACCATATGGGATGCTGGGAATCGAACCCAGGTCGGCCGCATGTAAGGCAAACACGCCCTACCCACTGTACTATCGCTCCATCCCCCAGAATTAGAACTCTTGAGTGTCACTCAAATATACGCCAAAAGGAACTGAAACTAGTTGCCAGTCTTCAAACATGACTTTGCCCCCAAGAAAAGAGAAGGGCTTATCACATAAGACAGAAAGGCAGAGACATGACCAAAAAAATAGATCCACCATTGGCAGAAATGATGGAGAGAAGGATAATATCTTACCAAGCTGGGGCATGATCTCCCCGGACCTTCGGATGGACCTATGAGAATACAGAGGGATTCTGATAGAATTTTGCATTCCAAAGACTTAATGCAAATTTGAGACAGTTTTTATATGTGCGTATTGAGAACTATATTCCTTCTGGGGGAGTTGGCTCAAGTGGAAGAACATGTACCTGGCAAGAGCGATGCCTTAAGCTCCAGTGCCCATGCCCAGGCAACGCGGGTCCTTAGGGGAGTGTCACCACCATGTCCCAGCACCCCGAGGATGATCCCGTTTTTCTTTTAAGACCCAGCCAGGGAAGGCGCTGCTCCTTGGTTCCCCCTCTCTGTGGACCCTTCAGGGGAGCAGGGGACAGTCACCACTGGCCCCAGAAAATTGCCAAGGGTGGGTGGCTCCTGGTCCCCCAGATTCTCTTACCACAAGATTTCTGGGAATCTGAATGCTGACTGGTAGATCCCAGAATCGAAGTTGGAGAACTCTTGAGATCCTCGGCTGAAAGGTATTGATGGTCCCTGAACAGCTTGCTTTATTTTTATGGTTTTATTTGAATTTTGGGACAACCCAGTGGTGCATGGATCATATGGGGTGCCAGGAACTGAACCTAGGCTAGCCACATGCAAGGCATGCACGCTGCCCACTGTATGATTTTTCTGCCCCCACCCCTCGAACTACTTTCTTAGGCAGAGAGCAGAGCACTTTGTGCACAAAAATACAACTCTAGGAGGGTGTTCAGACTCTCCTCTGGCCTAAGCAAGGCCCCCGTGGAAGCCGCCCAGCGAGGCTGTGAGGGCCGGGTGTGTATGGTGACTGCGGACTACACGGCAGCTGCCCCCGTGTGCCCAGCCAAGTTCTCTTCAGTACTGTGGGACTCCCCCCTGCCGGCAGAAAGCTATTAATTATTTTTCTTTGTCAAACCTTTGTCAGCAACTTCATCCTCTAAAGAAGTGGTTTATTTTCCCCTTGGCAGTATTTGTGAATCTAGTAAATAAAAGATAATTACACTCTGGTTTCAAAATTAAGACCCGAAAAACTAGAGATGCCGAGGAGTCTTTCACGGTCCACATTTTGCATGGGGCACTTCCCCAGTCAGATTCAACAGGCTTAGTTTGCTGTGTCTCCTGCAGATGGAGTGGCTTCAATGTTAATTTTTTTTATTTTCAAGAGACCTGAAACTACTCTTATGCTTCAAGTTAGCATTAAACTAACCTTACAATTGCTTTTGTGTTTTAACACCTCTGGAGGGATTTAAGGCTCGCTAGTTGTAATTAAAATGTGAACATTAGGAAGTTGCCAGATTCAGTGAGAGAAACCATCAGAGATCTTTGGAAAAGGTTTTTATTTTATCATATCATGTTCTTCCTGTGTGCATAACGCTCTGATCTGGCAGCCGGGGAGAGAGATGGTTTTTTTTTTTTTTTTTTTCGTCTTGTTGCTGCTGAGAGTTTTGTTTGATGTGTTTTATCCCTGGCTTCGTAGCTTGGAAAGTGATAATATATTCAAGTGCGTCCTTTCAAAGATTTGATCTTGTTTTCATGAGATGTGAAGGGAATTGGGAAAAATTATTTAAACACAGAGTTAGATTCTTAGCATGGTTTGGCATGTCAACCCACTTGTGAACCCACCTGAGGGGCGTGGGGTCAGCCTGGGGGGAAGAGGAGTTGTATGATTTGTGGCTGGCCCTGGAACCTCTCCCGAATCTGCTCTCAAAAGGTTTGGGAGGAGCTGCCACCTTCCAGCTGGGTCAGAGGAACTGATTCCACAGACCGAAGGCGACCATGTTCTTTTCAGAATACAAAGTTAGACTCAGAACCCCATTTAGGGACTGGCGGGCTGACTTAATGCCTTACTTTTCACCTATTCTGCCACCCCAGGACCTTGATGCAATGAGGTGCTGGGGCTATTCGCACAATCTTCAAAACTTCAGGACTTGGGGAGACTGCTGTTGGCTATCAGTGAGCATTTGGGCCTTGGAGCTGCAGCATTCCCCAAAGACAACATGAGCCTCATAGGACCAAAGATGACAAGAGAGGCTTGAAACTAGGAATTCCACAGGCAGGGAGAAGGAGACTTTTGTGTGCTGTAGGCTATACTTTTTATACGCCTTTTATTTCTATAAGTCACAGGAGAAAGGTTTTATTTTGACAACCCTGCACTTTCGGACATATCAACCTCTCTGCCTATAAAGTGCTATTATGGTACTCCCCACCCACAAATGGGCTTGGATAACTATGCAGCCCTCGTTGACGTCACCAAGACTTAGGTTCATTTGAAGAGCTGAAAACAGTTTCTTTGTTTTGTTTTGTTTGGGGGGTGGGGGCACACCCAGTAGTGCTCAGGGCTTACTTTTGTCTCTAGACTCAGGGATCAGTCCTTGCAGGGCTGTAGGGACCAGATAAGGTGCCAGGGATTGAACCTCCTTGGCTATGTGCAAGGCAAGCTCCCTACTCGCTGTATTATCGCTCCGATCCCTAAGGACAGTTTTAACTGATGAGAAACAACAGCCAGTGTTTACTCTCAAGAGGAATCGGCTTTTTATGTCTTCTGAACTTAGACATTTTCTGGACTCTGGTATGTATTATCACAGACCTTAATTTGAAGCATAGATGTTAGAATAATTTCATTTTGAAATATGGTGGCAGTGAAATTTAGCATTATCATGGGCAGTCTATAATTCAAACTTTTATATGCTCTGATATCAAAGGCATATCTTTCTACTCCCACCCACGGGGGGCGGAGGGGGGAATGAAAGGGAGAGGTTTAGCATTTTGCTGATAATAGTACTTTTTCAGCCCAATTTCCTTTTTTTTTTTTTTTGTCTTAAAGAAGCAGCTTTGTAATAGATTTGTTTGGCCTCAGAAATCCACCAGCGGCTTGGCTCTCTGGATCCTCATGGTAACGCTCAGGGCCTTCCCTCTTAACTCTTGGCGCTTATCTGTGTCTGCCTTATTAGGGGCCAAAAGTTTGAAAACGGAGAACTGTTTATAATCTCCATTTGTTTCCCCTTTCAACATATTAATACCATGGCTTACTGGCTGTCTTGGCAAAGGGGTCTAAAGTGAAATGATGGGGAGGGAATTCCCTGCTCTGTGAAATAAGTTGACTCACCTATGTGACTCCTTTTAGAAAAATGTTCCTGTGTCAGACGATTTTGCCTATTATGAACACAAATGCCTCCGTCACCCTTTGCCAGGCAGATGGAGCATGTGTTTCACATTACTGACTTGAGGAAGCATTACGGCTGCTTGAAACAACTCTCAAGAAAGCACCGGTTTACATGTCCCCTTCTTGCCTCCAGTATCGCTGCGAAAGGCCGGGCTCACCGTGTCCAGGGTTGTATGTAGAACAGCCTCTTCTCATGGGAATGCTGTGTGACATGAACCTTGCCAAAAACTAATGGATCATTTACAGGAAATAAGAAGTTAAAGAGGAGGATGAGTCAGTAGACTTCAAAGTGAACCCATTTCCACAGAACTTAAATAATGAATACCAAAACGCGAAGATTTCACAGACAGCTTATACGGCTCTCCGTGCAGCTGGAATGTTTTGCCCAGCTCTGACACCGTATGCTGTGAAGAAGGGGCCACGCTGCTCCCGAAAGCAAGAGAAGAAGGAAGTGGGGAGGGGAGAAGGAAGAAAAAGCCGAAAGGAAGTGGTTGTGGAGGGAAGGGGAGAGGGAAAGGGATGAGTGAGTGGAAGGATGGGTGGATGGGAGGGACGGAGAGAGCAGAGAGGTGGAGGGGAAGAGGATAAGGTCTGTTGGGAGGTGACTAGTTAAATCTGATTCTGTGTCAGTATGTCTAGCATGGCGAGTATCTTGGTACAGCTGTCCTGTGGGTCTCTGTTTAGTAGATTACTAAAGTCAAAATAAAATGGTGTGTTTTTCAAATGCCACTGAGTCATTTATAGGATCACAGACGAGTTGCTGAAGGAGTTTTATTTTGCCGCTTGTAACAGAGAACTCTGTTTGAGAAAAACCATGCTGGTGTGGATTCTAAGCACAGTACAAGTCTGTTATTCTAAGGAAGCTTGTGTATCAGTGAAATTGACTGATAAGGGAGATATGTGAATATTCTGAAAACGTTTTGATACAGCAGTTCCACAGTTAGGAGTATGTTCTTCAAAAAGAATTAGATAATGGTGTCAACCTGCATAGGTGACGTCATTGATCATACTTGTGAAAATAATATAATAAACTATTTCTAATAAGAGACTGGTTAAAGAAATTATATCATATAATGTAAGGTATGTCATATAGTGACATTAAAAACCATGCAGTTCTGTGTTACTGACATGGAATCATTTTCACAATATGTTAATTGAATGTTTTTCCAAAGGTGTATATATATGTGTGTGTATGCATATATGTATGCACCTTATGTCAGTATAACTATGTATAAGTATATACATTTATTTTTACATTGAATAGTCTTGAAATGCCTACCTAAAGTTAACAGTGATTCAGTATGGGAAGTAGGGCTTAAAGTGATTTTAAATGTTTTTGTCTGCATTTTCTGTTTTCCATAACATTTTTTATAACTTTTGCTATAACATATTTGTGTTACTTGCTGAATATTAAAAACTAGTGGTAGGCGAGGAGGCTTTTTTTCTGAGAGGATTTATTTAAGCATTTTTTTCTACAGAGAAGGGCTCATGTTAAATTTTTGTTTACAACATTGGGAGGGGAAGAAAACGTTCCCCAAAGTCTCAATCCTGTTTCTGGATCTCTTTAACTTCAAGGGCCTCTTTGTGGATGGCATCGTCTCTGTCATGTTGGACAGTGGGGTGCCACACACCTCCTAGCGGGGCAAATGGCCGAGAGAAGGGCCACGAGTCCTCTAGGGATGCTGTTCTTCCTGGCCTCTGGGGTTAGCCTTGGACCCCCCAAGTTCTCCAGGAGTACGTACTAAAAGCAGCTTGGATCTTTTAGAAGATGGCATGGGGCATAGCAAAGAGAGAGTCTTTGAAATAAAAAGCCCCAACAACTCATTGGAAGATTCCTGTTGGCGCCCGCCCCCATGTTAATTCCCCAGGAAATTGGGAACTGAAATCCCAGTCTGAGAAATTGTTCTCGGAAGGCTGGAATGGGCCCCACAAGAGTCTAAGAGCCAGAGTCCATCTCCCTGGGGCTTTAGTTTCCGTTCCCAGATGCCCCTGTTCACTGACAGGGGGACTAAGTTGCCCTTCGCCCCTGTCCACAGACCTCCAGCTTCTCCCTTCTGGTGCTTGCTCTTCTGTCTTCTTGGGGACCCTGCTGACTTCTGGGACCCGCTTCTCATTCTTTGTCTTCTGTTCTCTTTGTTGGATCCAGCTGGTCTCATCCCTGGGGCAGGATGGCTGTGGGAGGAGGATGAAGACAGTTGGGATTCTTTAGCTGGTGGGCTGTTGGCTGGGAGCCCGATTGAGCTTTGCAGCCATCCCTACCACAGCCTCCTCCGCTCCCGGTTCATGGCTGGGACTTAAGATCTGACTTGATCTGGAGCCAGCATGCTGATTGTTCGCTCCTCGCTAAGGCAAACTGGACCTCACTGGAGCCGAATTTAATCTTCATCCTGCCACCCACTGGCTTTGTGACCCAGGCAGCTCACACCACCTCTCTGACCCTTAATTTCTTCATCTGTAAAATTTCTGCCTTATTGGGGGTGGAACACTAAATGCCAAAACATAGAAAATGCTTCTTGCGTACTCTGTAATTATTATTATTACTGCCGTGATAACTGGCATTTATTGAACAATGGTCTGTGCCAGGCATTCTTAAAAACACTTCGCATGTAGCAATTTACTTAATGCCTATGAGGTAGGTACTAACTAATCTTATTTACAGATGAAGAAATTGAGCCATGGAGAGATAGAACAATGTCCTATGTTAGTAAGTGAATTGGTGAAATAACCAGGCTGTGACCAAGAGGATTTTTTCAAATTGTGACAAGTACACATAACTTAATATTAACCATTTAAAATATATTCAACATTTCAGTAATGTTAAATATCTTTATATGGTTGTGCAACCAATTTCCAGAAATTTACCTTGCAAAGCAAACTCTATACCCATTAAACAACTCCTCTTACTCCACCCTGGAAATATCATGTAACTTTTTTTTCAATCTTAAAAATAACTGACTTCTTACCAATTTAAATTTAGGAACTTATAGCACATTCCAAATATTTAAAAATGCTTTATTATAAACCTTATGTAAAATTACTCTTACACATACTTTGACATTTCTCTATATGGCCCTTGGGGTTTTTCATTATTTTTCCTCAGAATTCATATCACTTAGAGCAAGTGAGAACACATTCTACTTCCTGTCTCTATGAATTTGAGTACTCTAGTTACCGTGCATAAGTAGAATCATAGATATTTGTCTTTTATGACTGGCTTATTTTACTTAGCATAAGATCCTCAAGGTTCATCATTTTGTAGCATGTTAAATGTAATCCCTTTTTAAAATTGAATAATAGTGATACACACATATACCCAGCAAGCTACAGAGAGTATTCTGCCCGCACAGCAGAGCCTGGCAAGCTACCCGTGGCACATTTGATATGCCAAAAACAATAACAGCAAGTATTACAATGGAGATGTTACTGGTGCCCGCTTGAGCAGATTGATGAACAACGGGACAACAGTGCTACACACATATACATGGATGTTTATACTACCATATTTTGTTTACTTGCCAATGAGCACTTGGGTTACTCCTACCTTTGGAATCTTAAATAATGTTGCTATGATCACTAATGTATTTGTCCAAGATTCCCTTAAAATTAGAGATATGTAGCCAGATGTGGATTTGCTGCATCAGATGATCACTTTCTTTTTAATTTTTTGAGGAACTTCCATACTGTTTTCCGTAGCAGCTATCCCATTTTGCATTCCCATCAGTAATGCACAAGAATTTCAATTTCTTTACTTGTTTCACTTCACTTTGCAAAAACTTGTATTTGATAGTATCCAGCCCCGTGGATATACATGGGTTTCGGTTTCATTGGTTTCTCAGTGTGGTTTTGATGTGAATTTCCTGAGCAGGAAGAATCTTTTCAGGTGTTTGTTGGCTGCTCATTCATTCGTACATATTCTTTGGGGGTGGAGGAGGAGGAATGTCTATTCAATCCTTTGCCCACATTTTAATTAAACTGTTGGGTCTTGGTGCTGTTGTTGCTGAATTATAGGAGTTCTTTGTTTATCCTGGCTATTAATCCCGGGTCAAGTAGTCAATTTGTAAGTGGCTTCCCACATTCTGTGAATTGTCTTTTCACTCTGTGGCCTGGTGTAGTTTGAAGCACAGGAGTTCTCCACTTTGATGTAGCCCAATTGATCTACCTTTTTTTGTTTTAGTTGTCTGTTTGTTTGGTGTCCTACCCAACCTAGAAGTTCTTTCCAGTGGGGAGATGGCTGGGGAGAAAGGAGGGAAGAGGCACACTCTCCTTTACTCATGGGAAAAGTAAGGCATGATGAGAAAAGCCACCAGAGCTGGAAACTGAAGAAAGAGATAAGGAAGTGTAACTACAGAAAGGCAATTTGGGGCTGGATCCCAGCCCAAATCTAGAGAAAAGGATCCCCAGAATATGTATTACCAGACACTGAGACAGAAAAAAGAAAAAAAGAGTTTCTAAGGACCGAGAGCCTGAAAGTCTAAGTAAGAATAAAAATTAGGAGATGAGAAAATGATGAGTTTGGGAAGAGTAGGGGCAAAGGTGGTGGGCCTGGGGGAGAGAACGACTGCATTCGGATTTGATCAGAGAGCTTGGTAAGATGCTCTGGGCGGGTGGGAGGTTCTGCTCAGTGGGGTAGTCTGGAGGGTGGGAGGAAAATGGGGACATTGGCAGAGGGAAGTGGACTCTGGTGATGGGATTGGAAAATTGTATGCCTGAGACTTAACTGTGAATAACTTTGTAAATCACAGTGCCTAAAAATATTTTTAATACAAAAAAATGTATTTTTTTTTTTACAAAAAGGTCCTTGCTGTGGTACTGGAATAAAAGGAGGCGAGGG
This sequence comes from Sorex araneus, assembly GCF_027595985.1. Lineage (NCBI taxonomy): Eukaryota > Metazoa > Chordata > Mammalia > Eulipotyphla > Soricidae > Sorex > Sorex araneus. The sequence continues at coordinate 114,093,458 of NC_073307.1, forward strand.
AAGAAGCTGAGGCTAATTAGACAGAGGAAGAGCTTTTCAGAGATGAAGGAAATGACTGCAGAGCTAAATTCCTAGTCCCTTTCAGCCTTCCCTGCAAGGGGGTGCAATAACAAAGGAGGGACGCAGCCGAGCAGGAGGGATGAGATTGCTCACAAATATCTGAAGGCTGGGCACATCCTTTGGTTTCTCTTATTTATGTGAGGCAAAAAAAGGAGAACAGCACCTTGGCACAAAGAGTCCTGCCCACAATGGATGCTGCAAACCCCTGAAAGAAAGGAAAGAGAGGCATGGGAAGCAAAGGTCACACAGCAGCAGCAGCAGCAGCAGCCCCCGGGAAGACAACTCCACAAGCCAGTGGGACATTCAGCCCGATGAGCACTGTGTCGGGAGTCCAGAGGCCTGCTGGAGCCAGGCATGGCTGTGAGCAACAAAGACCCTAGGGCTGAGAGATAGTACAGCAGGTCAGGTGCTTACCTTCCGTGCAGATGACCCCGGTTTAATCCCCAGCACCCAATATGGCTCCTCCTGTCCTGAGCACTGCCAGGAGTGATCCCTAAGCACCACTAGATGCCATTTCCCCACTCCACCTCAAAACAAATTATAAAGGAAATTTCAAAAAAGGCAAAGAAAGGCTTTGCCTCATTGGATTTAGTCTGGAAGAGTCAGACTCAAGTAATCTTAAGTATTCCTCAAGTATTAGGGGCTGTTTCCTGCTTGTACACTGACGAGAACTCTGAAGGGGCAAAAAGTCAGGCTGAAGTCCAGGTGCCATCCCGTGAGAACCATCATCTCCCTTACAACGAGGGTGAGACTGGAGGGTCGATGAGAAAACGAAGGGCAGGAGAGACTGTAGAAGGAAATATTTCTGGATTTCCCATCTGGTGCATCTGTCCTAAGTAGTCTTCTCATCTCCTCCTTTGTCTGGGAAAGACCCTCCTGGCCCACTACTCTAGGTCACCTCTCTGCATCTTTGCTTCCTCATGGCTGTCATTTTTGCTTGAAGTAAGGATCATCCTCTGAGCCTTGGTGCAGAGCCCAAGACTGGTTCTTAGTGGAGGTTCAGGATGACAATCATTGTCAATGTGTGTGAGGTCCCTGCTAGGTGCCAGATAGTGTTCTAGGTCTTGAATCACTTAATCATCCTGCACTGTAGCACTGTCATCCTGTTGCTCATCGATTTGCTCGAGCGGGCACCAGTAACGGCAGTAACGGCTCCATTGTGAGACTTGTTGCTACTGTTTTTGGCACATCGAATACACCACGGGTAGCTTGCCAGGCTCTGCTGTGTGGACGGGATACTCTCGGTAGCTTGCTGGGCTCTCCAAGAGGAAAGGAGGAATCAAACTCAGGTTGGCCGCATGCAAGGCAAATGCCCTACCCACTGTACTATAGCTCCAGTCCCTTAATCATCCTACCCTAAGTTTAATATGGCTCATTTGTATTCCCAGTTTATAGATGAAAAGACTGAGGCCCAGCAAAGCAGTTTGCGCATAGTCACATAGGTAATATGTGGTATAACCAGGATTTAGATCCAGGCAACAGATTCCAGAGCCTTTTGCCCTTCTTTTGACTCCAAGGGCTCCCAGAAGAGGAGGAGTTAGCCGTCAGAGGACTCAAATCTCTGTTTCAGTGATTACCCAAGCAGTTGTCAATTATATATTCACTTCAACTGGTGTAGGTCTTTTTATTCTGCAACCCATATCAGCTCTGAGAGATGGCATTGCCATGAATTTTCTACTTGTGTCTTGATGCATTCAGGTGCTGGCTATTATGAATTGCTTGACATTTGAGTGGGGAAGAGGTAAGCTTGTGAGAGGGGCAGCAAAGGATCTGCCCCAGCTCTGAAGGGTGGAACAGAAGCACCATCCAAGCACAGTCACAGAGGGATGACAGGCAACTCAGCTCTAATAGTATAGTCTTGTATAAATAAATATAAGTGTTTGCATTTTATCTTATTTGGAAATCTGGGCAAGGACTTGGGACTAGGTTTTAAGTGTTTGTATGGGGGCAGGGGGTGGGGTGGGGGGTGGCTGTCCTTTAGTCCATAACAAGGAATGAACTTTATAGAGAGAGTGAATGTGATGACCCCAACGACTTTAATCAGATTTCTTTCTCTAAAATACCTAATGAAGTTTAACAACAGATCAGTGATTGCCAGCTGCTGGTCCACAGGCTGTGCTGGTCCACAGCCACAGGAGTGAAAAAGATGGTGGAACCATTGCTAACAACTATGCTTTTAGTTACATATATATTTTGCCAGGAGGCGCAATATGGCTGAAATCCTTCAGCTGGAATTACACAAATATACTTTGTGTGCTCTATTCATTAATCCATAAAGTAAAAGGAAAACCATACAGGATGCATTTAGAAAATATTTGGGCTAACCAAATCCTTTCTTGATTACAGTATCCCCCTGTGCCCCTGTGGTTTGGTTACAGTATCTCTCCTATCTGTGCTTTGACTTTTCAGTTTTAGTCACTTGTGGTTTGAAAATTACTCCAGAAAGAGAGAGAGAGAGAGAGACAGAGAGAGAGAGAGAGAGAGAGAGAGAGAGAGAGAGCACATTCACAGAACTTTGTTGCAGTATATTGTTTTTATTTATTTATTTATTTATTTTAAAAAAATTTTATTGAATCACTGTGAGATAGTTACAAGCTTTCATGGTTGAGTTACAGTCTCACAATGATCAAACACCCATCCGTCCACCAGTGCACATTCCCCACCACCAATATCCCGGGTATACCCCCCACTTTCCCACCCTCCTCCTGCCTCTAAGGCAGACAATATTCCCCATACTCTCTCTCTACTTTTGGGCATTATAACTGTTACAGTATATTGTTAAAATTATTCCATTTCACTATTATTATTCTCTCACTTCGCCTAATACTTTAAACCTCATCATAGGTGTGTGCACATGTGACACAGCATAGTATATTTAGAGCATTCAGAACTATATTCAGTTCCAGGCATCCATGAGGGTCTTAGAACATACTGCCCGCCTGACAGAAGGTGACTGCCAGCCAATGCTGCTGGTTCCACTTGACCTCTGCCCACAGTTGAAGGTGTTCAGCCAGGTGAAGGAGGACTTGGCTCACACCATCATCCTCTGTGAGTCACTGGACATATTTTGCAGTGCTCTGCAAATTAGCATGCTCACACATTTGGTTTTTATTTAAACAAATAAAAATTTTTATTTAAATTCATATTTACACTTCCATTCCCATGATGACTCAGAGTTATTAATACCTTCCAAGAGTCCCATTAAAATGCCCTACTGAATTTACTTAACCTGGCCCTCCACGATCAGACATCTGAATCTCTTCGACTTTGGCTTGAACTCACATGCTCTTAGAAACTTGGTGCCCATTGCTTACTTTTCTGTCTCTTATTTCCTTTTTGAATATTTCCTTGGGAATATTGATCCAAATGGGAGCTAAGGATCAATAGATTTTTTTTTTAGCTCGTGTGCAATAGTGTTAGATGGCAAAGAAACACTGGAGGAATTGACAGTAGCAGCCATGCACCCCAGCCCGGCCCCCACTCTGCCGATACTGTTACCATGCTTTCTAATCAGCGTACTGTTATTTTGATTCCTCTTTAATTACTTGTGAAAATGAATAGCTTCCCACTTGGTTTATCAGGTATATTTTCCAGTTGCATGATACAGGTTTATGAAGTGCCTAACGTGAAGCTGCTATTTTATTCATGTTTCTTCTTCCCTTACTCTTCTTCCCTTTTTCTGGTCTTTTTTTTTTTTTTATGAGGGGAGGGAGTTGGGAGAGGGTCTCCAGAGTGATGCTTAGGAGGCCCAGGGGTCCCTCCTAGTGATTCTTGGCCAACCAAGACATTGGTGTGATACAAGGTCCCAAGGATAGGGTGCTGCCTGCGTCCTGCAGTGCTGGGGACCACTGGAGCCAACCTGGCAATGTTCGGAGGGATGAGGACAGGCCACATGCAAGGCAAGTGCCTTCACTTCTGTACTGTTTCTCTGGTCCATTTTTCCTTTGCTCTTTGGCTTTGCCAAGTGGGTTCTTATGACTGATGACAGGTTGTGTTTATTTCACAGCAAAAGGTTTTATTACTATTTTGGATCATAAATATTCACTATAGATATAATAATTTTAAATATTTTATTTCTTTTTTTACTTTTTATAAAGGATAATTAAAATAGATTTAAAATATTTGAATCCACCTACATTAGCCTTATAATATTGTTCAGTGTTTTACAGACATGCATTTATTTCTTTACTGAACATGGCATAAATACACTCAATTATTCTTTATTTTTTTAAAGTTTTTCACCATGAGATATACAGTTATACAGTTATAAAGTTGTTCTTGACTGGGTTTCAGTCATACTATGCTCCAACACATATCCCATCACTGTTTCCTTCCCGCTACCCTCAGGCACCCTACACTGTCTCTATGGCAGGCACTTTTCTTCTCTTCCTCTCTCTCTCTCTCTCTCTCTCTCTCTCTCTCTCTCTCTCTCTCTCTCTTTCCCTTTCCCTTCTCTCTCTCTCTTTCTCTCTACCCTTTTATTCTTAATGCTCTGTGCATAATTAGTTCATTGACCAATTTATAAAGTGCTATTGTATTTGGTTCTGGATATATTCTTCTTTTCTTCATATTGATCCCACATTGTTTCACTAGCATTTATTAAATGGTCAATCCTTCATCCATTACTGTGATTCTCGATTTTGTTTTGTTTGCCGTATCCTAAGGACTGATAAGTGCTTAAATTCATCATTGGAATTACTGTTTTATTAGAGTCTTTGTCCTGGCTTTGATCCAGCAAAATTCAGTTTCGATGAACATCACTTTATAATATACCCTTAAATTTGATTATTACATCTTCCTCCAATCTACTTTGGTATTATTGTGTGTTTATTTTTCCTTATTAATTTTGTGAGTGATTTAGTACATTCTAGGGATTTCTAGCAGGAATTTCATTGTTTTCATGCTAATCTATTTTATTTTTGTTTCATGATATAATGTTACTAACAGTACTCTAAATTTCCTAAATGATGAGAAATGGATATAACTTTATTGAGAGATTTTTTTAAGCTTTCCCATTATGATTTTACAATTTTTACTTTGCTAAACATATTACTGTTTTTAGATATATAAATTCTTACCTTTTTTTTCAGCCTAGGGAATGAGACTGTTTTTATTGTCTTTTCTTGTCTTACATCATTATTATACACTTTGTTTAGTGTGTATTTTCTTTTTTATATAGGTATTATCTGCACAAAAAAAGTGATGTATTTGTTTCTTTGCTGCATTTATTCTGTTTCTTTTTCATCTTTTTAATTTTTTAGACTATTGCCTACCACTGGAGTGCTAAGGGGAGCATCTTAGACTTCTGCCTTCTGCTGCAAAAGGAAACCTTCAGGAAGGTGCCCCCTGCTACAGTAGCTACTTGTGCTCATTTAAACTTAAATGAAATATTAAGTAAGATTAAAAGAAAATTCAGTTCCTCTATCACAAATAGCTAAGTGCTCAGTAGCTGCGTCACCTTTGACTAGTTCCTACTGCACAGGAGAGTGCCGGAATAAATATTTGCTTTATTGGCAACACTAGGATTTCCACATTAAAAATAATATTGAAATTCAGATTTAAAACATTTTTATCTTAAGGGAAAAATCTATTCTTATATCAAAGAGTTCTTTTAGAGCATTGATGTTGAAGTCTCAAGTGGCAGAACAGATTTCTTGTATGTACAAGACTATTGGTTTAACCCTCAGTGTTGTATGGTTTCCAAGTTCTTTTTTTTTTTTTTTTTTTTTCTTTTTGGGTCACACCCGGCAATGCATAGGGGTTACTCCTGGTTCTACACTCAGGAATTACTCCTGGCGGTGCTGAGGGGACCATATGGGATGCTGGGATTCGAACCCGGGTCGGCCGTGTGCAAGGCAAACGCCCTACCCGCTGTGCTATCTCTCCAGCCCCCTGGTTTCCAAGTTCTTAGATTTAAAAATAGATTTTTTTTTATTACGATTTTGACTATACTAATAGTTTTCCCGTGTGGTACTAGTCCTGTCTTTGTAGGATTGCTTGCGATTGTTTTTGAAACATTTCTGTTTACATTTTTTTATGATTAATTAAATTGTAGTCTTGAATCAGATAGAGGCATAATTCATTTTCTCTTTTGGTGTTGTCCTCGTGAGGTGTTTTAGAACAAGAGTTTATCATTCCTCATGGGAGTTATATAACAGGCAATCTTGTTCATATTTTGAAACCTGTTATATAACTGGTATTTGAAAACACAGAGATGTTCTCCCGAGAAACCATTGAAGGCTTCATGTGGAAGAATCAAAGGGGACAGAACTAACAATTCTCTGATGTGGGTCGTGCATGTATTGAATGTTGTTTTGCATGTAACTTATTCTGCAATCCCCATTGAAGGTAAAACACATTAAAATACTAGGCACAGTGCTTGGATAGCAAGGTAATACACTGGCCACTTTTAAAAAAGAGCATTTCCACATTCCCTCTTCATCCTTCAAGTTCCCTGCCCACATCCCCATACTCCTCAATTTTTCTTGCCCATTGGTTAGTCAGTCTTATCCCAATTTCCCCACTTCCTCACATTGGCCCCATCTCCTCTTCCTTCTTATGAATTTCTCCTGAAGTGAACACTCTTCCCTCTTCACCTTTCTTTCACCCTGCAGACTCACCCAAAGTTTCTATCTGTGTGATTTTTCCAGCGTGATTTCTCTCTGCTCTCATCTTCATATATTCCTTCAGTGTGTCATCCTTTTTGTCAAGTGAGTCTTCATGGCCTTGTCATACTTTCTAATTATTTCCTGTGCACTTCTAATATCCCTAGGGTTGGGAGTGGAGGGACAGTTCAGATCTCCTTTCTTTGTTTAGCAAATAGAGTCCAGTTATAGAGCTAAGTATGTGGCAGACATTAAGAGATACTTGAGCAAGTGTGTTGGTTAAATTAGTTATTCTTACTTCATTACCAAGCAAAGTCAGTAAAATCTGTGACCAAGGGTAGATTTTATTAGCTTTAGTAAACTGGTGTAACCTATTTGCAAAAAAAGAAAAAAGGAAAGGAAAAAAGGAAAAAGATTCATAAGCAATCATACTTTTGCAGTTTTTTATTTTACTCCCTTGTTTCCATACATTAAACAGATAACAAGTGAGTTCCTCCCCTGTGCCAGGTAAGGGAAATACAAAGTTAAAAATAATAAATGGGGGCCGGAGCGATAGCACAGCGGGTAGGGCGTTTGCCTTGCACGCGGCCGACCCGGGTTCGATCCCCGGCGTCCCATATGGTCCCCCAAGCACCGCCAGGAGTAATTCCTGAGTGCAAAGCTAGGAGTAACCCCTGAGCATCGCTGGGTGTGACCCAAAAAGCAAATAATAATAATAATAATAATAATAATAATAATAATAAATGTGGTTCCTCGTTTTCAAATGTTCACAGTCTAACAGGGGGTTGGGTATTAAACAAGTCAACCAATGAATATTAAAAATTGTGATAAGTAATAGAAAGGAGAGGGAAGGTTATGGACAATTAAATTTATCCTGGGTGGTCGTGCAGGGTGGACTAGGAAGTGACGCTTAAACTGAGAGCTAAGCACGGGTCATTAGCCAAATGAGACCAAGTGAAGCCAGGCAGTGGGAACAGCATGGCTCTGAGGTGTGAAAGAGCATAGGAAATTTGAGAAACAATACGGTGGAATACGGTGAATATTGGGGAATCTATAGGAGCAGAAATAGGTCCAAAGGGCCTGATGATTCAGACCTGGTGAGCAATCTTGATGGTCCATGAACAATGTGAGCTGTAAGGGTGCCTACCTCTCACTCATTAAAAAAAATCTACAGGCAATTTTCACTACCACAGTTGGAGAGAGATTCCAAGGGTTAAAGTGCTTGCCTTGTATGCTACCCACCCTGCTTCAATTCTCCGCATCACTTGGTCCACTGAGAACAACTAGAAGTAACCACCGAGCACTGCCCACCCCCCCATCATTTTTTATTACCCCCAATTTAATTACTAATGGCCTGCTGTTGACCAGAAACCTTACAGAAAATCAGTTAACGAGCACATATTTGATAGGTTTTGTGTATTACACATTGCCTTCTTACAATAAAGGAAGTTAGTGTAGGTTGGGAGGGGGTGGGGTTACTGGGGACATTGCTGGTGGACAATGTGCACCGGTGGAGGGATGGGTGTTTGATCGTTGTATGACTGAAACGCAAACATGAAAGCTTTGTAACTGTATCTCACGGTGATTCAATAAAAAACAAAAATGTTGTTGGAGCCAGGGAGATAGTCCTGGGGGTACGGCGCTTGCTTTGCACATGGCCAAGCCCCGTAATGGTTCAATGCCCAGTCCCCATATGGTCTCCCGAGCTCTACCAGGAGTGATCTCTGAGTGTAAGCCCTGACCACTGCCAGGTATGGCCTGAAAACAAAGAAAACAGAGGAGAGAAGAGGGGAGAGGAGGGGGCAGGCAGGAGAGGGCAAGAAAGGAGAGGAGAGGAAAGGTTGTTAAGATAGTCCAAAGGAAGAGAAGATACATTTGTAAGATTTTACTGAATCAGGATCATTAAGGGTCCATGTCTGTTTATAAGAAAAATCTGTGTACAAATCCACACAGTTCAAACTCATCTTGTTCAAGGGTCAACTACATTAAAAATTTTTTTCCCAAGCCACTGTTCGTGCCCAGTATTGCTCCATGCAAGATACACATATCACTTTTTTGAATTTTCAGAATAGGCATCAGATTTAGGTACTTTTGAACATTCCATTTTACCTCTAATGAAACCATGGCCCAGAGATATCAAGTATCAGTGCTTAACTATAGCTGCACAGTATGGTTGGGTGGGGGAGAATATAAGCAGGCTGTTCTGAGCCTCCAGAACCCAGGCCTTGACCCCAGTGGCCTGGCTTCAAGATCTCTTGGCCAGCGTGTGGCTGGAGGGGCTGGCGAGGTGTAAAAGCAGACAGATAATTTATGGAGCCCTTTCGGCATTCTAGGGAATGGGTGAGAGCTTAGGCAGAAGGTGCTGTCTCGTTGGAGAGAAGTCAGTGTTCTGGGGAAGGGGTTACGGGAGAGAAGGGGAAACAGAGAATGGAATCATCGTGTGTGGTTTTATTACGGCTATTCGAAAGTGCTTTGAAATCTCATTTTCAAGAATTGGAATGTAGAGAACAAAGTAATAAGCCAAAGCACAGCATGAAAAAGGAAATAAAAATAAGACCCGAAATGAAGATTAGATTAATGGAACACTTCTCTCTGGGTTTTAATTGATGCGGTAGAAAGACAATACAAAGTGAGAAGGGAAGTACAGTTCTTAGAGGAGAAATGTGTCATCTGTGAGGAATATGAGCCCTGATGCCTTGCTCAGTGTGCTAACCAGGCTGAAACAGACAACTAGAGTGAGATGATGACATTGATCAACAATTTATTTTCATGAAATCTGATGGGTGAACCATTGCCCCCCACTACGCCACTTTCTCCCTTTCACTCTCTATCCCTATATGTCAAAGTCTGACGAATCTACATGACCCTGTTCAAATCTCTTTCTGAGACAGAAAAACAAAGCATCAATGTGAATACATGGTTCTCTTAGCCCAAATCAGCAACTCACAGCAGTGCAGAGATGCTAGCGGGTGGTGGAGGTGAAGGTCACGTGGTGCTGAGGCTTCTAGGTTGAAGAAAGCAGCAATGGATTTAGAAAGTTTTTCCCACTGCCTGTTTTTAAAGCATGAGTTTGGTTTCGTTTTTGCTTTTTGGGTCACACCTGGTGATGCCCAAGAGTTACTCTTGGCTCTGCACTTAGGAATTACACCTGGTAATGCATGGGGGACCATATGGGATGCCAGGGATCAAACCCGGGCCGAACATGTGCAAGGCAAACACCCCACCTGCTGTACTCTCTCCAGCCTCTCTAAAAGCATGTTTGGAAGCTTACACACATACTTATCTATAAACTTACTATGTGCATCACCAAGGAGATAGAAAAAGATTAGAAGGAAGCATCTGTGGTCAGAATTCGGTGGTAAACTTCTAGGTAAAAGCTTCAAATGTTCATGTCACTAACATACCCTACTGAGTAAAGATGAAGAGTAGTTGAAAATAAATCACCATCGGGGTCTCAAACTGAGATGTAAAGGAAACTCTTGGTTTCCGGAGAACAAAACTGTACCCAGTCCAGGTCCATGCCCAGAGTTGTGTAGGGCTGAGGCCAAGAGCCAGTAGGAATTCAAAGGTGAATTTTAGTGCCCACCTCATGCCCATCTTTTCTAAGCCTTCCTTATCCAGCTACAGAAATCTTTTCCTCTGGAAAAGAGTTCACTACCAGCTTAGAGGTAAGTAATCCTTTAAAATTGTACCAATATCGGGCAGGGAGATAGCTCAAATGGTAGAGCACACATTTAACATGTGCAAGGCCCGGAGTTCAATCTCTGATAATATCAGAGCACTGCTGGGTGGCACTAGTTCCTCTCTCCCCAACACTACTGAATATGACCTCTAGAAAAATTAGTAGTGCCAAGTGTTTTCTATGCAGAGACTAGGAAATATGCAGAATGATGGGAGAAGGTGAGCAGAGAGTTTGAGTGAAGGTGGAATCTCAATCTGCACATTAGGCTTATTGCCATGTTAGAGCAAGAAAGCAATCTTCTGAGATTAGGTTATTTCCCCCTGCCCCCCCATATCCTTTTTCATCTAGAATCCCTCATATGGATGTAAGGAAGAAAGGAAGAAAGAATAGACAGAGAGGATGGAAAGCTAGGTGGGAGCACCATCATTCTCTCATGCACTCAGCATCACTGAGCCACAGATCTGGGTCCTGACCACTGAGATGACTGAAGTACAGTGTCAGGTCTTGAGAGAGTCAACCCCAGGCTGACAGATGCTGGTGTGGTAAGTGTTAGATGGAGAATGCCTGGGATTGCATCTGACCCAGTTTGCTACTTGGCAAACTGACTGTCTTCACATCACTATCAGCATTACCAACACCATCACCATGATCTGAGATCCTTGTGGACCATGAGTTGTTCATGCCCCTTTGAATCCCTTGTTGGTAAAGTCTTTGGTACAGAGAATAGACTCCACGTATGTATGTTGGCCCACTGATGCAGTGAAAAGATTCGTGCTTTGAACACTTACTTCATGTAGACACCATTAAAAGACTTGGAGAAGATCTTAAAATGGGGTAAAAAAAAAAGGTCATACACCAATAACATTTGTTGGGGGCAGGCGAATAAAAACAGAAGGGGTTTCTGAGACTTGAAGCTTCTATGGATTGGCAGGTAGAGTGTGACATGTATAAATCCCAAATCTAATCAAGTTCGGAGTTTCATTCTTATTTTAGGGTTTGGCGTGAGGGAGTGGGGAGACACTGGTGGTGCTTGGGGGCTATTCCCTGGCTCAATGCTTAGAGGTCACCTCCCGTAATACTTGTGAGATCATACCAGGGATAGAACTAGGCTTGGCCACATGGGAGGCAAATAAATGTCTTACCCTGTGCTAGATATCTGACTCCAGGTTTAGGTTCTAAAAGAAGTGCTAACCCTCTAATGCTTTGCCACTGGATTGGATGGTCTTCTTCCCAAGCCCAAATTTACAGACACTTATTCATTTGTGTTCTAAATACCTAACAGCTGCCTCTCCAGAAAAATATAAAAGTTATAAATGTACACATTATTTAAGTTTTACTGATATAAAGAATTGTAGCACACAGCTCACAAGTAGCAACAAAATAACCAAACTCCTTCCTTGAATTCCATGAGCTTTAATAAAGTATTCACACAGAATGCTTTTCTTGGCTGGTTGAACTCTTGTATCCAGAGCTAACATTGCGGTTACAACTCAACCATAACTTGATTTAGTGCAAATAAATTTGTTGTTATTAAAATCTGTTATTTCTCATCCTTGCTCATATTGTCTTCATCAAATTGAAACCTCTTTCCATTTCAGCATTAGGTGAATCAGTACTCCAGTAATAGTTTTCAAATGCTATAAGAGTATTTTATTTATGGGTTTGGGGAGAGATATACAATAGCTTATGACTGTACAAAATTTCTACCATATAAATATTTCTATCATATAAATACTGGTAGAGGAGGAGGAAGAGATAGTAAGGAGGTTAAGGTGACTGCCCGTGTGCAGCTGACTCTGAACTCATCTCCAGCAGCATATATGTTCCCTTGAACACAGAGGCATGTGTGGTTCAATGACACCCCCTTGCCCCCTGACACACACACACCCAATCATTCAGTCACTGTCACTGTCATCCTGTTGCTCATCGATTTGTTCGAGCGGGCACCAGTAACGTCTCTCATTATGAGACTTATTGTTACTATTTTTGGCATATCCAATACGCCACGGGTAGCTTGCCAGGCTCTGCTGTGCAGGCATGATACTCTCGGTAGCTTGCCGGGCTCTCTGAGAGTGGTGGAGGAATTGAACACGGGTTGGCCACATGAAAGGCTAATGCCCTACCGCTGTGCTATCGCTCCAGCCCATCCAATTAATACTAATAGATAATAAAATAGGTGGTGAGTTTTACATAATAATCATATCTTAAAGCATAATTTAATAATGAATTTGCATTTTAAATTGTAATGTGGCTATTTTTAAACAACCATCTGAATGAATTCCTAAGGGACTTAGAATTGGGATCTCCTCTTGGGGTGAAGGAGGTCTCTGTGCCTCTCCTCTGCCTGACCTCTCAGACACACTGACCGCCTGCAGCAGAGAGCTGCCCCCAGAGCTGGCTCTTTCCCGAGCCTGACAGTGAATGCGCCCTGGGAGCTGGACATAGAGCCTCCTGCCTCATGGCCCTCCCAGCTCCAGGTAAAGACACAAAGGGAGAAGGAGCAGGTGTGGCTGTGGCCCAGGCTGGCTGTACATGGAGACTCAGTCCAGCAGCTATCAAATCAGTTGTCCCCTGTTGACCGGCCTCCCGGAAGAAACCCAAACCTGCCCAACAGGTTGGAGAAGTTTGAAGTCTTCTCTCAAGAACAAAGAGACAGACTTTATCAGCAAAGCAAGCCCTTAACTGAGAAACTTGACCAACCAGCTTAAGCCCACCTTCCCCACCCCCCTGCCCCCTGCAAGGAGCATCCCTTTTACACAGGAAGGTCCTGGCTGCTCCTCCCAGGGCCCATTCCAGCAGGTTAATTCTGCAGGCCTGGCAGCTACCTGATCCACGTCCTCACGTGTCCCTGCCCTCCCGTTGTTCCAGACCCAGCAGCACTCCCAGACCAGCGCCCATCTGGAAGTGGACAGTGCTGGGATGCTGTCTGGTGTGGAGCATGTCGAGGGATGTGGAAAGGCCTCTCTTCCCAGTGGTGCTTGGGTGGGGACCAGGGGCCACTTCTGGCAGTGCTCAGTCTGCTAGTGAGGGAGGAGTCAGGGGGTATGGCAGTTTGATGCAGGGGTCCAGTGATGTGCTTCACGCCCCAGTGGTACTGGGGGCCATGCTGGAGCAGAGAGGCGGGATGCACGCCATGCAGGCAGGTGAACACGCTTTGAGATGCCTCCCTACCCCCTATTGAGTATATTGCCCACTACCCTTGCCAGCCTCCTGCCCATCAATATCCTGGGCATGCAGCAGAAGGATGGCACCCGACTAGCGCTAGGGAGCCCATATTATGTCCAGTCGTGAAAGAAATCAGCAGTTTAGAATCCTGGTTCTAAGGACTCTAAGGGCTGCAGAATCCATGCCTCTTTTGCCGGGTGCCTACTGTCCTGGGTACTCAATCTGTGTCTGCTTTGTAGCAATCTTCCCTACGCCTGTTGGTGTTTTTAAAAAATCTTCCTATTGCAGGTTCTGAATCTAAGCTCATGACCGAACGTCTCCTGATTATTGGCTATCCTTGACTTTTCTATGTTCGGGCCACTTTTCTATGTTCGGGTCTTCAGAGAGTTTGGGAGGACTTGTTTGCCCTGGGATCCCACATCCACCTGAGCAAGATCATAAGAGACTTTGGAACTTATCTTCCCCAAGGGAAAGAGCTCTTAATGTGATCTGTATCTAATTATAGCATTGTCATAGAATCACTTTTTCAATTTACACGAAATCTTGCCTGCTTTGTTTGAGGTGGGATTTTTTTTTTCTGTTTTCTTTCTTGTCTGTCTTCTTAAAATATTGCTCACAGATGTTTAAGACTATATATTAGTAGTGAATTCCAATAAAAGACTTATTAAGTTATTCAGCCTGGTTTGTAACTTTTTTTTTAATAAAGTGCATGTTTGGGACAAGCATGTTTTCCAGTTTTTAGGAGATGAAATTGTTGGGAAATGAAGAGGGTATAAATAGATGTGTATGTCATTTTATCTAATTGAAGATGAATGCTGAATTTTGGGGAGTTCCAGTAGAATTGAGTCCTGCTTCAAACTTCCTTTGAAAAAGATTTATGATCCTGGGACATGAAGCTTTGTCTCCCAAGGGTGCTCCTGGTGCCTATTAACTCCTTCAGCGCACTTCTCTATCTTTGGGCAGCCAGAAGGGGCAGCTGCAAGGTAGACAGGGGAAGGAGGGAGGACACCATCCTTTGTTTGACAAGTCAACAAAACAAACTAACTACTTCATCCCCACCTGGGGAATTTAAAGGAGTTCGGCAAACTAAAAGCCACATTCCCTTATGTGTGTATTATGCCACCTGGATTTCCTTATGTCTTCTTTCTTTCCTTGTATATCCTTGAAATTTGCTAGAACATTTTATTTTTTTATTTGTATTTATTTTGGGGTTTGGGGCCACAGTCGGTTGGTCAATTTTGTCAGTGCTCAGGAGACCATATGTGATGTGGGGCATAGAACTGGGTCATTCGCACGCAAGGCAGGTACCTCCTTAACCCACTGTGCTAATCTCTCCAGCTCCCAGAACATTTTTCCAAAAGGGGGACTCAGCTATAGTCTAGCACAGTTGGTTTTAGTGCTATTGTTGAAGCCAGTCAAGGGGACATGGGCTTGGAGGGTTTTTTCGGCCTTGACCTCTGGAAACCTTTCTCTCAGAAACTTTGGTCTGCGCTGGGCTTACAAAGGAAAAGTGATGGGACTGAGGGGGGTGCTTGTGGGCTGGCTCCTGGAATATGGCTACCTGATGGACTAGTGAAGGCTTGACTTCAAAAAAAAAAAAAAAGAAAAAAGAAAAGAAAACACCCTAAATTCTGTGGAATTGGTTTGATGATTTTAATGCCCACAGAAATTGCTGGGAGAAGTTCAAGTTCTTCCTGGCTAGCGGCAGGAAGAAAACACACCAACACACCGGGGTCAGATGCTGAATTCCTTCTGCAGGTGAAGGCTGCTCAGTCCAGGGAGGCCCAGTTTCGTTTTTGTGATGACCTTACCCATCCAAGACTTTCCCGGAATCTCTTATCGTTCACTCCACACCCAAGGATGAAAAACACCATCTGATTTCCCATTCTCCCATCTTATTTGAGTTTGCAACTTTCTAGAATAACAGATGGCCAGAAAATGTGTAAGCCCAAATAAAAGCAAAGCCTGGCCTTCACCGTTTCTTCGCTGGTGTCAGTTGCTTTTTAAAATTAAAATTATGTAAATGATCCCTTGGCTGCAGGAGGAGAATTAGAAATGAACCCCAGCCCTTGAGAGTATTTGAGTTTGGGTTGTATGTTGGGCTGGGTTTTCTTTTTGTTTTTTTTTCTTTTTTAAAATACACTTTAAGTGTTTCCTTTTAAAGAGAAAGACGAGAGGGGGCATTTGGTGGAAGCCTTTTGCAAGTTGTTCATTCAGAAAGCTCATAATTTCACAGCAGCAGGCTAGAATTTTAGGACTGGCAGAGACCTTAGTGATCCTGTTTTAATTGATTTGAAGAGAAAGAGAAACATTCTGGAGTAAAGAACCAGAAGAGGCCTCTTTGGGTTTGACATCTTACTTGCCTCAAGGAGTTAAAAGTCTGGGCCTAAGCATGATCAACCAGCTGGTCTTTAACAGAAACATGGTTCATATTGTTTAGATTATCCTGTTGCAAGTACCGTGCCTCGTTTACCTTTTATGGAATAAAGTGTGGAAAATTGACCACAGATGTAAGTAACTAAGAATGACGGGGAAGCTGTTGTGACCAGGCCTCCTCCTTTCTCTCCAACACGCCTGATCCCGCAGATAAAAATAAAGAGAAATGGGAGGCAGGCCGAGAAATTGCCCGCTTCCCTCTATGGCTCAGGTCTGAGCGCCCTTAGCGCTCAGTTCTGCCTTTCCATAAATCCCCAGTTGGCCTCTCGATGCAGGTTACCCACAACTTCTGATTTTCCTCGTGCCCTCTAGTTAAAATTATAGACCATGTAAGCATTTTTTCCAGTGCGTGCTGAGAGGCAGGAGGGCACGACCCACACACTGACATGGAGCAATCTTGCCGCCTGCCTGGCCTGCAGGAGAGAAGTGAGTGGTGTTTTGTCGCCTGAGGATGGAGGAATCAATTCTGCCTCCCTGCTGCTGCTTTGCCACGCAAACTAGAACGAGGCCCTGTTCATTCCTGAGGATATATTTCTCAGTTTTCCGAGAGAGTTGGCTACCCCGCACAGGTCCAAGGTAGAAAAGAGCTTGTT
This sequence comes from Sorex araneus, assembly GCF_027595985.1. Classification (NCBI taxonomy): domain Eukaryota; kingdom Metazoa; phylum Chordata; class Mammalia; order Eulipotyphla; family Soricidae; genus Sorex; species Sorex araneus. The sequence continues at coordinate 114,109,999 of NC_073307.1, forward strand.
GAGACAGGCCTTGGCTTTCCTTTGTGGCATGCTTTTTAGGATTACCAAGGCATTTGTGCCTTTTTCAACCCGGGGAGGAATATTCTCCGACCACAGTCATAAAGGAGGTTTTATGAAGTCCTTTGTTTCACGCCCACTGGTCTTCCTTCCTCCGTGCTGAGCACTGTTGCCAAGGCCACACTGGCTTTTGCAGGGCCCCGACTGCTTTTGCCTGGGGCCATAACCACAGTCAGGTGACTGGCCTGCTGCTGGCAGGTCCACTGGAGGCAGCCCGGCCCCACACTGCCCGCTCCGCCTAACAGGGCGCTGCTTGGAAAAGCGACACCACATTTTCAGAGGGACTCTTGGGCTGCCATCCCTGTGTGTGGCCCTGCTCAGGATGGCAGCCGCCCCTCTCATCACGTCCCATCATTCCCATCCAATGCGGTCCCACTTTCTCCTGCCAGGCCCATCCTGGCTTTGCTGGAGAGACACTCCCCATCCTTAACCCATTCCTCACTCTTCTTCCCAGAAACCTAGGCCTGTCTCTCCGACATTCCTTTCTCCCCAAACTTCTCGTTCATCCTACATGGCCCCTTTGAAAAGCCCGAGTCTCCTTTTAAGCTGAGGTGCCGGGTAAGCCCACTCCCCTCTGCTAAGAACCAGAGAGGCTCACTGAAACACATGGAAAACTTCAGTTCTCGGAGTTATTTCACCCTTCCCCTTTCCTCCCTGCTGAAGATGGCAGCCTCCCTTCTCACCTGGCCACTGCCGTGGGGTTTCTCATCCCCTTCTGCCTCCACGGCTGTTCTGTCCACTCTACCATGTGACTCAGTTCACTGATTGCCTCTGCAACCACAAGCACTTGCCTCTGAACTTCCCCTCCCCCAGCCCAATCTTGCGTTGTACCTTCTTTCTACTAAATACCCTTAAAGATCTGTACCTCCAGCTCCTGACCCTCTTTTCCCCTGGCCCCTCAGTCCTGCTGGAGAGAATTATTTTATCTGAAATGACTTTAGCAAATCCCTGGCTTCTAATATTATGCCCATCCACCTTCCCAGGAACCTCCAACCTTCCATTCCTTTTCTCCTCCTGTTCACCAAATGTCTGGGAAAATGTTCTTCTGATGTTCCTAAATGTCCCGGGTTTCTAAATTCTCTCTCTTCTTTGTTCTCCGTCATCTCTCTGTTGCCTGGAGTGCTCCTCTTCCTTAGCTGAGACAGGCATCTCTGAAGGTTACTCTGAGAAAATTCCACTTCCTAAAAGCTGCTTTGATTTCCCCCAAGACTCTCCCTTTTCTTTCTGCTTCTTGAAAGATTTTTTTCCCTTGTGTTTTCTTCCTCTGCCCCCCATTTTCTCTCATCCCAGCCAAGACTCTGATTCTGTGACATGAGGAAAAACAAAAAAGGGTTGATCATATCAAGGGATGTTTGAAAAACATCCCTCTCATTCAACACAGATGGAAAGCGAAATGCCCCAGATGACTGGTGGTGCTTCACAGTCTGCTTCTGAGATGACGGGCGTGTGCCCCAGGACGGAAGAGTGTTCTTTCTGGTAGCAATACCAAGTATCTGTGCCCATAGTTCTAGAAGGACAAAGCCATAGCATTTGTAGAAGTTTCCAACCTTCTACTGATTTATTGCCATACTGGGCTTTAAAATTCTCTTGGTCATCAAGGACAATGAATGGGTGGTTCCTGGAACCTACAGAAGACCTATTGACTCATATTCCATTCTCTTTTTGGTTTGGTTTTGTTGTTGTTGTATTGTGTTTTTTTTTTTTTTGTCTATTGGTTTTCAGATAGACTGGAGCGATAGCACAGCGGGTAAGGTTCAATTGGCTGACCCAGGTTCAATTCCTCTGTCCCTCACAGAGAGCCCGGCAAGCTACTGAGAGTATCCCGCCCACACAGCAGAGCCTGGCAAGCTACTCATGGCGTATTTTATATGCCCAAAACAGTAACAACAAGTCTCACAATGGAGATGTTACTGGTGCCCGCTAGAGCAAATTGATGAACAATGGGACAATAGTGTTATACAGTGTGTTATAACAGTGTTTTTGGATTACATTTGGTAGTGTTCAGGGATTACTCCTGGTTCTGTGCTCAGGGTCAGGCTTCTGGTGGGCTCAGGGGACCATATGGAATGCCAAGGATCAGACCTAGGTTGACTGCATTCAAGACAAGCACCCTAACTTCTGTACTATATTACTTTGACCCAAAATTCCAGTTTCTGTTGCTGGGTTGTGCAGTCCAGACAGTAAGGGGTTTATAGTTAGATTTTATATTTCAGTTCCCACTCTCCTTTACCACTTTTGAGACCTTGGGTAATTACCTCTCTCCTGGCTCTATCTCGGTGTTTTCATTTGTGATAACAATCTCTTCCTCTTGTGAGGATTAGGGATAATACACATATTAGGAAGATGGTGTTTGATAGACTTAATTCAGTAGGATGTTTTAACTGCTAAGGTGATACTCTCTTAGGCTAGCTACAAACCTGGAAAACTTGACAATTCATTCAAACTTACTTAACCTTTTTTTCTTGGTAGTAGCATTAGTCCAAGAAAAGAATGAGCAGAACTGGACCCTGCTCTCAGACTGCCGTGCACAACATAATTAGCACCCACTGAGTAACAGTCTTTCACCCAGGTTTCAGTGATGTTGGGTAATGAACGATTTGGAGATGGATTGACCAGTATTGAGTAGAGGACATGGTATATGTGGCCTGCGAGAGCTTGGAGCTGCCTGGAATAGAAATGTCCTGTTGGTATAAAGTGAGTAATGAGTGATATAGTCACAGGCTTCTGTTAAAGTTAGGTGGAGGATAAAATTGATGCCAGAGGCTCTAGGGAGCATATTTCATATTTTAGAGTGAGAATATGATGAAAACAGTGTTTTAGGAAGTTTAGTTTAGCTTCACATTGTGTGTGTGTGTGTGTGTGTGTGTGTGTGTGTGTATGTGTAACCATTGAACTGAATCCTGACAGTATCTCCCTGGAAATAGTGCTGGACAGATAAAGAGAAAAGTCTCAGTCCCACAAAGCTGTTCTCCTACTTTACCTCCATTTTAGATATTTATGTCAAGTCCATGCTGTGTCCTGTGCTTCTGATCAAGTGACTCTCAGTGGCAGACTCACAACCCAACACTTGGGCTTGATGAGCTTGCTACTGTGCTGCAACCCAGGAACTGCCAGATGCAAGAGAAGCACAAGGCAGTTTCTGTAGGAGGGGACACGGGCTGCCCATGTCTTTTCAGGGCACCCTGCTCCACATGTTTACCAACTGCAAGTTTCCTTTTGGGTATATTTGAGGAGGCTTCATCACACGGGCATGATTGATTAACCCATTTGCCATTGGTTCGTTCATCTCCCCATCTCATTCCTGAAGGCCTGGTTTGAGGCTGAGTTCCAGCCTCCGCTTATCCCCCTGGCAACCAGTCCCCACCCATCCTTGGTGACTTTCCAAACTCACCTCATCTGGTATGGTTGAAAGGGGCTTGTAAATATGGAAAGATGCTTTATCGCTTTTATTACTTTGGAAATTCCAAGGCTTTTAGGAACCTGGTGCCAGAAATGAGGACAAAGATCAATTCTATATTTATTATAAAAGACAGTATCGTGGAGATGAATTAAAGCAGGACTTAAAATAGCTCCAGTGTTTCTATGGGAATTTTTATGGATATCAAAAAGAAAAGCCTTGTGGTAGAATATATGTATAACACACACTTGAGCATTTTAGCCACTTTTAGTGCAGTTTAAGGGACATTGACTTCATTCACATTGCTGGGCTACCTCAGCAACACAGGAAAAACTTGTAGGGCACTTGGATATTGCTGAGCACCTGACTGCACAATTCGTGTGTTTGGAATTTCCAGGCTTTGTGATACCAGTATTTCCCAATAATCTATTTTACCATATATTGCATACCATTGGTTTGCAGTGATTTGAAAATATTTTTTAAAGAATATGCTCCTTTAGGTACCTTGAGAAATGTTTTCCTAGAAAAATGAGAACTATATAGGGTTAGTAGGACATAAGAAGTAAGATATAGGAAGAATATTAACTCCCCTCCTTCTCGCACCTATCCGTTCTGCAAAGCTTAAAACTAGGAACCTTCTTTGGAGAAGTCATTTTTTTCTTTGTCTCCCCACCCAGATGTCCAAACTTAACCAGAGGGTTAATCACTTTCCATGTTTCCATATATACCACAGGCCTACTTCTGTTGCTGCCCTTAGTATTGCACGAACTGGTCATCGTTGTGACCGCCACCATTAGAGTCTAAACAATGAAGACCTTGACTTTCTCGTCTATTATCCACATTGGCTTGCATATAATAGGTGCTCTGCACAGGTTTGTTTACATAAATTTAAACTTTAAAGAGTATATTTGATGTTATTGTTTGGCCTTTTGGGTCACAACTGGCAATGCTCAGGGGTGACTCCTGACTGCACTCAGGAATTACTCTTGGCAGTTTTCAGTACTTGGATGACCATATGGGATGTCGTGGAACGAACCTAGGTCAGCTGCATGCAAGGCAAATATCCTTCTGGCTGTAATCTTGCTCTGGCCCCTACAGAGCATATTTGAAAGGCGAGAAAATGATAATTGGATGAAGATAAAATAGCCCAAGGCCATGCTTGGCATCCAAATCCCTGTTCAAGGCCATTCATCTGCTTTGAGTGAAGCAGGTGGGGAAGATATAGAAGCTGGTGGAAGTGCAGAAACAAGTTAGGCAGCCTGTGTGTGCCAGGTGCTAGGGCACAGACAGAATTTAAAAGGGAAAGCTAGCAGCATGTGCTCTGCTTTTCCATTGCTCTTTGGCCTGCTACCTGTGCTAAAGCATTTCTAGTTACTTCATCAGTATCTGATCATCAAATACATGGCAAACCTTGTTATTTATTCCTTTGTTCATTCAACAGATGCCCACGAAGAGTTTCCTTTAGGACCAGCGTTGTACCACAGACTTTACTTGGATTATTGTTAACCTTTGAACATCCTTTCTTTTTTTTTCTTTTTGTGTTACACCCAGCAATGCACAGGGGTTACTCCTGGCTCATGCACTCAGAAATTACTCCTGGCGGTGCTTGGGGGACCCTATGGGATGCTGCTGGGAATACAACCGGGTCGGTCATGTGCAAGGCAAATGCCTACCCGCTCTGCTATCGCTCCAGCCCCTGAACATCCTTTCAAGTATGGAGGTTTGTTTATTTTTTAAAAAGAAACTAGTCCTAGTGGTATTGAGAGCAAAAGAGGGCCATCTGCCTCTGCAACAAGTGGTCGTTAGTAGCTGTATTTTCTCACTGCATTTTCCAGTGACCTCTCTCACTGTATTTACCAGTGAACTTCTCTTCCTGCCAGTGACTTTGGATTCAGTCCACTGGCTCCCACTTTTCCTACGTGGTTGAAACAGGATTGACTTGACCCATGTAGGTATAAACGATTATGGTGCCAGAAGCAAATATGTACCAACTCTTCTATTGCCCCTTCTTAGAGAATGCTGGCACCCAGAGGCCCAGCTGAGTTCCCAGCCCTGGGAGGCTTCGATAGACTTTGCAACTTTGATGCATATCAGCCCATTTGAGTCACTATCTAGTGTCATCTCTACTGCTTGTCAAAGTCCATACCACAGCCTTTAGGCCCTACTAAGATGACCAGATGCTATCTCCCCATCATATCTCCTGTTATTCTCCCTTCATTTCCTTTGCTACCCCTCCACAGCCTTCTTGTTCTCTTTATCTGCCCAGTAATTTTTTTAGTTTGGCTTTTTGGGTCACATCCAGCAATGCTCAGGGGTTACTCCCAGCTCTGCACTCAGGAATTACTCCTGGAGGTGCTCAGGGGACCATATGGGATGCTGGGAATCAAACATGGGTCAACTGTGTGCAATGCAAATGCCTTACCTGCTGTACTATCACTCTGGCCCCTGCCTAGTAATTTTTATGCAAAGCCTTTCACTTTTTATTTCTACTTCCTGAAAGTTCCTTGCCATATATTTGTGTATTTGTTTCCTTCACGCAAATCTCTGTTCATGTTTCCAAACTTTAGCCCCAGGCCCATGACCACTTATGTAAAAATGGCATTTCCTGTTTCCCAATCTTCTTTTGCCCTATTCTCGTTTCCTTTATAATCCATCATTGCTTGCATCACACACACACACACACACACACACACACACACACACACACACACACACACACACTTGTTGCCTTACATTGACTCTCTCCTTCACAAAATTATAAAGCCCCTGTGGGCAAATTTTTTTTGTGTGTTCATTGTGGTACCCCCAGAACCTAGAATAATTCTTTTTTGGAGTGTGGGGGGAGCTCCCAAGCAGTGCTCATGAGGTCTGGGGGCCCCACCAGTGATTCACAGCATGCCAACAGTTCAGTGCAAGGCCTGAGGCTACCCTTGTGGTGCTGGGAGTCTCAGGTCCACATCTAGTGGTGCTTGGGGACTTCTGGCACTGCATCCAACAGGGCCCAGGTGGTAGGGAGTATATGGTGCTGGGAATCAGACCTCTGTCTCATGCTAGGCTGTGCCCTAACCACTCCATCTCCTGGTCCTGGTCCTGAATGAAAGGATGACCTGGTCTCACTCCGGAACCTGTACCAAAGAATCTGCTGACTTTCTTGGAAATTGATTCCCACTCTAGGGGTTCAGGCTAGAAGCTAGTATTCGTTGCTTGCAAGCACAGGAAGTGGATCTAGATCAGAGGAGAAGCTAAGGGGAGAGAGAGTTGGGGTGATCCCAAGAAGGGAAGAGAAGTTTTTGGTAATGGGAAAAATAACCGTTCGTGATCCTCTACCCGTGGACCTGTCAAGCTATGTTTTTGTTTTCGCTTACTGGAACATAAGCTGTCATGGATTTAGCGGCTTAAAGAACACCCATGTATTATCTCACCACTCGGCAAGTGAGAACTGCAGCCAGACTCACTGGGGTCTCTGCCCAGGTTTTTTGGAAATCAAGGGGCCTGCTGGGGTTTCGGGGCTCTTTCTGGAAGACCCTGGGGTACACGGCACTTTCAGGCTCGGTCCATGCATTGGCAGGCCGCAGCAGCTCCTTGCTGTTGGAGACCCCGGAGCCCTCTTTCTTGACCTGCTTGGCAGGAGCTGCTCCTGGGGCTGTGCTCAGCCCCTGGCCATGCGCACCTCAGCAGTGGGGCCACAGGAGGTGGCTGCCTGGGAAGAGCCCCTATGGTTAGGTCGACCTCACTGGCATCATTCCTATTGATTAACATAGAAGTCAACTCACTAAAAAAAAAACTAATTATGTCAGCAACATCCCTTTTGCCTTGAACTGGGAATGTAGGGCATGATGGCTCACCCTATTGTGAGTCCTGGAATTAGTAGAGAAAATGGGGAGGGACCAACTTAGTATACTGCCTGTCAGGGTACTTGTTGAATTTCTCTTTATTAATTGGCTTGGGGAGAGGAGGTGATGTCCCCAAAGAGCCATGGCCATAATCCACCGAGGCCTCGCTTTGGAGGGGGGGTGGAATGGGGTGGGGTGGGGGAGGGCTGCAACTGTCTTCCTGACCTCTACGAGACTGTGATTTCTCATTGTTTCCCTGAACTCGAGAACAAAAAATGGATAGGAAAGATTAGGCCATCTGCCATACTTCATATGCCAAAAATAACGGAAATCGCCCCCTGCCTTTCAACTCTCTGCTTGAAAAACTTTTCTTTTTTATGCTTTTCCTTGAGGATCACTTTCCAAGTGAGATCATTGGTGATCCTCAGCCCTTTCCCATGACTTAATTGATGAGGAACAACCGCCCAGCAGAATCGCACAGAATACATTTGAGGCTAGTTGGCTTGAAGCCTCCAGGCTCTTGTTGAAATGAGTGGTTTCAGTTAATCCACACCATGAAGCCGAAAAGCTATTATGTATGTATATTTTTGTCCTGAGGTATTATAAAGAAATTTTATTTAGGAAGGGAATAAACGATGGTTTGGAAATGAAAAAAATATTTTTATTTGTCAGAAAAATGCAAGACACAAACTGTTTCCTACAGATACAAGTCAGGGCTGGTTTTAAAGCTTTTTGTGACTCAGAGAGGGAGGTCAGCCCTCAAATCTGCTGAGGACGCAGGGTGAAACAAAACGGCTACATTTTTATGATGTTTCCCCCCTACTGCTGTTAGCTCTTCCATTTGCCTGATGTAACTCAATTTTCCAGAACGCTGTAGGAGATCAGAGATAGGGAATTGCTAGCCACTTGACTGCCTAGTTTCAGAAAATGCATAGTACTAGTTGAGTGGCAAAAAAATAGCATATGGTAAGTTGAGGTGAATTGAGAGGGTAAGTTTGCTTTGAGGGAAATTGCTGGCAGGTTGAAGGGTTATACTCATAGCATCAGAGAGCTCTCCATGGGAAGAGACCTTAGCCCCCAAGCCTGGCCTCTTTTTTTTTTCTGAGGCATGGACTCAACAGCACGGAAACCGGTCACAACTCTGCATGTTCCTACTCTGTAGAGTGAGTGAGAGGAATGAAGGAGGCAGAAACTTGGCAGGAAAAGGAGTGATGGGCACTGAATGGTACCTCGCCCTGCAGCTAGAGCACTGGACCAGCTTCCTCCTCCCTTGCACCTCCCCCCCACCACCCCACCACCATCACTCCTCATTTTCCCCTTGTTGCAATGACCAGGATTTACACAGATACACATGCAGTTGGTGATGCTCTCTGGGGTCAGTCCTTCAGCTGTGGTGCTTGTGTAAGTACTCGTCGGAGGACTGAATCTGCAGTTATGGTGTTCATGCATGTTTTTGTCATCCTTGCTGGGCTCACACGCTTTACTTGCAGTGCTGGCACACCACACGTCAGCCTGCAGTGTGGCCACATCCTTGTGGTGCCGGTGATCCAGCGTAGAGTTCCCAGGCACAGATGCCGAGTTCTTGGATGGCACGTGAAGCAGGCCAGGGATTGAATATGTGCCCTCCCGGTTGCACGGCAAGTCCTTCAGCCGCTGAGACTTGTACAAGCTTCTTAACTCTCTTGAGCCTCAGGTGAGCCTGATACCTAGTTAGCACGCTTATTATAAAATTAAAAACCACAGAGCATGTATGAGTTCTTTTATTAGTCCTGTTTCTAGGGAGAGATTGAGACGGCTCATCTCTGGTGGTGATGATCAGGGCCTGAAGGAAAGGTACATGGAACTCAAGATGGGTATTGGGAAGTCAGGGGAAGACATTGAGTTTTCTGGGTTAATAAAAGACCAAACAAAAACAAAATAGGAGCTTGGGGCTGCTGTTAAATGGAGAGGTAAAGGGGCTGGAGCGATAGCACAGCGGGTAGGGCATTTGCTTTGTACGCAGCTGACCCGGGTTCGATTCCCAGCATCCCATATGGTCTCCCGAGCACCACCAGGAGTGATTCCTGAGTGCATGAGCCAGGAGTAACCCCTGTGCATCGCCAGGTGTGACCCAAAAAGAAAAAAAAAGGGGGAGGTAGAGCCAAGGAGATGGCTCAAGGACTGGAGCCTGTTTTTCCTATACTGGAGACCTGGGGCCCATCATCCCTGGCACAGCATGGTTCCCTGAGCACCACCAGGAAGGTGGCCTGAGCACAGAGCTGGAAGTACCCCTTGGACAATGCTCCATGTGGCCCCCAAACCAAAATAAATTAAGAAAATAAATAAAAGGTGGGACAGCCACTGTGTAGGGCAGCAACCGGACACCGCTCGGGTGTCGGCTGCCTGAGCTCTCAGCAGCCATTCACCAGCCTTGCCTAGACAGCAGATGCCACACTCGAGTCTAAAGAGCAGAGGGACAGAAGCTGGCACTGAGGCTCGGTGAGCCTTGTTGAGGGGTGCCGCTGCCCTGCACATCATCAGGGCAGCTTTTGAAACCCATAAGCACTTGAGTAGTTGGATCCCAGTGGCCCATGCTGCTGTGGACCAGAGTCCTCCATCACAGCATCCTCTCGCTTGGGCAGCCTGGCCTCTCTTTCCTTGCAGGTGGAGGGTTCCCAGCTGGAGAGTGGCTCTCGGCTTCTGCTCGAGGGCAGGGTTGAGTGTGTTCAGCCCCAGTTTGGATCCAACATGCATTATTTTTGCCTGCACTGGCTGAACCCTGTTCTCAAGTTGGGGCCTCAGAGCTGCAGCAAGCTGAGTGCCATATAGCTGCTGGGGTAGAAGGAGGTGGGGCATGATGTTACTTGCCCTTCTATGTGCCCTGTCAGCAGTTATTTGCTTTTGTGTGTGTGGGGGGGCATACCCTGTGGTGCCCAGGGACTACTTCTGGCTTTGTGCTCATGGGTTATTCCTGACATTGTTCAGCAGATCATGTGGTACCAGGCATCTAACCGGGGTCAGCCACATGCAAAATAAATACTTTAAGCCCTGTGCTCACTCTCTGGCCCACAATAGTGTTATTTTTTTTCAGGGAATGGGGTGCGTGTGGAGGGGTTCCCAAGCAGTACTCAGAATGTTTGGGGCCCCACCAGCAATTCTTGGTACCCAGAGCTCCTGGGGTCAAATAATTTAGTACAAGGACCCCAGAATGTGATGTTTCTAAGGCCCTCCAGGGTTGGCAATACTCAGCAGCTCAAATGGTGTTGGGGACCTCCTGTGATCAGGGCCCTCAAGGACTTTACCCAGTGATGCTTGGGGGACCACGAGCTGCTGGGACTTGAACCCAGGCTGGGCACAGCTTGGTATGTTCCCCACCCACTGATTTAATGATGGGGCAGCACTCTTGGGTGCCATTCAGGTGCAGTGTTTGAATAATAAAATCACCGTTGCTACTTTCTGTCCCTTACACCTTGTTTCTAGACTCCTTCTTATCCACAGTTCTTTCTAGGTGGAGGCCTGCTTCCTTTCCGAAGCCTCCCCCAACCGGGCGGAGGGTAGTTTAAGATAGAGGAGGGTCTAGTATAACCACAAGAGTTGGAAATGATCACTCTGGACAAGATCTATGATAATGAAAGGTTATCATATGTGATAACCTTTTAGCATCTGTATTGCAAACTATATTATCGAGATGGAGAGAGAGAGAGAGAGAGAGAGAAGAGAGAGAGAGAGAGAGAGAGAGAGAGAGAGAGAGAGAGAGAGAGAGAGAGAAAGTGTTTGCCATAGAGGCAGGCTGGGGTGGGTGAGAAAGCAACTGGGGACATTGATGCTGGGAAATTACACTGGTGGAAGGATGGATGTTGAAACATTGTATGACTGAAATCCAATCACGAACAGCTTTGGAAGGGTCTATCTCACAGTGATTCAATTAAAAAAAAAAAAACCCGAAGTCTTCCCCACCCTCATGTGCTTGGCCCACCACTTGATGGTTCTCTGAGCCCTGTGTTACAGTGCCGTCAGCTTCTTCCTGCTCATCCCTGAATTTGAAGGGGCTGGGCCTGGCTCTGTGGACAGCATTTATGGAACTGAACCTAAAGGGCGCTTCCCTCTCAGTGCAGGTAACCTGTGCAGGAGAGCAGGTTTACCCTCTTACTTTCTGGGGCACGTTAATGTGGCCCAGGTGGCCTGCAGAAAGCAGAAGTGGAATCTAGGTGGTTGGGAACACAAGGCATCAGGCAGAGCTGTGGATACAAGGCAGGTCAGTAGAAGGAGGAAGGGGTCCTCCAAGGCAACGCCAGAGAGCTCCACCAGCCCCAGTTCAAGGCTGGGAAGAAATGGGTTGTCCCTGATGGTGGTGCAGAGAACCAGGCGCTACAGCTGAGACCTTTGCTTGCAGTGACTGAACGGATCCAGATTTATGGTGAGGTTTATCTCAGTGTATCTTCAACATGCTGTAATTTCTGGCTTTCTGGTTGCCCCTTAAGAGAGTCTCTGACTCTTCCCACAGATGTGAACCCCATGAAATCCTGAGGCTTTGTCTGATGGGCGGGGGCTGAAGAGTGCGGCAGGAATAGGCTAGAACCAGATTAGGAAGTTGAGGATTTCATCCGTCTGAGCAGTGGGGTTGCAGTCCCCTGACTTCCCTCCTGTGGCCCTCAAGTCCAGACTTGAGAGGGTCTGGACTCCAAGGAAGGAAGTGATGACACTGTCCAGTTGCCTGTGGGGAAGAGGTGGGCTCCACTTCTAGAAGGAATCTAGATGTTGAGCCGTTATGTGCACAGAACCAACTGAATGATCATTCTGATCCTCAGGTCAGGTCACTTGAACTTGGTTTAATTATAGGTTTACTGAAAAGAAGTAGACCTCCCATGAAATTTGCGTATAAGTGGATCAACATGGAAAGTATAATGTTAAGTGAAATGAGTCAGAAAGAGAGGGATAGACATAGGAAGATTGCACTCATCTGCAGAATATAAAGTAACAGAATGGGAGACTAACACCCAAGAATAGTAGAGATAAGGTCCAGGAGATCTGCTCCACGGCCTGGACCAGCCTCACATGCTGGAGGAAAAGCAGCTAAGATAGAGAAGAGAATATCAAATAAAGGATGTTGGGAGGACCTGTTTGGGTTGAAAGATGCATGCCGAAAGTAGACTACAGATTGAACATGATGGCCACTCAATACCTCTGTTGCAAACCACAACATCCAAAAGGAGAGAGAACAGAAGGGAATGCCCTGCCACAGAGGCGGGTTGGGGTGGTGGGAGGGATACTGGGAACATTGGAGGAGGAGAATGGGCACTGGTAGAGGGATGGGTCAACGATCATTGTATGACTGAAATGCAAACATGAAAGTTTGCAAGTTTGTAGCTGTACCTCACGGTGATTCACTAATAAAAATAGAAAAGTAGACTTCATTCTAGAATTGCTGACTGTGGGAAGCTTCGACCCCACACCCCTAAAGGGGTTACCAAGCTTAGAGAGACTTTGGGGTGAGGCAGAACCGTGATGCTCCAGCAGACGGAGCTAGGGTCACGATCTCTCCATAGCAGACCTATCTACCAGGAGAGAAAGTCCCCAAGCCCTTCCCTCAGTCTTTATGGACTTCTGGGCTCCCTCCCATTGGTGTTTCTTAGGCGGAAGGCAGAAGGCAAGCTTGCCAGAGTAGGGGCATGAGGGGGCTTTTGCATGGGCTTTATTTTTAGACCTTCTGCTGGGACAAACCCTCCCTGGCCTCAGGTCTCGTGTGGTAAGGCTGGGCTTGGGACTTAGATGAGACTGAACCCTACGATCTCTGTTGCTGCAAACTGACAGGACTGAGAAAAACAAGACCTGGCACTGTACCTTTAAAATAACAGCTTGCTCCATACACGCAGGGCCATATGTCTTCAATTTTCCGGGACGGTCTCAGTTTCGAATATTCTGTCCCATTTTGCCCATAAGAATACTGGCACTTGTCAGATCACATGTTCCAATTTTTGATTCAGAAAATATGGTCACTGTAGTCCTATACCACAACAAATGCCAGATGGTTTAAAGAGCTAATTTTTTTTAATGGTATACTTATCCCAATTGTTGAGAAAAGACAATTTTCTGACTGCTGAAGCAATTGAAGAAATTATCAGTGACAAGTTTGATGGGTTCAATTACATACAAAAAATAAAACACCTTTTTTGGTACGAAGAAAACCAACAGAGAGTAGAAAGAGAAAGCAACAGATTGGGGAAATCGTTGCAATAAACACATCAGCTGAAAATTTAATATCTTGACACTCGGAGAGGTTGTATATACATTTTAAAGGATACAACCAAAACTTCATGGGACAGATGGTCAAAGAATTTGAGTAGACAATTCACACAAGAAAAACATACCAACAAATCCCAGGGAGAGAATTCAGTATATTGAAGTTAAAATCCAGGACTTACCACATCAGACTTATTATTACATTATCAAAAATTAAAACTATTAAACTTAACATGGACATAATTTTTGTGGAAATACATACACTCCTATACTCCATTATAAATTATCATTTTTTTTCCTCCAAAAAGAGCAGTGTATTGGTAAATAAAAAGGATCAATTTTGTGTTTTAACCCAGCCATTCCACTTTTGGAAATGTAGTCTATGGAAATACATTTTAAATTGCAAAAATATTAACATACATAATACATAGAATTGTTTACACTAAAGCAATTTAAATGGCCCCCAATTGTACAGTATAAATTAATTTTAATACATTTATATTAGGGCACATAAGTATTACATTATCCTTAAGATATCCCGAACGTTCACTTGTTAATATAAGGAAAGATACATCTTTACAGTCTTAAGTGATTGAAAGTGCTATGAAATTTTGTGGTAGCTATGATTGTGGTCATGTGAGAGCTAGTTTTGCCCAGCTTTAAGTGTCAGGTAAAAGTCTAAATTGTGCAGTTTATTATTTTTCTATAATAAAAATGCATTCGGTGGTTTCTGGCTCATTGTTTTATTGTTGTTTGCTTAGACATTCTGAATGTAGCCAGGTTTTCTGTGGATGTAATGGGAACAGTCAGAACATGGCTCCGAGTCCTCTAACCTGTAGATTAAGTCTGAGAATTAGAATCCGGTTGCATCATTAGATAGCACTCCTTATGGAATGGAATGGGTAGCTGCTGAGGGCTTTTTTCTTTTTTTAATCTGTGTAGAACTCTCTCTTAGCCCTCTCTTTCTTGCTGTCTCCGGTGTAGCTACTGAAAATCTAATAGCTCTTTCAATGGTTCTGGAGAAACAGTACAACAGGTGGGGTGCTTGCCTTGCATGTGGCTGGTCTCTGTTTGGTCCACGGTATACTCTATGATTCCTTGAGCCCTGCCAGGAATGATTCCTGAGTACAGAGCCAGGAGTAAACCCTGAGCACTGCCAGATTTGGGAAAAACAGAAAAAATGGACTTGCTCTTCAAGCCCATGTTCTCCCTGGTTTTGTTACATACCAATCTGGTTACCTCCATTGCAGGGAAAAATCAAAACAGTCATTGGGGTTTGTATCTTCTGATGTTTTAAAAAATGTAACTGCTTATCTGTTAAAAATAAAAGCAGAAAACGGGGTAGGGGGGCAGTTTGCTGCACAAATGTGAAACTTCCAGGGGTCATGGGGACCCATGTCCTTAGTATAAACTCATGGCCAGTGTCCTGCTGGCGTGGGGATTGCTGTCACCCTTATGTCCCCATCAGGAGAAAGGGGCACGGTACAGTGCTGATCCCTTGCTCACTGGACGGCGGGTCCCATAAAAGTTTCCTAAGTACCATATGCACCTCCCTCGGGGCATTGATGAAATGCTCATGGTTTATTTTCTTCGAGAGCTAAAGTAAAATAGTTGACACTTGAATTTTCACAGCTGAAAAAAAAAAGAAAATAACTGGAAAAGGGGGCAGAGGACAATTTGAGTGAGCTCTGCGATCATACACTAAAGTAGATCTTACATATGTATATATGTACATCGAAATTTATAAAAAGACAAAACGAAGAGAAAATTAAAGAAAGGAAAGGAGAGTAAGAGACGAATGGAGGGAAAAAGGAAGGAAGACAGAGGGATGGAAGGAAGGAAGAAAGGACCCCCAAGACCACATCTGGGAGTTAAATAATTATGCAAGACACATAAATGGATGTCTGGTACTCAAGAAACCTTCCTGAAGCATTGTTCTCCTCCGCTTCCTACCTGGCAAGTGTCTGTATGTGAGTGCTCAGGCTTCACAGTGGGGCTGCAGTCTCACTCCTACCCCAAGGCAGAGAACGCCCATCAAGGAATGGGTCTTGCTGCCAGTCATGCTGAGGCCTGGCCAGTCCTTAACATAGAAGGGGAAAGACAGACCACTGGTTCAGTATAAGAATCTTAGGATGCAATGTTGCTTGGGTCCTGCAGTGCTGAGAATACTCAGGTCACCCCCGTGGTTCTGGGGGCCTCCAGGGCTGCACTGGTGATTCTCTGAAGGCCATGTGGTACCAGGAATCGAACCCAGGCCAGGTGCATATAGTAGGCATGCCTACTAACTGCTGGACTAGCCACTGTTCCAGAGGGGTGTAACTGCCCCGGGTCCAGTTCTCCCTTGGAGATGGATCTGCACTTAGATTGCCTGGCCACACGCTAATAGTGAGGATGCAGACTGCCAGCATTGGGGGTGGGAGGGAGGGTGCTGGGAGGGCCACGGGCCATAGTCTCTGATCCCCCTCCCCCCTCCCCATGGGAGGGCAGAGCACTGCAGTAAGGACTAGGGGAGTGGTTCATACCCAGGCCTGCAGAAAGCCCCAGACACTGAGTGAGCACTTGAGCAAGGCCCTGGTAGATCCTGTGCAAGGGTTCATCGACAGGGACAGGCAGAAGATGCATAAAAACCCAGGCTATACAGCAGGTAGGGCATTTGCCTTGTACACGATGGACCCAGTTTCTATTCCTGGTACCCCATATGGTCCCCCAAGCCCGTGGGACATCCTGAGTGCAGAGCCGGAGTAACCCCTGAGCACACACTTTTTTTTTTAGTGTGGCTTTCAGAAAGGAACAAAGCAGAGGAAAAGAAAAGGAACCCAAGTGACAGACCAAGACTCTGTCCTGCTCTGGTATAAGGCACCATGTGTGGGTGCGGTGAGAACACTGTTGACTCCAGGACAGCCTCAGATGGTGCTGGATTCTGAGAGGAGCAGACGGGGTGCAGCAGTGGGGAACCAAGTGGGTCATACACTCCAACACTTGCTGTCACTTGGCTACCTTGGATGCAGCCGTGCAGATGTGGGGGGGCAGTGGAGAGGAGGGGGCACTGTCCAGCTTTAGCTTTCTCCAGGAGTGCCCAGGGGCTCCCTCCTCTCCCCTCCTCTTCTCTCCCCTCCTCTCCTTTCCCCTCCCCTCCTCTCCCCTCCCCTCCCCTCCCCTCCCCTCCTTTTCCCCTCCTCTCTCCTCCCTTCCCCTCCCCTCCCCTCCTCTCCTCTCCTCTCCCGCCTCTCCTCTCCTCTCCCTGCCTCTCCTCTCCTCTCCTCCCCTCCCCTCCCTACCTCTCCCCTCCCCTCCCCTTCCCTCCTCTCCCCTCCCTTCCCCTCCCCTCCCCTTCTCTCCTCTCCTCTCCCCTCCCCTTCCCTCCTCTCCCCTCCCTTCCCCTCCCCTTCTCTCCTCTCCTCTCCTCTCCTCTCCTCCTCTCTCCTCCCCTCCCCTCCTCTCCACTGTCCAACTTTAGCTTTCTCCAGGAGTGCCCAGGGGCTCCCTCCTCTCCCCTCCTCTCCTCTCCCCTCCTCTCCTTTCCCCTCCCCTCCCCTCCCCTTCCCTCCCCTCCCCTCTCCTCCCCCCCTCCCCTCCTCTCCGCAGCTTCTGTAACTCAGTGTGGGGTGGTAACACTTAGCTGAGATGTTCTATCAGAATCCTAATGGGAAGAGGAAACTATGTCAGGGATATTATATAAGCAATGTATATATATAAGCAATGTTTTTATTTCAGTCTAATCCTATTTGTTTTGAAATACCAACCTTTTTTTTTTTTAACCTTCCAAGCATTGCTCATAGCTACTTCCATTGATACTCAGCCAAATGGACTGGATGTTCTGTGCTCATGTCTGGCAGGTCGTGATGCTCAGACCCAGAGGTGTGAGGGGCCACCAGGGTCCCCCTGGTCCTCAAGACTATACACCAGCAGTGTTGGGGAACCAGACAGTACCAGGGATTGAATGTGGGTCCTTGTGTATGCAAGGCCTGTGCTCCCAACCCCTGAGTTGTTTCTCCATTCTCAAATATTAAATCTTCACAAAGCGATTTTTATGTTTGTGAAGAAGAGCCTAGATTTTAGATGGTTGTGAAGCACCATTGAAGGACTCCTCTTCCAAGCAGCCTTCCTAGCTTTCTCTTAACAGCTCTCTCATTGACTTATAATTGTTCTTTATTTTCTCATGACTGCTTATTCTAGCTCTGCATTGTTTTCACATCTGTAAATAATACTTTCTAGCTATACCAGTAATTGTCTATGGGAACAGTCATAGTCCCCATCCACACCCCCATATACACACCTAGGGGACACCAGGCAGTGTCTAGAGACAATTTTGATTATAATATTGGGAAGGGAGCTACGTATTCTTGACATCGAGTGAGTGGAGGCCAGGAATGCTATTAAATCCCTACAATGCACAGGATGTGCCCATCCCTAACAAAGAATTATCAATCAAAATATCTAGAGCCTGTGTCGAGAAACACTGAATCATAAGCATATTTATTATGAGTGATATGATAAATTAAGAGTCTGGCAAAGTAATATTCACTATTAGTAACTATTTTTTTTATCAGACTCTCACTGTACCAGGCATTGTTTCAAACTTTTTACATATTAACTCATTTAATCATCTGTGTTAGGAATTCTTGTTATCCCATTTGACAGCTAAGACACCAAGGTCTGCAGCTAGTAACTGGTGAAGCCACTCATTTGTTGCAATAGTTATGATAGTGGAATTGTTGTTAATGTGGTAAGCCCAGACCTTTGTACATATTGATTCATTTCCTCCCTACCACAATCCCAGGGAGTGGTTCTGTCAGACTCTTTTCAGAGACCCAGAAATGGGCTCAATGGAGTTTGCCATGTATTTCTCAAGTTGCATATTTTAAAAATAAGTGTTTCTCACCCTCCCCCACCCCAGCCCCAGTCTACCAGTGTTCTAAGAATGCAAGAAGGCTTGAATATGTTTTTGTTCCTGCCAGAGACCACCTATTTATCCACTTAGAGGGTCTGGCACACTTTACCCTCTGGCAGGAGTCAAGGGACAGAGCAGTGAAGTGGCAGACAGGTAGGCCATACCTGTGGGGGCTTCAGGGGGCCTTCCTGTGGTTTGTCACTGGACCAGATTCCTCCATCCTGGTGCTTTCCTGTGGTTTCTTTGTTCCTGAACATCAAAGCTGCCTCCTGAAAGGATGTGATCCTTCTCTGTCTATCAAGAACTAAATGTGGCAGGTATTTGTGAGGGCATCCACACTCTGGCTTCATATGAGCCCTGTTAAAACAAGCAGGAGCAGCTCAAATTTAAAAAGGAAGAAAAGATGGGGCTGGAGCGATAGCACAGTGGGTAGGGTGTTTGCCTTGCACGTGGCCGACCCGGGTTCAAATCCCAGCATCCCATATGGTCCCTGAGCACTGCCAGGAGTAATTCCTGAGTGCAGAGCCAGGAGTAACCTCTGTGCATTGCCAGGTGTGAATCAAAAAGAAAAAAAGAAGAAGAAAAGAAAAACAAAACAACAACAAAAGACAATCAAAAACAAACAAACAAAAGCACCCCTTTGTGAAGCTTTTGATTTCTCAGACACCTTTGAAAGCCTCTGTGACTGCTCAGAGGAGGGCTGAGCTCTCTGGTGGCTGATGCTCGTGTCCCTACCTCATGAAATCTGATGACATGGGGCGAGGTAGAGATGCTTTGCACCCCCCCTTTCTGTCATCTGGACATTTTCAGGACTTAGATAATTTTATCCTATTTACATCAAACATGCAGGTAACTCTAGACTTTTATATCTGTATTATTTCTGGGGAGGTATAATATGATTATGAATGACAGTAATTGACATTACATGCTTTAATTAAATTTCCTTTGCTGTGAATCAAAACCTTTTAGGCCAGTCCTGCAGTGCTATTTCTAGACTTCTCTTTTACATACCCAATGTGCGAGACAGCAGGTATGACAGAAATTCATTTTTTAAAAATTTTGCATCCCGAGATTAAATGAGCTAATGTATGCAAGGTCACCTGAATGCCAGTCCCATGAGAATTATTCATCAGAAGCTGTTAGATGAATCCACAGAGGTTGAGTCTTTTAGGTGTTGGCTCTTTTGGAGGATATGGTGCTTCATGGCTGATAATCATAAACCCGAGCATTATGAAGGAGGCCTCTCTTCCAAATCATCTTGGGTAGAATAGTCACTACACGCCAGGATTTCTCCTTCTAGGTCTTCTAGGCGGTCTCCAGGGGCTTAGAGTAATTCTCCTTTTTCAATAGAGGGAAGTATCCTCGATCATCTTCTACCACCCCCACCCAAAGACACAGCAACCCCTCCCCACCCCCCAGTACTCATTCATCATCTGGACCTTCTCCAGGACCGAAAAGGAAGGTCTGGGGGCTCAGATGCTCAGTCACTTCCCTCCCTTCTCTCAGGTGCACAGAGCCTTGAAATTGCACCTGGCGCCGTGTCCAGAGTCTGGCTGCTTCCGGGCTCTTGAGAATCCTCGGGCTCAGCCTGCACACTCTTCCACACCGTCCACTCTTGGCCTTTGCAGTCAGATGGGCAGCAGGTCCAAGTCCCTGCTTGGTTTGGGCAGTGGAGCCGCCTCTAGTCACATTTCCCCTAGGTTCGACTCTGAGCAAAGCCATTTTTGTCTTTTTCATCTGTGCCCACCTGGGGGGCCGTGAGGTTGACGGTGGTTTCAGAGCCCGGAGCAGCAGTGGCCTGCCAAGGGTCATAGGACTCAGCCTGTTGGGTACAAGACCTGAGTCTGTGCAAGGGTGATCGCCCCTGCCCTCCAGCGTGCAGATGACTTGGTCCTGGCCACAAGGATTCCATTTCACCCCAGGCCCGGGTGGGATCCCCACTTCATCATAAGCTCAACCCGATGCAGCCCCCACTGCCCCTTTCTGTGACTTTGCATCAAACCAGCCAGCCTGCAGAGGGGTCCAGTGATAGATATCCCTATCCAGGAACATTTCCTTTTTAAAAACATTTTCACACAAGCCTGCTAGTTTTACGTAGAGCGGTGTTCGAAGCCATACTCCCCATCTTTATTGAATTGTGGGCTGATAGGACAGGCACCTCCATCACTCCAACAGAGGCAGAACAGTGCCACTCTGCGGGTTGTGGGGGAGGCTCCCCCTCACTTGCTACCATTTCCCCAGTCCAAGAATAATCTTGGGCTGGAGCGAAAACCCAGCGGGTAGTGCATTTGCCTTGCATGCAGCCGACCCGGGTTCGATTCCTTCGTCCCTCTCAGAGAGCCCGGCAAGCTACTGAGAGTATCTCACCCGCACAGCAGAGCCTGGCAAGCTACCTGTGATGTATTCGATATGCCAATAACAGTAACAACAAGTCTCAAATTAGAGACATTACTGGTGCCCGCTTGAGCAAATCGATGAGAAATGGGACAACAGTGACAGTGACAGAATAATCTTAGACATTGAGTCAATGAGTATACTAAGATATTTCAGGCTCTTCCTCCTTCCAGAGACTCACTTCTGAGTAATCCCCAGCTGTGGCCCCCTTGAAAGTACCCAGCCCAGCCTTCCCCGCCCCCAGTACCAATAGGTAACTTGAGGCAGCTGCCCAAAGGGAGAAACAAACAGGCATCCAGATTTCTAGGCAAGAGGCAGAATCCTGCCCGCTTTGCAGGAGGTCCCTCAGTCTCCCGTGGCATCATATTAAATTATATAGGCAGCCACTTGTTCTCAACTGATGCTCAGAGCCGAGGGTTGTCTCGAGCAGGCAGTATTCTCCTTAGGAAACAGTCGCAAACATCCTCAAGCTCCCCAGACCTGCAGACCTCCACCAATGCTTGAAGGAAGAGGGAAGTGAGTCCCTGGGGGAAAAGGTCAGCGCTGGTAGAGGATACCATGATTGTGGCTGAAATCCTAGACCATGGGCTGTGGGGCACTGTGTCCTAAAGGTAGGTCAGGGTCTGGACAAAGGGGGCTGTGCTTCAGTGGGGGGCGTGATTTTCCTGTGGGAGGTGAAGCTGGCTCTGAGATGTAGGTGCTCTTTCCCCTTTCTCCTGTCTCTGAAAGGTTTTTATTCCTATAGCCTGTCACAACCTATATTTGTTTATAGAGATGGTGTGTGTGTGTGTGTGTGTGTGTGTGTGTGTGTGTGTGTGTGTGTAAAATGTGAGGGGTCAGGGAAGAGATAGGGCTACGCATAGAAATAAAGGAAGGATTTGCTAGGTAAAGCGCTCACAGATTTTATGGCCGGTCCTCCGAGCCACTTAATGGTAAATGTAAGTACGCATTCTGTGTGGGTAGCAAGAAGCTTCTGGCCTCTTTGAGCTATTTGCTTGCTAAATGCTTCTCCTTGGACTTAACAACTAGCTCTGCTCCACAGCAGAGAGGGAGCTGAAATTCTCCTTAGTTGTAGCAATATGAAAGGTACAAATACCTTGCTTAGACCCTTTAGGACATACTGTGTAATGAATGGTTCTTTCCAAAGAGTTTGGAAATAGAGTAAGAAAAAAGCAGACATGGGTTTGAGTGACATGCATGCCAGTCCTCTCTGCAAGTTTCCAACCAGGTTTTAACAGTTTTAACCTATATCTATAAACAAATATAGATTGTGACAGGCTGTAGGAATAAAAACCTTTCAGAGACAGGAGGAAGGATTGGGCTGAAATGTCAGGATTTTGATGGGTTCAAGGTTACATTTGTTTGGGCTTCTTGATCCAGGTTCTAAAGAGAATATGTTTAATGATGGGATAAAAGGGTGCCCAGGAGCCATCAGGTGCAGGTGGTGGTGCTGGTTCCTTCCTAGGATTCACAGTGCTTTCACCACAACTGGCAATGTAGCCCAAGTTCAGTGTTGAACCCCCAGAGTCTCTCGTTGGCGTCTCTGAAAAGATCTCTTTGTTAAAAATCCCAGCAAGAGCCAAGCACACCTTGAGGTGAAAGAGGGGGTGGTTAGAGGTCTAGACCTGAGCCCTGGGGTGCTCCTGGGAGAAGGTGGGCTGCCCTTTGACTGGGTGAAGGATGGGGCAGCATGGAGGAAGAGTGTGCTGAGGGGGTTCTGGTGCCATGGCAGGAGACATGATAGCTGTTGCTTCTCTCCTGTCACCAAGGGAGGTGACTGTTTTCTGCATTATTTTCTAGTTATTTGTTTTCTTTGTATACATTGCTATCTGATGTCATTTGTTAATTGTCTTTAGAGGTTTACATGGATTTTATGAAGTTTTATGATGAATCGTTAAGAATATTAGTCATCACTTGCCACTTTAGTTTCATTCTCTGCCCCCCTCCCCACCCCCCCAATCCCACCCCACCCATTGACCCTATTTTTAGTTATTTGCTTTGATCTGATTTTATAAAGTAAGCCCATGGCTCCCTCCTGATCTCCTTATCCAGATTCTAATTCTCAGTCACTGTAAGAACCAGGAGCTTCTTGCTATGGGAAACTTTAGATGATCACAAAAGTGGACGCAATTGTGCAGTTCACCTCCAACAACCCCCTCTCACTTCAGCATGACACAGCTAATAGTGTTCCATGTCTACCTCCCATCTGATTCTGAGTCCCCTACCAGAAGCTTTTTCATTCATGTAAATGCCAGATATATCAGATATATCATTCTAATATGTGTGTATATAAAATTTAGGGTTCTTAAAGGAGGATTCTCAAATATATACATAAAAGGCAAGTTTTATATATATATATATGTATATATATATATATGTACTGGCTGGAGAGCTAGTACAGAGGTTAAGACACTCTTAGAGGTCTTACTTGCAAATCTTTCTTATCTTGGTTGAATTTTAGCACTGAATATAGTCCCCAGATCACTGCTAGAAGTGGTTCCCTAAGTACAGAGCCAAGAATATGTCCTAAGCACCATTGGGTATAGACATCCCCACCCCCAAACAAAAATACACATTTTTTTAAAAGGGATGTTGGTGTGTAGCTCAGTGGCAGAGCACCTGCCTTTATTTGTGAGGCCCTGGGTATGATTTGTGGTACCATCACCACAAAGAAACTACATGGAGACAATAATGGTTAGACAATAATGGTTAGTTCATGACATGTCAACTATATGATTTTTATCATTTCATTTGTTACTTTTTCTTTTTTGCTTTTTGGGTCACACCCAGCAAGGCTCAGGGGTTACTCCAGTCTCTGCACTCAGGAATTACCTCTCACGGTGCTTGGGGGACCATATGGGAGGCCAACCCAGGTCGGCCACGTGCAAGGCAAATGCCCTACCCACTGTACTATCACTCCAGCCCGTTATTTATTTTTTCATAGTTTGTTAGAAATCAAGATTAAAATGAGACTTGCAATTGGTTGAAATTCTCTTGAGTTTGTTTATTTCAGGGATACCTGTTGTTGTTTGGGAGCCACACCTGGCAGTTTTCAGGACTTACTCCTGGCTCTGTGCTAGAGGTCACTGCCAGGGGGGCTCAGGGGATCGTCTGGGATGCTGGAGCTAGAACCTGGGTCAACAGTGTGCAAGGCCAACACTGCTATACTGTATCACTCCAGCCCAAGCTAGTTGTATTTTGATGTGCCATTTAGTATGTTTCTCTGACCACAGCCCATCCCCCAGATTGGCAGGTAGATGTGGGACAGATGGTGAGGTATCTCTGAGGGGGGCAGGGAGAGATGTCAAATCTGCCTATCTCTATCTTTGTGAGAAACCATGGTGAAATGCCTAGACACACAGATTCCTTAGGGTTTGCCAAATGCTTATGTTCTAATTGATTCATCCCATCAGCATGGATTAGCTGAAATGTTTTATAGAGATAAATGTTCCCTTGTAATGCATCTGGTCAACCGCAGGTACAGTTTGGTTTGGAAAGATAGGATAAGTATTGGATTCTATCCTTAACCAGTTTTCAAAATGAATTTCCAAGTCTCCTCCAGGGATGGCTAGAGAGACATTGTATTTTGTTTTTCTGGTGTCATTGCTAACTCATCAATTTAAGTATATTTTTGTTTATCAATCTATCACAATTATTATCCTTACTGAAGCTCGCAATCTTTCTCTCTTGGCCTGTGTAGCTTCTTTGATCCAGCCCAGTACAAATTCTAGCTTACTGCTTTCTGGCATAAGATGAACAAATATCCAAAGGCAACAAAAGCTCAGAACTTAAAATTTAAAATTCATTAAATGCAAGTCAACACTCTGAACAGCACCATTGCTCCACTGAAAGCACCAGGGCCAGCACCCACTGCCGTCTCCCACCTATTCCAGAAAACCTTCACTGAATTTCAAGACCCACTTCAGGCTTCCGATAACATCCACTAAATATTCCCTCTCAACCCACCTTGGTCTCACTGTGCCACTTGCTCGAAAATGCCCTGTGTATTTTATGGGCTTTTTCAACTCCTCCTTCCACCATCCTGTCTTCCTTCATCTGTTTGAAACCCAAAGCAAGGGAACAGATCATAACTTTTTCAACTCCTGCAGCTATTTGAGCTCTGACTTGCCAGTATCATTATTATTTAATTCAATCCTCACTGAACATTTTTTCTGTCTCTCTGCTGGTCCACATGTCTAAGCACAAATCGAAGTTACTGCCTGGTGACCTGGCCTATGCTGGGTATATTCTGTCTCGGAATCTTCATTCTCAACCTGTGAGCTAAGTCCCATTTTAGTAGGGGAAGGAAAATGAAATAAGAGTTAATGGCGGGGCCTAGCCAGGTCTGCTTTGCTCGAGAGTTCACGCCAGCTCAGGCAGCCTTTTCCAGGTCTTCTATGAACCAAGGAAGACAGGAAGAACCTGAGCCCTCGGGGACCTTTTCTCAGCCATGCTGCAAACTTTTAAATGTTTACTTTTCATAGGTTTTAGTGGCTCCCGCTGCTTGCAGAATTAAATCTACACATTGTATATTCCAGACCTTGGTTTAACTCTAGCCACTGCACGCCCCCCCAGCATCAGTCTCCAAGAGCTTCTAAAACATGTGCCTGTTCTCTTCATGTGTGTGTGTGTGTGTGTGTGTGTGTTTGTGTGTATCTTTTTAAAATTTCTTTAACTGAATCACTGTGAGATAGACCCTTACCAAGCTGTTCATGATTAGGTTTCAGTCATACAGTGTTCCAACACTTATCGCTCCACCAGTATACATTTCCCACCACCAGTGTCCCCAGTTTCCCTCCTATCACCCCCCCTCGCCCACCACCCCCACCAACTTCACTTGGCCTGCCTGTATGGCAGGCACCTTTGCCTTTTCTCTTTTCTATGTCTTTCTCCTTCCCCGTTTGTGAATTTTGCTACTCCTTTAAGAACAAATGAAGCCCTCTCTGGTTTCCACTTCCTGGTGAGTTAAGTGATACTCCTTTAGCTCCCATAGGGTATTATACTCTACTCTGGCATGGCTCTCACTCAACCTTTCACCGCAGTCCCAGCACAGTGCCTGACCTGACATAGCACAGCTCAGAAGGTGTGTTAAAGACATATTTGAAAGAGTGGTACTGACTACGGCATACCTGCTCATATGAGTGAGAGGTGGGTATCTTTCAGAGGGTCTGTGTAAGTTCACGTGGCCCCTTTCATTTTTGGCTTCTCTTCTACATGTTGATGTTGTCATAGGTTAAATTATGCTGTGGGCCTGCAACTGGAATGAGATTCCCAATGCGTTGCTTTGCACATAGTCAAAACTCAACAATTATCTAAAATTGAATGAAATGGAAGGTTGTACCAGAGGAAGCCACTGTGGAAGTGTCAGGCGTGCAATCAGCAGAATGCAGACAGACAGTTACAGCATTTCCAATTCACTACAATTTCTTTTAATAGGTTCTTGGTACAGATTTGCTGTCAACATGAATTGTTGGTTTAGAGAAAGAACAGGAAGCTGCACTGGCTCTTGAGATACACAAAGACTGGCAGCATTTTGCCATCTCTAGAGTGAAGGTTCATAATTTCCACTCTGGGCCAGGACTCCATTATTAATGGTAAGGAGGTCAAAATGATATGCAAATGTGGCACCTAAATGCCTCAGACCACCACACTCTGAATCAGTTAACGTTTGCTCTCTCTGCTCCCTCCTTTGCTGCCTCAGATGTGTGATCTGCTTCCTTTTATGTATTTGTTGTTGTTTGTGGGCCACACCCAGAAGTGCTAAAGACTTACTTTTGGTTCTGTGCTCAGGGGTTACCTTTAGTGATGCTCAGGGGACCGTATAGTGTGTTGGGGATTGAACCTGGGTCAGCCCCTTGTAGGACAACAAATGCCTTACATGCTGTACTCTCTCACTGACCCTGATTTCTTTTCCTTTAAAACTTAGATTTGCCCCAAATACGTGGAACTCAATCTGTTGTGGTGGGTAGATTCAGCACTGTTCATTCAGTCAGTAAATGGTAGGAAGCAGTTCCTGTACATCAGGGCAGGTGACTCGGTGATGGGTAATGCCTCCATCTTCTTGAGCACTTAAAACAATGGAAGACCGAGAAATATCCCAGGGTTTTAGGTGCATATATTGCATATATGTGACCCCAGTTTTATCCTGGAACCCATGGTCCCCTGAGCAGTAGTGGCTATAACCGAGAGGCCCTTGACAACGGTGGGGTGGCCTGGTTAATCCCTAGCAAATAAGAGGCCAAGCAATACCACATCCTTGGACCCAAGGATTGAGCCACCAGCCCAGTTGGCTGAAAATCACTGCAAGGGGGTTCGCATAACTCCTGAGCATCATTTAGAATCCATTCCCCCACCCCCGAAACAGAAGAGACAGGTGTTCTTCAGTGAACCACACAGATGTATGCACACACACACACACACACACACACACACACACACATACACAATGGTAATAATAATTAAGAAAAAAACCCAGACCCACCACAGTGAGGTAAAGCAAACAAAAGCCTAACTTCACAGTCTCTAGCACCACCTCCCTGATAACCTCCTGGCAGCACAAGCTTCTCCTCGGGGCCCCTTCATCATCTCAGACTGTTCCTGTATGAGCCACAGGGTTCTCCCCTGGAGTTGTGATTGGCATCTGGCAAGTGCTCACTCAGTGTTTAAGGCTGAAAGAGAAGGAATGAGCCTGTTTTTGAGTTCTCCATTGCATCAGATGGAAGAACAGAGCCATCCCTCCCATCCCTTGCTAGTGAGGATACAGGGAAGAACCTCACTGCAAGTCTCCGGCATGTTCCCCGAGGAAGGCATCTCAGGGAAGTCAGAGGCAGAGAGATAGAGAGAGATAGAGAAGAAAAGCACATGTCCTAGAGGCAGGCTGGGGGGTGAGGGGTGAGAGGTGATGAGAGGAAACCTGGGGACACTGGTGCTGAGAAATGTACACTGGTGGAGTGATGGGTGTTGGAACACTATATGACTGAAGTCCAGCCATGAACAGCTTTGTAAGGGTCTATCAGTGAGTCAATTTAAAAAAAAAAAGAATGTGAGGTACATTGGGAACAGCAAGCACTTTGAAATTGGTCATATTTGAGTTTGTATTATTTGTTTTTTTCTGTTTCCTACCTTTATGACTTTGGCTGTTTGTAATTCATTCATTAATTTAATAAACTTATCTTTTTTTCTCTTTTTTATTGAATCACTGAGCTGGAGCGATAGCACAGAGGGTAGGGTGTTCGCCTCGCACACAGCCAACCCGGGTTTGATTCCTCCGCCGCTCTCGGGGAGCCTGTCAAGCTACCGAGAGTATCTCACCCACACAGCAAAGCCTGGGAAGCTACCCATGGTGTATTTGATATGCCAAAAACAGTAACAACAAGTCTCACAATGGAGACGTTACTGTTGCCCGCTCGAGCAAATCGATGAGCAACAGGATGACAGTGATACAGTAAATGCTGAATTGAATCACCATGAGAACAGTTACGAACCTTTCAGGTTTAATAAACCTATCTTATGCTGAAAAGTTAAAAAAAAAAGGGATGGGGCATGAGAGAGAGAGAGAGAGAGAGAGAGAGAGAGAGAGAGAGAGAGAGAGAGAGAGAGATTCTCTTACTGCCCCTCCCCCTTTCAGGGAAAAAGAAAATCACTCAGTTTTCTCCCTATAAATCTATCTTCTAGAAGCAGAAAACAGCTAGAGAATGCCTGCCATTTGTGCTCATGGCTACTGTCAGCACTCTGGATTGTTCTAGAAATACTGGCCCAGTGCCATTGTATAAAGAGTGGTTCATCCATTCTTGTTTACTTCTTCACTTGGTGGAAAATACATAATTCTGCTTCCAGATTTGTTCCTTAAAATTAAGTTATCCTGGGAGGGAGGGGGTGGAGAGAGAGAGAGAGAGAGAGAGAGAGAGAGAGAGAGAGAGAGAGAGAGAGAGAGAGAGAGAGAGAAGGAGGGAGAAGGAGAGAAAGTGTGTGTGTATATGTGTGTGTGTGTGTGTGTGTGTAAAGTGTAAAAGGGGTAAGGGAATTGCCTTACATGGGTTTGATCCCCAGGACCCTATATGGTCCCCTGAGCACCGCCAGGAGTGATCCCTGAGCACCATTGACTGTGGCCCAAACCCCTTCTCCCTACAAAAGAAACGAACCCAAACTATGCTCCTTTGCCTCCTGCCTTGTATCCTGAGGAGAAGCAAAGGATACTGCCTGCCTCTCCCCAGTACTCCCCTCACCCCTACATCTGCTTGAGAGCTTTAGATGCTTTTGAATTATATTTGTACATTACATTCACCGGCCACCTCTCGTGGAACCCAGTTGAGTTGATGGTGTGGTGCACACAGCAGCCTACCCAGTGCAGCCTGGAAGTTCAGAACCAGCACCCCTGAACCTCTTCCTCCCCCAATTAGGAGATACTGCTGTTCATGGCTCCTCAGGGAGCCCACCCCCCAGAGGTTGAGCACCATTTGCATATGGGTGACCAGCTCAGGAACATACGCCTCTTCTTTGGCTCCTTCTAGATCTCTGTTCCTCTCTTTGCCCCTATTCTCTAGGCTTCTCCCTCACTGATCTCTGTCCCTGCCCCGATAATTAAGTTACTCCAGCCTACGGCACAGGGAAAGGAGATGCTTACCTAGTCAATTCACCCCCTAGGGAACTTTTTATGAAGTTGCTTAAACTTTGTGAAGTTTGCCTCCCTTCTCCATGAAAAGCTCCATGAAAAGGAAGACTAGCCCATCGCTCTACATTCACAGTGAACTGTGCATCTGTTTCCCAGAGGTGCCACATTCTACGTTGTTCGCCCAGCTAGCCAGGAGTGTCCAAGAGCCCACTCACCCCTCATTGCTGGGGAATGACTCAGTCACATCCACGTCACACCCGACCTCCCTCCCCCACCCCGGCCGCACTGGAAACCACCTAAATGTCCAGCAGTGTTGGAACAGTTAAGTAACGACTGGTGTGTGCCTTCAACCGAGACTGAGGAAGCCATTCCTAGGGGTAGTTTTGAAGGCATAAGGAAATATAATGAGATTATGTAATATGATAAAAAGCGAAAGAACTCTGTGTACCCTGAGTGATCGTGCTTGTAAAACAGACAAGCCGAAAGGAAAATAGAGCCTGTAACAGAGTTTATCTCTAAGCAGTAGGATTATTTTCTCCCAATTTTTAAAGCTGTCTTAAATGAGTGTTTTTCTTTTCTAGCCAGAAATAAATCAGCCCATTAACTGAAAATGTACAAAAACACTCCTCAGAGAGCACCCCCTTTTTCATCTGGCCTCACAGAGGCCAAGCTCCTCATAGCACGGCCAGACAAACCCAGTCTCCGCCCCCACTCCTGCCCCATTCCACTTGCTCCTGGCTTTGTGTAGGAATGTGCAAGAGACGGCATTAGGAATGCACAGAGACTGCCTTCTAAAGATGGTCACCTTAAACTAAAGCTGTTCCCTAAAACTGCGGTAACAGATAGTATTAAGGACGAGATTTCTGGATCAGCCCTGGCCTTTGCTATCTACCTATTTGGCTTTGACCAGGCTACATAACTTTTTTAATGCTGATTTTCTTCATTTGAGAAATGGGGATCATGCTATCCCCATTTGGTGGTTCAGAAGATGGAATGAGTTATGAAAGAAATGTTTCTTAAGTGCCATATTTCCATGCTGGGTTCAAAGAAAGGAAGTATAGTGTGTGTTCTCTTTCTACCCTCACCGTTTGGAGAGAGAGAGGAGAGAGAGAGAATACTTCCTTGTACTGATCCCACAAGAACAGATGTGGTGTGGCCACTTACCACCCCAGAGCTCTGGTATCCCAGAGGCCACCACTTGGGAACTCAAGTGGACTAAGCTGATGTAAGACTTAGCAGCACTGAGCCCCTGCAAGAAGTAATGCCTGATCAGAGTGACTGTGAAGGATCTGGATCTGCAAGTCAGAGAGACACAGAGAAAACCGGAAAAGGCCTTGTGGCACAGGCAGCATTTGAAGAAGGAAGCCAGGTGGTGTCAGATGCCAGGAGTCCCATAGGTAGGGGACCAGCGCTCTCCTCTGTTGCACCATGTGCCCTGGAAGGGCACTCTGTCCCCGCCAGGGTTTGACTCATAACTCCAGTGGCCAGGCATTCTGTGTCCAAGTGTGCTGTTTCTTAGCATCTTCCCAGTGTGTTCTGAATGCTTGTCCCCTGCCTGTCTCTGTTCTGCTTTTCCAGGGCCACCCTAGGCTGCTGCCCTTCTGGAACCCACTGGCCCCAGAAGGGAAGCTCAGGATCCATTTTCCATTCCTAGTTGCTGGCTCTGTCCCTGGCATGAGAGAAGCCCAGGCTTGTTTGTGAACAGAAGAGACAAGCAGAGCAGGGCCAGACAGACCAAGTTCTGTATCTCCCCAAACAAGTACTTGGGATGGATGGACACATACAGATGCACGTACGTGCATCAAATGATTGATTTTTATCCCCATGATAAATCTCCAGGATGGCCCATCCACACTGCCTGCTACATAGGAAGGGGCAGAATCTTGAAAACCCAAGGAATGGTGCTGGTTCTTGCTCTAAAGAATTAGTAAGACATGGCAGGCAAAAGACAAAGAACAGTGATGCATTGTTCCAGGACCCTGTGTAGTGTTTAGAATAAATTCCCATGGCTTCCCAAAGCCTTCCGCCAATGTGCCCATTGAGTCTGTTTTGACTGCTCGTAACTGGCCAATGGTGCATGCGTCTCTCGCCCTGCTTGCGAGCAATTGGAGGGCAGCCGAATCACGTGCTTGACCGAACAATGAATAAATGCTCAGGCACCATTTGCTTGGCAGCCTTCCAACTCAGCAGAAGCTATAAAACTGACCAAAACAAAGACTTTGGGGGAGAACTCCAAAGACTCAGGACTATAGATCTCCCTGTCAGCTCCCATCACAACACCAGCCTCCAAGTTCCCTTTGTGGGTTGGGCTCCGAGGGCCGGATGTCAGTCCCTGGGGACGAAACAGCTGTGTCAAATAGAGAGGAGTGCGGTGAGAACCTGACAGTGTGCGGGGGCCCCGCCCCTCACTCCAATGTTTACCTGATGGATTATATTACAGCTACAGACACAAGTTTCCGTTCGGTTAAAAGCAGTGAAACTCCTTTGGTTTAAAGGCTGGGATGGAGGATTTGGGAATCTGCCCTTCCCAAGCCCCCTCCCCCGCCTCTTTTTTCCTTGGCAATCCCACACAGAGGAAAAATGAACCCACATGTTGCAGGCAAGGTTGAGTATTAATAACAGAACCTGTTCCATTAACCAAGAAAGCTGCTATAGGCAGAAGAATGCTCCACACCCAAAGTGTCCATGCCCAAATCCCTGGAATCGATGAATATGTTATCTTAATGGCAAAAGGAAATTAAAATTACAGATGGAATTTTGATTGCTAATCAGTAGGCCCTAAAATAGGGAAGTTGTCCTGAGTTACATCTAGTTTGGCCCAGGGTAATACAGAGTATTTAACAACAAAAGAGGGAGAGACCAGAAGAGATCTGAGTGATGCAGTGTGTGAAGGATTCAACTCTCGGTTTCTGGCTTTGAAGATCGAATAAGGAGTCTAACAAGCCAAGGACTGTGGACCCCCAGGTGGCCCCTGGAAGCCTAGAAAATACCAGAATACAGGACCCTTTTCTAGATAACCCTAAAAAAGGTTACCTACGAAACCCTTGATTTTAGCCTGGGGATACTTATATTTTACTTCTAAACTACACAACTGTCAGGGTGAAATATGTCTGTTTTTTTTTTCTTTTTTTGGGTCACAGCTAGTGATGCACAGGGGTTACTCCTGGCTCTGCACTCAGGAACTACTCCTGGCGGTGCTCAGGGGACCATATGGGATGCTGGGAATTGAACTCAGGTTGGACACATGCAAGGCAAATACTCTACCTGCCTACTTACTATTGCTCCAGCCCCTGTCTGTGTTGTTTTGAGCTATCCTGTGTGTGCTTGTGAGTTACTACAGCAACATGAAGCTAAGGAGGTCTGGGGAGTTAGTGGTGTAAAGATCTCATCACAGGGCTGGAGTTATAATACAGCAGGTAGGGCGCTTGCCTCACAAGCAGCTTACCACGGTTGGGTCTCTGACATCCCATATGGTCCCCTGAGCACAGAGCCATGAGTAAGCCCTGAGCACCACCAGGCGCAGCCCCAAACCAAACCAAAACAGAAAAAACAACCAAACAAAAAAATCTTATAATGGATCTTAGATAAAAATTTCAGGGAAGTTCAGAGAATATCATACAGGAGACCACTGTGATGGTTGAGCTAATGGGACAGTGTCCTTTTGGGAAAGCAGAAATGACCCTCCCAGGGACTCTTAGATAATAAGGATTCTGTCTTCTCGTCTCAGCCCTGGAAACAAACAAAAAAAATGATTTACTTTCTTTCTAGAAACTGGTTCACTGAGAATGAGGATAGCTTGCATCGTAGGGCTTTGAAATTTTCTTTGGGCTTTCCTTATATAAATGCTTCTGTTGGGCTCAACTGATGTTGCCTAAACCACAGTCTCCCTGGTGATAGGAAGAAACATATGTATCCCATAAAATCATATGTCCAGTGGACACTATATTTGGCTGTAAAAATTTTTTTAATGTGGGTTGATATCTTTCAAGTAGATTGTTTTTACTCTGGCTTTAGATTAATAGAATTGCAAAGATGGCACAAAAGTTTGTATATACCCTGTACCTAGTTTCATTGCTTTTTTAGCAGCTTACACTAATGTAGGATATTTATTGCAATTAATGACATAGTTTGGCTATATTATTATTAACTAAAGGCCATGATTATGCAGGTTTCCCTGGCTTTTACCTATTGCCTCTATATCCATTCCAAGATCCTATCCAGGACCCCATATTATATTTAGTTGCCATGACTCCTTAGGATTCTCTTGGCTATGACGGTTTATCATACTTGACTTGTTTTTGATGATATTGATGATTTTGATGAATACCATTCAGATGTTTTTTAGACTAACCCTCAGTTGAATATCAATAGCAATTTTTTTCTCATGGTAAGACCCAGGTTACTGGTTTTGGGGAGAAAAAGCATAGATATAAGCCTATTTTCATTTCATCACATTAGTTCAGTTATGTTGATCGGATCACCTACTTAGTTAGGGTTTCTCTACTATAAACTACTATAATCAGGTTTCTGTAATATAAGATACTCTCCCTCTGCCCCTCCCTTTATATACTCTACTGTCTGAAGGGCAGTCACTATGCACAGAGCGTATTAAAGGGTAGGGTTCTATTATCTTCCTAGATTCTATACAATCTACACAAATTATTTGGAATTCTGCTCCCCCATTTGTCAACATGTTTAATAACAAGAGTATCATAGATATTTATGGATATTTATTCTGTGCTTTGGATTATAATTGATTACTATGTTACTAATTTGTTGCTCAATTTTTTTTTCAGCTTCCTTTCTTTCTGGTTCTGTACTAATCTTTTAGTTTCCACTCTAGTTCTAGAGAGAAGAGGTTAAGCTGTTTTCACTAAGCCATTAAATGGATTATGTTACTTTTTTCCAAGGATTATTGGTGACCCTTCAACAATTTGCGGATTTGTATACTCATTCCTGCCTATCCCACCTGATTCCTTTTGTTAAGATTGGTATTAGAAACCAATATCAGTACTAAGGTATATTTATTTAACTGTTGAAAATGATTTCTTCTAGCCCCTTTCAGTGAACAGCAAGGAAATATATGCATATATACTAACCAGATATATGTCATATCTTCCAATATTTCTCTGTGTAACTGCCTGTATATTTAATAAGTTGAACATTAGTTGTTACTAGTGGATCCAACTTGAGTCAAATTATTTGGGTATATACACCTAGGAACATGATTGCTATATAATATAGTAGGACTATAGCTTGGTCAGAAACCATTAAACTGTCTTTCAAATTGACTGTACTCTCTCAGGTTCCCTGGAGCAATGAAAATTCTTGTTACTTCACTTTTGGGGTGGAGTGTTTGGGAGCCATATCTAGAGGTGCTCAGGGCTTAGACCTGGTAGGTTCAGGGGACCATACTTGGTGCTGGGGATCAAATACCTTAGACACTATAATTTGTCTCCAACTGTGCTTCGCATTCTTGTCAGCTTTTGATACTTTCTGGTGGTTGTTTTGTTGTTGTTGTTGTTGTTGTTGTTAAGATATTCTAATGGACAGCGGGTAGGGCGTTTGCCTTGCACGCGGCCGACCCAGGTTCTAATCCCAGCATCCCATATGGTCCCCTGATCACCGCCAGGGGTAATTCCTGAGTGAAGAGCCAGGAGTAACCCCTGTGCATCGCCGGGTGTGACCCAAAAACCAAAAAAAAAAAAAGATATTCTAATAAACATGCTTTAGTATCTCATTATTGTTTTAATTTGTCATTTCCTATTACAAATGGTGTTGAACATCTTTTCATATTTGCCACCCTTACATCTTCTTTGGGGATGTATCATTTAGATCTCTTGTATAGTTTGTAATTGTTACTGTTCAGTTTTTAGAATTCTTTGCATATTTTCTAATGGAGACTTTTTATCAGATATGTTTTGCAAACAATTTGAGGATTTAT
The DNA here is from genome assembly GCF_027595985.1 of Sorex araneus. Classification (NCBI taxonomy): domain Eukaryota; kingdom Metazoa; phylum Chordata; class Mammalia; order Eulipotyphla; family Soricidae; genus Sorex; species Sorex araneus. Next base: position 114,145,345 of record NC_073307.1, read on the forward strand.
ATACTCATTCCTGCCTATCCCACCATATTCACTATTGAAAACCTGATTATAACTTAGAGTCAGTCCTCAGCCTGGCTGAGATTAACACCCCCAGATACAGCATTCCTGAATCCAACCAGCCAATATTCCACAGTTGGTTAATCTGTGAATACGGAACCCATAGGTAGAAAAATTTAATTCTATTTTTAAGTGGACCCACATAGTTCAAACCCATACTCTTCAAGGATTGACTATATTTTCTCCCACTCAGTGATTTGTCTCTTCATTCTCTTGACAATGTCTCTAACAGAAGAGAAGTTTTAATCAAGTCCATCTTTTCAGTTTTTCTCTCAAAGATTGCCTTTCTAGCGTTGTAGGTAAAAACACATTGACAGGAGCTGGAAAGGTAGTACAGAGCTTAAGGAACTTGCTTTGCATGCAGCTGCAATAGTCCTAATGGTTGGTTAGTGAAACTCTCTTACCATATTGGCTTCCGTTGGCTTGCCTTTGCTCCTTTACCCAAAATCACTGAACTATATTTGTGGAGATATGCTTTGGGGTGGGTTCTCCCTTTTGTTGCATTGACCTGTGTTTGTATTCTTTTGGCATCACCATGCTATCTTGATCACTATAGTCTTATAGTAGTGTTGAAGTCTGGTATTGCTAGTCCTTCAACTTTGTTGTTCTTTTTTAATATTGTGTTTATTTTTTAGGGTGTTTTCCTTCCTCTGTAAACTTTAGACTCTGTCAATATTCGCAAAATAATTTTCTATTATGAGTGGGATGAATTTAAAAGTAAAAATATAGTTGCAAAGATTTGACACCTTAATATTGTTTTCCAGTACATAAACCCTAAATATTTATTTACTTAAATCTTATTTGATTTATTTTATCAAAGTCTTACAGTTTTCTGAATATTAAGCTAGTACATATTTTTATCAAGCTATACCCTAGTACAGCATTTATGGTACAGTCCTAAATGATACTGAGTTTTTTTGTTTAAAATTCCAGTTATACATTGCTGGTACTTAGGAGAATTGTTGGTTTTTATATATTAATGATGTATTTAACCTTGTTAATAATTGATTATTAGTCTTAGGAGTTTGGGGAAGATTTGTCGTGGTTACTTATGGAGATTTTTTACATAGAAAATTGTGTCATTGACAAAGATGGTTTTATTTCTTCCTTCCCCATCTATATACCTCTTACTTCTTTTTCTTATAACTAGCTAAAATCTTTGGTGAGAGGCGAAGCCATTGCCATACTGTCAGACTTAGGGGGAAACACATCTGGTTCACCCCACTAACTACGATGTTTGACATAGTTTTAGGGGGTAGATTTTATTTTAGGTTGATTTTTTTTCACGGAGAAAAACAGTTGGGACTTGCTGACCAGACAGTGTACTTGTCTCATCTAACTGCCAAGAACTTCTGTGGGAGCCCGTGAGTGATTTAGAAATTAAGGGAGCTTTAGTAGCTTTCAAGAGGACGAAAATTAATCAGTGGGATCCTGATAAAGACTTAAAGTAGCCGGAAAGTCTCACTGGGGACCACTTGCTCTGAAGCAGAAAAAACATTCTAAAGATTCTTTTGCCCTCCCTCAGACTGTTTTTCCATTTGGGTTTTGTTTTTTATACTTTTGGTTTTGACTGTGGACGCAGACAGCACAGTTCCTGGGAAGATTGAGGAATAAATTAATTCAAGACACTAGACCCTTTGCACCCCGCCTACTTATTCATTCTTCTAACTTACACCCCACCCTACACTTTTCCTTACATTCTCAGTACCTTGACAGAATTGCCTGCCTTCTTGGTACACAGACATGCCTTTTGTGGGGCACCTGTGTGAGATAAGCACTTACATTTCTTTTAAAGTTAGCTTAAATGTCCCCATCTCTGGGAATCTTTCTGAGTCTTTCCCATCTAGAGTTAACCATGTTAACAGATATTCCCACACTCACTGGAAGGGGCATACAGGACCTCTTCACCGCCTGTGAGCAGACAAAGGGACACTCATGTCAAGTCACCACACCTTTGTCCCTAGTACTGGCATGAGGTCTGCCCCAGAGGAAGTGCCCAGTGTTTATTGGATGGATGGATGGGTGGATGGATGGAATTACAAGCTTACAAGCTTTTAGGTGCCAATGTCTCAGCAAACACCAACTCATTTGGCTTAAACAGGAAAACTTCTTTCCCTTACAATAAGACACATAGACCAGCATGGTATTGCAACATACCAACAAGAATACTTTTCTTTTTCGTTCTTCTCAGTTAACCTTAACATATTAACTTCTTTGGCCTAACTACCCTCCTAGCTACAAAACAAATGCCACAAATCCAGGCATAAAATCTGGATGTAATAATGATAAGGAGAAAGAAATACTTTATCTTCAGTGAGCCTTTTTTTTAGAATGAAGGAAAGGGGCTGAGCAATAGTCCAGGTTGGGACAGGGTGTTTGTCTAGCACATGGCTGACCAGGATTCAATCCCCAGCACCCCCATATGATTCTTAGAGCACTGCAGGAGTGATCCACGAGCTCAGAACCAGGTATAAGACCTGAACACTGCTGGGTGTGGCCCAAATACCTAACTAAATTAATTAATTAAAATGGAGGAAAAACTTTTCTAGACACTTACAGAAATTTCTTCTCACAGCTTATTGACTAGAATTGTATTCCATGATAATGTTGAGCCAATTACCACTAACGAGAGAGAGAGAGAGAGAGAGAGAGAGAGAGAGAGAGATTATCATGAGTAGTTTAAATCAATCAAAATGTAACTAGAGGCATGAGAGGAAGGGGCATGTTCTGAAATAAAGTGGGGGTTCTTCCAGCAATGGAAAATTAAAATATTAACCAGATAAACCAGAAGTGTGGGCGATGCCCTTGTTTTAGAGAGTTGCTTTGTATGGGTTGAAACCATAGCTTAAGGGGCCGAGCTGGTGTTTTGCCGGCCACAGGCCTTGGTTCAGTTCCTGACAATAATGGCATTACATGTCCGTAAAGCACCACTAAATGTCACACCCCCATTCCCACCCCAAATAGAATTGTTTTAATTTGGGGTTGAAGAGATTGTACAGGAGGTAGTGTGCTTACCTTACAGCTGACTCAGATTTGATCCCCCAGGCATCCCCTGTGGTCCCTGAGCACCACCAGGAGTGAATCCTGAGTGCAGTGCCAGGAATAACCCCTGAGCATTACCAGGTGTGCTCCCACCCCCCACCCCCCAAACAACAATTGTTTTAATTCAAATTTCAGCAAGACCAAGTGTCTGCCATGAGACCCATAGTTAATAAAAAATCAACATAGGATTCAAATCCAGCTCTTTCAAACTCCATGTATACTTTCTTTCCCTGCTCCATAGCTGGACCACGAACCAGCTTGCATTTCTGGGAAAACCAAAGCCCTTTCTCCTGGCTAGCACTTTCGGCGGGGTCCAGGCAAGCACCCAGCTTTCCCAAGTCCACCTTCAGCTGAGCATTTAATCTGTTGATTAAGTTATGACTAATGGCACTGAGGGCTGCACATGCAGACCTAGTTTTAGATTGTTAAGGGGATTCAAGGAATAAACATCATATTCATATTCTATGCCTAGAAAATTCAATTGCAGCTCTTTGTTTTTGAAAGCATAGGGATTGGTGAGGGGCTTGTGTTGGCCCTGCTTCGGTTTAATAGAAATGAAACTTCCAAAGCAGGCGGGCTGTTTTGGGAAAGTGGCCACTAATGCAGCCCCAGGGGGCGGGGGCCAGGCCTGAGCAGGGCAGTTTGCATATTCACTTTTACAAACAGTTGGCTCCAAGTCAGCAGTTAATGGGATGGGAATGATGTTTCTGTACCAAATCACTTCCTGCAAAAAAACATTTGCAATTGCAAACATATCTCAGCCTTTCTTCTTGGGTTTGTTATGTCTCTCGGAGTGAATTAAAGCGGCAGGGAGGGCAGAGTGGAAGTTTTCATCTGAAAATATTTTTAACAATGAACTTCATAGAAAAAGAAATTCTACTCAGGCCCATCTTTAGGACCCCTGACTGCAAATATTGCATGCGTGGTCATACTCTCAAGATGTAAATATTTCTATATGCACAAACTGGCCCTGGTTGTAAACAGTGATCGATAGGCATGGCTTTTCTTTGCTTATCAGATACGGCCTGGAAATGCTGCCTCTGAAGTGTGCATACATGTACACACATGCACACTCACAGGGTCAGGGCCAAAATACAGATATTTTTCTTCCTGGAGGAAAAACTGGAATTCTTTGCATCCCATTCAACTGTGTGGGCAAATTCAACTTCAACTCATGCACAGTGGATTTGTGCTCTGAGAGTTTTGTTTATTCATTTAGTCATCAAATTGTTTCTGGTGCTTCTTATGCACTAAGATTTTTTTTTAAGTGACAGTGACATGTATTTACATAGTTACTATCAGGTGCCAAATATAAACATATATATCTAAGTGTTTTCCATATGTTAGCTCATTTAATCTTCTCAACAGTATCTTTGGAGATAGGCAGTATTGTCATTTCTAGTTTTCAGATGGGACGGGAAGAGAAGATTAATTATTTCAAATTATGATGAGTGCTACAAGGAGGGGAAATCTACAGGACAGGGAGGTGGGGCTAATCAGAGTGCTGTGTAGGTCTTAGCAAAGATGTGGGGTTTAATTCTGAGTTACTAGGAAGCCTGGAGTGTGCTGGAGCCAGGGGAGTGTCTTCTCCTGAGAATGTTTCCATCTTTATTGAACTTTCTGGCTCCGAATAGGAAGTTAGCTGCGACAGGGAAGATGTCTGAGAAGACATTAGGAAGAGAAGGTGATCTGATTGTCGAGTCAAGGGCAGGAGCAGCCTCAGCCAGAGTGGTGGTGAAGGGTGGTGAGTGGCAGTTGGAAGGGGCCCTCTTTTGGAAATGTAATGTATAAAACTCAACAGTGTATTAGATGCAAAAGGTGAGGAAACAGTAGAATTTAAGAATGTTTGGGGGCCAAGAGATAGCACAAACAGTAGCAGCATTTGCCTTCCACATGGGTGATCTGGTTCAATCAATCCCTGGCACCCCCAAGCCTGAATCACAATGATTTCTGAGTGCAGAGCCAGGAGTAAGCCCTGAGCATCACTGGGTGTGGCTCAATACCTCCCCCAACCCCCAAAAAAACATGAGTGATTGGGACACAGTGGACAATTACCTGCCTTGCACACTTGAAGCTGATGAGAGTCAGATCCCTGGGACTGCCCCCCTGGCAACACTGTGGTCCTGGAAGCTCTGACCCTTCACCCCTATAGCCACAGCAAACTGTGTGATCTCAGGTGCACCACAACCCCATATGCATGTACCCCTGGTCATCATGACAACCACAACCAAAAGGGAAAGGAGGAGGACTGTTTTAAAAGTGCTCTGATTAGGGCTCTAGCCACTGTACAAAGTGATGGTGCTTCAGTGGGGAGGAACAGATGTTGGTCTAAAGTTATGGTGAGGTTGTAGATAGTGAGAGTCATGACTTCTGTTTTGGAGAAGTAATTTTGAGATTTTTTCTTCTTTTTGGGCCACACCCAGCGGTGCTCAGGGATTATTCCTGGCTCTGCACTCAGGAATTACTCCTGGCAGTGCTTGGGGGACCATATGGGATGCCTGGGATTGAACCCAAGTCGGCTGTATGCAAGGCAATCCACTGTACTATCTCTGCGGCCCCAAGAGATTTTTTTTTTTTTTTTTGCTTTTTGGGTCACACCCAGCAATGCTAAGGGGTCACTCCTGGCTCTGCACTCAGGAATTACCCCTGGGCATGCTCAGGGGACCATATGGGATGCTGGGAATCAAACCCAGGTCGGCCACGTGCAAGGCAAATGCCCTACCCGCTGTGCTATCACTCCAGCCCCCCAAGAGATCTTTTTTAACTGAAGGAATAAACCTGAAGGTCAGGCCTTGGCTGAAGATGTCAATGTGTTTTGTTTTTGTTTTGTTTTATCTTGGGACTACTTAGTGCTCAGGCTTCACTCCTGGGGAATCTTACTTGTTGGTAGGGGTTGAATGGGCTCAGCTCCATGCAAGGCAAGTACCTTAAGCTCTGTACTATCTCTTCAGGCCCTGAGGATGTAAATATGGGCAGCAGGCTCAGCATTTAGATATATGGGATCATCCAGGACAACATTATCTGATTGACTTTCCTGTGTGGATATATCCCTTCTACCTATGTACTGTCCAATATATAAGCCAATAGCCACATGTGTGGGCCACTGAGTACTTGGAATGTAATGGGTATAATTGAATTTTTAATGAATCTCCATTTAAATCACTGCATGTGGCTAATGGCTATCATGCTGGACCACAGAGATCTAGGGGAGAATATAGATTGAGGAAAGAAGACCCTGGGCAAGAGCTAGTTTCCTTACTGGCCCATGAAACCCAATTCTGCACCCACATGTAAGCATGTCTTTATTTCCTCTGCCTATTGTTTGCACAGTGGTGCTTGTGAGTAATGAAAATCTTGCTTCTTTGTAAAAAAATCACCTGGGAGAGAAAGCCAAGTGCAATTCCAGGGAGCAATAGCACTGTAGCACTGTTATCCCGTTGTTCATCGATTTGCTCAAGTGGGCACCAGTAATGTCTCCATGGTGAGACTTGTTGTTACTGTTTTTGGCATATCGAATACGCCACGGGTAGCTTGCCAGGCTCTGCCATGTGGATGGGATACTCTCGGTAGCTTGCCAGCCTCTCTGAGAGGGACGGAGGAATTGAACCCAGTTCAGCCGCGTGCAAGGCAAATGCCCTACCCTCTGTGCTATCACTCCAGTCCACGGAGCAATATTAGAAGACATTAGTAGAGCCTAGGGGTAAGCTCAAAAGCAATTGCTATGCTTTGGTATACTTTTAGAATCATCAAAGCCTCTCAAAGGTGCTGTTTATGTTTTCCAGATATGTTTTATGGGAGAAAATTCTGTGGGTTGGTGTATGTCTGTGAATTTAGAGATTCAAGAGCATGATTGGCTGGTATCCCATATAAATGTCAAGAGCCCGCAGCCCTGGGTCTGACTCATCCCAGCTTCATAATGCCAGTTGTGTCTCTTTAGGGTAGAGTATGTTTCACTTTCTTTGTTAGGCAATCCTGTTCCCTTGTCCAACTGCAACCAGCAGTGTGTTTGCTAATATGAAAGAACTCTTTGTAAGCGACTGCCTTGTGCTTGAAAGTTCTTGCAAGTAGATGCTGGCAATCAGAGGCCAGAGTCCATAAAAAATATAAAATGGAAAGACAGGACATGGCTTTTTTTTTAAGGTTGAGTGCCACTGCCATATTAGTTCTTCAGAAACTTTTGGTGACCCCGTATACCTTCAGAGAAAATAGCCTTTCTGAGCTTAATTAGTGAAAAGTAATTATGCAAACTGGAACTGAATAGAGGTAAGGGGATTTCAGTTCCTGCTTGTTTGCAAGGTGAGCCAAGGTCAGCTCTCAGCAAGTGTCCGATGCACAACTGGCTTTGTGGTAGGAACATTTTGTTAAAACTAAGTTTTTGTGTGGAGGATGGGTGCCTGGAAGTTTATCATGGTCACTGAGCACATTTAATTTTTTCATGCAAGAGTTTGGAAACTAAAAGAATTTGCCAGGGGGGAGCAGGAGCGACAGTACAATGGGCACAGCACCTGCCTTGTATGCTGCCGACTCAAGTTCAATCCCCAGCACCCCATATGGTCCCTTGGCCCCCTCCGGGAGTGATCCCTGGAATGCATAACCGAGAGTAAGGCCTGAGCACTGCTGGTTATAGTCCCCAAACCAAATAAGTAAAAGTTAAAAGAACTTGCTGGTTGTCTCACTGAACTTAAACTGTATTCAGCTGAGATCTAGAGCGGGGAGTGGGCTTGGTCGAGGGCCCGTAGTTCATAGGAGCCGAAGGGACAAGGGACCCTGGACAGGGAGGAAACCCACAAGGCCCTCCAAGCAGCCACTGGGAATGGGGAGAACAAGGGCAGGAGCACTGCTGGGAGACTCTTCCCAAGCCCACCCTAAAAAGAGATGATTACAGGTCTTGGCAAAGAATGATGACAACATGGACTTATAGTTCCAATACTCATGAGGTTTTCCTAGAACTCAAAGGTTTTCCAGGTTATGTCATTTACAGAGCTAAAAACCAGCAGTGTTGAGCAAATCAGGTTGATTGTCCAGCCTACTAAAGACTATAAGTGAGATATAGATAGAGTCAAAAAGCAGGATGTTTGACTAAGCAGTTGAGTGGAAGAAAATGTCCAATAGGCATGGCAAAATTAAAATTGTCTTAAAACTCAAGAAGATCATTTGGACCATTCCAAGATTAGCCTGGCATTAGTATACAACCAACACTGGACTTTTGAGACATTGAGACTAAACAAATTTTTCATTAGCTATTTCTTAAAGAACAGGAGAGAATTGTGTAGAGCTTATTGTCACTAGAATGGAGGTGATCGTTATCACCTCCATTGGATAACGGAGGATGAATGGAGGGTTAAGATGGAGGTGGAGATGATAGTAGTGGGGATCCTGAGGAACATTCTCAGAGAGCCTGAGCCAGGAAGGGCTGAGTGGAGGAAGCACAGAGCTTACACCATGATTGGAGCTTTCACTTGAAGGATCAGTGGGTCCCTCCACCTCCACACAGGCACTGGGTACCTTGTATGCACCTTCCATGGTAGGTAAGAAGCAGGGACTGGGCAGGCAGTGCCCACCTCGGTTGCATTGTCTCTGCAAGCAGGCAGGTTTTTAGGCTAATGGAACCCCCTAGATCTCCAAAGAATGCCAGTGAGGGTCTGTGGGAAGAGGTGAGACAAAACGGGAGGTTGGTCCTCTTAGTAGGGAGATGAGGGACTCTCCTCATCTCTGCAGGCCAGGTGACCATGTAAACCTAACCCAGCACTAAGCAAACGGAGCAACTCAGCGCTGAGTACCAGGTCTACCACTGCCCTTCCCTAACCACCCTGCCTTCTTTGTCTTTGCAGTCTCAGAGCTTCAGGAGGAGGGTATGAACGCCATCAACCTGCCCCTCAGCCCCATCCCCTTTGAGCTGGACCCCGAGGACACCATGCTGGGTAAGTGGGTGTCTTGTCTTTCAGGGGTGGCCAAACGCCCTCGAGGGTCAGCTCCACTGACTTTCTTTTCTTCTTAAAGAGGAGAATGAAGTTCGCACCATGGTGGATCCAAACTCACGCAGCGACCCCAAACTTCAAGAACTGATGAAGGTAAGACATTTGCCGGCCCTGGGTGCCTCCCAGACTCCCCCCAGGGGCATAGAGTGTCCCTCTTCTGTGATGCCCCGGTGGAGCCACATCCTGCAGGCAGCTTGTGGCCCACTAGGGGGACAACTTGGCATGTAACAGAAGTGCAGTGGGGCCAGTGCTCCCAATGCTAGCGACGTTGGTACAAATGAGCTCAGGTTTACCAGGGTCTTAGAGTTTATAAGGCTTTGCACTGCTCTCCTCAGACTCTCTGGAAAGTTCTTGTAAATTGAATCCATGGCACCCCACCATTGTACAGCTGAGTAAATCAAGTCTCAGAAAAGCCCAGAACTTTGTCACAGCTGCATACAGAGACTGAATTCAGACGGAAGAGGGATGCGGTGACGTGTGGTATCTGAAGGCCTGGCATGGGGACTGGGCAGTGGTCACCTCAGGAAAAGGTCCATTTCATCCTCACTCCATTTCCCCGGCCTGTGTTTTTCTTCTTTGACTTCTCCAAGTATGTGACGTAGTGGCCCATTCTAAACGCTGAGTCTGAATTTCATTTTCCTAGCCCAGACCTACCTGTCATTTCCTGTGGGTGGCCTGTTGCAGATAGGCCTGTGCTGGGCATATTTAGGGTCTTTGCGCGTTTAAGTGCCTTTTCAACTTCAATTTGCCCACTTGCCCGCTTGCCTGTTGCCCCTGACAGCCAGATTCTGCTTCCTGCTCTCCCAAAGCTGGCCGCCTTCCTCTGGGCAGCCTCTCTAAACCCAGTGCATCACCCAGCCCCTCTGAGTGCTGCTGTGGTCCCCCTGTGTCACTTTGTGTTTATAATCACATGATGTTACAGCTATTCACATCTCCGTGTCTCTTTCACAATGTGGTGGGCCTCTGGGAGTTAGAGATAATGTGTTGTTGTTGTTTTTTTTTCTTTTTGATTTGTTACTGTGTGGGGACCAAACCTGGAGGTGCTCAGAGCTTACTCCTGGTTCTTTGCTCAGGGATCACTCCTGGTGAGGCTTGGGGGACCGTGTTCAGTGCCAGGAATCGAACCAGGAGTTGGTTGCAAAGCAAGTACTCGAACCCCAGTGCTCTCTCTCCAGTTCCAGGCCTCCTTTTCATCTGGATCCCCCAGGTTCAGCACAGGTGGTGACAGACAGCAGGTGTGGTGGGTGGTGGATGGAATGGGGAGAGGGGCAGGACAAGGAAGGAAAAGAAAGGCGCATGGTCATCTCTCTTAGGCCCATGGAATAGCATGCTGTGAGGGCCAGCAGGAGCAACAGACACTACCTGTGAGTTTTGATTTGTTTGTTTGCTTGTTTTTGTTTGGGGGGCAACCCCAAGTGATACTCAGGGGTTACTCCTGGTTCTGCACTCAGGAATCACTCCTGGTGGTGGTGCTGGGGGCACCCTATGAGATGCTGGGATCAAACCCAGGTCAGCCTCCTGCAAGGCCAGCACCCTACCCGCTGTGCTGTTGTTCCAGCCCCAGACACTGCTTTTGTTAAAAGGTCTTACACTGACAAAGAAGTCAAACACAGAAGGTGCCCTTCCTGAGATAGACATCATCAGCATTCTGGGCTCTCCTAGTGAGACTCTTGCCTGTGGGCATGGGAGGGGATTGAGAGCAAAAGGGCTTTGAGGACTTTCCTGTGAGAGGGAACCATTCTCTGTATTAACTGTGCTACTACAAGACCTCCCTGTGGCCAAAAACTCATCAAAATCTCTTTAAAATGGATTATGGTACATGTGTCTTTAGAAGCTTTAAGGAAGAGTGTGTGTGTGTGTGTGTGTGTGTGTGTGTGTGTGTGTGTGTGTGTGTGTGTGTGTGTTTGGGTAGGGGGCGCGAAATGCAGAACTCCACAAGCTTCTGTTCCTGTGCCTACCCCAGAGCAGCTGTTATGTGGGTCTGTCCATTTCCAGCCCACAGAGCCGACCTGTGCTGGGGCCTGAGGCCAGTAGAGCCCCAGGGAAAGAGGCATCCAGAGCTGGAGGCGAGAGAGGAGGTTGCACTGAGAAGCTTCACAGTGTAGGGAAGAGGGCACCTGCTTTAGGGCAGGGGACCCATTCTGTACCCAGGCAGCTCTGGCACCTGCGGGAGTCGGGGTTCCTCTAAATATGGGGGAGCCACATGTCCACCCACCAAATGTCATATTAGGGTCTCTTAGACTTTATTTACTCCTCTCTACTTGAATACTAGATGCTCAGCCCTGCCAGATGTGATTCCTTCCAACCACTGACCCTCACCTATTTTCATCCTTGGTTTCCATACGGGGAGACTCATGTCAGAGGCTCAGAGAAGATGACTCGCTTGTCTAGGTTCAGAGATCTCAGTGATAGATAAGTTCAGATCCACTGATCACAGAGTTACACACAGATCAATGAATGGAGGAACTCTGCGGTTTCACTCTGCTTTGCATGAACCCCAAAGCCTATTCATGTCTGCCTTTGGTTGGTACAAAGCTCCATAGCCAGACACACCACATTACTTTTCATTAACATAAGGAAGGGTGGAGAAGAACATAAAGGCAGAGACATTTACGCCATGAGCTCTAGGGTCAGTCACGCCTGTGAATTAGCAGGTCCACTGGACTCATACTCACAGCTATGACCTGTTTGAGGGGGCGGAGGGATTGGGCCACATTCACAGTGCTCAGGGTTTTCTCCTGTTCTGCATTCAGGAATGATTCTTAGTGGTGCTTGGGGAATCATATAGGATGCCCGGAATTGAACTTGGGTTAGCTACATGCAAGGCAAGTGACCGACCCCGCTTGCTCTCTCTGGCTGCAGAGATTTTAATGGCTCAGGATAAGAAACCCTGTGCTTCTACTCATCTCATTTTTTTCTCTCTAGGTACTAATTGACTGGATTAATGACGTCTTGGTGGGAGAGAGAATCATTGTGAAAGACCTGGCTGAAGATTTATATGATGGACAAGTGCTACAGAAACTTTTTGGTAAGAGGAGGTTGGATGTACAGGGTTGTCCTCCACCCCCAAATGGATGGGTATCTTACTTCCAGTGAGAAAGCCTTGATCTCCGTTCACAGCGTGAACATGTGTGGAGTGGCAGTGTGTAGAGTGTGAGATCTTACGCTAACACAACACTCATACCCACACAACTCCCCACACAGACATACCACACACACCATACTTCATCTGGGATGGAATGTGAATATGTAGGCTGTGGGTGTTTCTCTCTCTCTCTCTCACACACACACACACACACACACACACAGAGTTAGATTTCCTTTTCAAACCTCTTTAACATGAATTGTAGCCAGATGTGACTTTTCCCTGTTGCCAGTCATCCTCTGGCTAGAGGCCATGCTCCCACCATGACAGAAAGATGTCTCACTCTAATCAGGAAAATTGTATACCGTGGCCTCTGCAGGTAGACGGGGTGGGAGGGGGGGGACAGGGGAGGAGGGAGGATGTGAGTGTTGGTGAACCTTTATTATTCAAGGTCGTATGTATCTGCACCTCAGCAGAGCCCTCTCCAGGTCAGGTGATGATAAGGGAGCAGGTTCCTCTGTGCTGGCTGTTGCCCAGGTAGCGAGGTGTGACCCATCTGGTCCGATAAACCAGTTCACAGCTGTCACACAACAGGTCAAAGTGGATGGAAAGGACAAATTTAGCTTTAGTGACTTTGGAATTCCCTCACTGTTCCCCATCTTACTTACTTATTTAATTAATTAATCAATCAATTTTAGGTTTGGGGCCATACCCAGAAATACTCCTGGCTCTGCACTCAGGGGTCATTTTTGGCTGGGCTCAGAGGCTCAGAGAGTCCCAGAGAGCAAACCCTGGCCGGTTATGTTCAAGACCAGCACCTTACCCACTGTACTCTCTCCATCCCTGTGTTCCTCATGTTAATCTCTGGTCCAAAGCTCTTCTCCAAGTATTCACTTTATCTTCCTTGCGAGCACCTTTGCTAGCCCCGCCTGAGTTCATCTACTCCCTCAATGTGTGTCTTCCCTCTGAAGAGCTTCTGCCCCATCCTTGCCACACTTGTCTGTGAGAGAGGCTCTATCATCTGGGTTTTTGGTTTTTTTTTTTTTTTTTATTGGAAATTCTTTCCTGAATCACCGTCCCTGCCATTTCCACCAGTCTGAACTGAAGAAACAACTTCCTGGCTCACCTCTTGGCCCCCATTTCGGCTCCTCCTCCCAATCGCTAGACCGCCAGCAGAGAAACTTTTTAAAATCTCAATCTAATCTTGCCAGTACTTGCTTAAAACTCTCAGCAACTCCCCCCAACTGTGGGACAAAGTTCAGCCTGTTAGCACAACATTCCAAACATTTCATCATCTGACCCCCAGCTGTCTTTTCCATCTCACCTCCGGCCACTCCCACACAAGTGACTCAGACCAGAGAGCCGCTTTGAGAGCGTCCCACGCAGCGTACAGCCCTCGAGTGTCTCTCATCATTGCTGCCTTTATTATTTTAAGGTATACCCTTGCCACATGATTACGTACACAGCATGTTAACACCTCTGGACTTTGGCTATTCTTCCTTATGGCCTCTTCCTCCCTGGTTTTGTGTGTGTGTGTGGGGGGGGTTGTTTTGGGGGCCTGGGGTGGGAGTGGGGAACCAGACTAGACTGTGATCAGGGTTTTCTCCTGACTCTGCACTTAGGGTTTATTCCTGGCAGTGCGCAGGGGCCATCTGGGGTGCCGGCAATAGAACCGAGGTAGGCCACGTGCAAGGCAAGACACCTATCACGGTATTCTCTCCAGCTCCCTCTTCCTCTTCCTTTCCTTACCAGGGAAGATCATTATTATTCATCCTTTCCGTCTAAAATCAAACAAATGTAACTCCTTCCCATTCTCCTCTCAGCACAATCACCTCTAGACATAATAGTTTGATAGTCATGGGATCTTCTGTGTCTCTTAGATATATACACATGCACACAAACAAGATGCATGATGAATATACCCTTTCTAAAAAAATAATAAACATTTCCATTTGTCGTTTGAAGCAATATTCCAGTATAATGTCAGTTTCAGGTATGTGTATCATTAAAAGTCCATGCTTATACCACACTAAGTTTACTACTAAAGTACAGTTTTACTTTGTTTATTTTTGGTTTGGGGGCAACACTTGGTTCTTAAGGCTTACTCCTGGCTATGTGCTTAAGGATCAGGTCACTCCTGATAGTTCCTGGGGGACAGAATATGGTGCCAGGGATCAAACCTGGTTTGCAAGTGACCTGCAAAGCAAGTGACTTAAACTCTGAACTGGGACTGGAGCAATAGCACAGCAGTACAGTGTTTGACTTGCATGTGGCAGTCCTGGGTTTGGTTCCCAGCATCCCATATGGTCCCTTGAGCACCACCAGGAGTGATTCCTGAGTGCATGAGCCAGGAGTAACCCCTGTGCATCGCCAGGTGTGACCCAAAAAGCAAATAAATAAATAAATAAATAAACTCTGAACTATCTCTCTGGTCCTAACATCCAGTTTTATCCATATAATTGCACCTTTATTCTGTTTACCTGCCCCCTTTATATGTTCCTTCCTATAGCACTGTAGCACTGTCGTCTCGTTGTTCATAGATTTACTCGAGCGGGCATCAGTAACATCTCCATTGTGAGACTTGTTACTGTTTTTGGCATATCGAATATGCCACAGGTAGCTTGTCAGGCTCTGCCGTGTGGATGGGATACTCTCTGTAGCTTGCTGGGCTGTCCGAGAGGGACGGAGGAATTGAACCCAGGTTGGCCACGTGTAAGGCAAATGCCCTACCGGCTGTGCTGTCGCTCCAGTCTATATAATAATATATTATTGATGCCTTTATTATAAGACTTTGTTATTGTGTTAGTCAGACTTCACAAAGTCAACAGCCAGGCCTCCCTTATCCAGGCTTCTCCCCCACCGCCAGGTTGCCGAGCACTTAATCCGTGTATACTGAGTGAAAGGATGAATCACAGAACATCTAGTAATGTTTCAGGTGCTGAACTGACTTGGTATGCAAACATCGGTGTTCGTGAGTGTTAATATTTAAATACCTGTAAATGTAACTGAGCGCAGGGAGGACCTGGATCGGCTCTGGCACGCATCACCCTGGGAAAGCCACGTGGGTCACTGAGCAGCCCTCCCAGTGTCTGCAGCTCCCCCTCCCCCCTCCCTACAGATTTCTTGTCAGGATCTGAAACTGTCTTGAAATGTTCCACACTGAGCTTTCAAAACAAGGATGGAATGTGGTCATGGAGTAACGGGCTGCGGCCGTGAAGTAATCCTGCCTCCCGGAATGGTTACAAAACTCTCCCCCCCCCCACATCTGTGGAGCCCCCAGTCAGGACTGTAGTCCAGTCACATGAGAGGGTTTCAGATCTCAACTCCATGTGGAAAAGGAGTCCAAGACAAATGTGCAGCAGCTTTTGTTAGGACAAGTTCTGACCTTCTGTGGAGCTCAAGGGACATTTGCATCCCAAAGCTCCCAGGCTAATCTCCCCAGGCAGGAGGGACTAGTTTGCAGTTGAAAATATTCACCAAGTGCTCCTGAGAGGAATCTGTGTGGAGATTTGAGTTTGGGGTTACCCTCCCAACCTGAGTCCCCTCCAGTTGCTTGTCCATCTCCCTTCTCTCCCAGCCGAGTTTCTCAAAAGAATCCGCAGCCCTTGTTCTATCTGCTTCCCCATCGCTGCTGTTTCCAGAAAACTGAGGACGTTGGTCCCGAGATCGTCTTTCTGTTCTGACCTCCCCTGTGTATGCAGAGGACTTGATGCAACCAAACATTGTTGTCACTTTCCCTAGGTCATAATTTCTACAATCTCACGCTCTCCTGGTTTCCTTCTATCTCTGACACCCTCTTCTTTCTCTGGTATTTGTTCTCCTTATTTCTGCATGGCTGAGGTTTTTCCATTTTCCATGCTCAGTCGTCCTCTTTAATTTTTCACAGTCATCAGTGATCACGTTTACTCAAGTTTCAGCCACTGTCTAGGAGATAGTTACTCCCAGTTCTGTACCTCCAGAGCAGCTGTTTCTCTGGGAAGCTGCCAGGCTGGTTTTTTTAACTGCCTTCCAAACATCCTTATCTGGGACCAGAGCGATAGTACAGTGGGTAGGGCATTTGCCTTGCATGTCGCAGACCCCGGCATTTGATTCCCGGCATCCCATATGGTCCCCCAGCACTACCAGGAGTAAACCCTGAATATCGATGGGGGCTCTTGATGACTACTCTGTCCCAAACGGAACCTCTTACCTTCCTCCTCTCCACCAGAGCTATTCTATTTGATTTTTATTTCATTTGGGGGTCACACCTAGTGGTGTTTGAGGATTGCTTCGGGCAGTGCTCTGGGACTGAACCCAAGGCTCAGAGCTTTTCTGTTTTCCACCTTGATGAAGAGTCTCCAACCACACAGCTGGGCACTTCCAGGAGAAAGTAGGAGTCATTCTGGATGGCTTCATCTTCTTATTCTGCTGGTCAAAAAATTGGACTCCAGTTAATAAATATAACAAGCCTGCTCATTTCTCATCTAGTTCAGATTCTAAGATAAGTACCTGGCCCAGGGTTAGCCAAGTAATACTTTCAGCATACTTGCTGCCACTTTTCTTCTCATAAATTTATCATTTTTCTTAATTCCCTGGTTCTAAGATTTTTTTCTCTGTGTTATGCTGTTTCTTGCCTTGGAGGCACTCTGAAGTTCTTCCAGATTTTTCAAATTGCACTCTCTCTCTCTCTCTTTTTTTTTTTTTCATTTTGGTCTTAATACTGAAATGAACCTATAGGCTGCAATTCCATAATTTGATTTTCAACTTTTAGAACTGTATGGACTTCTTGTCTATCCTTTGCCCAATTTTTACTAATATTAGCATCTCCCCTAACTGTAGTGCAAGTATTAGGACCAATAAGTTAAACTGAGTATAATGCACATCTAAAATACAGAATTTACCTGTATTTTACGTCTTCTCATTTGTGTCCTTTTTTGGGCTCTAAGATATTACCCAGGACTCTCCATGGCACCATTCTGTCTCCTTTGTCTCCCTGCTTTGTGAGTCTTTCTGTCTTTCTTGACCTTCTTACTTTTGAAAAGGCCTCATTAGTTTTCTTGACATGCACTAGTTATTAGTATAACACAGATACACATACCCCTTTTTGGATTTGTCTAGTGTTTTCTCATGATCAGATTAAGGTTATACATTTTAGGAATCTATGAGGTTAACGTGGATCCATTGGCTAAGGTAGTGTCTATCAGATTCCTTACTGTAAAGATACTGTTTTTCCCTTTGTTATTATTTTAGGAATGATCTTTATGACTATGCCCATGATTTGTTTCTCCTTATTTCCCACGGATTAGCATTGGTGGAGAATATTTTCTGTAATTTTTACTTTGGAGTTTTTTTGTTCCTCTTTAACATTTACTCATTGGAATTCTTCTGTAAAGAAAAGTCATCCCTTGTTCCCCATTTTTTTGATATTAATATCTCTCAGGACATAATGATACTTACTTTAGGCTGTAATCCAATACTGTCATTATTTACTTCTTACTCATTTACTTCTAACTTTGACCATGAAGAGCTCTTTCAGGTTTGTTCGTAGATACTTAGAAAAAAAATCAATATCTTGGCATATTATTGAATGTTTTAAAGTGACTCTCTATAGCACAAATACCAAATCTACATCCCTAGTGCACTTATATTACCTGGTACTACTAAGATGAATGAAGCATTATCATTTCTAAAAATTCAGCTGTGTGTGGCACCAGGAACAGGAGAGACCTTAGTTGAAAATTAGTTAACTGAAACATTAACCCTTAGAAGAAGACAGAAATCAAGAAGCAGAAGCACTCACAACGCCTTGGGATATGTGTCTGAAAGCCACATTGATGATCTCATGGAACAGGGACTCAGAACCTAGAGAGGAACAAGATGCTGCATCAGGGATTGTGGGGGGTGTGTGTGTGTGTGTGTGTGTGTGTGTGTGTGTGTGTGTGTGTGTGTGTGTGTGTGTGTGTGTGTGTGTGAGTGATTCATGGTTACAGTGCGCCCCCCCTGAACTAGTGAGTGCCCTGTGAGGGCAGGGGGGCCTGGCTGGACATGTTCTGATCAGGAACTCTGTGATCACAGCCCTGGACCCGGTTCTCCTCTGTGTTGCTGTCACTAGCCCTCCTTGCTTAGCAGCAGGGTCCAGACCAGCTGCCTTCTCAGAGTCCCAGGCATGTTCCGGAGGTTGTCCTAGCATGGCCTCCATTTCTTCTGTGCCACCTAACCCTGCTGTCACTGCTACTTCTGTTTGCTCCATCTTCCCGACTTGCCCTGGCAGCCGATCTGAAGTCTCTCCTACACTACCCTAATCATTGCCTTGGAGGTTGAGGATTGCCTGTATAGAAGTTAAGAACCTCTGGGTAATACTCCTACAGAGAAGCAAAGCTTCTCAGGGCAACAGTAGGATCATCAGACAGGAGGACCTGCAGGCAGAGCAATTTCTGCCTTAGAGTAGCTCGCTAGGGGCTGTCCCTTTCTTAGTTGTGCTCTGGGGTACGGTACTACAGCAGAATGAGACACAGTACTGATCACTCGGGCTGCCTCCTTAGGGTGGTAACCCCCTTCTCTCATGGAAACACCTCCAGCCCCTTCCACTCCTGACAACCAAAGCTTCTCACCCTCTACCCTCAAACAGTGAGGCAGTTTCTTTCCACTCCTTGCCAAAAATGCACCTCATTTCTTATTCCAGGATGAGCTGCTTCTCTGGGTGACTGATAGAGGCAACACATTCTGCTCCCCTTTCCCCCCAGAACCATACCCCACCCCCAAACACACACACATACACACACTCACATTTCTTCCTCTGTGGTACCAACAAAGAAGTGTTTCATATTGGGTCTGTTTATCACCCTGTCAGTTATGCGGGTCATCTGTGGTCACTTTGCTTTCTTGGCATCTCCTGCACCTCAGGATCGGATATGATTCTGAGAAGCAGGAAATGGAGGAATCTGGGGAGATTATCCACCAGCTCCTTATTTTGCTTGAACAGGAGCCACGTCCCGTTTCTTACAGAGTGTCCCTAACTCGAGTGGCTGTTTCCTTATGCTATGCTTGACTGGAGGGCTAGAGTGATAGCACAGAGGGTAGGGGGTTTGCCTTGCCCACGGCCGACCCAGGTTTGATTCCTCCGCCCCTCTCTAAGAGCCCAGTAAGCTACTGAGAGTATCTCACCTGCACGGCAGAGCCTGGTAAACTACCCATGGCGTATGTGATATGCCAAAAACAGTAACAATAAGTCTCACAATGGAGATGTTACTGGTGCCCGCTTGAGCAAATTGATGAGCAATGGGATGACAGTGACAGTGACAGACACTCGATTGGACTCTTAGCTGTAAGCCTGTGCATGCTCTGGAAGCAGAATAAGCTTGTGGAGGAGTTAAGGAAGCCCTCAGATCCAAGTGCTTCCTCTGGTTTTCACAGTCACATAAGGCTGCTGTGGGCATGAGACCAGCAAGGTTGCCATCCATACAGAAGTTCTATAGATAGGGCTTCTCTTAGTTTAAGGGGATATATATGTACATGCTTTTCTTGGTGGGCCCTAAGATGTACATATTGCACTGACCTTAGTCTGGGTGAACAAGATCCTGTAGCAGCAGTCATCTGTTGCTGTTGTGTAAAGTGCTGCATTTAGGGCAGTAAAGGCCCTTCTGTCGCCAGCAACTTGAGAATCAGAAGGTCTGTGAGATATCCAGTAGGACTATAGGAAAGGCATCGTGAAAAGGGACATGTTGAATGACCCTTATGGAAGAATAATCCAGAAAACATAACAGAATTGTGTCCATTAAGTCCTGCTGGTTTGGATGTGAATGAGCGGATTGCAGGGGTGCCCACAGGTCGAGTGGGATGTGTGGCTAAGAAAGGACCTCAGATGAACTTCAGCACTCAGGGCTTGGTTTCTCTCAGTTCTCCCCTGGCAGAATCCAGTGCTTCTTGGAGAATAGACTGACTCTGTCTAGTACTGGGGCTAGGACAGAAAGGAAGAATATCTTGCAGTGCCTGGAGGTGGAGAAAAAATGCCTAATGGACAAAGCTCAAATACTTGGAAGAAAAGAAGGAAGGGGGAGAAGGAAAAGGAGGAGGAGAAGAAAGAAAAAGATGATGATGAGGAGGAGGGGATGGAGGAGGAAGAGAAAGATTTTTGATTTATAACCCAAAGTCTAAAAGACATATCCTTAAGTTCTATTGGGATAGATAAATGAGGGGAAAGGGTGACAGTTCTTAATTAAGGAATAATTTTGAAAGGCTGGAGAGATAGTACATTAGACATGGGGTTTGCCTTGCGTGCAGCCAACCTGGGTTTGATCCCAGGCCCATACATGGTCCTTGACCCCTACCAGGAAGATCCCTGAGAACAAAGCCAGAAATAAGTCCTTAACACTGTCGGGAGTGGAGCAATCCAAGAAAACTTTTCAAACCTTAACAAGAAGAGAAAAAGAAAAAAGAGAATAATTTTGAATGATGTATATATAATCCCAACCCCTTTAAGGAGGTGAATGTTAATTCCCCATATCACCATGGACTATATTTGGTTTAGTAACTGGCCTCCAATCATTAGAGGAAGGCACATAGTTTTACAGACTTGTGCATGTGTATGAAACCCATACACAAATCAAGGTCAGCATCACCGTTGCTATGACATGATGAAAAAGGTACTCCTCCTTTGTGTCTTCCCTCGAACTCCAGTCTCGCTATTAGAGAAAACATAGATAAAAACCCAGAGCTCCTGGAAATTATCAGTACCAACAAAATCCCTCATAGAACAAAGACTTAAGTGACATAGTAAAGATGTGGTTTCTTGGACAGTTACCTGAGACAGAAAAGGGACAGATTAGTAAAGCCCGAATAAGAAATGAAATTAGTATAGAGTATTGAACTAATGTCAGCTTGCTGGTGAAGAAAAATGCCCATAGTAATATATCAACAGTGGATGAGATTGGATTCAGGTATGTCTGAACTCTCATTTCAGCTTTTCTATAAATCTATAAAAACATTGCCACAGGGGCATGGGTAGGGAGTCTTAAACATTTTGTTGGTAGTGAGCTGTGTACACCAAGACCATAAATGTCAGCATGATTGTAAACACATGACCTTAACTATAGTAATTTTTTTATAGTTGGCCTAGGATACAGCTTAGGGATAAAGCACAGGCTTTGCATGTTTGAGGCTGTGAGTTTGGTCCCTGACACATACATAAATTGTTATTTTAAAAAAGATTAATCAGCATTGTGGTGGATCTTGAACAAAGCACTTTTTTTTTTAACCAGGGTCCAGTGGAAATAACTGCTGATGTCTTTCTAGCAAAATCTCATCTAGCAGCATGATGAGATAAGGAATGTTAAGGAACAAATTGAATAGCTGTAGGACAGTTGCTCTCAGTGGCAGTGGAGGACACTCTAGTAGACTCCAGCATTAACTCCTTGTGAGATAATCCTGGTGTTCAGTTAGAAGAGTGGCAGTGCATATAGGACAGCTTGAAGAGAATCCTATGATGTATGGAATGAGCAGTGAAAGCAAAAAAGCAAACCAGGCTGACTCTAAGTAGTGGGTATTAAGGAAGTAGCTCCACAAATCCCAGAACAGCATCTCGAACAGGTTAATGATATTGGTTTTGCACTATGCTTCTTCAACCCAAAGTATTCCCCAAAGTAGGAGCTAGATGCAATAGCTCAGGAAGTAAGGCACTTGCCTTGCATGCAACCAACTTTGTTTTGGTCCCTGGTACCATATACAATTTTCTTTGCACCTCTGAGAGTGATCCATGAACATAGTTAGGAGTAACCTCTAAACATACTGGGTGTGGATCAAGTCCCCCTTAATAAAATAAGAGCAAAAAAAAAAAAAAGAAATTCCAAAAGAGAAGATAGAGAAGATTAAAAGAACTTCCACAATTAAAATAAATTATAAGGAAAATGAACTTGAAAACAGAAATCACCAAATACATGAAAAGCAAGCCCCCATAAGTCAGCCTCAGCAGAAAGAATGAACTGTAAATACACTGGCAAATGTAATATTAGCAAGTGATTGGTTATGGGATATAAAGTATGTAATGATGTCAAGCTGAATATTTTATGTGTGTGGTACTAGGGATTGGACCACTGTTTCACACACATATGGCAACTGCTTTACCTTTAAGCTATATCCCCAGACCTCAAAATAACATTATTTTTTATTTTTTTGTTTAGTTATTTGTTTGTTTTGGGGCCACTCCTGGCAGTTCTCAGGGGAATCATATATGGACTGGGGATCAAACCCAGGTTGGCTAAATTCAAGGGAAGTGTCCTACCTGCTTATATTATTTATCTGTGACCCATCAAAATGACATTTTTAAAAGGACTGTTAATAGTATGATAAATACACAATGTTAATTAGATTTATTGTGCTGATTAATTTTCAAAATACACTGATTTTGAGTGATTATCTTATAATGCTAATTTATAAAGCTAATTTTATTTTCATATAGTGAAATTAGAAAACTCCAGCAAATTAGACATAGCTGAGGGAATTGGGTAACTTGGAATTTGCCATTGAAGAAATTATCCAGCATTCAGCACAGAGAGACAAAGGGGTGAAAAATGAAAGAATTAAAATACATAGGAAATATTTGGAAGAAACTCTAACATTTGGCTAATTGGAATTCTAAATAGAGAAGAGAATGGAATATAGGTGATATTGAATGACATAATGAATTAAGAATGACTTCTAGGATTGAAAGATAAAATTTCAGTTTTAGGAAGGGAGGTCAGGGAATCACAAATAGGATAAAGAAAAATCATTATCTCCACATTTCATAGAGAAAACTAAGAGCACTCAAGATCAAGAGATGATTAAGAGCAGAGGAGGGAAAGATGTATTTCTGAAAATGAACCATGAGCTGAGGGCTTTTGGAGTGTGATAGAGGACCTGCCTGATATGAGTTCAATCCCCAGTGCTACAGTGGGGGGTGGAAATGGAAATGGAGAGCTGGGTAAGGGTCTATTGGAACTCTCTGGGGATGCTGGCACTGGTTGGTGTCATTTCTATAGTTTTACTAGAGCCAGAGCTGGAGAGTATCATTTTTTTTTACTATTGAATCATTGTGAGATACAGTTACAAAGCTTTCATGATTGAGCTTCAGTCATAAAATGGTTGAACACCCATCCCTCCATCAGTGTACATTTTCTACCACAAATGTCCCAAGTATCCCTCCTGCCACCCTCATCCCACGCCATCCCCTGCCTCTATGGCAGACAATTTCCTTCTTACTCTCTCTCTACCTAGGGATATTATGGTTTGCAATATAGATACTGAGAGGCAATCCTGTTTGGTTCTTTGTCTACTTTCAGCACACATCTCCCATCCTGAGTGATCCCTCCAACCATCATTGACTTCATGGTCCCTTCTTTATCCCAACTGCCTTTCTCCCCCAGCTCATGAGGCTTCCAACCATGGAGTAATCCTTTTGGCCCTTGTCTCTACTGTCCTTGGGTATTAGTCTCATACTATATTATTTTATATTCCACAAGTCAGTGCAGTCATTCTATGTCTGTCCCTCTCTTTTGGACTCATTTCACAGCATGGTATGGAGAGTATCATTCTATTGTTTTTCCTCCCGCATCAATCTCTGTCCCACTGAAGCCAGAGGTGCTGCTCTCAAAGAGTATAGATAGACTGGGAATAGAGGTGGGGTTGCTGTCTTTGCACAAGTCCTTGGGCTGGTTTTAGCTTCTCACTGACCTTCCAGAAAGTAGATTCTGTGCTCATCTGAATCCTAAGGACACCTCCATATCATGGAGTCTCATGGCTGAGGCACCACAGGACTCGACATACTGGAATATTTATAAAAGCTATACCTCGGGGCTGGAGAGATAGCACAGCGGGTAGGGCGTTTTCCTTGCACGCGGCTGACCCGGGTTCAAATCCCAGCATCCCATATGGTCCCCTGAGCATGGCCAGGGGTAATTCCTGAGTGCAAAGCCAGGAGTAACCCCTGTGCATCGCCAGGTGTGACCCAAAAAGCAAAAAAAAAAAAAAAATTAAAGCTATACCTGAGAGTTTGGCCTCAAACTAGCCTGAATCTGGTGTTGAAAGAGATTCCTCTCCTGGAACACTGACCTGTGTCTTGGCACATTCATTATGCAGGGCTATCAAGACTAAACCAGGTTACCTAGACAACCAACTAATAGGGCAAAGTTGAACAGAAAGTTTCAACACCACTCAAGGCCACCCTTTAAAGACCAGGAGAGGCAGCTATTCCACTTTACACACAGAAACAAATACAGAAAATCAAATGAAATGAAGAAAAAGGTGAATATGTTACAAAAGAAAAAAAATTAAACCTCAGAAAAGACTTCAATGAAACAGATAGCATACCAAGATCATCATAAAGCTGCCTTCCAAACTTGGGAGAAGAATGGATCAACAAAATGAAAAAAGTTAGTATTAACAGAAGTCACAAATTAAGAAAAAAATACAGAAGACCTAGGGCTCAGTGAGTGAAGGATGAAGCTGAAGAATGGACCGGTGAGATGAAAGAAAAAAAAGTCTCCCACATAGAATTGCAAAAAAAAAAAAAGAAAAACTTTAAAAGAATGAATATAGCTTAATGGACATATGAAAGTCAAGCACAATCATATTCATATTATAGTGACTTTAGAAGAGGAGAAAGGATTATAAAACTATTTGATTAAATTACAGCTGAAGACTTTCCTAATCTAGAGAAGATAACATTCAGATCCAAGAAGCACAGAATATCAAACAAGATGAACCCAAAGAGACAAACCCCAAGACCAATCATAATTAAAACAAAGTCAAAGAGAGAATTTTAAAAGGAGCAAGAGAATAACAATGTGGTTCATAAAGGGAACAAACCTTGAAGTCCCTAAGGCTTGATTGATATATACAAAACACTGAAAAGGAAAACCTAACCAAGAGTCCTCTATTCCTACAAGATTATTGCCCCAAACTGAAGATTACATAGAGCTTTCCTGATAAATCAAAGTTAAATGAGTTCATCGCACACTGGCAGTGTAACGCATGAGTCCCATGTATGAGAGGCCCTGACGTTGTGTCCGTGGGAGCTGGGGTGAGGGGTGGTTTATTACCACTAAACTGGCTTTCCACGGTAGAGCCTGGCAAACTACCCACAGTGTACTCCATATGCCAAAAACAGTAACGATGACGGTCCTCATTCCCCTGATCCTGAAAGGGCCCCCAATACGCCATCAGGCTACACTAGCACTTGACAGGGACAAATGGAGACATTACTGGTGCCCGCTCAAGCAAATCAGTGAACAACAGAATAACAGTCATGACAGTGATGAAACTGGCTTTCCAAGAAAAAAATTTACGGAACTATTTTAAGTTGAAGAGGCATAGCAGTAAACAGTAATAAGTAAATGAATCACTAGTAGGGGCAACTGATAGTAGGCTCGAGTGATAGACCACATGTCTCACAGATGTAAGGAGACAAAAAGACTGAGAAAGATGGGATGGATAAAGGTACTGTACACTAATGGAAACTAAAACAAAAAGAGCTGATACGATCATTTTTACGTGAGGATAAAATGGACACTTAAAAAAAGACTGATAGAAATCAATTTTGCCATAATAGCAAGGTCGGTAGAACAAGAAAATGTTAACAGTTGTAATTATTTGTTTACCCAATATAGGAGCATGTAAATATATAAAGTAAATCTAAAAAAACATTCAACAAAAACTACTGGAGAAATTGAGAGCACTACAATAATAGCAGGAGATTTTTCATTCCATTTACACCAATGGACAGATTGCCCAGGCAGAAAACTCAGTAAGGAAATTTTTTTTTTTTTGCTTTTTGGGTCACACCCAGCGATGCTCAGGGGTCACTTCTGGCTCTGCACTCAGGAATTACCCCTGGCCGTGCTCAGGGGACCATATGGGATGCTGGGAATCGAACCCGCATCAGCCGCGTGCAAGGCAAACGCCCTACCTGCTGTGCTAGCACTCCAGCCCCAGTAAGGAAATTTTAATCTTAGACTACATATCAGAGCAGATGGTCTTGATATATAAAGAACATTCCACTCAAACACATCAGGATACACATTTTTTTTTCTCAGTTATACCTGGAACATTATCCAGGTCACAAAACAAGTCTCACTAAATGTAAACAGACTAAAATCCTGCCAGTCACCTTCTGCAACTACAATGATATGAGACAGAACACAATTACAGAATTAGAAAATCACAAAAAGGTAGAGATTACATGTTACCGAAAAACCAATGAGTCAATGAAGAAACGTTTTTTAAATGAAGATGCAAAATAATAAAATCTATGGGATTTTGGTCCCCAAAGTTAAGTTCATATTAATACAGAATCACTTCAAGTAGACATTCTAACACTATGACTCAAAGAACTAGATAAAGAACAAATGAAGCCCAAGGTTCATAGAAGGACTAAAGTTCGAAGAAAACTAAAGACTATAACAGAAATAAATGAAATGTAAACTTAAGACAATAGAAATTATTAGCAAAACTATGAGCTGGCTCTTCTAAAAGATTAATATGGTCTGTGGGATAACTTAGGTAAAAATCACCTATCCTGCAAGCAGCAGGCCACAAGTTAGATCCGTGGTGCCACACATGTGTGCTGGGTAGAGTTCTGACAGTTCTGCGGCCTGAGACTTTTGCAGCACAATAGGATGTACGATCGAAGACAACATCCAGGTGTACTCAAGCACCACAGCAGGTGGACACTGCAACTAAATGATGTGAGAACACTGCAGTCAGGCGTACAACACCCTGCCCTCCCCTAGCCAACATAAGTGAGCACCACAGTCACTCCTGGCAAACACTAAAGCCAGGATATGTATAAGCACCACAGCAAACAGAGTACCCCCAGTAACCATTGTGGCTAAACGTGCAAGTTTCCAAATGTGCAGCCCCTGTGAATATCACAACCAAGCTTGTGTTCCTCCCTACCCCCTTTCATCACAACAAAAGAGCAGCCAAGAGAAAGGAAAGGGGAAGAGAAGAAACTCAGAGCCAGAAAGAGAAGTTACAGATGGCAATTACAAAGGCTCTCCCTCACGATTATATGCCAGAATTGAACAACTCAGGGGCCAGAAAGATACCCTAGACCTGTGGTCCCCAGTACCACATGGAATTCTGACTGTTGCTAGGGGTAGCCCTAAAAGTCTGTGCCATCACAGGGCCCAAGTAATACCTTAGTCTTGGGCTCTGACACTGAACCACTGTCTGCCTTGCCAAGTATTGCTGGGAGGGCCCTCCCAACCCCTGAGCACTGCTTGGGAGTCTTCTGCTCCAGGGGATAAAAAGGCAAAATTGAGCAGCTGGAAAATTCTAGGACTGAGTGAAAAATGAACAGAAACTCTGAATAGATCAATTACTAGTAAGGCAAGTTCATCAGCAATCAAAATACACCTCCAGAATAGAAATCCTATACAGACAGCTTCACTGAAAATTTCTACTAAACATTAAAGGATTTAATAGCTATTCTTCTCAAACTCTTCCAAATAACTGAAGAGGAGGTATGCTATTAAAGCTATTAAACGTCTTTTATGAGGACATCGCTCCACTCTGGTACCAAAACTAGACAAGGAGACACACACACGCGCACACACACACACACACACACACACACGCATGCACACACTAAAGAAAATTATAAGCCAGTTTCTTATTGAATATAGATGCAAAATCCTCAGCAAACTATTAGCAAACATAATTCAACAATGCATTAAAAAGATTATTGTAATCTAGGGGTATTTACCTCAGGGATGTAAGGGTGGATCAACATTCACAAAAACATTATGTGATAAAAACACATCAGCCAAAAGGAAAAGAAAACTCATTTGATCATATTAATAGGTGCAGAAGAAACTTTTCCATTAAACTCTTAACAAAGTAAGTTTAGAGGAACTGCACTTCATATTGGAAGGGAACAAGTAAAACTGTCACTATTTGCAGATGACATGATTTTATATATATTTATATATATATGGAAAGCACATATTCCATAGCCACTTAGCATTTTTATTGGTGTGAGCACAAGTGTTGTCAGTTTGTGCTTTAAACACCACGTGACACCAATCATCTCCACATAAGCAGTTCTATTCTCCAGCAAAGTATGTATCACAGAAAATAAAAAGTGGACTCTCGCTGTTCTGATTTATTTCTCCTTTCGTTGAGTACTATATCTCAGTCCACAAGCATCACAGAACCTACACAAGTTACCACTAGTAGTGTACCTTGCTGTGATGAAAGGGGGTAGGGAGGAACACTTCTGGAGAAGTGCTCCAAATAAACAAATAAGATCATGACATTACAAGAGAATGTTGAATTCCTTGATCTCCACCAAGACAATGTTGATATAGGAATTGAGAAATGATTTATTTCTAAGCAGATCATGTAAGCTTACAATTTTAATATATACAACTCAATGTATGTATTTTCACTGCCTTTCAATGTTCTTTTCTCTTATTAATTTTATTGTAAGAATACAGCATATGGGCCAGAGTTATACAACATCAGGTATGGTGCTTGTCTTGTGCATGGCTGACGCAGGTTCTGTCCCTGGCAACACATATACTTCTGGAGCCCATCCAAGAGTGATCCCTGAGTGAAGAACCAAGAGTAGTTTCTGAGCACTGCCCAGTATGGCCCAAAAACAAAATAAAAGGGAACAAAGCAAAACATATATATATATATATGTACATATATATTATATAATGCATGTAGCATGTTAAATGAACTGTTTATGTTATCAGTAAAGTTTTAGTCAACAGCAGACTAGAAATAGATTTTTTTGGGGAGTCAAAAATTTTATTCAGATTTCAATTGCAAAAGGGATTAGGGGAGTACCTAATTACTGTTCTATTTGAGGGTTAACTGACCCTAGAAATAAATTAAACTAAGGAGGTGAAAGAACTGTTGACTGAAAACCAC
Source organism: Sorex araneus (assembly GCF_027595985.1). Lineage (NCBI taxonomy): Eukaryota > Metazoa > Chordata > Mammalia > Eulipotyphla > Soricidae > Sorex > Sorex araneus. The sequence goes on from NC_073307.1 coordinate 114,174,400, forward strand.
AAGACATTGATGAAAGAAATTGAAGAAAACATAAATAAGGGAAAAGTATTTTGTTCTAATATACTGGAATAATTAATATTGATAAAATGTTCACATTTCCCAAAGCACTTCATTGATAATCTGAAATTTACTGTTGAAACTCCTTTGATCACACTGCCAAATTATTTCAGGTAGGGCTGAAGCGATAGCACAGCGGGTAGGGCATTTGCCTTGCACACAGCCAACCCGGGTTTAATTCCTCCGTCTCTCTCAGAGAGTCCGGCAAGCTACCAAGAGTATCTCGCCCACACGGCAGAACCTGGCAAGCTACCCGTGGCGTAATCGATATGCCAAAACAGTAACAAGTCTTACAATGGAGACGTTACTGGTGCCTGCTCAAGCAAATCGATGAGCAATGGATGACAGTGACAGTGACAGATTGATCTTCAGGCTGAAGACTCTTTGGTCTTGTTGGAAGGGGGGCAGGCATATTCCCTCCCTTCTGGAGAGGCTCAGCAGCCCCCCCACATCCAACCTTTTCTGACATAAATTGCCCAATTCCACAGTTCCTGGAGCACGAGCTACAGATTTGGCCACACACTACCTCTAAATATTCCAGTACTGACAGCCCTATAGGAACAGAGCAAACTTAATGGGAAAGCTGCATAGAAGTCCACCAAGCTCAGTGAGCAAAAATAGTAACACGGAAAGCTCCACAAGCACCACACACCTCAGCAAATCCTCAGACAGTGACTTTAGTAGCACCATATGAAATATAAATTATCACAAATTGACTTTTATTGATCTATTTTCTGATAATTTGCCATTTTGTTGTAACAAGCAATATAAAGTAAATTTGTGCCAGGGCTGGAACAGTACCACAGTGGGTAGGGCATTTGCCTTGCACGTGGCAAACCTGGGTTCGATTCCCAGCATCCCATATGGTCTCCTGAGCACCGCCAGGAGTAATTCCTGATTACAGAGCCAGGAATAACCCCTGTTCATCTCCAGGTGTGACCCAAAAAGAAGAAAAAAGAAAAAAAGTAAATTTGTGCCTTCTAAAGGGGCAGGTTTGGGGGTTAGATGGGAATCTAAGGACATTGATTGAGGGAAGTTCACACTGGTGGTGGGGTTGGTGTTGGGTCAGAACACTAGTGTTGAACACTTTTATAAATCACATTGTTTAAATTTTTTTTAATTATTACAAATTAGTAAAAGTTTTGTAAGGAAAAAGTCTTCATTGATATTTTCCATAGGAAAAAATTAACAGTCCTAAAATTTATAACCCCAAAATATCCCAGGTAGCCAAAGCATTCCTGAGAAAGAGAAACAAATCTGGTGGCATAGCGTTTCCTGATTTCAAGTCAAATCAAAATCTATGTTAATTAAAACAGTATGGTGTTGGCATAAAAATTAAGAAAAAGATCAGTGGAACTGAATAAAGATCCCAAAGATAAACCCAACATATTTGATCAATTAATTTACAACAAAGGACTGAGATATGGGGATAGGACAGTTTTAGTAGGATTTTGTTTTTCTTTTTGATCTGACTCCAAAAGCAAGGGAAACAAAAATAAACAAATGGGAATATACCAAACTAGAAAGCTCCTGCCCAGTGAAGAAAACACCAAGAAAATAAAAAGACAGTTTGGAGGTAATATTTCTAAATCATGTTATCAGATAAACATTAATTTCCAAGGTATCTAAACAACACATACAACTTAACAACCAAAAAGAACCTCATTTTAAAATGGACAGAGATTCTAAATATACATTTTCCAAAAGAAGAAATACAGATCACTATTGGACATTTGGAAAGGTACTCACTGTCACCAGCTGTCACAGAAATGCAAATCAAAACCACTATGAGCTATCACCTTACTCCTTTCAGAATGGTTGTCATTAAATATTAAGTATTGGTTAAGAAGAGTATTGGGCACTATTGGTGGGAGTACAAATTGGTACCACTATGATGGGAAACAGTATGTGAAGTTTTCAAAAATTAAGAATACAACAGTGTATGATACAGCAACTCTACTTTTAGTATTAGGAAGAAAGTGAAAACACTAATTAAAAAAAATATGTTTACATCCTATTGTCAATGGAGCACTAGTTACAGTAGCCAAGATAGGGAAACAAGTGTCCATTGGTAGATGAATGAATAAAAGAGTGGAATATGCATGCATTGTTTAATAACATTTTGGTGAACAACAAATTACATATATTATAGTACTCCTAAAAGACTATACCATATAGCTTTGGTATGTAATAGGCAGTATTACCAACCTTGACATTTACACAAGTACTAAATCACCTGCCAACACATTTCTCCAAACACATTAGTTTCCTTAGGCAATTCATGACTATAGTGCAGTGGAATATTATGCAGTTACAAATAAGATTAAAATCCTGTCATTTGCAGCATGGATGGACCTTGGGTGTATTATGTTAGGTGAAATAACCAGATATATAAGACAACTCTCACATAATTTTGTTTATATGTCTAATCTAAGAAAAACAAAACCCATCAGATTGCTGATTTCCAGAGGAAAAGAGCAATTGGGGACCAGTGAGATAAATGGGGTTTATCAAGAGATAAAAATGTAGTGGTAATGAGATGGTAATAGGGTGCAAAAGAGTAGTGACAACTACTGGTTAGCTAATCCATTCCAGTTTTTAGGTTGATCTGGCTGAAAATTATCAGCCTTCAACCTTAGGTTGAAAGGTTCACTGCTGGTGGGAATGCCGACTGGTTCAGCCCTTTTGGAAAACAGTATGGACGATTCTCAAAAAATTAGAAATTGAGCTTCCATTTGACCCAGCAATACCACTCCTGGGAATATATCCCGGAGAGGCAAAAAGGTATAGTAGAGATGGCATCTGCATTTCTATGTTCATTGCAGCACTGTTTACAATAGCCAGAATCTGGAAAAAACCAGAGTGCCCCAAAACAGATGACTGGTTAAAGAAACTCTGGTACATATACACAATGGAATACTATGTAGCTGTCAGAAAACATGAAGTCATGAAATTTGCATATAAATGGATCAACATGGAAAGTATCATGCTGAGTGAAATGAGTCAGAAAGAGACAGACATAGAAAGATTGCACTCATATGTGGAATATAATATAACTGACAAGTACTAGTTTGCAGTGATGCAATTTCTGGCAGATATTTCTCTGGACTTAGTTACTAAAATACTAAAATACAGAAACCCAAAACCATGAGGCCGCTAGTGCGGTCACTCGACCTCATATCTCTTCATTCTCAGCAATGGAAAACAAATTATCAAATGCTTCCTTTTCAGCAGGTCTGACTTTAGGGGGGAGAAACTCCAAACAATAATAGTGAGTTTCGTTGAAATATGGAATGTATTCAAAGTCAAAGTAAAGTGAAATTTATCAGTTACACAGGCGGGGTGGGGGGCTAGGAGTGTGGGGGGGCTAGGGGTGTGGGGGGCGGGGTGGAGCTATACTGTGATTCTTGGTGGTGGAATATGTGCACTGGTGAAGGGATGGGTGTTCGAGCATTGTATAACTGAGACTTAAACCTGAAAACTTTGTAACTTTCCACATGGTGACTCAATAAAAAAAAGAAGAAGAAGAAGAAAGGTTCAAAACCACCAGTGTAAAACATGGGTGTCCATAGGTGGTAATATCACTGTATCACTGTCATCCCGTTGCTCAAGTGGGCACCAATAACATCTCCATTCATCCCTGTCATGTGCTAGTGTAGCCCGATGGTGTATTGGGGGCTCTTTCAGGATCAGGGGGATGAGGACCATCCTCATTACTGTTTTTGGCATATCGAGTATGCCACAGGTATCTTGCCAGGCTCTGCCGTGCAGGCAGGATACTCTCGGTAGCTTGCTAGGCTCTCTGAGAGGGACAGAGGCTTTTGGGGTGGCCTCTTTAATTGCCTTTACAAGTGTTCCCAGTCTACCAAATGTAAACTTTTGGTCGACTGGCATGTTGTAATGATCTGCACACTGACAAATATGCACCTGCCTGTGTCTCTGGGCAGCACCTGGGACATCTTCCTAAGAGTTAGGAAATGGACTTATTTTACTTACCGTTTTATACAAGCATGTTGTATAAAAATATTTTCAAATATTGTCAATGTTGTCAAGATAGTATGCTATATACCTAAAACGAATGTATATAAATTATACTTCAGTTTTGTGCTTACATTTGAGTCATACCATGATCAAGTACCCATCCCTTCATCAGTGCCCATTCTCCACCACCAATGATCCTGGTATCCCTCCCACCACTCTCACCCCATTCCCTCCTACCCCACCCTGCCTCTGTGGCAGGGCATTCCCTGCCATGCTGTCTCTCCTTATGGGTGTTGTGGTTTGCAATAAAGGTATTAAATTGCCATCATTCGGTCCATAATCTACTTTCAGCACACATCTCCCATCCCGAGTGGCCCTCCAAGCACCCCATACTTGGTGTTCCCTTCTCTATCTGAGCTGCCTTTCCCCCTCTGCATGTGAGGCTGATTTCTAAGCCGTGGAGCAATCCTCCTGGTACTCATCTCTGCTATTCTTGGGTGTAAGTCTCCCATTCAGTTTCTTTATATTCTACAAATGAGTGCAATCTTTCTATGTCTGTCCCTCTCTTTGGAGTAACTTTTTAAACACTATGTTAAACAGATTCTAATGCAAGAAAGATTTTATATAGAAATAATGAAACTAAAGTAACAAGGAAAATACAGAACTTTCAAAACTAAATACACTTTTGCGCAACAGATATTTAAAAATAAAAAATGACAGCCAGCATTATAAAAACTTGACACATTCTGTCATCACTGTAGTATAATTAACATATTTCTCCTATTAGTACTTTTTAAAAATTGATTATAAGAACAGGGAAGATTTGAACACCACAATTAACCAATTACAGCCCCAAACTGGAGTCTTCTCATTTTCTTAACTACACATGGAACACTTATAAAAAATGGCCAAATCCAGGAAGCAAGTCTCAACAAATAATTACAGAGGCCAAATTCTCTGACAATGATGCAATAAGAAATAAGGTTTTAACTAACCCTCCCCATATGTTTGGAAACAAAACTATATATTTTTAATAATTCAGAAATCATATTGGAAAGAATATTTTATGTACTCTAATTCTTTGAAGGTTGATTACATCACATAGTATCATATTTGTAGCACATTTATTAGTTAAAACATCTCAATTCTTTTACCACTTACCACTTAGAGTACTTGAGTCTATTCTGCCCCATCTTGATACTTCAGAACTTTTTTAATATGGTCTCATTAATTTCTAATAATAATTGTTCCAAAAGCATCTTTGGATGCTGATTTCAGAAACTGGAAAATTCACAAAACAATCCTGAGAAAAATTTATAAGTAGCATTCTGGTTCAAAATCATGTTACTATATATAGCAAGTTAAATAATGATGAATAATTTACTGAACTATGAAAACTGAAACAGTTTGCTAGAAGAATAAGGTTTTGGTAGTAAGTTTTCATTATAGTAAGTGAAATTAGATTGATGAAGAACAAAGGAGGAAAGCTTAGAACCTTGAAGAAGACATTCTCTTTAAATTCTTCATAATTAGTGAGTAAAACCATTAATTATTAAGAACAGTCGAACAGATAGCTTAAGTTTTACCCATTGAATGCTTTAAAACAAGATGTAGATAAAAGCAGAAGAGGGTTTCATACAAATATTTTTCACCTTTTAAGTGATTATTGGTTTATAGTATTATGGAATTATATGGGTCTAGCTTCACACCTGTGTATGTATATGATTCCTAATGCTCCTACCACTATCCAATCATCAGAAAGATTGCTCTCCTCATTTCCCACACCTCTCCCCTTTCCCTCTGCTAACCACCATAGCTTTAATTGAGTCTAAGAGTTTGATTGTTTTTACCTACCTGTTTGTTGGCTTTCGTTGTTTATGTACACATGTGATGGAAACCCCTGGTGACTGTCTTCTACTTTCTTTTTTCACTTAACATAATACCAAAGAAATAGTACAGAGGTGAAGGTTTTTACCTGCATCCTGCACATCGCACTTCAAATCCTGGCATCATAAATGGTTCCCTGAGCACAACCAGGGTCACTCCTCAGCACAGAGCAAGATATAGCCCCAAGCCCCATAAGATTTAAAGACACACACACACACACACACACACACACACACACACATGCACACGCACACGCACATGCATGTATGCACGAGCACATAAATCTTTTGTATTTTATAACATCGTAAAATTGAGGGCCAGAATGGTAGAACAGTAGGTAAGGCACTTGCCTTACACACGGGGGCCAACCCAGTTTGATCCCTGGTACCACAGATGGTCCCCTGAGCCCTACAAGGAATGACCCCTGAGCATTGCCGGGTGTGGCCGCTTCCCAAAAAAAGGTGATGAAGTTTAAACTCTGTACATTTATAAAATTGAGATAACTCTTCTTGTTTACATATCCAAAGAATGCAAAAGATTCAAACAATACTATAACTAATTGGTAAAATGAGTGTAGTCAAGAAGAAAATCTGTAGGGGGCAGCTTTTCTTCCCTGGGTGCCCCCACTGCAGGGCTCAGAAGCCCAGGCCAGTCCCCAGGTATACTCTGCAGTACCAGCCTTCCAGTTGTAATTGAAATATACACAGACAGCCCTAAACCTAAATCATAATTGCAGTATCAGGAAAAAAGTAAAATTACTTTTCTAAGAAGTAATGAATGTAAAACAAAATTACAAAAAGCAAAGTCATAAAAACTTTCCTCCTGAATAAACTATACCAGATGCTAAAAACCAGAATATTTTTAATTTAGGAAAACTAAATTATAAAGTAGTTACTATAATTTAATACAGTTTGTCTCACAAACTACTTAAACAGGAAAATCATGTTTCAGAAAGTCATGCATAGAAGTCAGTTTTTGAAAACCAAGAACATCATGGATAACAGTGCAAGAAAAAGTTATTGACCTGGAAAACAGACTCTGAGATCCAGGCAGTTCACTCTAAGAATTCCAGTGCCAGTAAAAGGTTATAAATATGAAAATTCTTAGACAATGATGTAATGTAACAGGACTAGAAAAAAAAGAAAGTGGTTCTTACTCCTCACTCTTCTCTTCCCAGTCACTCCCATATAGTCATCACCAATCTATGTTAGCTGTCTTCTGCAGAACCACAATAATGTGAAGTTTCCCTAACTAGGCACTTTGGGCAGCTTCTACCAAAGGCTACTAGTTGCCATGGAAGATGAAAACAGCTTGTCATCTCTTTCTTCAGTAGGCAAGGATCCAAGGTAAAGACTCACAATCTAAAAATAGAAAAGGTGTTTCCTATCTAAAATAGGAAAGATAATACAGAGGATAGGGTGTTTGCCTCGCATGTGGCTGTTCTGAATCTGATCTGGGGCACTGCATGTGGTCCCTCAAGCCCTGCCAGAGTGACCCTGAGCACAGAGCCAGGAGTATGTCCCGAGCATAGCCAAGCATAGCCAAGCATGATGCCCTTCCCCTAACACACCCTGCCAAATGAAAAGAAAAAAGAAAAAGAAGGAAGAGGTACAGTAAGTCTCTTTAAAGCTTAGCATTCAGGAAGATTTTTAAAGAAATCTTTGTTAAATCTCTGAACTTTAGGAGTAAAGAATAATGACTTCCAACAACTAACAAGAGGAGAGAGGTAACAGATTAGACTTTCACAGATAAGAATAAATTGAAACTGTATAAAAGTGCTGAAAAGAATTCTAAAATACACAGAACCTATGTAAACTTCTCAGTGGGCGATCTTCTCTTCAAATACCTACGGGCATTTAAGAGTCAGATAGTCTAAAACTACTTAAAACTAAGAGTGAGGTAGCACTGGGGGACAGAGTGGGACTCCTGGGGGAGCCCAGGCTTCAACTGTGAAGCTCTGGGTCCTAGCCTCAACCCTGCAAAAAGAAAGTAAAACAAAACAAAATAATAGGAGAAAGAGGAGAAAAAAATCTTAAGCATGTTTCAGGCTGTCAGTTCTATAAACCCCAAATGTCTGGAAATAGATTAGGTAAATGCAATAGCAGATAGCTATTTCCCATTAGCAAATCCAGAGTTATTCTCTGTCATAAATAAAATATGGTATAGGGCCAGGTAGAGTCAACCCAAGTTCAATCCCCTGCCCCACATATGGTCCCCCAAGCACACCAGGAGTGATCCCTGAGCATCACCAAGTATGATCTAAGAACCAAAAAAAGCAAAAACCTATATATAAATATATTTACATATATAAGCCATATATATAAATGTGTATATATATACACATACACACAATATGTATACGATATATGCATGTATGTGTGTATATGTAGATAGATCACTTTATTTTTTTATACTAGACCATAACTTTCATTCACAAGTTTATTTTTAAGCAATAGATCCAGAAAATAATAACTATTATAGATTTAATTATTACCAATATTATTGGTTTGGGAGCCAATAATGTTGTTGATTTGGGAGCCAATTAGTGCTCAGGGCTTCCTCCATCCTTGCACTCAGATCTCATCCCTGGTGTGGTTCAGGAACACTCAGGATGCTGGAGATTAAAGAAGGGCTGGCTGTGGCCAGGGTAAACACCTACCTGCTATACTACTGCTCCAGCAGCTTAAATACTTATTTCATTGATTCAGTTTTTATTCATTATTCTTTGATGTTTTTTACTTATTCATATATTTCATTTTATCAGAGGACTTTTACTTTCAGAAATCATATTAAGCAAGTGGCAAATAAAAATGAATTCCAGTCCCCTGTATCATAATTATTAACTGACTCCTGAGAAGATGGGCACATATATATTTTACTTTAGACTAATATAATGATTAACTGTGGTTTGCGTTTAAGTATCAAGAGGTTATGTCATTGTATACAAGAACCAGTGCTTTTAAAATACCATTATACAAGTACCACTCAAAAAGAAAAGAGCCCTTCAATTAAACTATTACTCAATGCTTTCTTATTGCATAGAATTATCTTCTACTTTTCAAAGTGCCCTTGTAGGCTTTTTCAGATCTGGCAGTGACCAAACTGTAAAGAGCTATGGCCCTGCACTAATGCTGACATCGTCCACCCAGCCCACAGTAGCTGTAGGGTAGCATTGCTTTTATTCTCTCACGCATGCGTAGGCGTGTGTGTGTGTATGTGTGTGTGTGTGTGTGTGTGTGTGTGTCAGAGAGAGGGGGTCGACGGCAGTGCTCAGGGCTTACTCCTGACTCTATTCAGGAATCACACTTGACAAGGCCCAGGGAACCATATGTAGTGCTAATGGTTGAACCCAGGTCAAATGCAAGGCAAGGAAGCACCCTACCTGCTGCCATAATGTTGCTCCAGCCCTGTGTCAATTTTAAGTCACCACCTGATTTCAGGGATGTGGGAAAAAAAAAAAACACCTGCCTTCAAATTGATGAAACAGAATATATCAAATAAGTTACCTTTCAGGTAAGCTCAAAGGAAAAGAAGAGTGCTTAAAATGGAAAAGAGAAAAAGATGCTTTGGTATGACACATATTTCAAGATTGTTTAAAACGCTTTTTTTTTTTTTTTTTTTTTTTGTAAATCAATTTATTTTTTTTTTTTAATTTTTATTAAATCACCATGTGGAAAGTTACAAAGTTCTCAGGTTTATATGTCAGTTATACAATATTCAAACACCCATCCCTTCACCAGTGCCCAAATTCCACCACCAGAAACCCCAGTTTACCCCCCGCCCCCACCCCCTACCCCCTACTGTATAACTAATGAATTTCACTTCATTTTTTCTTTACCTTGATTACATTCCATAATTCAACACAAAACTCACTATAGTTGACATAACTCTCTCTCTCTCTTTTTTTTCTCTTTTTCCTTTTCCATTTTTTTTTTTTAATTTTTCCCCCTCATCCCCCTTCCTGCGCCTCATAGTATGGTGTACTCCACGCCACCTTGGCCAGCGTGGGGCTTTTGCTTAGCTCATAGTCCAGAGGTGGCTGTTACAATAAGAACCTTCAATATTTCAACAAAAACTTACTGTTATTATTTGGAGTTTCCCCCCCAAGTCTGACCTGTTCAAATGGAACCCTTTCACATTGATGACAATTATAAATGTTAAGTCGCGCGGACGCGGTAGCGTCCGCGCGGTTTTGGATTTCTGTATAAAGTCCTGGGAAAATTCTGCCAGAAACCAATTCCTAAAGCTGTCTCTGGTTCCCGCTTGTTCCACATCCACCGGCTCTGCAGGGACATGGGCGCCCGGGCCGAAAACCCGGCCGGCCGGAGCCGAGCACGGGCCCGACTAGGGCTGGCTCTGTATCCTGCGGCTGTTTCAAGTTCAAAGCACACATTTTTTTTTTTTTTTTTTTTCCGCGCCACCAAGTTCGTACCTTCTCAATGGACCCGCAAAATGTCGGACACCACGCCTTCTCCCGGAGGGGAGAGAGACCCAGAAGGGAGGTTCTTTCCTCCGTTAGCCGGCGTGGGGCTAGACTTGACAAGCTGCCCCTGGGGAAGCAAAGCAGAGTTTCCAGTCAGGGCACAAACAAGTCCCTGGAGTAGGCAGAATTACAGAGAAGAGGGAAACTCTCTGTGATGGAAGAATTTGAACAGGACTGGCAGTTCTGGAGTCTAATTCAAGACTCATACCGGAAGTGAGGGGGCAGGCCGAGCCATAGTACAGCAAGTAGGGCCTTGCCTTGCACGTGGCCAACCCAGGTTTGATCCCTGACATTCTGTATGCCCCTCCCACCCCCCCAGCACCACCACCAGGAATAATTCTTGAGTGCAGAGCCAGGAGTAACCCCTGAGCATAACCCAAAAACACGCACACACGCGCGCGCGCACACACACACACACACACACACACACCAGGAGTAACCCCTGAGCATCACTCAAACACACATTCACACACACACACAGGCACACCAGGAGTAACCCCTGAGCATCACCCAAACACACACACACACACACACACACACACACACACACCCCAGGAGTGACCCCTGAGCATCACTCAAACACACACACACACACACACACACACACACCCCGCACGCACACACGCATGCATGCACACCTTCATGCTCTCACTTTATAGGCCACCACCACCAATGAGAGGGAAGAACTCTGGTGCTCAGTATGTATCTGTTGGATGCGTGAGTACATGTATGTTTGTGCCAGGGGGGAAAATGAGTCAATAGTGGCCTGGGTTGGGGATCTCTTGAAAGAAGGTAACAGTTCTTCTCTTTTCCCTGTTACCGCAGAGAAACTGGAAAGTGAAAAGCTGAATGTTGCTGAGGTCACCCAGTCTGAGATTGCTCAGAAGCAGAAGCTGCAGACTGTCCTGGAAAAGATCAATGAAACTCTGAAACTCCCTCCCAGGAGCATCAAGTGGAATGTGGACTGTGAGTTGGACAGAGTGGCGGGAGCGTTGCTAAGTGACACTACTGGCCCCTCCCTGGCGTTCCCCCCTCTAGAGGCCATCCGGGGAAACTGGGCGGGCTCCCATCCCCTGGACTGCTAGAGAGATGTGCCTAGCATCTCACACCAAACATATATACCACTGGGAATAGGGAAGAGTTGAAGCCCAGTGTGTTCATTCTGGAAAAGGTTTTCTATAAAAACTTCAGGAGACTAGAGGGAAAGGAAACTGTATTCTGTGGACTAGCTCTGGGTCCTTAGAGCACCTTGGACAAAGAGTCTGTCTCCACTTGGAGCAGTGGAGGTCTCAAGGAACACAGTCTTTCGACTAAACCTCATTCACTTCCTCTCACTGTCCCTGTTTTCCAGAAGAAGCAAAGGTGTGGCTAAGATTAAAGGCATGAGACAAAAAAAAATTATTTTATTTTTAAAATTTTGGTTTTGGGGTCATACCCGCTCAGCAATGCTCAAGACTTACTCCTGGCTCTGGGATCAGGGGTTGCTCCTGGTGGTGCTCAGGGGATCATAGGGCGTGCTGGATATCTATCAGGTCAGTTGCATGCAAGAAGAACGACCTGCCCACTGTGTTGTCTGGCTGACCCGGGGCGACAGAATTTTAAAATTCAGTTATTCCAGCTAGGATCGTCCAAGGGCCACAGTTTGTATAAATTGGTTATTTTGGTGCCACAAGGGCTGGGTGTCTAATGTGGACTTACTGAGTCCTTATCAGAACCAACATGAATGAAATCAGCTGATCAGATGAAAACAGCATTTCTCAGGAGGAATCCAGGAGGCTCTGAAGCCAGAGGAGGGGAATCCTACACTCTGAATGGTGCTGTTCCATGCCCCAGGAATGCAGATAGCCTGCAGGGAGGGTGAAGAGTCCTTGATCACTAGCTCAGGAAGTATTCTGCATCTTTTCAGACCACACTAGTTACAAATATCAGAATTATCTAATGAAGACCTCTCTTCATTTCACTTCATCCTATTACACATTCCTTTGAATATGGAACTCTCTTCACATAGCCTTCCAAAATAACACACCATTCACCATCATTTATCATCCAAAGGAACCGAATTTAGGAAAAATTGAGATTGAAGAACAGACTGAAAGTGTAGGAGGTGTAGTGCTGGAGATCAAACCACGAGTCTCATATAATTCTAGAAGAATGGAATTTTGTTTTTGTTTTGTTTGTTTGTTTGCTTTGGGGGCCACACCTGGCAATGCTCAGGGCTTACTATTGGTTCTGCATTCAGCAATCACTCTGGTGGTGCTCAGATAACCATACTGGACGACAGGGATCTAATCCAGGTTCGCTGCATGCAAGGCAAGCACTTACTTGCTGGCTCCGGAAGGAGTTTTTTTTTTTTTTTAAACCATATCAGGACAAGTGGCTTTGAATTATTTCTTTGGTTCCTAATTAATTCTCTTCATTTATCTTATGAAACATGAGTAAAATAATCACTCGTATTACACAGCTCAACTATTTTTGCCCACCACTATCCATATCAATGTGTATTTCACTTGATGAAGATAACTACACTTTCAGATTTTGTTATCTTCTCATACTAACCTATCACACATGTTTTTTATTCTCATCTGGACTTCATAGTTACCGTTTTTGCTAACTATTTCCATTTTCTTGGGTTAGATATGTCAAACTAGTTGACAAGAGGCTGTGGTTTCTTCCCTAAGAAATGTGGCAATACCCTCCCTGCCAGAGGGACGCTCATCTTTTCTCCTTGTTATCATCCGTAGTGTTACTTAGGAGATGGGGTCACTCTGAGAGAGGTGTCAGGGATGGCTATTGAATTAATAGAACTTTGTGGGGGATGGGCACCTTCATTTACCTTCTTAAGATTATTCATAGCCATACTTTTCAGTACCAAAAAATTTAAAAATACAGATGAAAGAGATTAAAAAATTAACCTTCACAAGTTTATGCTGCTTGTGATAGTCCTTGTGCTTCTTTTAGGCACATTACGTGGTCAGATCCTTGCCATCTTCATTTAGCCAAGAAATGTCAGAATTGTTTTCTCCATTTTAAAGATGAGAAAATTGGGACAGAGAAAGACTGAGCCATAGTCCAGTGGGTAAGCTCTTTCCTTGCACGGGGCTGACCTGGGTTTAATCCCCAGCACCCCATCTGTCCTCCAAACCCCACCAAGAATGACTCCTGAGTGTCTCTGGGTGTGTCCTCCCCCCAAAAAATGAAAAGAAAATTAAATTGAAACATGTAGAGGTTAAGAAATGAAGAATGTGTCTTATGAGGCTGGAGATTTTTGTCTCTTCTCTGCTGTATGTCTAGAATCTGGATCGGTAATTGGCACATACAAAGCACAATAATATTTACATAGGAAGTGTCTTTGTTTGAGGCCTCACAGGTGACAGTGGTGGTGATGAGATACAGAGGCTAAGTTCACCCAGAGATCAGCCTTTCCACATGTCCCTAAATCGTGTAGCTGTGTTGGCGTGTCCATAACAAATAAATAAACAGGAAACTTTCTATACAAAGATTTCATCTTTACAAAAATGAAATCAGCTAGTATATACTGTTGGAGGATGTGTATCTTTATAGATCATTAAATATTCTTCTAGGGTCTGAGCGATAGTAAGTGAGCACAGCAGTTGCCTTGCATGCAGCTCACCTGGGTTTGATCCCTTGTACCCATTATGGTCCCCCAAGCCCTGCCAGGAGTGATCCCTGAGCTTTGAGCCAGGAGTAAGCCCTGAACACTGCCTGTGTGGTCAAAATAAAATAAGATAAATTCTTCCCTATATCAGTTTTATTAAGTGCATATGACAATATATGGATGCATCATACTTAAGGATCTGTTTAAGACAGTTTTTCCATTTTGTGGGGAAGGAATGAGAGCCACACCGAGTTTTGCCCAGGAGTGACCCCTGACACTTTTCAGGGGACCATATATGATTGTCAGGAGTTCACAATAGGGTTCGTAAAAAGATGTAAAGCAAGTGCCTTAACCTTGTACAGTTTTCCATTTGTTCACTAATATCCATATGGCCTGGTGAGTTCTCTCTACTCATACCTAGGAATAGTGTTTAGGATCAAACAATATATACCTTTATTTTCTTTTTTTGGTCACACGCAGCGATGCTTAGGGTTTACTCCTGGTTCTGCACTCAGGAATTACTCCTTGAGTGGTACTTGGGGGACCATATGGGATGCCGGGGAATTGAACTCGGGTTGGCCATGTGCAAGGCAAATGCCCTACGTGCTGTACTATTGCTCTGGCCCCAGCATATTCATTTTTTTAGTTTAGTTTAGTTTTTGAGCCACATCTGGCAGTGCTTACTCCTGGCTCTGTATTCCTGGGTATCACTCCTGGCGGTGCTCAGGGGGCCTCTTTAAAATTTTTTTGAGGTTATCACCGTGGACAAAATGTAGCTCACCATGCTCCAAAGTACAGGACTGAAACATCTGAGAGGCAAGAAGTCGGGATTAATTTACCTGCTATTTGATGGCTGTATTGAGTCCCTGTTCCTACTCAGTAGAAAACTTTCTCTGAAGTAGCTGTAGTAACAAGAAAATTGACTGAGGTCCTAAGGAATGCACGGGCTAGTTTCCTTTTTTGATTGGAGCAGAGTCATCAACCCCAGGGTAGATAGGGGATACCCTAAGAATGGAAACAGTTCCTGCCAAGTACCGTAGGCTTTTATTGTTTAATTTAAATGTTCCCTATAAGAAGAACCATGAAGAGGTTATAAAGACAGATTATTATCTGACAAGCCTTCCCTTTTATGAGGAAAAGGAGAAAACTGGCATGTTTAATTGTGTACATGCCAGGCATTTTCTTTCAATTACAATAACATTATAATAAATGTATCAACCTGGGATGGAGAGATATTTCAGTGGGTCAGTTGACTTGCATGTGGTCAACTGTAGTTCAATCTCCTGCATCCCGTATGGTCCCTTGAGCCAGGAGTGATTCCTGAGTGCAGCCTCAGTAGTAACCCCGGAGCATCGCCAGGTGTGACCCCCAAACAAAACAAAAGTTATCAACCATTCCTAAGTACCTAGTAAGAGCGAGGAATTGTGTCCAGTTATCTCTGAAAATTCTTATAGCCTATACTTCTGCATATGTCACATTATTCTCCATTGGGAAAATGACTAGCCTCAGAAGCCTTGAGTGAGCTTCTCATGGTTCATGTAGGCAGTTAAGGGTAGAATTTTCCAGTCAGAACCCAAGCTCTGGTCTGACCTATGTATATGTCATTGCATCAAGTATCTTACTGCCTCATGTCTACTGAGAAAGTTCCCAGTAACCACACACCTTTCTGTAGCATCATGGCCACTGCTGCAGCCAATTGCACAGTAGCTATAGAAGCTATTGAAGCCAAACAAGTCACAAACATTCCCTTCCATATATTTCCCAAAGGGCATTGCCTATACTGACCTTAGATGGCACTCAAGAGAACAACGAAGCCATTGGATATCTCATAGCTTCCTCTGGAGTTCCATTTTTCTTCTGTGTCCATTGATTTGGGGGCATATTTTGTGTTGTTCTGAATGGGATGGTGATGAGAACCCAGACAATTCAGTTGGAGGGGAGGGATAAAGGGCTACAGAGCAAACATGCTATGGGGTTTTGGAATAACATGCACAAAACCAGGAAGGTTACAGACAGCCCATCTGAGCTCAAAATTATGCAGTTTTCAGACTACTTATAAGAATTTTGGTTCAAATAGAGAGGCATTGATTTGGAAATCTAGCCAGAAGATGATCCAGAAAACTCTACAGAGTTTGACCAAAAACAGAGAGACCCAGGGAGACAGGTGATGGCCAAGGATACTTATCTTACTGCTAACAAAAGGGCCAATGGGTGTGCTGCCTTTGGAATATCTGTTGATCTCTGCCCAGAACTTAAAGGAAGATTATCTAAGTTTCACATAATTTTGTGTTTCAGCTGTTCATGCCAAGAGCCTGGTAGCCATCTTGCACCTGCTGGTTGCTCTGTCCCAGTATTTCCGGGCACCAATTCGACTTCCAGACCATGTTTCCATCCAGGTGGTTGTGGTCCAGGTAAGCAGATACCATTGGAAACATCTGTGTCCTTCAGGAGGCGTGGCAGCTGCATTGTTGAGAGAGCTAGGTGCACTGGGCAGCTTGTTAGACAGCTGAGTATCACTCACATGGAAGGCATGTGAGTGAGCTTTCTGATGCACCTGGGCTTATCTTCAATGTGTGTGCAAAGGAGAAGAATATATATACACATACATATACCTATCATATACATATGTGTGTGTGTGTGTATATATATATATATATATATATATATATATATATATATGAAAGCCTAGTGTAAGATATGTGCCTGGGCCCTGCATGTTTTCATCAAGGTGGTGTCTGTGTTATGTGTGTGTTGTGGGGCGGGGTGTCGGGGGGCGCGGTGAGGGGAGTTGGGATTCATCTTTGAATTCTGTCTGTTCACTTATGTATGTGTGGAACAGAAGTTACCCTGCTAGCCATGGACAGAATTTGTTTTTCATTAAACAAATTAAACTGGGAAAAAACATGTATGAGAGAGAGAGAGAGAGAGAGAGAGAGAGAGAGAGAGAGAGAGAGAGAGAGAGAGAGGCCCAGAGAGACCCTGAGAAAGACCACAGCAAGCCTGTATTGAGGGCACCAGCACCTTCCACTGTCGAGAGCAGCACAACTCAAGTTGTCCTTTCCAGATCATTGGATGGAATTTCCATCCACATATGGCTGTGTAATTTCCACAATGAGGGTGTGCTCTTTCTCCCCGTGAGCATCTCCCTCCGCTTCTAACCTCATTAGGTATTCAGATTTAATTTTATTTTCCAACTTTATGCCCATTTAGCAAAAGGTCATCATTTTGTTTACTTGTTTCTGTGCTTTTCCAAATAAGCACTTTGCAAGGGAGAACTCCTCTTATAAACAGTGCCCTGGGTATCCAGGCTGCCCCATGTTCTTGAGTAGGACTTGGCTAACCCTTACAGAAGATGCTTGGGGGTTCATAAGCTTTGTCCAGTTCTCAATCAGACACCCTGTTATGCCCTCAGGGAAGGGTATTTCTTTTATATCATCTAACTACCTGACTTGCTAACCATTGAGGACTATAGTAGATACATGTCACTTTGGTCCTGCCTGTTGAGAGACAAGACCACACATACACAGCAGAGATGCTCTCAGAAGACCGTGGTCCATGTGAATGTGTGTGGTTCAGACTCCAAATGCAGCTGACTAAAAGGGACTAATTGGCCTCATTTATTGAGCACTCAACTGTGTCAAGCATGGCACTAAGCAATGAATATGTGGACAGCCCAGAGCATCCTGGGACAAGCTTCTTCCTCGGGAATCCAGGCCATCTCTATTGTGTTATTTTTACTAATCAATCATGTGCAAATCTATTCCTTTATATTTTTAAAACTAGAATTCAAAATTTGAGCAGGAGTGGAGGGGCTGCTATTCTGAAATGGTGGTCACTGCACACCCACACCTGATGCCTTATTTTGAGCTCAATTATGGGCCATCAGAGGGGCTGTTGTTGGCTTAATTTCTCCTGTGGGCAGTTTTGTTAGTACAGGGGAGAAAAGGAGACGTGTTACATAAAATGGCATCAATGCATGTCAGTTTTTATGGGGTACTTTGCTTTATCAAGTTAAACAGGCACAGAAGCAGGATGCAGAACTGGCCATGAGTCACTCACTGAACTAGAGAGAGCTCTTTAGGGAACAAATAATGGATGGAGGCAAATTGGGATGCTGTGTGAGAGGTTATTTAACCCAGATTTCTTTTCCATTCTGCATAAAAGCATGTAATTTTGCATGAAGTTGAGGAGGAGGTTTTATGTCTGAATGGCTGCACAGACACGGGCATAGCTTCCATTAGCCCCAAGTGAAAATTTTACATGTGTTGAAGCTGAATTTGAAAAGAAGACCCAAATTTATCCTCATTTGATCCCATTTGAAGGGTATCTATCTTTTCTTCCTATTTTTTTTTTTTGCTTTGATACTCCATTCTTCTTAATCTAATCCAGATATACTCTGGCCTTTATCCAGCCCGACTTTGCCTTCTATAAAAATATTTTTTGCGAAGTCACTCATTTCTATGGCTATTTGGAATATGAAAATAAGGTTCTAGAAATTTTTACAGGAGGGTCAAGAAGGCAAATTTTAGCTAAGACAACAATGTTTGGAGGCTCCTTTGGGACACTCACGTCAACCTTTGTAGCAGCTGAATTTGTTCTGACAGCTGCTTGCCATAGCCAGGCCATCTTCTAGCTATCCAACCACAGACTGTGAAGGGACCTGATAACAATCTCTTGCCCTCCAGAAGTCCTTCCTGATTTTTAACACACCTTCATGGCTTCTGTGCCCATAGAATAAGGCTTAAGCTCTAAACTAATGCTGAGTGATTCTCCAGTGATGAATGAGTGGCAGCCACTTGTCAATGGCTGCCACTTCCTGAGCACTGTCATGCTCTTCTGGCTCGGACTTTTGGCTTATCCCATTCTTCCTACTAGAATGGTCACTCGCTTTTGTTCAGCCAGATCTTATATATTCTCTGAGACCTAGCTTAAGGGCCTTCTCCCCATGGAAGATTCCACTGATCATCAGAGCCTAAACTGCCTACACTTGGATGCATTCAGCATCTCCTCTTTTCCTGGGGTAACCACAAAATTACCCTTATCACACGTGAGAGTGATAGATGCTTCTATTAATAAAGGATTTGGGACATCAGCAATAAATCAGAACAGGTTAAGGAAAACAGTCCTCCCATATATTCTTCATTTGTTTTACTTCAAGTCCTTCAAGTCAAGAAACTCCAGTATTTGCTGATAAGTCCAGTTCAGAGGCTGGTACCTAGAAGACTGATTCATAAATAAAGAAGGAGGAAGAATTTATGGAGAGGGTGGTCAGATGCCCATGGGTGGTTGAATGGTGTGTGAGTGGGCAAGTGGATAACAGGACATCCAAAATGCTCAACTTTTTCTCCGAAGGTCAGCTGGTGACCGGAGGACTGTACTACCTATTTTAAAACTTCCCTATTTCTCCATTAGAATAAAAAGCAACTCTGCCTCCATTTGAATTCTCCAAGTTGGCCTCAGTATCCCATTAAATGTGTTTCTCAGCTTCCCTCTGTGGCCCCAGCTGGAGGGCAGACACACCCTGGCCTTCATTTCCATTTGGTTTACTGTGGATTAGTCCGGGAGGCAAACAGTTTGCTTCCAGCAGAGTGTCTTCCAATAAAGAAAGAAAAGCGTCACCGTCCAAGAAACAGCCTACTTGTTTGGACTAAACACTAATTGCACTTAAGGACAAATGGTACAGTCCGGGCAGGAGATCCCGGGTCCTTGCTCTTTGCCTCTCATCCTGGGAGTCAGGTCTGAAATAACGGCCACATTCTCCCTATCAGGAATGCAAATCAGTTGGTTGGTGGGTTGTGGGGGTTTTTTTGGTATTTTTCTAAAAAAATATTTTTCTCTCCTCCTCCCAACCCATTTCCCCACCCCCGTTTCAGAAACGAGAAGGAATCCTCCAGTCTCGGCAAATCCAAGAGGAAATAACTGGTAACACAGAGTATGTCAACACCATTGTTGCCAGCGATTCTGTAATGGAACACAGATGTTTCTCCGAAATTCATCCATTTGCTGATATTTAGTTTTCATTTATTGGGATTGCAAGAGGGATTAGACTTCAGCCAATGATTATAGTTTAGCCTTTTCCATGCATTCAAAACATGCCTCTCAATGCTTAAGGTACAAACTTGGGTGGGGACGAGGGGCGAGGGAATTAGCAGTGATTGAAAATTCTAATTTTCTGGCACTCTGGGAAGAAGTGTGCAGTCACCCCCCACCTCCTAGACCCCCACCCCACCACCACCACCCCCTCAAGCCAACCAGCATGAAATCACTGGTGTTATAAACACAAGATTGAACCTAAGCTAGTAACCTTCAAAGGAACATCTTTCTTCCTTTTCTGAATCAGATTTGTGTGGTCAAGGGCTGTGACCCCCGCCCCTCTAGAGCCCCTCTCTACCTTAGAGCGGTGGGGTTTTGTTGATTGGTGTGGGGTTTGTTTGTTTGTTTTTTTTTTCCATTTACATTAAGAAATCAGAACCTCAGAACATGTGAGCAGTTTGCCTTGGGGAAGAGACATTTTAAAGTCTTGTTCTTAAACTCAAAGAATGAGATGATGGGGAAAGGGACGGGACATTGAGTCACCGGGCAGAATGGAGCACTGGCCACAGAGAGAGCTGAGCAAGGTTGGTGTTCAGTCCTGCTGCCTGGTCCCCAGGCTGTCCCCCGCTCCTGAACAAGAGTGGGAATTGCAGGCACTTCTCCCTGTCCAACAGGCTTCAGCTTACTCATGACTTGGTGGCTAACTTGTCTCTTCAGCCTGGAACCCATCTGACCTGGGGGGATCTTGTCTGTAGAGGCAGAAAGCCTTTCCTCATTGGTGAGGTGGGCACCAACTCGCTGGGGTAACAACCCTGCCCCCTCCTGGCCCTTCCTTACTCCTTCCTGGCTTTGGCCCTTCCGGTGGCACCACACCTTTCAAGTACTGCCCTCTGTCCAGCGCTGGTGGAGGGCTCAGGGGCCCCCGCCTCTCAGTCTGATTCACACCATCCCAGTTATAAGGGCCCAGGGAGTGGGTGGGAGTGAGGGCTCGCATCAGTCTGAGTTAAGGACAGACATGCAGCAGCGCCTCCTGAGATTGTCCAGTTCATGGTCTTGGAGAACACCAGAGGCCTCTCCACCTCCCACCAGGGATACTCAGGCTACAAGGACATGGCGTCGTGGCCTCGGTCGTGAGGGGCAGGGCGAGGAACTGGCAAAGGAGCATTCCTGACTGCCCCTCCACCTCCCAGTCTTTGGTGGACTAGTAGGTGTCCATTCCTTCAACTTTTTTTTTCTTTTTGGGTTACACTTGGCGATGCACAGGGGTTACTCCTGGCTCATGCACTCAGGAATTACTCCTGGCAGTGCTGGAGAGACCATCTGGGATGTCGGGAATCGAACCCAGGTCGGCCTGTGCAAGGCAAATGCCCTACCCACTGTGCTATCGCTCCATCCCCCAATTCCTTCAGCTTCTAGAAGAGCAGAAGACATACCTGAGAGGAGTGAGATAGTGGGCAGCTTCCAAACCAGGGGACATGTGTGTCAGTGCACAGCTACTGTCAGCTGCTGCAGATGCTCCCCATGGCTGTCTGTCTGTCTATCTGTCTGACTCTCTCTCTTTCTTTCTCTCTCTCTCTTTTTCTCTCTCCACCCTACACCCCCCATCCACTTAAATATGGACATAAACTCCTAGGAATGTGATCCGCTATAAGTTCAAGAAGTGGGCTTCATTCAACTCTTTTTATACAAGCCTGTGGGCTCGATCTGGTCCACACTCTTGTCTGCAGTTGAAGCCCACTGGTTTAGAAAGTCCTATCTCTGCTGATGTTCACAATTAAACATGAAGCAACTCCTACCACTCTGCAGCCCAAAGGTGAAGGAGACGGTCCTTGGTCTGACCCGCAGTTAGCTCTGAGCTCATTATTCTTTCCACTACAAGACCTGTAAGTGGTTATTTAGTGGGTAAGAGAGATATGATATACATAAGAACCAAAAATGCAGTAAGAAAAAATATACTAGACTGGAAAGATAGCACCGTGGGTAGGGCATTTGCCTTACACAAAGCAAATTGATCCCTGCTCTGATCCCTGCTCAAATTTGATCCCTGCTCAGAGTGATCCCTGAGTGCAGAGCCAGGAGTAAGTCCTCAGAACTGCCTGTTAGGGCCCCTCCTCCAGCCCCACACCCCCCCCCCCAAAAAAAAAGAAAAGAAAAAGAAACAATATATTGAGTATTGGATACTGAGATTCTGTAAACATCACTTCATGCTCCTGTTGAGGTGTTTACCATTTCTGGTCCCATTTTAAAGATGAGGCCTGGAATTCAGAGAGGTTCAATAGCTTGTCTCAAATCACACAGCAATCAGGTATGCCCATGGGATTTAAATCTGAGTGGTTTCTCTCTACTGTGTGTGCTTTTTCTATATGGCTGTTTTGTTGCTCTGAATGTGGATCTGATTAGTATAATTTCATATTGACTGTGGCTTTAGCTTTGCCTCTACAACTTCATTGGGAACCTTGTCCAACTGCAGGCAATAGTGTGATTATATTTTAAGCAAAAAATATAGTCCACTAAGCATTACTTACATTGGGCTTTGCACAGACACTACATATCTGCATAACAGGATAGGGTGGGGGGTGGAAGGGAATGGATAGAAATAAGTAGAAGACTCTCACTGAGATTTAGTGCAAAGTACAGTGCTAAATAAGGAAGCTTTTTAGACTCTTCAACCAAGAGTGGGGTGAGAAAACTGACAACATTTCTTTCTTTCTTTACCTACAGAGCTCTTTCTGGAAGGCATGGTAAGTCACATAATACGGTCCTATGGTAATGGAAGCTACCCTGGTATCTAATTAATTCTGCAGCATCTGGGGAGAACAGGCATCTAGCTTGCTTCCTGCATGCTTGTCTGCCCCAGCTTGGTGACAGCCATTTGGTAGGAAGGGTCAGCTTGCTGGAGGGAAGGAAAAACTTATGATAGCAGCACCCTTCTCTTGCATGGAACCATCCCACTGGCCTTGCCTGGGCCTCTGAGGGGTCCTGGGCCTTCAATCTTGTATGAGGGTATTGTGGAAGGGAAAGAAGAGGTGGACATGCATGCTTGGGGACTTCCTGCTGCCCCAGTGGGGCTCCCTTCAGCCCCTTTGGAAGCTGCCTTCTCTCTCTGTTCCATCACACTTCTGCTTCCCATTTCATAGAACTAGGGGCTTCCTGATAGACCTAGCGTGTGGCCACATAGAGCATAATCACTCTCTGGTTATTGTGGATCGACCCTTGGGCTGGCCCCAAGAACACACACCCTCCTGGAAGCTTCTTCCCTTCTAGACGTAGCAAAGAAAGCCCCTGCAAGGGACCCCTGATTTGCCCTTGCCCAAGATCTTAAATGTACTCTGGGTGATGCCTGAGAAGACTCAGATCACAGGAGTCACAACTCTCTCGGTTCCAGGGCACATGTGCTCATGTCAGGGCATACTCAGGTGGTGGGAGGCAGGTGCTATTCTGATTCACTTCTCAGATGACGTTTTACAGAAGAGGAAACTGAGGCTCATGGGGTTGACATGACTAGCTCCTAAAAGGGGTGAGCTTCCAGTCTTTCCTGGACGCCCTGGCTCCCAGTCTATCTACTTATCCCTGCCATCCACGGGGATGTGTGTCTCGGACACCCCAGCTTTGAAAATGAAAGGAAGGTGTGATTTGGTACTTGGACAACATTCTCCCTTCAAGAAATGTCAGAGCCGTGTTAGAACAAGAACTAGTTCCTGATGCAGGTCAGGGAGAGAAACCCACCGCTTACATCAGACAACTTGGCCGAGTCCCCGTCCCCACATACAGGCTCAACCCATATACATGTGCACACACAGCCAAGAACCAGAAATATCCCAAAGGTCAACCCCAGATCTTAGGCCAAAGCTATCTTCCTGAGATAGATTTCTGCCCCTGCGAAAGCCAAAGAATGCCCCCTGGATAGACCATGTGGCCTTGAAAGGGACTGACCAGGCAGTCCCTGGAGGGGGCTTCCCCACAGGACCCAGCTCCTCTGCCCCACCTGGACACTCTCCTCTTTTACAGAACGAGATGCCTTTGACACCTTGTTTGACCACGCACCAGACAAGCTCAACGTCGTGAAAAAGGTGTGGGGAGATGCCTGGGCAGGAGGGAGGGAGGGAGGCACAGCCACACCCTGCTGTGGTGTCTCTATGGAGACCAGTGTCCTTGCTGGGCACTGCCGTTTCCTGTGAGAGATCCAGTTGTCCATGTCGTGACATCAGGACCTCCTCATGCAGCCTTTTTATTTTCCCGTCAGGAGGACAGCCCTTGAAGGCCCCTGTCTTCCCTCCTGTACCAAGCACCCCACCATCCTGGCACCCTTCACCCCCATCCCACCACCTGACCTCCTGAGCATGCACACCTGGGCCTAGAAAAAACTGGACAGTGGTGCATGGCCACTGAGATCACCAGTTACGGCGCCACACGTGCACGGGACTGCTTTTCCCGTGCACTGCAGAGGCTTTGCAGGAAGACCCGCCCAGAGGATACTCTTTCTCCCTGGCTCAGCACACAGTCCCGGGTCCAGTGCTCAGGGTGACTGTAGTCCCGGGAATCCCTCTGGTCCTGGTACTTAGGGTGGCATCCCCAAGGCAGCTTCGGGCACAGCAGGAGGGGGTCCACCTCAATGCCTCGTGGGGCTTCTCTTTCAGACCCTCATCACGTTTGTGAACAAGCACCTGAACAAACTGAACCTGGAGGTCACAGAACTGGAAACGCAGGTAGGGGACAGCCCTGGGGCCAGGCTCTGTGCATGCATGACTAGCCATATAGTCTTCACACATGCCACTTGTCAGCCTTTGGCCCCATTGAGGGTGTGAGCTGTCTTTCTCTCTCCACCTGTGCATGCATCTCTGAAGAGCCAGTACATTCTAGGCTGGGGCTGGGGCTCAGTGGTAGAGCCTTGCCTGTATGAGACACTGGGTTCAATCCCCAGCATAAGAAGAAAATTAAGGATACAAGAACGAATACTATCTCTTAACTTTCCACACTACCATGATCAAATTGGAGCAGTGTCAACATTGATACAACCAGTCAATATAGCTTGAATCGTTTGAAATTGCTGGCATAGGACTAGAGAAATGACAGTGTCAAGCCCAGGGGTGCCTCCACAGCAGAGACCTTGCCTCATATGTGTGAGGTCCTGGGTTCAATACCCAGCACTGTGCAGGGGAGGGTGAGGAGAAAGAGACAGGTGGGGGAGGGCTGGAGCAATAGCACAGCAGGTAGGGCATTTGCCTTGCACACGGCCAACCCGGGTTCGATTCCCAGCATCCCATATGGTCCCCTGAGCACCGCCAGGGGTAATTCCTGAGTGCAGAGCCAAAAGTAACCCCTGTGCATCATCAGGTGTGACCCAAAAAGCAAATAAAAAAAAAGAGAGAGAGAGAGACAGGTGGCTCAGAGAAACACTGTGAATTCCACTGTCCTAATATTTTCACATGCTGCACTTAGTTGCCACATCTCATCAGCCTCACTGTAATGTAGTACAAATCTTCAGCCTTTCTTCTCATGACATTTACCTTTCTGGCCTCCTTCCCTGCCCCCTTCCCTTCCTTTTCTTGTTGTGATGACATTGGGGCCTGCATACTTGTTTGAGGTGCATCAGGGACCTGCTCGCTTAGTCACACTTCTAGGATTCATTAGGCTTGCATACGAGATGCTCCTGGGGATCGAACTCATGACCTCAGACTTGCAAGGCAGGAGCTTGACCCCTGAGCTCTACCCCAGGGCCCCAACAGACGTTTTTTGAAGTGTGAAGCCCACTTGGTTTCCAGAACATCCTCCATGATTTGACTCGGGTTACATATTTCCAGTAACCATGCTTGCTCAGCAGTGCTACCTCGGGCGTGAATGAGCTGGCACTGCCAATTTTATCACTTCATCCTTTTCCCGGTGATCCTGTCTTTAATCACTTGAGTTGGTGCTTATCAGATTTCCCTACTATAATGGTCTGCCCCTTTCCTTTGTAATTAATCCTTATTAGGGATCTACCTTATAACTCATGCATTCTATTTCCCACTCTCATTTGTGAGAAAGCTCTAAACTGGAACTTTTTCTTTTGGACACTCCCAATGTTGCTTTTATTTTTGTTTGATTGCATTTCTGCATCACCGCTGGCAGTGCTCAGGGTCTGTGCTCAGGAATCACTCCTGGTGGAGCTTAGGGACCCTATACATTGCAGGGAATTCAAATCAGGGTCTAGATGCCACAGCCACATGCAAGGCAGGTGCCTTACCTCCCTCTCCCTCTCGCTGGCCGCTCCTGTTGGTACTTTCAAAGGTAGTTCCCAGATCTAGCCTGAGTGTGTCTGGACTCTGGAGTGAACTTCTTCCTCTATGTTTTAGGAAGACAGGGAATGGAATGAGAAACATCTGCTCAGTCTTCACAGCAAGGACTGCTGCAAACCGAGCTGTTTGCTCAGCACCTGTGGGATCAGTCGGCAGCATTACCACCAAGTCTTAGGTCCCAGCTGGGGGTGGGAGCAGCCTGGGTCAGGGCCCTGAGGATGGTGAGGAACCCAGACCTCAGTACAAGGTCCTCCCTAGCCTGACCCACTGGACTCTTGGCTTCTCACCCCGTTCTAGCTGGGGCCAGTCTCAGGGCTTTGATTTGTCACAGATGCCAGAACCACCTGTGTGCAGCCCTGCCCACCTGAGTTAAAGGTCTGGTAGTTGGAAGCTGGAACGGAGTGACTCCAAGGTCAAGTGCATGCTCGGGGGTACATGCCCAGAACAAAGGCAGGACCGCAGCCCATCAGCCGGTCAGCCAGCAAACCTCCCACTCTGGGCCCGGCCCGCATTCCCAGCCATTCCAACCTGTTTTTCTGTAAGCTGCCTAGGATGAGTTCAAGAAATGTGGCCTTTTCAAAACTTCAGCAGCTCTTAATGCTCACGACATTTGATGATTCCACCGCCTTTGCAAAGTTCTAGAATGTCGTATATGCTCCCAGCCTCTCTCCCCAGGCCTTCTCCACCCCTGGATCACCTACACCTGCCCAGTGTGCCTCCCTCACAGGGCCCCTGGCACCACAGAGCCTGCCCTGACTCCCAGCACACAGCACACACTCCCCAGGTCAGCAGCAGGAGACCCGCGGCCACTCTTAGCCAAGCTGTCCCTCTCCCAGCTCCCCAGCAGGTGTGGCCACTGCATTCCTGCATGGGAGGGACAAGCTCCAAGCCTCTTGCAACGACCCTCAGCACACACTTCTGCTTTCTCAACAGGAGCCAGTAAGTTGTGTCCCGATGGCTTTGCTCTTTTCCCGAGGGGGCCAGCCTGAATTCATTATAAGTGTTGGCTGTCGGCCCGGCAATGCTCTAAGTGCTTTGCACCTATTAACACCTGAGTCCTCAGGAGAACCCTATGGAGTGGAGTGTACTCTCATCATCCCCATTCCACAGATGAGACATGAGAGACAGGAAAGTTCCAAGGTTTGCTCAAGTAGGAGAACCAGAGGCTGACTCTAGCACCTGCCTTTCCAGCTGCTCTGTTATGTGGCCACACGGGCGACACTAGAGTGAGGTGTACAGAGGGGCCCATGTCACACTAGAATCCTTCTCTGTCCAGGAAATACAAGTTGAGTCTAAGGATTTAGATCCAAGTAGTAGAGTACATTCAAGCCTTGTACCTGAGTTTGGTCCTTGCCACTGCATGGGTCCATCGAGGGAGGAAGGACTCAGTGGGCTGAGTGCATGCTTTACAATGTAGGAGGCCTAGTTTTGATCCACACCACCAGCTGGTCCCCTGAGCTCTGTCAAGAGTGACTCCCAAGCACTGAGCCAGGAGTAGCCCCTAGGCACTGCTGGGTATGGCTCAAAAAACAAATCAAATCAAAAAGTAGACATTACTTCAGGGACTCAAGAGATAGTATGGGGTAAGGCACCTGCCTTGCATGCAGCTAATCCCAACTCAAATCCCTGCCACTGTCTGGTTTCCTGAGCACTCTCAGAGGTCAGCCCTAAGCACCGCCGGGTGTAGCCCAAGCGTTGGCCTTGGACCTCTCCTTCCCCCCTCCTCTGCCCCTGTCTGACTCTGGGAGCTGTCTGTTTGGGCAACGCCTCCCCAGACACCTTCTCTGGGCCGCAGCAGGAGT
This sequence comes from Sorex araneus, assembly GCF_027595985.1. Classification (NCBI taxonomy): domain Eukaryota; kingdom Metazoa; phylum Chordata; class Mammalia; order Eulipotyphla; family Soricidae; genus Sorex; species Sorex araneus. The sequence goes on from NC_073307.1 coordinate 114,202,534, forward strand.
GGGAGACCAGGTGAGTCTCACGTCAGAGCTGCTGTGCAGGCCTTGCTCCCACCCTGGTCTCCACGCTGGCCTGCGAGCTCCTTCCGGGCAGGGCCCCAGCTGCCCTCTCCCTGGCTCTGTGTGCAGTCAGAGCTTGGTAAGTGCTGGACCAGAAGTGGTCAGGGATCCGGGCTTATAGGGGCAGTCCTGGAGCAGCCATAGTCCCCTGCCTCGGACCCCGGGCCCCAACCAGGAGCCCTTCTGGCAACAGCCTCCAGGCAACATTGACATGTCAGGTCCCGGGAGGGGGGATTCACCTAGTGGTGTTGGGGGGCCCAGTGCCTTCACCTGACTCTCTTTCCAGTTTGCAGATGGGGTGTACTTGGTTCTGCTGATGGGGCTCCTGGAGGGCTACTTTGTGCCCCTGCACAGCTTCTTCCTGACCCCGGATAGCTTTGAGCAGAAGGTAAAGGGAGATGCACGAAGGGAAGCCCCGTCCACAGAGCCTACACCTCTGCCCGCGTCCATATGGGGCCGTGGGCAAGGCAGCGGTTTCCTGGCGGCCTGAGGGCCTTGGTGGTGGGAGGTGGGGCGCGTTCTGGAGCTCAGCTGAGCTGGAAGAAGTTCCCTCAAAGCCTAGAGCTCTCCCTCCCACTGCTGCCAGGGTCACGGCCTGGCCCTCCACTTCCACCAAGGGCCACGCTTGAACTTTGTCCTCACCCAGAGGTGACAGGGACGGTGGCCCCCAGCATGGCCACCCTAAGGTCCATACTCAGCCAGGTCCTATCCTCACCTCCACTCGCCCCCTGGCTGGGCATGGAGAGCAGTGCTTCTCTGCCTCTTGAAGGAGCCCTCTTGCCGTCATGCCCCTGAGGTTCGAGTCCCTGCCGTTGACATGGGAACCAGAACAAGATGGTGATTTTGAAGTCTCCAGTAGAACGTTCACCACAGCAGACTGGGTCTTCCAGACCCCCCATGGCCTGGCCTATTGTCTTGCCTGGGCTCTCCTTCACCCCGGGGTGTCCTATGAGCTGGGCCCCTGCCTCTCAGGCTACAGAGCTAATGCTTCAGCTTCCCCAAGTCAGGCCTTTGGGCGGCCAGGGGTTAGACCTTGGGCCACCAGGGGTCTGCCCATGAATCCGGCGTGACGTCCATCTCACATTTCTCTTTCTAGGTCCTGAACGTCTCCTTTGCCTTCGAACTCATGCAAGATGGAGGGTTGGAGAAGCCGAAGCCACGGCCAGAAGGTACCTTGCTCTCCCCCATGAGTTGGTGGCCCAATGTTGAGACCGAAACTCGGCTCCTGAGTGTCTGGGACTCTGGCTGGAGCTCATGTTTTACTGCAGAGGAAAGAATTTACTGTGGAGGCTTCTCTGGTGTGTCAGCAGGGGACACCTGCACCGTCACCAGGCCTGGGGAGAAAAGGCATCTGAACCTGTGGGGTCAGGGGGACGGGCTCCGGGACACAGCAGGGAGCTGGAGGGTGCCGCGGCAGGACCCTCCCCTGGGCCCCATCTCTTGGTGCTTTATCCCTAGATGCAGTTCAAACCTGCTCTCGAGCTGTATCCCAGCCAGGCGGGCTAGGACATTCTGCAGGTGACTCTGTTCTGAGTGCGAACACTCTCCTGACCTCAGCGCTCCAACTGTGTCTGAGGACCAGGTTGGATGATGTGCGGGGTTGGAAGTGGGGGTGCAGGAGAACAGAATGCTCCCGCAGCCGTCCCAGCTCCCGCCGTGGCATATGTGTGCCTGTGGGAGGCACAGCTCCCCCCCACAGTGTTCTGAGGGCCGACGTTTATTTTTCTGCCACTTAGCGAAACATTCCATCTTACCAGCCCTTGTGAGTCAACACCGTGTCGCAGATACTTTTCTGTTGACATCGGATGAGGACATGGAGAGTGCTTGTGTGGGGGCACTTCTGTCTGGGCTCTCTTGGCGGCTCCAGGTGAGTGGACAGGTAGGGACAGGGCGCTTCTCCCTGTGGCTGCTTTGTGCCCCTGGCTCACCCACACAGACCTCCACTTGGAGGACCACCTGCCGACTGTGGGCTGAGACCCAAGTGAGCAGGACGCAGGAGGTGCCCCTGCCGCTGCCTAGGGAAGAGAAGGGGTTCGCCTGCCCCTCCAACTAAGATATTGGTGACCACATCAGGGAAGGAGGCTGGAGGCTCCGGGAGGTCATGAGAATTGACGCTGTCACATCACTGCTGCTTAAGGCAAGGGGTGGCTTGTGGAGTCAGTGACAGCATTTCCCAAAGTGGGGTGATATTATCCTCGGGGTGGGTGGACACTGGAACCCCATAGAAGGGCAATAGTCACTCTTGGTGGCATTTCGAGCACTTTCTCTTGGTTGAAGAAGGTTGACTTTTCGAGGGTGCTGTGTAGTTTGTTTTCAAAACAGGGGTAGTAGGTTAAATAAGATTTGGCACCTGTGGGTGAGAACGTAAGGATCACATAGAGCTTTTGTGTGTGGAGGTTGAAAGACAGGAGGAGGGAACATCATACCTGATGACTAGGTAAACAAAATCCCACCTGCAGGGGAGGGCATTTGCCTTGCAGGTGGCAGACTCAAGCTCAATCCCTGGCATCCCGTAAGGTCCACCAAGCACCACCAGGAGTAACTACTGAACATCACAGGGTATGCCCCAGCCCCAAAAAAAATCCCACCTGCAGTTGGTGAGGGGCTCAGTCTGTGGTCCAGCAGCAAGTGTGACACATAAGCCCATGACAGCTCTGGGTTCCAGTCTCCAACCCACCAGCCATGAGGCTCAAGGGGACTCACTCTCCCAAAGCCTGTGCTTCACCTATAAAAATCAAACTCCTTGAGTTAGTGCATGTTAGAGGGTTGAGTGGATGGTTCTGATGGCCAGCCCCTGGCACTCATGACTATAAGCAGTGACCCATCTAACTGGAATTTTGAGTATGAAGCAAATAATGGTTTGATGAGTAAGATGGTGCTAGGTCTGAGAGGCAGAAAGCTTGGACTGGATTCAGAGTCAATGAGAGTCCTGACAGGCTCTTGAGAACTTTAGTGATCAGATCTGAGATTCTGTTTCCAAAAGAACACTTGGAAGACAGTGAGAAGAGCAGAGGTTTAGGTGTGTGTGGGGGGAGGGGGGGCTGCGGAAGGATTGGGATTGTGGGTGTATCACCAGGAGTCTTTCATGAGTGAAAGCTGACTTACCTAGAGGGAAGGGAGGAATGGATGACAGACCCTGAGATAAAAGTAAAGATTGGGGGATGGTATAAGAGGTGAATGCCTTCCTCCTGAAACTGGACGAAGAAATAGGGAGCCGAGGAGAGAGGTGGATCATACAGAAACTGGTCATCTCAGAACTATCCACTCTTGCCAACCTAAGCTGATCTCCCAGCCTTCTTGGTTGCTAACCTGTCCTCAGTGCCTGTCCCTTTGTAAAGAAGGACCTCTCTGGGCAGTCTCCCTGGCAGCATGGCTTTCACTCTCCTGTTGCCGCCGAGAATGAGTTCTTACAGTCCTGGAGCCAGATAGCAGGTTCCCTGCTGTGTGAGAGCGACATTGCAGGAACTTGTGGCCTGCCTTTCTGCTTCCATTTTCTCGAATAGCTTAATAAGAAACTTTCTGTTTCCAGATTGGAACTACCCCCTTCTGATACTTCCATTTTGAGATATCTGTCTCTCTCAGGACAGACAGTTTTCCCAGTATAAATGAATCTCTAGGGACTTGTCGGCATATAGATGACATTTCTACGATAGTTCATTTCCATTATTGAACGGCTCAATATGAAACTTCCTGACCCATGTGAATGGAAAAACACATCTGTTTTATTTGTTGTTACACTGGGCACCATGCCCATACTGGAAATTTCCAGTGCATAAAGGAGAATTACAATGATATTTTGTGAAATTGTACTTGGGGATTCTTGTACTCCAGAACTCTCTTTAGTTTCTTTGCTTTTACCTGAAAAAGCGAGAGTCATTTGTAAACAGCGCAGACTTAGCAATGGTGGGTAATTCTTTAATGGTGTTTCAAAATCGGACTGACTGTAACAGATGCATTCTTCATGGCAAATGTTTTTTGGCGGGAAGGGGGGAGGGGTTGGTGGAAGGCCAGAAAAATTTGTTCTCTCTTGTTGTTTAATGTTTTAAGCTTTATTATACCTTGAAATTCCTTGGAAACTTTGGGTTTGCACCTCAGATGACCTTTGTTTGCTCAAGCTTCATATGTTTTAGTACTCCCATCTAGTATAAGCTAAGTGTAGTGTCAAGGTCATAGCCAAGAGAGCTATTGAAATATTGGCAAGAAGCTGATGACTTTTTTTTAGTAGGAGGTTGAAGAGTCCCAGGGATTGAACCCAGAGCTCTTGCATGGAAGTGATGCACTCCGGCCCCGCGGGCATCTCCCCAGCAGCCTGGTGGCTTTCCTCTGTGTGGGACAACATACCATGTGTCTTCAAATGCTCACACCTGCCCTGTTGTTATCACTCATTGATTCATTGTTGAATATGGTTAAGACCCCAGCATAACAAAGGCAGGTAGTGGTCAAGAAGTTCAGCACCAGGAATGTGGCCTATATGTTTCACTGCCAGAAGGAGTATCTATAATTTAAGGAATCAAATAACTGTGACCAAACAACTGCAAGCAGTGCTGGAAACCCAGGCAGGTGATGGCAGCTTAGTTCCAGGTAATCAGTCCACTTAGGAAAGGACTTGCTCAGAAACTGAAAATGTGGGAAACTCTTCAACTTCCCTTTGGAGAGAGAATACAGACCAGAGAGTGGCAAAGTGTGGAAAAACAGAATTGCTGGAGTGGGTATACTTATACAGCCATTTTTGAGATACAGTTTGTCATTTGATATAGTTGAAGATTTCTGTTTTTAAAAACATTTTTATTGCTTGAGATTCTGTCATTTGTACAACTGCTAATGATGGTTTCCTGTGCAGATAATTCTAACACCACGTCCACCAGCAGTGTACCCACCTTCCTCACTCAAGGTCCCCGATATTCCTCCTTTTCAAACCAGCTCCCCCCACACCCAACACAAATTCAATTAGTCGTGTGCATCAGTTCTCTCATTGCATTACCTTGGGTCCTTTGTTGTGACCTTGCAACAAAGTCATTAGGTCATCTCATGCCAAAAGAACAGTACACATCAAAAGTCTGAAGATTTCTAATAAGTATCATGATGGACAGAGTGATGCCCCTGAAATGTCCATTTCCTAATACCCAGGACCTAGTAATATGTTATCTGACAAAATAGGCACTTTGTGAATGTGATCAAGTCAGGATCCTGATGTATGGGGGGGGGGGGGGCGGCAGTGTAATTGCAGGAAACAGTGTCATGAGAAAGGCAAGCAGGAGAGTAGGAGAATTAGAGCAATACCTCAGGTGAAGGATGCTGCCACCATTGAGGATAGTAGAGGTGGAAGGGAGCCTTAAGCCAAGGAATGCAGGCAGCCTCCAGAAGCTAGAAAAAGCAAGAAAACAAATTCTCCTCTAGAGTTCCAGAGGAAAGTGCAGCCATGCCAATACCTTAATTTTATTCCAATGAGACCCATTTTGGACTCTGACCTTTAAAACTATAAGGTAATGAATTTAGATTGTTTCCTGTCACCAAATTTATAATAATCTGTTATAGCAGCAATCAGCAGCTAATTTTCCCTCTGACCCAGTGGTCCCCTCTTAAGCAGGCATGTCCATCCATCAGGAGACTAAGCCAGCAACAGCCAAGAGAATCTAAACTGGAGTTTCCAGCTCTACAGATCAGCCCAATAAATCAGAGTGTGTCCTGTCATGACTGGTACACAATGTGGACAATGAAAAAAAAACAACAAATTCAGAAATTGGTGAAGGATCTCTAGTTCCTGTAGCATGAAGAGATTAATGGCTATTTTCTGTAAAATAGTGTGTATAAAATTAGATAGAGTGATCAAAAAAATAATCATTGTAGGACCCTGAGAACTTGCCCGTGGTGTAGAAAAAAGAATTATAAAAATTACCAATGGATAATTGGTCTTATCTCAGTAAAAGAAATTTACATTAATTGCCTTGTTTTATAACACAGACAGCTCAGGCAATAAAAAGGTTAAATCCTATGAACATAACATTTCATTAAAAAAAAAGAAGAAAAATGGCAAAAGAGTACAGACACAATTCCATTTATAGAAAGTATGAGAAGCCAGACTGAACCTTGTGCCTACGGGTGCCAGCATAGCACATGGTACAGTGAGGAGCAAGGGTGTAATCACCATAAAAGTCAGGATAGTGGTTATCTTTGTGGGGTGAGACAGGATTGTGAGCAGAGAGTGTGGGGGATGCTTCTAGGCCACTGATAACATTCTATTTTTGTCAAGGGTGGGAGTAACATGGGCTTCTCTTCTGAGGATCAAAAAATCATCCACCCGGGTTACCTTCACTTGTAGGCTGCCTGGCACATTTTAAAATGCTTTCCATAAGTAAAAAGATGGCAGGATCACGCCACAGGGTAGCAAGGTGCTTCCCAATGCATGGGGGAGAATGGGGGAGTAAGGGAGAGGGGAGGGGAACAAGCCAGAGACTGAAGGGATGGGGGTCTGGAACTTGTGGACACTGGTGCTGCCCAGCTTCCTCCAGCCCCGACCACTGGTGACCTCCCACATGGCCCCGGGAGTCAGTGCCCCCCTCAGGCAAGCTTCAGAAAAGGGGCTGGGACCCACAGACTGGCGACCGCAGCAGCAAGGCCCCTCTGCAGAGAGACTCACTCTACTCCCGAAGTGCCCTTCCCTCCTGGGCCTTCAACATCACGTAGACTTACCTTCTTGCACAGTGGGGTGCAGTGGGGTCCCGTTCTGTAAACTTCATGATTCATTGTGGACCCATGCTTGGTGTGTATGCCTATTTTACTTAAGCCTATACCCAGAGTTGCCTAGAAATTTCTTTGAAGAGATTATTGAACTGGAGCGATAGCACAGCCGGTAGGGCGTTTGCCTTGTACACGGCCTGGATTTGATTCCTCCGTCCCTCTCGGAGAGCCCGGCAAGATACCAAGAGTATCCCACCTGCACAGCAGAGCCTGGTGAGCTCCCCGTGGCATATTCGATATGCCAAAAACAGTAACAACAAGTCTCACAAAGGAGACGTTACTGGTGCCCGCTCGAGCAAATCGATGAACAACAGGATGACAGTGCAACAGTGCAGTGCTAAGAAGAGATTCTGGGTGGGGAAACTTTAAGAAGGGCTGACTTAGAGACCCATGAACTCACGTGGAATGGCTCTGTAATGGAAGGGGGAAAAAAAAGAGGATCCTGCTTTCCTCTCCCGGACCCTTCTGTACCCCATGCCGACAGACATGGAGCCCTTTCCCCCTGTTCAGAGGCTGTTTCCTTCAGGGGCCCCAGGGAGCCTGTCTCTAAGTCGGAGTCCCACTGACTTAGTCTGCTAAGTCTAAGAGCAGAGTGCCGACTGTCTGCTCTCAGAGGGGGCCCGGCCAGCACCCCAGGCTCTCAGACCAGCTCACAGTTGCTAATCACAGTTTATTAGGCCAGGGATTTAAAGGGGGCTCTGTTTATCCAGCATGGAGTCACAGTGCATTCCCAGGAATGCAAAGCCCCAATCCAGGCTGAGTCACCCACCACTGCCATGCCTGCCCCGAGCGCTGGGACTCCATTATCTCTGCATTAGCCAGCATTATCTCTGGCTGTGTCCCCGCACTGAGGGCCTGAGGGAGCAGCAGCCGGTTCCTTTCCCAAGGAGCAGGACTTGCTTCATTGTTCTCCAAAGCAGGGGATGGGGGAAAGGGCTGCTGCCACAATCCAGATCATTTTTTCTTCTGAAAAGGGGGCCAGAGGCCAAAGAAATTTGCCCCCACCCCAACCCGCCCCTTGCTCTGCATGCAGCACTACTGTTATATTGTGCATGGGCCACACTGGCTACATTCGTGGGTCCAGGTGGGAGAGTGTGAAGGAGAGCACCACAGCTGAACCAACTTAATGTCACTTCGGTATTGTTCATGAAACCTACTTAACTGACAAAAATGCAGAGTCAAAGAAATGAAATGACCTCGACCAGGTCAACCAACTTAGGGAAAACGGACTTCAAATTAGTAGGCATTAGGATGACATTAATCGTTTGGAAACATTCTCCCACGTGGGATATTACTTTCTTACTGCGACCTAGGAGCTCACCTCTCTTTCAAAGGGGAACCAGATCCTTCGGCCTGCTGTATCTATCCTTCCCACAGGCCCACTGTCTCCACTTCTCATTGACTTGGTCACACGTGGCTTTCACCAGCTGGGGCCAAGTTCCCAGAAACCTCTTTCTAGCCTTTTTATTACTCACCTTCTTGGGAGCACGTGGCCCTGTTGGCCATCTCCCCTTGCTAGAATTTCTTCCTTGGCTCCCAGAATACTGGACAGTCAAGCATCCGTTTGCGTTTAATTATCTTTTAGCCAGCCTATGCTTGCCAGGCCCTGGGCCCTGCACTTGTACAAAATAAAACAGACTCAGTGGGATCGGATTGCTCCAGAGCAGCAGTAGATTTTATCAAAGATGCACACACACACGCACACACACACATCCACACACACACGCACACGCGCGCACAAACACACGCACACGCACACACACACACACACAGCATACACACAACCACACTACTGGCATAAAACCATAGTGAGTGCTGTGAGGGAAGGTTCTGGAAGCTTTGGAAACCAAGCAGGCACCATCGTACAGCAGGAGGGTCAAGGAAAGTCGAGCTGCATACTATTTGCTGGGGCTGAGGTGACCCAGTGCTGCCCACTGGGAGCAATAGACAGCGATCAGTGGGACTGGTGAGTACCTAGAAAATGAGGGGACCAAAGCCAGAGTGGAGCTAGGAAGGTGGGCCAGGTCAGATACACTAGGCAGAACTGTCATCTAGGATGTGGGACTGTAGAGATAAGTATCCAGTCTTGGAAGCTGGAGCAGCACAACTCCAAAGGAACCACTTATTCTGTGATCTGTGGTACGTGGTTGTGTTGTACACGCCCTTCCCAGCCACACCTGAGACCAGTGGGTCAGATGAAGTGGAGAGGGTGAGAGACTTGAAGGAGTCCGGTTAGGAGCCCAGTCCACCCTCCTTCCCCTTCACACTCCTTTGAACAACTCACCTTTGCCCCTCTTTGTCTTTCCATCAGATAGATCCCCATAGGAAACTTTCTAAATTTTGACTTTCGTGGATTTTGTGGGGGGCAGGGCAAAGAGTGAGGGAGGAGAGGCATGCCAGCAGTACTCAAGGATCACTCTTGGCAGTATCAGAGATTGAACCAAGGTGGCCTGCATGCAAGCAAGTGTACTGTGTCTCCTGTCTGACTAAATTTAAGAAACACTTCATATATATATATATATATACACTAAAAACTATAAAAATTGGGGGTATGGTGCCATCAGCAGGTAAAACTGTACCTTTAGGGGGATTGCATCAGCAGCTTGATGATACCTTCAGACTTCCAGATAACCCAAAATTGCTGCTGTGCCTTTAGCCAGACACCATCAACTTGGAGCCAAGTTTACCAAGAATTAAACAGCCCAAAGTTAGGTATGTGGGAGACACACCCACAAACCACCTCCGGCTCAGCTATATAAGCTCATTTATTGGCTTTATTTCAGAGACCCATAAATCTCTAAAGAGATCAAAAGATGCAGTTAGGGACTGTAGCACAGAGGTAGGTGGGAACCCATGACTGAGAGCCCCAGGCTCGCTTGGATCAGGACTCGGCCTCCTCCCCCCAGGTCCTCAGTTTTCCAGTACTTTGTCAGTCACACCCACAAACTGCCCCTGGCGCTATGTAATCACATCAATGGCCAAGGCCCAGAGACTATAAATTAAAGCTCCCAGAAGAGAGCACTGCAAAATGCCCTGGCCCCGCGCTAGGCTGTCTTCACTGGGGCACCTCAGAGGGGTCGGGTTAAGTTCCCCTCCCTGCCCCAAGCAGAACCCTGGCAGCCAAAACCTCCAAAACCCAACCACTGCCATGCCCAAGGCCACTCTCCACATGCTCGGATGAGGCTCACCAGAGAGCGGAGCGGCAAAAAAAACCAGATATGCAGGAACCCATGACTGAGATCTCCAAGCCCACTTGGATCAGGACTGGGCCTCCTCCCCTCAGGTCCACAGTTTTCCAGAAACTTGGCAGTCACACCCAAAAACCAGAGACTATAAACTAAAGCTCCCAGGAGAGAAGGACACAGAATTTCCTGGACATTATATTCTATCCATAACAAACAATACAAAACAAATTGTCAAAAAAAATTGATGAAAGATATTGAAGAAGACACGAAAGAAATGGTAAGATAGTCTGTCTTACATGGATTGGAGACTTTTGTTAAAGTGTTCATACTATCCAAAGCAATATAAAGATGAAATGCTGTCCCTGTTACAAATCCAGTGGAATTTTTCACATAAATAAAACAATCCTTGAATTTGCATAGAACCCCAAGAACCCTGAATAGCCAAGCAATCTTAAAAATTAATAAAGCGGGGGCTGGAGCGATAGCACAGCGGGTAGGGTTTTTGCCTTGCACTCGGCTGACCTGGGTTTGATTCCCAGCATCCCATATGGTCCCCTGAGCACCGCCAAGAGTAATTCCTGAGTGCAGAGCCAGGAATGACCCCTGTGCATCGCCAGGTGTGACCCAAAAATTAAAAAAAAAAAAGCAAGAGACATCATGATCTCTGGTTTCAAACTGTATTATAAAGCTTTAGTAATCAAACCTGCATGGCACTGACATAAAAACAGACACATTACCAGCTTAACAGAGCCCAGAAATGAGCCTCCACATATAATCAATTTAAATATAACAAGACTGTACAACAGAGAAAGAACCATCTCTTTAGTAAGTGGTAATGGGAAATTTTACTATCCAGATGTCAAAGAATAAAACAGGACCACTATCTGACACTGAAAATCAACTCAAAATTGATTCAAGGCATAAATGTAAGACATTTACTGACACCATTATTCATCCTATTCAAGATGGCATCAAAATCGGGGTAATAAGCACAAGATACATGGGGTTACATGAAGTTTCAAAAGTTTTATACATTAAAGTAAATCATAAAATGAAGAGATAACCCACATAATGAGATAAAATATTTGCAATGATATCTGAAAAGGTAATAATTACCCAGTATGCATAAGGAATTCCTATAACTCAACAAGCAACTGACTTTTAAAAATCAGTTATCGAAATAGATATTTTTTTTGAAGAAGTTATATAGATGCCCAGAGGTACCAAAAATGATGCTCAGTATCACTTATGATCAGGGAAATGTAAACCAAAACCACAATGAGATAGAAACTCACACTTGCTAGAATTACTCTCAGAAAGACAAGAAATAAAAAAATGTTGGGCAGAGGGACTAGAGCAATAGCACAGCGGGTAGGGCGTTGCCTTGCACGTGGCCAATCCGGGTTCGATTCCCAGGATTTCATATGGTCCCCTGAGCACCACCAGGAGTAATTCCTGAGTACAGAGGCAGGAGTAACCCCTATGCATTGCCGGATGTAATCCAATAAATAAATAAATAAATATTGAGCAGGCTGTGGAGAAAAGGGAACTCTTGTGAACTATTGATCGGCATTTAAATTCATGCTGTCATAAAAAAAATTCTTAACTCCCCAAAGAATTAAGAATAGAAATACTAGGTGGCCCAGCTACCCCCTGCTGGCTATTTATCCATAGTATATAAAAACACTAGTTCACAGAGATCTGTCCTCTCGCCATGTTCATAGCAGCCAAGAGTTAGAAACAACCTAGGTGCCCAATGACAGATAAACAGATAAAGACACTGTGGCAGATATAATCAGCTCTAAAAACAAAAATTAAATTCTGCCATCTGCAACCACATAGATGGAACTAGAGTGTATTATGCTAAGTGAAGTAAGTCAGATGGGGAAAGACAAACATAGTACTTCACTCCTGTGGTTGATAAAGATAGTACAGCAGATGAAGTCCTTGCCTTGCGTATGACCAACTTGAGTTAAATCCCCAGCAACTCCATGTGGGCCCACAAGTTCTGCTAGGAGTGATTCCTATGCACAGAGCCTTTGAAACTAGTCCCTGAGCATCACAGGATGTGGCCCAAAAGCACAACAACAACAACAACAAGTACAAAATAAGTTCAAAACTCAGACTATGAAGACAAAATAGTGGTTTCCAGAAGGAGTAGTTGGAAAAATTGGGTAAGAGGGGTCAAATATATGGCAATGGATGGAAACTAGGCTTTTGGTAGTGAGGATAATGCAATATATACAGGTGTTAGTATATTACCCAACCTTTCCATTCTTTTAGATATTTATCCAACTGAAAGTTACAAAATCAATCATGAGAATGTAATGTACAGAATGGCAACGATTTTTTAAAAAATAAAAGAGAGGCCGGAACGATAGCACAGTGCATACGGCATCGGCCTTGCATGCAGCCTACCTGAGTTCAATCCCCAGCATCCCATATGATCCCCGGAGCACCGCCAGGAATAATTCCTGAATGCAGAGCCAGGTGTAACCCCTGAGCATTGCTGGGTGTGACTCTCCCCCCAAAAAAGCAAAAAAAAGTAAGTAAAATAAAAAATAAAATAAAATGAAAGAAGTTCTCAACCAAACATCAGCAGTCAGCCCAGAACCACAGGACTTCTCATGGCAGAGGCTGATGGAAGAGGGTGGGAGCCGGGGGATTCAGTAGAAGCAGGGTCCAGACACGGGGCAGGGTCCCAGCTGGAGGCTCAGCTATGTCCTTGAACCAGTAGGCAGGTATTAGGGGAGTGGTCCCTGAGAACCCCTGGGCCATCACAAAAGAGCCTCATGCAGGACCCAGGCCTAGGAGGGGGCCCAGCAGGATTGAGCAACCACTGATAGAGGTCGAGTGGGGGGAGTAGAATGTGGGGAATCCCAAAGAGGGTCCCCTAAACGGGTGGCCCAGTTGATGCTGCTTTCTGTGGGACCTGAGTGCTCCCGGTGCAACAGCCACAGTGATAGGAACCCTCAGGCTGGGTCCCAGGAGGCCCCAGGCTGGTCTTGAGGGCTCCTTGTTCCTCTTGACCAGGGCGTTGCTGGAGTCCTGACATTCCCCAGGCCCTTTTCCCCAGGAGCTTGGCCTGATCCCGCCTACCCCTGCATCCCAATGTGTTTTATTCTTTTCTCTTAACCATTTACCTCGTCTGACCTTCTCCACAATTTAAATCATTTTCAGCATGAAAAATATTGCACATCCAGCCAGGTACATAAAATGTGAATATCCGAGTGAAAAATACACTCCAGTGAACTGCCCTGGAAGCGCCACCCAGTAAAGGAAGAGTACCCCAGCTCCCAGTGCTCCCCGGTCTCCCCTCCCAATTAGGGGACCCTCTTGCCCTTTTTCCCCTGGAGATGCACATACTCTCCTGGCTTTCATCAATCTCTGATTTTGCTTTTCCTTAAGATTTTATTGTGTGCCTCTGTCTTCTAAAATTGTGAGCAGAGTTCCTTCTCTTCCCTACCCGTATTTTCTCTAGTTCTTCAAAGGTGCACTCTCCCGAGGGAGACACAGCACAGCGGGGCTGGGCCAAGGGGAGAGGAAGAGGAGAAGGCAGTTTGGAGGAGCTGCCATAACAGGGGGACGAGTAAATAGGAGGGAGAAAGTGGTCATAGAAAAGCCCTGGAGGACCAGATAATACAGAGGGTAGTGTTTGTCATGCCCATGGCTGACCCAAGTTCTGTCCCTGGCACCCCAGACACCCCACTGGGTCCTCAGAGCCTGCCAGCAGTGATCCCTGAGTATAGAACCAGGAATCAGCCCTGAGCATCACCGTGTCACCCATTTAAGTCAAAACAAGAAGGTGCGAAAAGCTCTGAAAAGCACCGTGGAGTGACCCTGAAAATACAGTCCAGGGCCCAGTTCCACAGCTTGCCCTGTCCTTAGTCTGAAGCTGCCTGTCCCCTGGCGCCATGTGTACTGAACACTCTCCTCCAGGGAAATGCCTGTCCTCTCTGGTGTTCCTTACCACCCCACTCCCCACCTTAGCCCCAGGCCTTCCCCTCCGGCCACTCCTGAATGGCTCTGGGTAGAGGTTAAAGGCAGAGGGCGAAGGGCCCATGGCACCGGGCAGACAGGAGACAGGCCAGGAGCAAGCAGCACTTCTCACCCGGAAGTGCTGTTTCCAGCATGAGGGCTGCCCGCCCAGGGCAGAAGTGAGACTCCCCTCCTAGGCCTCAGCACCTGTGCCCTCTCTGAATTCCCCACACCACGGCCCATCGGCCATCACCCACTGGCCCCAGGCATCTCAGGCAGAAACTTTCCTCCCAGCAGACATGGGACTCTTCAGAGGCCCCATGATTGGGGGTGAGGGATGACACTCCCAAGACCATGCCGTCACAGTCTAGCCAATGAGATCTAGCCAATCAGGTCTAGCCAATCAGGTCTAGCCAATCCGGTCTAGCCAATGAGATCACTTTCTTGAAGTGGGTGGTGGGTAGAAGGGCCAGAGGTGTCAACTCTGGGCCATGTGGGCTCTCTGACACCCTGTGTGCTTGTGTTTCCCACGCAGACATCGTCAACTGTGACCTGAAGTCCACGCTGCGGGTGTTGTACAACCTCTTCACCAAGTACCGGAACGTGGAGTGAGGGACGGACCGCCTATCCTCCAGTCTTCCTTTCCCTGCTTGATCCTGTCCCCCACGCTCGGTCCTCGCCCACAAGTCCAGCTTCAATCCAGGGATTGTGGGAACCAGAATCAGGAAGGAAATGATCAATAATTCAGTGTGACAACGGACACTTCCCAGGCCCTGGGGCTGACCCCACAACAGCCTGGGGAGGGTGGGCACCATCCCAAGGCCAGGTCCACGTTTCTCTTCAGTTTGATTTGGGAACCCACACACATACCTACGTAAGATGAAAATAAAGATAATCTTTAGTCCTGAATGAGTGTGTACCAGGTGCCACAGTAAAGGCACCTGTATCATCCAACACATTCTCATGACCCCCAATAAAGCTGGTATTTCAATCCTTTCAAACAAGAAAACTGAGGCTCAGAGAGGCCAAGTGACTTGCCAGAAGCTGGTATTTGTTTTTTTTTCCTAAGTAACATATTTGTTAATAACTAACCAATGAGATCACTTTCTTTGCCCATTGTCTAGTTGTGTGAGTCTGTGCACTCGTCTGTCTCTTCAAGGACAGCAGCCCCCTGAGTTCACCACCAGCCAGGCTAGTGATTCGCACTGAAATGGGCAAATCAGACATAACCCAATTAATAGTGTGTGTGTGGCTGGAGTCATGTCCCTCAACTCCTTTGTACAAATGAAAATTACTCTTAATTCCTTCAGATTTGTAATAACCCCATTCTCTGGTTTCAGGGTGACATTTGGGAAGAATTCTGTTTAAAATTAATGGAGTGGCACATTTTGTAGTCTTTTTGCTTGATTGCATGTAATGGAAATGCCCTATATTTTCCTGCAAAATAAGTACTCAATTCATTATCGTTAGGCAAATGTACAATCTACTCAGGCACAGCAGAGAGCCGGGCACAGGCCCACGTGAGCATGGTTTGGGAAGTAGGGCTCTTCAACAGGGACCCTTGAACTGTAAAGAAAGCAACTCCTTTTGCCTTCTAATTGATCATTTAGACCATTTCTGGCTCCGTCTGCCCACATGCAATTACCAGCTAATTCAGGCAAGAAAAAAAAATCTAAGTCATTTAGACCCAAGCCAAGCAGTTTCCTTGTGTGGGTTACTCATAGGCTTGCGGTTGCTTTTATCTCCTCTATATGAACCCAACTTTGAAAAACAAGGCAAGGTACTAGTTGTCCGACAGGGATCGAAAAGGGGCTGGTGTAGGAGTAACTGGGGGACATGAAATTTGGGAGAAATAGTTGCTTAGTTAACATATAGGAGAATTTTGAGATAGAAGGCCGGAGGTGTAGACTTAACACTTGTCTACACAAATTGACCCAAGCCTTGGGATGAATCGTTTATACTGATATTAGATTTTCATTCTAGAATGTTCCTAAATATGCCAGATGGACACCAGCCTGCACGCCCACTTCTAAAAGTCAGCCTGTTTTGTCACTACTTTTGGCCCATTGCACAAAGCTCCTGTCTACTTTGAGGAATTAATTCTGAGCTCTGATTTTACCACCCAAAGTTAGGACACCCATATTGTCCAAGTCAGTTCTGTCCAGCTTTCCAACATTCCGTACTTTACAGCCTATCTGCAGTAACTCAGAACCCATAACACTTAGGGAAACTATTTCTTTGGCTCTTGTTCTCTAGAATTGTTTACTCTGTTAGCCTAATGAACCTTGAGCTGTAAAGACAGTGTTTAATCTTGTACCATTTTATGTAAAAGAATACAATTCTGTTTTACATAATTACTGAAATATTACCTTTTTTCATTAGTGAATATTAGTGTAATGTTTCTGTTTGCTTACTTAAATTTGTGTTAGCAAATCAAGAGAAATCATCACTTTGTCTCCTTGGAAAATACTGACATGGGATAAAATAACAAAATGCACTCATAGAAACACGCTTTGCTGGATGAATTTTGTCTCTGATTTTGTCTTTTTTCTCCCATATTCAAATGGCAGATGAATAGGTACCCATATGAAGTGAGCACTATCTTGTATTTTACATTCACATGACAGGAAAGTATATCCAAATACTTGGGAAGAATTGTAATAACAAGCCTCATTTATTAGAAAATCCACTGTTGAGGTTGAGGTCTTTGACGTAGTCTAGAATGCCAGATCCTACGCCCAGTTTTGTAATTCTGTCTTCTCATTTAGAGATTTTTTTTCCTGTAGATTCAGAAATCTTCTTAACACATGGTATGTTCTTAAGGGGGCTGAAAGGTAGCAGAACAAAAAATAAACTACACATCCTTGGAAAAACCAAGAATCATGATTTACAGGCATACTGGATCACTTTGTTCCTCTCTCTTCTTTTTTTAAATTTAAATCCATTGATATTTTTCATTGCTAATACATAAATGGTACAGGATTTTAAAATAATAGCTATTTGTGAATAAGCTTAATCTCCCTCCCTTCCTCCAGCAACCAATACCTCACCAGCAACAACAATTTTGGTTTCTTTAATTCACTTCTAGAGATACTTCAGCTGTAGAAAGCATTATAATATGTATGAAACTATTGGGAACTTTTTTTGTTTGTTTTGGAGAGGATTTTTGTTTTGTTCTTTTGGGGAGGTGGGAGGATTGATTTGTTTTTAGGCCACTCCTGACGATGTTCAGGGCTTACCCCTGGCTCTGCACTCAGGAATCACTCCTGGAAATGCTTGGGGAACTATATAGGATACCAGAGATTGAACCTGGGTCTGGTTCATGTAAGGCAAGCTCCTTACCAACTTTACTATCTCTCTGGCCCTCTACTGGGTACAAATACTGGCATTCACGTTGATTTTTTTTAATTACTATTATACCTTGGATATTGTTTTACACTAATATCCTTCACATGTTAAAATGCTAATCTTACTACTTTCGAAATCCAGATTCTCATCTCTGGCTGAATTGACCTAGGAAATGGAAGTCTTACCTGCAGGAGGTAATCACCTGCCTGAGTGGTGATTTCAGAGTCTTATAGGGAAAGGGGGGAGGCAGGGGCATATTGCCTAAGTCTTTCCTCATGTGTCAAATGAATTTCAAAACGAGACCCTTGAGTGCTACAGACAGTATGGGAGGCAAGGCACTTGACTTGCATGTGATTACAACAGCCACAAGTCTGGTTCGAATCCATGGTACTATATATGTTTCCCTGAACAGAACCAGGAGTAGCCCCTGAGCACCCCCATGACCCCTAAACCCCCAGACACACACTCACACACACAAACACAAAACTAAATCATTCTTGGGATTGCTGTGGTAAATTGTATATAGTTTGGGCTTTTGCTGTGTTATGGCCTTCTAATTTGTAATTAACTAAGAAAGCATTGACAGTTACTAAGCACCAATGGTATTCTGCTGCTAACCCAGTCACCATGCAAAAAAGAATCTTATTCTCCCATTTCACATGTTGACATTTCCAAAATCTGGGAGAAGGGCTATTTATCAGCACAGCATCAGTGTTGCCTGAATTGGTTGCAATTTACAATTGCTATCCTGGGTACTTTTTAATTATAAATTACTGTCAGCTTAGCTTTATCATTATCAGTTTATTTTGTTGTGGGTTGCTTGGTTAACCCTACAGAATACACTGAAACTCATTTGCATCAATAGTATCCTGGGGCTATAATTTTCCAATAAGTAGACTCTGAGACATGTGTACATTGTGGTTCAACTCTGAGTCATCCATACTCCAGTGCTAGAGCAGATGTATACATAATCCACCGCCCTCCACAAATTATCACTAATTTATTTTTCCACTGGAAAATAAGATTAGATGGAGTCAGTAGGTCAAGCAGTTTTGCCCTAAGTTGAGACTGATCAAAAATAATTTGAGATCCCTGCCTATAATACAGCCTCACTTCAAGAATCCCACCTACACTGAACATCCTACATGGGCAAGAAGCTGTATCTTAACTGAAGCTAATATGCACGCACTCTTCCCCCCCATCAATCTCACTTAGCTCTATTGGAAAAGTCAAGCGTTGCTGTGGATACTGAAACAAGTGCACCGCATTGACATGTGACTGCTGGGTACTACATGGACTCGTTAGCTCAGATCCCTGCGTCCACGCACCATCATCCCAGTACTCAGAGATTCTGCTCCCAGCAGAAGACAGGCAAGTGGGTAGGAATTGCTCGCTTTCATAATTACAAAGACCAAATACCTGCAAACTGAAAAATTTAAGCTTAGACTAGCTCCAAAATTTGCCCTGCTTTCCTACAGTGTGTGTGTGTGTGCACATGTGTGTGTGCATGTGTTTGTGCCATGTGTATGTGTGTGCATGTGTTTGTGCCATGTGTACATGTGTTTGTGCCTGCCATGTGTGAATGTGTTTCTGATGACAGCAAGGCTATCGTAAGTGTGCTCTAGGCAGGCTGAGCAGCTCATGGTCCATGCCAGAAGATCTTAAGGATTTCAGACTTCTCAAATAGAAAATCACCAGTTGATGCAACTCTTAAAGTTTCTGCAGGATGTAAATATATGTTAGGTGAAAAACTGTCACCAGTAAACGAAGTTAGAAAACGTGAGACTAATGAGAATTAAACTTGCTGTCTTGGGTATTGATTTTCTTCTTTATTTTCTAATGGGGCTCCCTGTTAGGGTTTCCTGACCTGATTCCTATTAGAACTCTTAAAGGGAGACGAAAGATGACCAGTCCTAGTCGAGTTGAGCTGTAGAAACTGTTTGCTCCCTGAGAAAGTTGCTGATTGAGTCCTGTGGAAGCTGTTCAGCCTTTTGGCCATAAAGATTAGAGGTCCATCTTGAGTGAGAGTCTACGGCAGAGTGGAGGGGCTGCACCCACAGGCAAGTGAGGCTCAGCACAGAGCTCACAGCCCAATGGAAAAAAACCTTTGGAAAATAACTAAAATCAGTAGTGACTGCTGTAGAGATGCGTAAACAAGCTTAGATGTCATTTAGAAGTTTAGGTCAAGAGAGGTTTCTTGGCAAAGTGACATTTCATTTATTGTAGGGGTGGGAGTGGGGGGAGCACACTAAACAGTGCTCAGGGCAATTCTTGGCTCCGTGCTCAGGGAAACAGATGCCCTGCGTGAGATTAGAACCAGGGTCAGCAGGATGCAAGGCAAACACCTTAACCCTTGTAATATCTCTCCAACTCTGGAAAAGCAACATTCTCTGTGTTACCTGAATCATGAAGTGTCTCAGTGAAGACCTGGCTGCCTTTTTACCTGGAGTGGGATGGAAGAGAAAGAAGCAGACGAACCCCTGTGGGACTAGTCGGAATACAGAGAGTGGGGAGAAGAGTTCTCAGAGCAGGAGCGCCGCACCTTCTGTTTATGAGGAAGAGCCCTCTGGTCTGAGAGGGGAGATAGAGGAGAAGATGCCCGAGTATGGAGGTCAGAGACTACACTTCCAGCTGCGGAGAGGAGGGGAGAGAAAACTGAGCGAAGCAGCTGGCATGTGGTAAAGGGAAGGTGCGCTGTCAGCCGGAAAGATGTCTGACGGGAACCAGGGTCCCCAACCTTCTGGGCACACGGGAGACCACCCTCTTGCCGCCCCATGCAGTGTTGTCCTCCAGGGCGCCCTCTGAAGGCGGGCCAAGGGAAAAACCTGCAGAGTGAGGGGGATTATTTCCTTTCCCAATTCATGCAATTCAGCTTGAACTTTGGTGGTCACAGTTCCTACTCCATTCTGTGATGCCTACCTAAAGAGGGGGCGGGGGCGATGTCATGCTTCACAGTTGGTGTCTTGGAATTATTTTTTATAGGACGAAATATTATTTGCACTGAGGGAGGGGGCAGTTGAAATGCCAGAAACTCTCAGAAATGTTTAGGATTTGGGACATCTTGAAAAGCCCCTCTGGATTGGAAATCAGCTCTATAGGTGTCTGCCCCAGATGGGTCTTTTTTTTTTTTTTCTTTGCAGAGTCCCCTGGTCTGAGCAATCTGAAATCTTGTCTGAAGTTGTCACACTCCATCACCCTCCCACCCCTGCCCCACCCAGGCCTTCTGCACCAGGTGGGCACCCGCTTCGGTGCTGTCATTTAAAAGGGCACTTAGGAAATTCTGAGAAGCCCCAATGATTAAGATAAATGATATTTTATCAGTGAAACGGACTTTTCATTTCTTCCTATCGATTTTCATGTTTTCACATCTTCAGACGTGATTTGTTAGCCCGGGGCAACATTCCAAGACACACAAACGTCATTACAGCAGCCGCTTTAAAGAGTGCCATGTTTTATTGGGGTGGACAGGACAATAGATAAATATTTAATCTGTGACACGTTTGCTCCATATGGGAGCCAGGGTTGAGGCTGCCTGGTGCTCAGGCTATGATGTATCTTCCTGGAAAGGCAGGCAACAGCTTCCCCACCTGCCCAGAGAAACATAGGGCCTGCCTGTAGCAAACCTTTGCTAGTGGTTCTGAAAAGCACTTTCTGGAGGCCTTTTTTTTTCACTCGTGCTTCAGAAATCACCCCATCTCCCCATTGTTTGCTATACTATTGGAGAATACAAACATTGGTGGAACTGGGTACAGTTTATTTAAAATTATGAATAGTAAGAGAGCAACCACGGAGCCACTGCTAATGAGGTTCCTGAGACCATGGGCCCCTCAGCCCTGGTTAGGCACTTTGGGAAAGAGGGGGTGGCATTCTTGGCTCTCCATCTGAGCCTGCACATCCTGCATCCTGGGTTTTCCCAGCCAATTCCCAGGGTGTCCTCCTATCCCTGGCGTAGAAGGACATGATACCCAGATCATGACCCAGCTTGGCATTGCCCGTGGGAGCCCAAGCTCCTCACCACCCACAGCTGCAGTGAGGGAGTCCGAAAGGTTTACCGTCATTTATAAAACTGCCTGCCTGCATGTTTTTGTGTATATTTTGAACGTCTTTCTTCTTTCTTTTTTTTTTTCTTCTTGTTTTGGAGCCACTCCTGCCAATGCTCAGGGCTTATTCTCAATTCAGTGACTCCCAGAAATGCTTGGAGGACCGTTCAGTGTCAAGGATCAAACCAAAGTCTCCCACATATGCTCAATCTGCACTTAGCCCGTTGAGCTGTCTCTCCAGCCCTGGGTGGCTTTTCATGGTGGTTCCAGTTCCTCCAGGAAGAGACCCCATCCACACACCCACACACCTTTGACAGCAGATGATGCTTGGACACGTGGCATGGGAGAGCAAACATGGTGGGACTGGAAGAATCCCAGGCAGCTCCTGGGTGGGGCCCCAAACCACCCCTAATCGGAATGCAAACAAGTCAGGGAGTATTTGTGGATGCTTGCTCTGGATTCAACTTCACGCTACATGAAACGGGATCAGAAAGTGCCAAGTTTCCCCCCTACTTCCCACCAAATGCAATTTTGCATCCTGATGGGGGTGAGAGAGGCAGTGCCTCTGAGTCACAATGGGAGAGGACTGGACACCCTTGAAGACCCTTTGCTCAATTCTCCCAAAGATCCCAACCCCTGGGCTGGTGCGATAGCACAGCGGGTAGGGTGTTTGCCTTGCACGCGGCCGACCCGGGTTTGAATCCCAACATCCCATATGGTCCCCTGTGCATCGCCGGGTGTAACCCAAAAAGAAAAAAAAAATCCCAACCCCTGCAGTCTTGTAAATTTTGTGTCCCCTGGAGCAGTTCGTGTTCCAGACCTGGGCTGACACCAGAACCCCACAACACACCCTACAGCCCCATGAAACCTTGACATGACTTTTTTCTAAAGTCTTTCTTGTTGCTCATAACTTTACTCAAGTTCCAAGTGGATGACCAGGATCTTAAAGTTGGAGCTCCCTTGCCAGCCTTTTTGACCTTTTTCTCACATACTTGGAACTTCCCTGCCTTACTCAGTCACCCCTTGGGCATCTCTACCCTTGTTCCCCATGAAGGAAGTCACAGAAAGGACCCACAGATTGGATGCTCGATCATGGCCACCTAGTGGATGCTCGATCCTAGCTATCTGTTGATCATCCAGGAACTTGATTACTGAGATTTCAGACATGCCCCATCTTCTGCTTTTCTTCCTCTCTTTGCAGTGGTTGTCTATGCCTTCTTGGTGGGGTCCTTTCCAATTCGCCAGCCCGTGTGTGAATGCTGGGGGTGTCCCTCATTCCTCTCACCCTACCTTCCATGTTGATCTACTTATATGCAAATTTCATCACTACATCTTTTCTAACAGCTGCATAATATTTCATAGTGTAGATGTGCCAATCATCTATTCTCAGGCACTCGGGTTTTTTCCAGATTTTGGCTGTTGTGAACAGTGCAGCAATGAACATACAAGTGCAGACCTACCACTCTCCCTGATTTCCTTCTTGTGGCACTTGTGCTCCACAACATCCCCTTAAATGGATGACTGTGGATTCAACCTGGCATGCTCCCATGGGATGATTTTGGGCACAGGGCAGGGATTGAACCCAGGGCCTGGCATGTGCCAGGCATCTGCTGTATCACTTGAGTCTCCTCCATCATCAGACATCCTTTGTCTCTCATAGAAGCTCCATCTCTTTCACAGGCACTCAGGGATCTGAAACTTTCTGCTCTTCCTTGACTCCCCCTCCAACACAGCCAGTTAAGTCCACCAATTGCCTTTTTTGTGAACCAGCTGTTTTGCACGGCACCCCTCCTCTCTTTAGGCCCCTAATTATTTCCTCCATTGAGGCCTCATCCTCGCAGGCCAGTCCCTTCACTGCAATGGTCCCTTCACTCATTTTCCTTGAGGGATAATTCAACCTGCACTGATTTTCTGCTTGTATTTGTTGGAACCCAGTTCAGACCACCTCCCATCTCTCAAATCATACTAACAGGCATGCTTACTGAGCACTAACACAGATCATCTCACCTTCTCACCAACCAGACAAGCAAGGTACTATTTCTATCCTCGTTTCACACGTGGAGAGAAGCAGGCTGAGTCTCAGCAGCTTTTCACAGGCCCTATGGCCCGTGACCCAGCAGGACTCTAAGCCCAGGCAGCCTGGCCCTAGAAGTCAGTGGGGCCTGAACATGGTTCCATCTTCCATAGAACCTGCAGTGGCTCGGACTGACCACCTGCAGCCTCTCTTTGCTTTGGCCTCTAGAATCTGTTTCCTTCTTGCCGGACCAATCACTCCTCCTTTGCCTCCAAACAGATCCGTCTGTTTGCCAGAAAACCTCGTTTCCTGCCAGCAGCTGTTCTCTCTTGCCTTGTTTTTAAGTGGAATTCCTGACACAACCAGGCTCTGGCTGATAAGGCTGTCATTCATTCATCTATCCTTCGGAGGTTCTGTCAATATTTAAACGTGGCTCCTGGTGGCAGATACCATGCTGGGTGCACAAGAATACCACCAAGGACAAAGCCACTCTGCTCATGTGATTTCCCATGACTTTACTCCGTATCCCTCATCCAAACCCCTCATTGGAGCCAGGCTGTACCTCCTCCCCACGCACCTGCTCTCTTCTTCCACAGTAATCCCTGCTGGCTTCCACTTAACCCCTCATGTCTAGGATTCAACACCGCTTGGTGGTGCCACCTATAACCTACAAAGGGCATTGCAAGGGGACAGGGACTGCCCCCAGGAAAGCTCAGGTCCAAGTCCCATTTGTGCTGCGGGCTGTGGACCAGTCATGAGATCTGGAGCACAGACAGACCTCAGACAAACGCAACTGGAATCACCGTGCCCCAGGCTTGCCGTCTGAGCTCTGGCTTCGGTTATCTGCATTTCACAGGAGAAAAGAGCTTCAAAGCACTTCACCAGCTGGGCACTCACACCCAGCCCAGCTCTGACGCTGAAGTCTTCAGTCTCCCCCTCAATCCCTGCTCCCTTCCTGTTCTGGAACTCTGGGACAGGGTAGGGGCAGGGCGAGGGGGAGGGGGGCACAAGACAGAGACAGGGGGATACACTAGTGGTGGGGGTGGAGAGCAAGGCCAAAGAGGGTTTGTGTCAGACTGTGACTCAGCCCCTTGTCACATCTCAGGCCAAAGTATACAGCGGATAGGGCATTTGCTTTGCACACAACTGACCTGGGTTTTATTCTTGGCATATAGCCCCCGAACCCCAGCTAAGGGTGATCCTGCCTGAACCAAGAGCCAGGAATAAGCCCTGAGCGCTGCTGGGCGTGACCAAAAAACAAAACAAAGAAACAACTTTCACATCTCCACTTTTGTGCTTGCTCTTGACCTTATATGTTTATCTGTTTACCTAGACAGTTGGCAGATGGGGGGATGGCAAGGCTCTCCTTATTTGCAGGAAACGCTGACCCGGCATGATAAAAAAGGTTTGACCCAAATCCAAATGGGGTTCTTTTGAAGGGATGGTCTGTGTCATTTCCTGCTGCTCTCTATGATTTGGGGGTGTTCGGAGAAAGGACACAGGTATGAATTCCTGAGGGAACCTCACTTCCTCTCCTCCAGGGAAGCAGCCTGTCATGGCCCGCAGGCAGGGACTTGGGGAGGGGAGTGCTGTCCAACTTTGGACAAAAACAAGAATACTGCAGACTAGAGAAGGGGGAGGGGACAGGGGCTGGGCCTGGGCAGGCCCCCAGCTGGCACCCGCAGGGTCCAGGGAAAGCTGCCCACACTGTGGAGGCCACATGGGGGAGGGACACTCAGGCCGTGCACAGTCCAGGCAGGCCCTCAGGGAGCGAGTTAGGGGAGGACAGTGTAGCAGGAGGGACTGAGCTGGGGCAGCAGCTGGGGGGCGCAGGGCGGGTGCAGCACCATTCCCGGGACCAGGGAGGGGTGAGAGGTGGGTGGAGTAGCCACCTCAGAACAGGGACCAGCCAGACCAGCGTTCTGCTTTAGTTTGTTTGGGGCGGGCACATCCAGGAGTGCTCAGAAAACATGGGGTGCATGGGGCTCCCCTGGTAACATGCAATCCAACCCTCTGAGTGCTACCATGTGCCTCTGGAGCCTTGGTGAATGCAGGGGACGTTGAGGCAGGAACTTGGCATGTGAATGGGCAGGAGGGGCTGCCCCTCCCACCCATTTAGATGCTCCCGCTAGACTGGCACATCTAGCCACCAGGGTTCCGGAGCCTGAGTCACTGCCTGCCCATGAGTCCTCCCCCACCTCCCTCCTGAGCTCCCAGTCAAAGTTTTTGTTCCTGAGTCTGCCCTAGGGGTGTTGGTGGGCCCAGAAATGGAGACTAAAGAAGCAAGGTTGATTCGTCTGACTCCAGGCCAGCCCAACTCCCCTGAGCCAAGCTCACTGCCCCACTTTTACAACCCATGCCATGTGGAATTGGACCAATGCCATGTGTCTGCCTCCCGCACACAGAGCCCAGGGTGACTCACACTAGCATCTGCAGAAATGCTGCTTGGAAAGTTAGGGGTGCCACATTGGTGCATACTGACGGGAGGAGGAAGCACTGCAACCATTTTCTCCCAAATTCCCCCATGCATCCGGGTGTCCATTTATACCAGCGCAAACCCACTCAGGATAGATGCAGAAAAGCAGACATAAGCATATATATATTCCAAGTACAGCCATAATCTCTGCATATTTCTATCTGGAGCACAAGTCCTGATGGTTGCAGCTGTGTGTTATCAGACAAGTTACTTTATCTCTCTGAGCCTTTTTGACTGCACTGGGGTGTCAAGGGACCTTGTCATTATTGAACAGGGCTGTATTCCACTTGTCTGACTCAGGAAGTGTTTCCTATCCACTCTCCTCTTCAGTCAGGCTCCTTTTGGAGCTGGGCTCCAATTGACATCCCAGCAGTAACCATCCCAGACCATCAGGATCAGTCTAGAGCCCAGAATTGGTCAGCAGCGATAGCACAGTGGGTAGCGCATTTGCCTTGTACACGGCCGATTAGGGTTCGATTCCCATCATCCCATATGGTCCCCTGAGCACCGCCAGAGTAATTCCTGAGTGCATAAGCCAGGAGTAACCCCTGTGCATCGCTGGGTGGGACCCAGAAAGCAAAAGGAAAAAAAATGAGTTGGTCAAGAGCACTGGATGATAACATGACTGAAGAGATTATAGGTCTGGGGGCAGGGACTGAGACATAGTACAGTTTACAGCAGGTAGAGTTTTTGCCAGAGTTTTTGCCAGAGAGTCTTTTGCCTCCACACCTGGCTGTCTTCCCTGGGGCCCCTCAGAGGGGGTGGGCTTCAGTTTCCATCCCCACCCCGAGCAGAGCTCCTGTGGCCAAAGATCTCCATGCCTAGCCACAGCCATGCTCAAGGCTCCTCTCCACGCATTTGGATGAGCCTCACGTATGAAGGAACCGGCAGAGGAACCCAGGTGTGTGGGACCCGGGGCTGGGGTCCCACAGATCGGGACTGGGCCTCTTCCGTCCAGATTTCCCTTTTTCCAGTAGCTAGGTGGTCACATCCAGGGACTGCCCTGGCGCTGTGTAATCCCATCAACGACCAACATCCAGAGACTATAAAACCAAGCTCCCAGACATCTTATAGCCTACTTCTCCCTCTGGGAGAACCTGGCAAGCTTTTCCTGGAAACAAGAGTTTCCTGCCCACATGGGAGAGCCTCGCAAACTCCCAATGGAGTATTCATATTCCAAAACCAGTAACAATGATGGGTCTCATTCCCCTGACCCTGAAGGAGCCTCCAATGAGGCACCATTAGAAAGGATGAGTAAGGAGAGGCTTCTAGAATCTCAGGACTAGGACGAATGGAGACATTACTGGGACTGCTTAAAAAAATTGACGATCAACAGGATGATGATGATGATGATGAGGGTTTTTGCCTTGCATGCATCCCACCCAGGCTCCATATAGTCCAGGATTAATTTCTGAGTGCAAAGCCAGGAGTAATCCCTGAGCATTGCCAGTCATACCCAAAATGAGAGAAAGAGAGAAAGAGAAAGAGAGTGAGAGAGGAGGGGGAGGTAGAGGAAGGGACTATGAGAGAGGGGGAAGGAGAACAGAATATGGGGAAACCAGGAGACCAGGGAACCAGAGCATTGCTACAAGCCTCAGGCTGGGCCAAGAGTCACACTCTTACTCCATTCCTAATACACACCATAGCAGACATGACTAATCAATTCAGCACCCCACAGCATGTATATACGCAGACCAGTGATGTCCGCTGTGAGTGGGAGGAAGGCAAGGTTAGAGAAAGGAAAGCAGATTACAGCTGTGGCACTGCACAGACCCTGAAGCTTATTTCCCCTCACATAATTAGAGCAGGGCTTCTTTTTTGTTTGGGGACCACACCTGGCTGAGCTCAGCGATCATTCCTGGAGGTGCTTGGGGGACCATACGTGATGCCAGGGATCCAACCTGAGTGAGCCACATATAAGGCCATAACCCCTATATCTCTGACCCCAGGGCAGGGATTCTTCCACTCTCTCCTCCAGCTACATCTTTTCACCCAAGAAATGTAACCGAGGCAGGCGCTACCAGAAGCATCCCAGATTCATACTGCATTTGGGTTTATTTCTCAATTGTTGTGTTTTCAGACACCTCTTAGTTATTGGCCAATTTTTTTTTTTTTGCAACCCTCACATTGAGTGACATGATCCTGGGTGTGGTTATGACTCTAAGAAAGGGCTCAATTAACACAAACTGCAGAGCCAGCACCAATGTGTGGAGAAGCTAGAGCACAGGGTATCAATACAGGGTCAAAATCAATGCCCAAATGTGTGATCATTGTCCGTTCGGGTCAAATACCCACTCCAAGGCCAATTCTCCGTTGAGAGTGGAAATGGAGACAGCGGGAGCAATCCATCAAAAGATGGCCACTACCCTTCAAATGTGAGAAATTCTAATTCCTTGCTAGCAGAGAAAAAATGAGGTTCTACTCAGATCAAACTATCGTCTGTGCTAGAAAACCGACACCTGGGTTCTGGAAGTTTAACAAGCTGTTGGGGAGACGAGCAAGCCCAAAGATGTTGAAGGACACAGCCAAGATGACACTCTGGAGAGGACTAGAACCATCAGCGCCAGCCCTTTCCCTCTGGGCACTCAGCCAGATTCCAAGGACTGACACATTCCCCAGCCAATCTACAGTCCTACAAGATGACCCAGGAGCCCTTGGCCAGCTTCTAAGAGCAGAGAAGCAACCACAGTGAAGTCCAGAAGGCCCTTCAGTGAAGCCTGCGGCTTGGGAACAACCCTGCTAAGTCCTAAATGCTTGGAATTCCTTCCCTTTTGCCTTCAGAATTGCTGGCAGCCCATCCAGGGATGAGCACGCAGGACACAGATTCTCCTGTGCTGGGGAAACCAATAGACCAAGTCCCAACTCTAGAAAAGTCTGTAGAAGAGAACACCTTGGACCCTTCCACTTCCACCCCCGATCCCACAGCAATCCCCACTCCACCGTCAACACTGTCAAAGAAGTGAGGACCCCCCAACCTCACCCCTGGGGGCCCCAGAAACAGATATGCACACGAAGGCTGTACCTTGCTGCCATGCAGTCGTCATGTGGGCTTTCTCTCCCAGCACTCATGGGGGCCCTGGAGACCCCTCTTACAGCTTCCCCACAGTTAAGCTCCTCTCTGTTCCCATACCTACTCCTGCGAGATGCTTTTCCTCAGTTATGTTGCCCACTTCCTATGCTCCCCAAGGTGTGTGGACTCTCTCCCAGGTGCTCCTGCTTCCCTGGAAGCCTCCTGCACCTGTGTCTCAGAGCCTGCTTCCTAGGAACGGGAAGGAGAGGTGTGGGGTCTAAATCAGCATTTCTCCACTAGTAGTTTTGTGGCATCTCTAGCTAGACACTGTGGACCCACGGGATATTCCAAGGGAGCTACAGGTGAAAGAAGTGGAAATAATTAGGGGTCAGTCAGTAGGGCAGTGGTGGGGGTGAGGGGGGGGGGTGACTGTTGAAAAAAAAAGTGAAGAAACACCAGCTCAAGGATTTGAGGATTGATCCATCCAGTCCCCTCCACTCCCAGCTGGAAGCAGCTTGCCCAAAGCTGCAGAGCAGAAGGCTAGTCAAGCTGGCCCCCGAGCCTTTGACCCCAGGGCCCTCCCAGTTTGTGGGATGATGCTAAAATCGCTGACATGTCTGGATGCCTCCTTTGTGCATAAGCATTTCCCTGAGTCGTCAGCTCACAGCTGTTCTGAATGATCCGCCTGAGGTCCCACAGCTTGGACATGCTGGAGGCAGAGTCCCACCCCGCTCCAAGCCACTCACAAGCTGGAGCCCTTCTGCACTGTCCGTCATTGAGCCTCTGGCTGATGAGACCCCAGGGGATATGGGGCTTTGAAGGGTTGACGAGGCATGCCAGACCCTGTGAGTGCTGTCCCCTGCTTCCTCTGGGTAAGGTCCCACGGGAAGGCCCCATGTGGAGGACGGGTGAGCTCCCAGGGTCCAAACAGCCCATGTGGAGAGTTGCCCCCTCCCTTGCTCATTTTTGCAGCAGGAGTTCCCGCTCATTCCTCACGGCAGCCCCGGCCAGCTTTCCAGCCGAGGAATGCCTGAGACTGCAGAATCAGGACTTACACCACATGGCCTGCTGCTCTTCGGGGGTTTCCTCCACCAAGACAGAAGGTGGCATCCTGGTTTCTGTGGAGTGGGTCAGAGTCATCGTGACTTGAGGGGGCCGTAGGAGTCTCCCAGGATGCTTTGAGCAAAAGAGGCTCATTATGTGCCAGCCAGGGAGAAAGAGAAATAATCTCTGCCTAAGCAGAGGAGAAGCCCCAAAGCTTCTGGGAAACAACACGGGAATGACAGAAAGATCAGAGGCTCACCAGCGCAGGCAGAGGAACACCAGGAGGGTGTGTGTTTTCGTACAGTGATGAAGACCAAGCAGACGGTGCAAAGGGATTCTACTATTCAGTCCCCACTGACTGGCACCAGCTGGCCAGCAGCCTGCTGTTCTTATCAGTGGTTCTGCTGTTGCCCAATCAGAGCCGATAGAATGTAAAGAAGCAGCTTCTCCCCGAGAGAGGCAATCACACCCTTCAAACTACAAGCCTCAAGCCAGTCTGTCTTTGTTTTTCATACTCCCAGAAGGTTCTTCTCAGTTTTCAACAAGGGCTGGGGGTGAGGGAGGAGGGGGGCAAGAAGAGGCAAAGTTGTGTATAAAGCACTTGGTCTTTTTTTATTATTATTTAAATCTTATCTGAGAGCTATGTTCCTTCTATTCCCATTTTGCCGGTAGGAAAGCTGAGGTTACAAGAAGTAATGAGATGCAGCCAAAGCTGCAGCACAGCATTTGATCACTGGGATCACGTGCAGGATATCTGACACTGGTCTTTCTAGTGCACTTTGCTGTCTCTTGTTTCCTATAGGACTCTCCTTCGTGACTTTTCAGAGTTCCTCAGGGAAGAGCACAAAGGCAGAACATTCTAGTTTGCAGACTCCCACTGCATTTCCCACACAGCCAGGCCCCCCGCTCTCCATATTCCTGTTTCCCGGATTAGACAAACTCAGACAAGCTCACAAAGTAACACACTCCAGAAGTCATCTTCACCTGGAAAGAAAACAAGCATTCTATTTGAGAGGCCCAGACCAGAATGAAACTCATCATCTACTGAGTTTCCCTACCAGGCCTTGGGAGAATCCAGTAGCTCCATTATGACCCCCTGGGGCCCCAGTGCTTCCCAGTCCCCTACATGGATTTGGGATGGTGCCTCCATTCTAGACGTTCCAAGCAGCCTCAATGAGAGGAAACAGAGAGAGAGCTGTGACCTCCACCCCCTCACCCTTACCCCCTGTATCTTCTTCCTCCTGTTTGAAACAAAGGGCACCTTTCCTGAGACATTCCAGCATGTCTCCTTGGTCTGGCCTGAGCTTCCCAGCCACCCTTAAGCCAGTCACAGCCGGAGGGGATGTGATCACCAAAGGGACCACCCTGTAATCCTAACATTTATCTCTAAGTGACAGATACTGACCTGAAGACTTAAAATCAACCAGGGATCTTCCAGCAATGAACAGGGTGTGGAGGGTGTGTGTGTGGTTGGGGGAGGTCTGGGAAGAGTTGACCATTTCGGGTTCCTCTAGATGCTATTTTCTCCAGCCTAAATCTGAAAACAAAAATAAAACTGAAATGGACAAGAACTGAATGATTTGCATACTTGTCTGGTATTTCCCCAGCCTCTTGCTCACTTCCGTAACTCCAGGAGTAACTCCAAAACAATGTGTGCTGTGAGCATAGTGCTCAAGAAAGCATCTCAGAGTCAGGAAGATAGTACGGGGTTTACAGTGCTCACCATGCACACAGGAGGTTCTGGTCTGATCGCAGAAACCCCATATGGTACCTCCAAATCCTACCAGGAGTGATCTCTGAGGACAGAGTCAGAAGTAGGTCCTGAGCACTGCCAGGTATGGTTATAGGCCTCCTTTCCCCAAAAATAGCAGCTCAGTTGAACACAACAAATATTTAACTGCTACCCATTACGTCCAGCAATTTGGTGAGTTCTGGGACAGAA
Organism: Sorex araneus; assembly: GCF_027595985.1. Taxonomy (NCBI): domain Eukaryota; kingdom Metazoa; phylum Chordata; class Mammalia; order Eulipotyphla; family Soricidae; genus Sorex; species Sorex araneus. The sequence goes on from NC_073307.1 coordinate 114,234,366, forward strand.
TGAGACAGTCTTCATCTTGAGCTTACAATCTGATACTTTTTGGTTATTATTATTATTTTACTATATTATTCTATAGTATTCATTTGCTGAACACCCATAATGGACTAGACATTTTAAAAAGCTTTAGTGTTCATTAAATATAATTTTTTTTTGATTTTTGGGTTCCACCCAGCGATGCACAGGGGTTACTCCTGGCTTTGCACTGATGAATTACTCCTGGCGGTGCTCAGGGGACCATATGGGATGCTGGGAATCAAACCCGGGTCGGCCGTCACTGCACTATCGCTCCAGCCCCCCATTAAATAATAACTTTTTTGGTTTTAGATTTTTTTTTTTTGCAGGGAGGTGGGGACATCCAGCATGGTGTTTTGAGGCCAATCCCAAAGATAGTGGTGACACCATTCTGTGCTGGGAATCCAGCCCAGACCTTCCTCCAGCCCTTCAAAGTTGTCTCCTGAGCCCCAGGATAATTTTTTATATCCCATTTGGCAGATAGGAAAATAATGTTTAAGGACAAGAAGCATTTTGCCCAAAATTAAATGACTCATGGATTTTAGATCCAGGAGCAAACTGGGGTCTGTCTAATCAAGGCTCCTCCTTATTCAGAGTGCCACATTCTCCACAACTTCCCCTCCACTCTACTTCTGCCCACTCCCTCTTCTACCTTACAAATAAAAAGCATAAACTGCGGAGACAAGTGTGTGGATGTGTAGGTTTCAAAGCTTATTGCCACAAAAACAATTTTTGTTTGTCTCTCCTTGTCTTATTTGCTCTACTTGATGAAGATTATCCTTACAGTCCCAACAGATCCAAAGTTCAGTGGTTTCATCATTTTCTTGTGGCTCTTGGCTATCTGAATGCCTCACATTAAGTTTGCAACAAAATATGTCAAAGATGAAAATGTCTGTCTACTCCTCATCGGTGACTTCTGCCAGGGAGAGAGGAGGGTATGGGGCGCTCCTTCTCACTTCACTTATTTATTTATTTGTTTTGTTTTTATTTTGGCAGTGGTTATACCCAGCAGTGCTCAGAACTTATTCTTATCTCTATGCTCAGGGATCACTCCTGGCATTGCTTGGGGGACCATAAGCGGTGAAAGGGATAGAACCAGATCAATGTATGCAAGTCAAATACCTTACTTGCTATACAGCCTCTCTGGCTCTCTCATTACTTTTTATATAATGACTTTTCCCTCTGCTCAGAATCACTCTTGTTATCTGGTATACAGAAGAGTTACCCCTCTGACACCGGATGTCTGGTGGGGACTGACTGCCATGGTCTGATGAGAAGGACATTTGCCGAGGGACTACAAGTGCAGATGAGACATTTACTGGACAGCTTTGTCCATAAGTGCCTTTCAGGGTGTCACGGGCTCTTACAGTTCATGATGAACACAGACCCTTCTTCCCAACACAAATGGCTAGACTCTGCTGATGTCTGTCCTTCTCAGAATCCATCTCCCTCTCTGGGTTGAGGATGCCCTCACATTGGCTTACTTCCATTCTGTTGGCAAACCCCAACAAGTGGGGACATAGGTTGTGAACTAGCCCTTTGAACGCCTATTTGAAAGGAAATTCAGTAAACATCCCTCCTTAAATCCCAAGGATTCACACTTCTGGCCTCTCAGTGCTCCGGGCCATTGTGTCTGAATTCTGAAGCCCTTAAGAACACATTTCTCAACCAGAGGTCATGTGGCCCCCTGTGAACCCCTGCCCCTCCACAGGATGTTCCAAGAGGGGTCACAGGTGAAATTTGTGTAAATGGGAAACCATGGCACAAGAGTAAGGGGCCGAACAACAAGATAGGGAGGAAACAAGAAAGCAAACAAGGCCAGAAGGGGACTGTGGTTGGAAAAAGTTGAGAAACACAGCCTTAGAGCGGATATTCTCCTACCTGAGTGGACCCAACATGGACCTTTCCTCTCTCATGTGGAGAGAGGTCATTTCTGAACACCTTCGTCTCATGCACCTGAGGGAAACTGAGTCAATAACCCTCTTCTGGACTCCTGGGATTCCATAGGTCTAACACAGTCTGCTCAATGTGAGCATTGCTTTCTCCATTCCCTAGATCTTCTGCTGTCTGGGTTTGTCTCCTCCGCGCTGTCCTGTTAATGCTCCTCATCCCAGTCTCTTCTCCTGAAGATTGGTTCTTACTTCCAGTAAAGCCTCTCACATGCTGGGAAGAGAAATCCATGATTCAACCTTGATCCAATTCACTGCAGGTCCTTCTTGCTGAGAGCAGAGATTTATAGAGAGCCTTACAACTGAGGGGTATTAGGTCAGAGACTCAAGCTCCCCAAGATCCAGTTTTCTCCTCTGTAAAATAGACAGATGTGGGCAGATTAGATGAGATCTTTTGTGTAGCGGTCTGGCATAAAAAGCCTGGCATGTTGTTGGATGTAAATCTATGATAGTGTCAAACCATGTAGCCCACCAAAAATAAACAGGTTCAGAAGGCTTAGCCTATGGTTCTTATATTAACCTGAAATAAATCTTCTGTATTTCTGGCTGTAGTGAAAAGGTTTCCTTCACCACACCATATCAGTTGAAAAAACTGAAAAAAAAAAAAAAAAACCCAGAAGCTTGGAAGTTGAGGGGGGACTGGAGTGAGGGCAGTGAAGTCAGCCGGATGCTAGAAGTCCAGATTGCCTTTGGCTTGGTCTCGATTTGAGGGAAACCTGGAATTACTGCGATTTCATCACAGCAGCTGGTCCAAGATAAACCTGCCAGAACCACTCAGAGGCCAGATCTGGATTGCAGTGATAGCTGGGGCCTGCTGAGCAGCAAGGAGAAACTATTTATCTGACATTTTTTCAACCCCAACCAAGAATTTTCTTTGGCTCGAAATGTCGTGAGGACGAGTTTTCATCTGCATGGCACTCATTGGATGATCTGTGCCTCCGAGAGCAGAGCCTTCTTAGAAAGACTTCCATTCCTCAGCCTCCTTTCCATGTGTGCCTCCTCGTGACTCTGAAAGAGTTGTTCATCCAGGAAGACTAATTCTCAAACCTCCTTGGTGCTTGGACGGTGCCAGAAACTTACAGAGAAGATTCTCTGATTCCATTTCGCACTCAGGTCCTGCAGGCCCGGGCAGCAGCAAAGATGGCCACCAAGGAACACTTGCCCTCCTTCCAAATTGGCAAACTTCACCCATTGAACCCATGTTAACCAATGTGGCACATTTTAATACATTTCACTGTTTCATGCTGTGGCAGTAAATTAGAGTGTGAATCTTCTAAACAGCTGCTTCTAGAGTAGCTATCTGGAATCTCTACATCCTTAACTTTTGGGTGCAAGCTAAAGGGAAAGGTATGTATTTTTATATTCTTGGAGGGACCTCAAGACAGTCTTGACTGAACTAAAATATCACCATCTTTGAATATCACATAAACTCGACACTTTTCAAGCAGGTAGCATTTGGGGCTAGTATAAACATTCAAGGAATCAAAATGCCATATGGGGGCAATAATCCAGAAAGTTTCCTGTCATACCAGTTTTATCTGATTCTCAGCAGTCACCCAGAATAAGGTGCGGCCTTAAGAGCCCGTTTGTTGTATTTCTGTGGTTTATTGTTCTTAGTTAAAGTTAAGCACAAAGATGGATTTTGCTAGAAAACTGTCAAGACCAAAGACTAGAAATCATTTTTGCTTGTTTTGTTTTGTTATGTTTGTTTGGGCCTCTTAAATGCTGCTCAGGAAATCCAGGGGCCCTGTTGGTGACTCTCAGCCAACTGGACTGGTGTTAGGTGTGAAGGGCCCGAGGATGTGATGCTGCTTTGGAGTCTGCAGTGCAGATGCCAAGGCCATCCTGGTGGTGCTCAGGGAACTCCAGGTCTTCACCCTGTGAATGCTCTGGGGACCGTGTGGCACAGGGAATCCAACTGCTCCACTATCTCCTAGACCCTTGATTGTTGTTTTTTGTTGTTTGTTTTTGTTTTGTTTTTTTTCAGGGATTACTGCTGGCTCTGCACTCAGGAATTACTCCTGGAAGTGCTCTGGGAACTATAAAGGATGTCTGGGATCAAACCTGGGTTGGCCATAAACAAAGCAAGTGCCCTACCCACTGTACTATCACTCTGGCTCCTTTTGATTGTTTTTGAATCCCACCAGAGGTGCTCTGGGATACTTATAACTCTGTCCTCAGAATGTACTGTAGAGGCATAAAAATGAAAATCTAACCTCTTTCAGGTGAAACATACATTCATCCCACTGAGCTTTCTCTGACGGAGAAACAATTTAAATGTTCATCAATAGGGGACTGACTAACTCAATTATGACAGATCCAGTCAGTGGGATGTCATGTAATCATTTTTAAAAGAATGAGCATTAAGAATGAACAATAAGTGTTATTAAGAAACAATCTCAAGAAATAGAAAATGGAAACAGACAGTGTGTAGAGGAAGTAAGTCACTTTCTTTGCGATGTGGCAGCCATTGTGACCCTTCTTCAAATTCCTGGCATCACATATTGTCCACTGGGCATTGCCAGGGTCACTCCTAAGCACAAAGCCAAAAATAGCCTCTGAGAATTGGCAGGTGTGGCCCCAACTCTTCTACCTCCAAGTAAAATATAGAGGGCTCAGCAGCAGAGCACTTGTCTTGCAAGTATAGACCTGGCTCAGTTTTGTTATGCCCTTACCCCCAATAAACAAATAAGTGAATGAGTGAACAAATAGACAGCCTAGAAGCTTAGAAGATGCTGGTCATATAAGTTATTTGCATGTAGGAGATATAGTAGTAGAAAATTTGGAGAAAGAGGGGTCCAGAGCGATATTACAGCTGGTAGAGCCTTTGCCTTGCACGCAGTCGACTTGAGTTTGATCCCCAGCATCCCATATGGTCTTCTGAGCACTGCCAGGAGTAATTCCTGAGTGCAGAGCCAGGAGTAACCCTTGAGCATCACCAGGTGTGACCCAGAAAGCAACAAACAAACAAACAAAACCACCCCCAAAGCCAAATTTGGAGAAAGAATACATTTTTGTATTCATTATCTAATTTTTTGCTTGTTTTGAATTTGTAGAAACTGTATTACCATGTATGCAATAATAAAATAATTAATTTGTTCAACTGCAGATTTTAGCCCAAGAAAAAATGTATGACCCAGTCATTTGATTCATACCTAAGAGCTCTCGTTTGCTAAGTAACTTACTCTGTAGTAGCCTCCATGTGAGGCAACTCACAACACCTCTCCTTCGATTTTCCCCCCACAACAATCCTAGGAAGTATGTTTTACCATATTCATTTTAGAAACAAGGATACCGTGACGCCAAGAGTTTAGAAAATTTGCCTGAAGTTATATAAGGCTAACTGGGAATTCAACTTAAGTGGACAATAACTTTTTCACTGCTCCTTGGGGGCCTCTTTTGGTCCAACACTCCCTCATCACTGTTCCCAGGACCTTGGCAGAGAGTTTGGCACCCAGGAGGTGTCTAATACATGCTGGATGAATGATAAACAGAAAATCAAGCAAGAAGAACGAGACTACGCCAAAAATTCCCTACAAGGCATTTTATACATGTTCAAGCATCTTGGAATTGCAGGATACCATCCCACTTAGATTACTTGGAAGAGGCGACCTTAATTTTTGATTGCTATATTCTGTTGTATTTATTTTGAAGGAAAAAATAGTCATACTGTTTTGACTTACCCCTCACAAAGCCTCTTTGCTTCAGAATACATTTCTGGGGGAAGACAATTTCATAACAAGGAGAACCAGGACATGTGGTTTTCATTAGGCTACCTTTAAAAATAGCTTGCTTCCGGGTGAGAGCATATGATAACATAGGATCTCTTTTGTCTAATCTTCTGTTTTTCTTCATGATCATTGAGAAAGCCCAACAAACTTGGCATCCCTTTCTGGGTGCATTTGGGCCCCAAACAGTTAAACAAGCAGCCAGTTTGGCTTCCTCGCTGCCTCCCAGCCAAGGAGATGAATGGAATGTTCATGAGGTCGCCTGGCAGGCTTCCACATTCCTATGGGAACGTTGCAGCAGCGAGAGCTTTGGGACACGAAGGCGAATGTGTGGGAGTTCTGGGGGCAAACAGCAAATGATCCAAAGTCTCAGAAACATGCATGGAGGGCATTGGGCCTGAAGATGCCTTGCAGGACCAGCAAAGTCTCTACCCTTGCTCTAAAGGGTGACAGGGACAGGAATCAGCATTGTCCAGTTCTTCCTGACAGCAGCCCCAACCCTATACGGGGTCTAGTGCCATTGCAGATGGGATTCATTCAAAGAATCCCACCAAAGCATCCTGCTTTGTCAGCGGAGCTGTAGGCTTATTTCTCTTTTGTTCACTGAAAGAAAGGATGAGAGGAGCATGCGCGATTTCTCCTCACCTTCCCAACCTTCCTTGCAACTTTGTCGTCCATCTCCCCGAAGGAAGTCTCAAACCCAGGAGCATTTTCGTTTTCCTTAAGTGTTTCCTTGTTTGGTTTAAAATGTTCTCCACAGGAGCTGGAGAGATAGCACAGCGGGTAGGGCATTTGCCTTGCACGCGGCTGATCCGGGTTCAATTCCCAGCATCCCATATGGTCCCCCAAGCACCGCCAGGAGTAATTCCTGAGTGCATGAGCCAGGAGTAACTCCTGTGCATTGCCGGGTGTGACCCAAAAAGAAAAGAAAACAGAACAATAAAATGTTCTCCACAGACCAGGTGAGCTCATCTAAATTCCTCTTTGTAATTCCCTCTAAGTTTTACAAAAGGCCACATCTGGGCAATGACAATGGGGGACATAGGATTTTCCATTTAAAAGCAGAAACTGTAATCTTCACATCTCCCATCCACCCAAGAGCAGCTCATAAGAAAATGTGTTGCCATCACATTAAAAGAAACTTAGAGCTGTATAACCAGAGAATTCTGGGTGTCTCCCAAAGATCTCCTCTGCCTCTGACACCAAAGGAAAATTTCTGCTCTGAAGAGGAAGACCTTTGCATCCATCTCCCTTCCCGTGTGGTTGCCATGTTAAGCCTGTGAAAGAATTCTGTGTGGTGACTCGGGCTGTCAAGGCAAGTGTCTTACCCGCTATACTATCTCTCCAGCCCCAACTTGGCCTGTCAAGAAAAAACTTTGCTTCAGACTTAACAGCTACCCTTGATGAAAACTCTGGTGGCGTCCCAAGGGAAAAGAAAGAGTGTGAGGAATGAAGAGAGGGGTCTTTCTGGTGTGAGAAAGTACTAGAGCTTGAATGCTGGGTGTGGAGAGTATTAAACACTTCACATGCGTTTAATCTCCAAATGTGGAGATGTGTAACTAAGTCCCTGAAATTTCATAATAAGATAAATCAATAATAAAACAGATTTTTGAAGATGGCTATACTCATTAGGCTAGAGTCTGAAGGGAATGGAGGGAGGCATTAAGAGGTAAGGGGTTTTTTCTTCTCTATCTCTTATCACTGGGGGTTACACAAAGACATTTTCCATCCCTTTTCCAAAGGCTAAAAGATAAACGAAGGTCACTGGCTATTCTCTAGTTGGTAATTAATGCTCCAGAAGGAAAAAAGGCTGTCTCTCCCAGCAAACTAGGGGAAGCTTACAAGAAAAGAGCGGAGAAACAGTTTTTAGGAGAGGCAACATCTTGGCTTTGTTGGTACCATAAGACATCCAACCCTGAGGACCATTTTAGATGAGAATAAAAACAATAAAGTAATCAAGACAATAGGAAATGAGATTAATAAACTATAGAGATGGAGTCTTCTGCCCAACCCAGGTTCCATTCTTCAGAACAACCTTCAATTCTGAATCTATGCTGCAAATATGGCTCCCAGCTATTGCTACAACCTCATCTGCACATGTGTCCCACTCCCTGCTCCCCAACTCACTGAACACAAGTGGACATCTGGCCCAAACTGAATGAGATGATCCTTTCCAGGAATTAAAATTTAGGATGCAGGGATGATGTTGTCCTGTGGATCATTTAAACTAAAGAGATATTATTTGGAACTGGAGAAATACTCACCACAGGCCCAGGACCACATGGCTTCTCCACCATGTCCGCCACAGCACTACATCACCAGGTCCAAGAAAATTGCTGTGTACCTTGGAGACGCCCAAATAAAGAAGCCTGAAGCACCTTCTGTAAAGGGAGGAGAGGAAAGAAGTGATCAGGTAAACAGAACAGAGAGACCACGTGGGCCAGACAGATCCTAGAAGATCCCAACCCTGACTGCTAAGGGCATTTTTACACTCATGCCTGGTAATGCCTTGGATCCTGACGTGGGGTGTGTGTGTGTGTGTGTGTGTGTGTGTGTGTGTGTGTGTGTGTGTGTGTGTGTGTGTGGTGGTGGTGGTGGTAGGGGCTAAATCCAGGGTATGAACTTTATCATTGAGTCACATCCCTAGCCCCACACATTTGTTCTCATAATCTCCCACCTTCTCATTTCTTGAAACCAATATGTTTGCTGTTACTTATAATCTGAAGAAAAGTTATCTCTTGGGTCTCTGTGAGGACTCTGTGAGGACTGTGATGGTCCTCACCTCGTCTAGACCATCTTCCCCCACAAGCCCTGTAGGGTTCATTATAAGATGACCCCTACATTGGAGATGTTAAAAGATGAAATGAGGGAGTGGGACAATAGTTCAGTTGGTTGGGGTGTTTGCCTTGCATGAAACCAAACCAGGTTTGATCCCTGGCTCCCCTGATGGTCCCCCAAGACCATCAGGAGTGATGGCAGCAACACAGAGCCAGGAGTAGACCCTGAGCACTGCTATTGTGGCCCCCAAATAAATGAATAAAAAATAATGAATAAAAAGAAGGAAAAAAAGTAAAATGAGACACTGTGATTTTTTGGGTGTCTTTCAAATGCTTTTCTTGGATTTCCACATGTCCATAGTCTTTTTGTCTTTTGTTTTGTTTTGTTTCATTGAGTCACTGTGAGATACACAGTTGCAAAGCTGCTCATGATGGGGTGTCCGTCATACAATGTTCTAACAGCCATCCACCACCAGTGTACATTTCACACCACCAAAGTCCCCAGTTTCCTCCCCCCAATCCCCCAACCCCACCCTCTCTCTCTCTTTTTCTTGGCATTATGGGGTTTGCATTACAGGTATTGAGAGGTTATGATGTTTGTTCCATTCCCTAATTTCAGCACACACAGTTTTTATCCAGAGTGATCATTTCCAACTATATTTGTCATAGTAGTACCTTCACTATCCCAACTGCCTTCTCCCCCAGCACTTGAGGTGGGCTTCCAAACATGGACCAATCCTCCTGGCCCTTATTTCTACTGTTCTTGGGTATTAATCTCATACCACTTCTGGGATTATATCCCTAGGGCACAAAAGCACACAGCAGAAATGCCATCTGCAATTCTATGTTCATTGCAGCACTATTCACAATAGCCAGAATCTGGAAACAACCAGTGTCCAAGGACAGATGACTGGATAAAGAAACTATGGTATGCATCTACACAATGGAATACTACGCAGCTGTTAGGGTAAATGAAGTTACAAAATTCTCTTACAAATGGATGAATATGGAGAGTTTCATGCTGAGTGAAATGAGTCAGAAGGAAAGAGACAGACATAGAAAGATTGCACTCATTTGTGGGATATAAAAAAAGACACAATATGAGACTCCTACCCAGCGCTCATAGTTTTTGTATGGGTGTTGTGTTTACCTGTAGACTAGGGTAAACATGAAACAATTGTTGTGTGCCTTTGGAACCTTATTTCTCAGAGTATTTTTCATTTCAGCAACGATTTTTTCCCCCTCTATCAGTGTATCCTAGTGTTAGAACAGTGACTAGAACACAGTAGGAGCTCAGTAAAGAAAGTTTCATTGATTGACATTTCCTTTGTTCTTCCAAAGCCTCATGGTCTTCAAGTGCATTAGTTCAATGTTTTTACACTTACAGAACCATTTGGGGATAATTTCCATCTTTTTACCTTTACAAATAATACTGCAACAAACAACCTAGCACTGTTATATGATAGAAATAGCTAGTATCATAAAGTACTCACTGTGTTACAAATGCTAATATATGCACTGAATATTCTCAAGTCTTCTGAAGTTGGTGCTGTTATTATTATCTCCATTTTTCAGTTGACAAAATGAGAGGCAAAGCGGTTAAATGACTCACCCAGAAAGTCAGTAGGGAAGGAATAAGTTAACAGGCAAGGTTTTAGGTCCCAAACAACCCTGCTGCAAAAGCCATGCTCTTATCACTGGTGCTCCATCCTTTGGATGAGTATTGAGAAGTTGAAAAGTTATATCTGAGGAGAGAACATTTCACTCCAAATATGTTGCTTTCATTTAATTCACTCTAACATTGTTTAAAGACGGTTTCCACTTTCTAACAACTTTGCCAACAGTAAAGGTTATTCATTTTTAATAGTGTATAATATAGGAGAAGCATTACTTTATTGTTTATTTCATTTGTATATCCTGAAATAATGGAGCATGAAATTCTTTTCCACTATCAGCCATTTTTTCTATGAATTTTAGCTTTTTCTGCCCATTTTTTCCTATTGGTCTTTGCTTTTTAATTATCAGCTTTTATGAACACTGATTATTATTACAAATGTGTCCAAAAGTTTTATGTAGGTTTTTTCTTTTATATATTATAGGTTTTTCTTATGTATATCACCAATGTATTATATTTATATAATATATAGCTTCTTTTATATGTCTTGCCACTCTAAAGACCCAGCAACTCCACTCTGGGGCATCTACCCCCAGGACATAAAAACATTCTCTCAAAATGACATATATGAGGCTGGAGCGATAGCACAGCGGATAGGGCATTTGTCTTGCGTGCACCCGACCCGGGCTCGATTTCCAGCATCTCATATGGTCCTCCAAGCACTGCCAGGAGTAATTCCTGAGTACATGAGCTAGGAGTAACTCTTGTGCATCGCTGGATGTGACCCAAAAAGAAAGTAAAATGACATATGCACATGATTATTCATTGCTGCACTCAGTACAATAGCTAAGATATGGAATCAATGTAAGTGCCCAAAGACAGATCAATGGATTATGAAGATGTGGTATATAATACAGTGGAATACTATGCAGCTTCAAGGAATGATAAAATCATGCTATATACTGCAATGTGGCTGGAATGGGAAGTGAAGTAAGCCAGAAGAATATAGACAAACACAGGATGATCTCACTTTGTCTGTGGTATATAGAATACTGGATGAGGAATGTATTGCAGCAAAGGGGGATGCCTAGATCACCCTTTATCCCACTGTTTAGAGAGGAGAAAGGTAGAGAAGGAAAGAAATCAAGGGGGAGAGGGGAGGGAGAAAAGAACAGGAAGTAATGGGTAAATAAGCATCAAGGCTTCAGTTATACTGGTGACATGGGTGAGTGATATAGTCATAATACAGACTTCATAACTCTAAAAACATGAAATCATAAGCTGCAACAACTGCAACTTTATACTGTGACCAGCAAGTTGACAGGAGGGGAATTGGGCTGGGGTTGGGGTGGGGAGAGAATCTGGGAACACCGGTGGAGGAAAGCTGACACTGGTGGTAGGATTGGCATAGAAATATTATATGCCTAAAACTCAACAATCAGTAACTTTGTAAATCACAGTTATTTATATTAAAAAGCACTGTAACACTGTCGTCCTGTTGTTCATCAATTTACTCGAGCGGGCACAAGTAACGTCTCCATTGTGAGACTTGTTACTATTTTTGGCATATCGAATATGCCATGAGGAGCTTGCCAGCCTCTGCCATGTGGGTGGGATACTCTCGGTAGCTTGCCTGTCTCTCCAAGAGGGATGGAGAAATCATTTAAAAATTTTAAAGAACTTTTGGGGCAGAAGCAGGTTGCCTAGTACACAGCCAGCCTGGGTTTGTTCCCCAGCACCCTGAACGTTGCTGGTTGTGACTCAAAAAGCAAAAACCAAACCAAAACAAAACAATCAATCTTATGCTTTACACATTGCCCCCAAACTGAATAATCAACTATTCTCCACTGATTTGAGATCTTTATCAAACACAAGAGGCTCATTTTTTGTTCTGTTCTATTTCTCAGTTTGCTCAATAATTTACCACAATCACACAATACTTTATAAAAGTATTTTACAATCTGGTAAGTGCAGTTTCCTTCTTCATTTCTCTCCTTTTATTTTTAGCGTTTCCCAGAACATTTTGTGTTTAAAATCACCTTTTCTAGTTCTGGAAAACTTACTGGTCTTTTCAGTCAGTTAGTTTACAAGTTAAATCAGGATAATAAACATCTTTATGATATTGAGTCCTTGTAGCTACTCAGGAAAATTTTTATTTTTTTCAAGAAAGTTAATAAACTTTGTTCATAGAGGCCATGCAAATTTTATTATTACTTTTACTGCTATTATTTCTATGATGCTATTAACCTATAAAGGGAAAACATGTTCAAAGCCTGCTGATATTATTTATTAATGTTCAATAATTCTTTTAATATAATTAAATGTAATTTAAAGAGGAAGGAAAGTTAAACAAACCAGTTTTAAAACTTAAGTGGGGTAGAAGAAATATTATGTAGAAGGAAAATCTTGATAACTCATTTTATTCTATCAAATACTTGTAAGGGCTTGATTATGTGCCAACAGCCATCCAGTCTAAGTTCTTTACAATGACTAATTCATTTAGCTTTACGACAACCTTATAAAGATGGGTATACTATGACTCCCCACTTTAGAAATGAGGAAACTGGTTCTTGGTAGGACGCTTGCCACAAGAGGAGCGGGTAGAACAGTTAGGACAGAGAAGGGGCCACTGTGACACTGATAGGTTGGAAACGATTACTCTGGACAAGAACTGAGTGCTGAAAGGAGATAAAGGAAAATACATGATAACCTTTCAGTTCCTGTATTACAGACCATAATGCCCAAAAGAAGAGAGAGAGAGAGGAGGAGAGAGAGAGAGAGAGAGAGAGAGAGAGAGAGAGAGAGAGAGAGAGAGAGAGAGAGGAGAGAGAGAGAGAGAGGGAGTGTGTGTGGGGAATGTCTATACTGCTATAGGGGTAGGCTGGGGAGGTGGTGGGAGGGAAACTGAAGACATTGGTGGTGAGAAACCTACACTGGTAAAGGGACAGTATTAGAACATTGTATGAGTAAAACCCAATCACGAACACCTTTGTAACTGTGTATCTCATGGTGATTCAACTAAAAAAAAAAATTAAAAAAAGAAATGAGGAAACTAAGGGAGCCAAGAGTAAGGTCGAACAGCAAGAGTTCCTGGAAAAGGAGGACAGGTGAGTTCAGCCTTAACTGAGTGTTTTCACAGGCCCTGCTTTTACCCTGATGCTGCATTCCAGGGAGTAACTAACATTCAGCATATAGCAGTGAGATCATTATGACTCCAAATACTACAACATCAATTTGCAGAAAATGCATAACTTTCAGAACAAATGTGAGATTATTTATATCCTGGCATCACCCAGACCGAACCAAACAAAAACCCAATTTTTTGATTATTATTCATGACTCATGAGGAATCTCAATGGTGTCATTGAATCCATGGAGACGGGCCCTGGACGGGAATATGGTGACAGAAGACATGCTTTTATTCAAAGAGACAACACTATGCGAAAGGGGCAGGAATGGAATGTGGGTCACTTGATTGAGAATAAAAGAGCTTGAAGAAAGTGGACCACCTGTGGGACTCGGTGGTAGGCCATCTGGCCATGTGGAGACATTGAATAGTGACATCTGACCCAACAGACAGAAAGGGCACAAGTAGCCCACAGAATCCTTACAGGAGTCATCTGCCGGACCCTCTCCTCACATCTTAGCATCAGTGCAAGCAGAATGATTGGCAGGCAGTTTTAGAATAATTTCATCTTCACAAACCCTAAAAACAACCTGAGGAAATTCAACTATTTCTTACTTTGATCAATGAGGAGAAATGGACTAGTTGAATAGAATTAGGGGAAAGTTATTGTTATACATATACATATTAATGAAGCTATAAATATGACTTGATCAAGTGACACCATCACTCTTCACTAGATGTGAGAGTAGTCTGGTGTGTATCCTAAAATTCAGAGTGAAGTATTTTATATGTAAACAAATATTTACATAAGTATGAATTTATGAGTTGAAACTAAAAAAGAAAATAATATAGTAAGGTTAAGGAGAAAGAAGGGAGACAAATGACTTTGATTATGTATCAACATGGCCCTGTGCTTTACATACAAGTGTTGATTCAGGAATTCATTAAGATAATAAAGGAAAGTATAGAAATACATTCTCACTTTATAAAAATTTAGTATAATAACCAGCACATTGAAGAATAGTGATAGGAGCAGTAGGTTTCCACTTAAAAGCAACCAGTATACAAATCCAAACAGGTTTCATGGAACATAGAATTAAACATAAAAAACAAAATCATTGGGCTGAAGAGAGAGAGAGTACAGTGAGCAGGGCACTTGCCTTATATGGACTAGACCTGGTTTTCATTTCTGGCACCACATATGGTCCCCCCCAGCCCTACCTGGAGTGATCTCTGAGCCCTGAACACTTCTGAGTCTGCCATAAAAACAAACAAGAAACAAAACCAAAACAAAGCAAAAACCAAAACACTTAAAAGATACAAAAAAAAATAGGACAGTTTATCATTCAGGGTGAAGAAAACACAAAACTCATGCATGAAATGACTAAAGCTGATAAATCTGATCATAAAAAGTTTAAATTTTTTTAAATTTGGTGCCTGGGGACTAACCCCAGCAGGGCTCGGGTTCTGTTTCTGGCTCTGTGCTTACGAGTGACATTGGCAATGTTCAGGGGACTATATGCAATGCCAGCGATCAAAATGGGGTTGGCCGCTTCAAGGCAAGCACCTCACCTCCTGTGTTGTCTCTCTGACCCTAAAATTTTTTAAAGTTAAAAACATTATTATAGGGGCTGGAGCGATAGCACAGCGGGTAGGGCGTTTGCCTTGCACGCGGCTGACCCAGGTTCGAATCCCAGCATCCCATATGGTCCCCTGAGCATCGCCAGGAGTAATTCCTGAGTGCAAAGCCAGGAGTAACCCCTGTGCATCGCCGGGTGTGACCCAAAAAGCAAAAAAAAAAAATTATTATAATTTAAATGACATGACTAGAAGAGTTAATGTTTATGGTATTGATGTACGAAGTTACTGCACAACACTAAGAGAAAAGTGTCTATGAAGCTCCACCACTGTATAGTTCTTTTAGGGAAAACACCTTAGCCAGGGCTTATTCTTGGCTCTGCACTCGTGAATTATACCTGGTAGTGCTTGGGGGACCATGTGGGATGTTGGGAATCTACCCGGGTCAGCCATGTGCAAGGCAAACACCTTATCCACTGTGCTCTCACTCCAGCCCTTGTTTTTGTGTTTCAGACCACACCTGGAAGTGCTCTAGGGCTTACCCCTGGTTTTGCTCTCAGGGATCACTCCTAGTGGGGCTCGAGTGAAACCCAATGGGGTAATAGGGATTGAACATGGGTTGACCACATGCAAAGCAAGCACCCAACCTACTGTACGATCTTTTCAGCCCCTATTCTGTTGCTTATTATTTGCAGAAGCTCTATAAAGATGATATAAACACGTACTAGTGAATACTAAATCATTTTTGCTGGAAGAAATATAGGGTGAGTTTTACAATCCTTTGATCGTGATTTTTAATTACTGATCAATATATATCTTGCTGTATGTGTGTCTCTGTTTAAAAACACCTCATTTAGTAGATTGTTAACTTATTTATATTGAATTCATGGCCAAATAACTATCACTTAGGCCTGAGCAAAGCTTATCTAACACACATATTTCTTTGTAAGGCACATCATAACCTTCTTGAGCTTGAGAACACTACACAGCTCTTCAGCAATGTACTTGGGGGCCATTTCAAACAGTGAAATCATCAACAAATAGCACAGATATGTGAAAAATGGGACACTAAATAGGCCACGAAAAGGACACTTGTTTATAGTACTAGCGCTGAAAGAAGGCAGAGTGTCGCCTTGGTCAACCTTAGCTGAGAATATGCACTTGTCAGGCAACTTGAGATTGTCACCACTCCTGTGTGTCTACAAACAATAGCAAAGACATTGTGAGAATTTACTGGGAGTAACAAAACAAATTTTAACAAGTAGGTGAATGTGAAAATATAGAATCTGTGAATCATAAAGATAGCCTCTGGTTAGATCCACAACTCACATTGCAAACTAGGAAAAATTCCAAAGGGCCAAAGAATCATTTTAGGATGTAAAATAAAGCAATCATATAGTTGCAGAGAAATTAGTGGACAATTATCTACATGATGTTGGGCTAGGGGAAGACCTTTCAAAATAATACAATCTGGACTGGATAGCTCACTCAGAGAGCTAGAGCACATTCTTTGCATGCAGGAGACCCATATGAGAATCGTGGCACCAGGACTGAAGTGATAGTACAGCTGGTAGGGTGTTTGCCTTGCATATGGAAGACCCAGCTTTGATTCCCAGTAATCTGTCTGGTCCTTCGAGCACCACCAGGAGTAATTCCTGAGAGCAAAGCCAGAAGTAACCCCTGAAAAATGCTACATGTGACCCCAGAAAAAAA
Organism: Sorex araneus; assembly: GCF_027595985.1. NCBI lineage: Eukaryota > Metazoa > Chordata > Mammalia > Eulipotyphla > Soricidae > Sorex > Sorex araneus. Next base: position 114,250,865 of record NC_073307.1, read on the forward strand.
CAAAAAAAGAATCCTGGCACCGCACACTGTCTTCTGAGCATTACCAGGAGTGATCCCTGAGCACCAAGTCAACAATATTCCCTGATCACAGCCAGATATGGCTTAAAGTCCAAAGCCCAAAACAAAATGTGTGGAGATATAGTACAGGGTTTAAGATACATGTGCACCCAACTCTTGTAACTCCCTGGCACTATATGATCCCCTCAGCATCTCTGGGTACAGCCCTGGGCACCCTGAGCATGGTGGGGTGGGGATGGGCAGGGTGGATTTAAGAATGTTGGGTTATCTGCAACACCACAACCTCTGACCCTCACATTGAATTGCTTGTCTGGTTGGCTGAGTATCCTAAGAATCACCAAGATTGGTTCCTTGGCCTCCTGGCAGATTGGGAGTTCCCGCCCCTGAAAGAAAATCTAAATGCCACCAGATCAAAGTTGCTAAACTTGATTAAAGTAGAACAAGCATACAATTTTTAAGGTAAAAAAAAAGAACTGCTATGGCCAAGGTAAAATTTAACTTACTAAATAATCAAAAGAACAAAATATGAATGGCAAGGAGGAAAATGTAATATATATGAGGGCAGAAGACTAATCTCCCTAGAATCTAAAGTGCATTAAATGTAAACAAGAAAAAAGACTGAAGTCCTCTGCATTCTCTGCAAGCCCACATCAAGACCTCACACCATTTACTTGTTCTTTCATCTCCAAGACCCATATTCACATCTGCGTCTATAATTCTGCTCACCTTTTCTTCTACCCTGAAACGCATGATAGCTCTATTCATTGCATCTCATACTGCACACAAACCCCCAGTCACTGTGTGAAAAGCAATAGGGAAATAAAAGAGCAACACTTAGACTAATCGGTCAAAGAGCTCCCACAGAGGAGAACTACAAAGATTCACCCTCAGAGCACAGCAGAAGCCCACTAAGTCAATGAGTGAAGATAATAGCACAGAGGTCTCTACCAGTACCAACCAGCTCTGTAACCTCTCAGATTATGACTATAGAGACACCATGTTGAGGATGTTAAATGAGTTCAAAGAAACAATGGTAAAGATAGTTACCTGATCAAAAAAAACCACAAGAGCAGATGAGAAAAATACAGTCATAAGAGACAAAACTAAAGAATATGGTAGGTGAAACAAAAATCTCAACACAAGGTCTCAGCAACAGAGTAGTAACAGCTGAGAAAAAAAAAATCACTGGGTTCCAAGATAAGATGGAAGAAACCTCTAGAAGAAGAAAGGGAAAAAAGATGGGGAAAAGACTGGGGGGAAAAAGACTAACACACAAGAGAGCAATAAAATGCATTTATGAGGATCAATACAAGACTGAAAAACTGATCAGAGTCCCCGAGGAACAAGAATGTGAATTTAACAGAAAAACACCACTCAAAAAAATCATATATAAGAATTTTCCAGAGTTGAGGAATGCTGGCACTCAAATTTAAGTGTCCAAGCAAAACTAAACCCTACTAGCAGAAGTCCAGGTCACACTGTACTTGGAACGAGAAAAAGCCAAAGATACAGAATGTTGAATGTAACAAAGAAGGAATTTACATGCAAAGGAACTACCATAAGATTCACAGTGAACCTATCAAAAAAACAAAAACAAAACATGCTACTGTCCAGAAAAGAATAGTGAGATATATATTTAAAACAACAGGAAAAAACAACTCAGTGAAGTGAACATCTCATCAAGAATATTCTGTCCAGCTAGACTATAATTCAGATTTGAAGGAAAGATGCAAATCTTTGTGAACAAGCAATGATGTAGGCAATTCATTGCCTTGAAACAAATTTCACAAGAAATACTAAAGGAGTTCTTTAAGAGATAAGACAAATGTCGCAATACTTTATCATTAAGTATGGCATTCGCTCATAGCACTCAGGGTTGCCCTCTACTAGATTAGGAAAGGTCTCTTTATTCCTAGCTTATTAAGGGCTTTAGACCTTTTAAACAATAAATCAATGTTTTATTTATTTTGAATGTTCATTCTGCTTCTATTCAAGTGATTTTTTACATCTATAGAGATTTTATTCTTTTACTTATTAAATTTTTTTACATAAATCCAACATTACCTTTTTTTAATTTATTTATTTATCACCGTGAGGTACAGTTACAGACTTACAAACTTTCGTGCTTACGTTTCAGTCATACAATGATTGAATACCTATCCCTCCACCAGTGCCCATTCTCCACCACCAATGATCCCAGTATCCCTCTCACCACCACCACCACCCCCCACTTCCACCCACCTCTGTGGCAGGGCATTCCCTTTTTCTCTTTCTCTCCTTTTGGGTGTTGTGGTTTGCAGTACAGTTATTAAGTGGCCATCATCTTCGGTCTATAGTCTACTTTCAGCACAAATCTTCCATCTTAAACGGGCTCTTCAAGCACCTTTTACTTGGTGGTCCCTTCTATATCTGAGCTATCTTTTCCCCCAGCATGTGAGACCGGCTTCCAAGCTGTGGAGCAATCCTCCTGTACCTTATCTCTACTATCCTTAGATGTTAGTCTCCCATTCTGTTACTTTATATTCCACAAATGAGTGCAATCTTTCTAGGCCTCTCCCTCTATTTCTGACTCATTTCACTTAGCATGATACTCTCGATGTTGATCCACTTATATGAAAATTTCATTATTTCATCTTTTCTAACAGCTGCATAGTATTTCATTGTATAGATGTACCAAAGTTTCTTTAACCAGTCATCTGTTCTCAGGCACTCGGTTGTTGTTGTTTTTTTTTCCCAGATTCTGGCTATTGTAAACAGTACTGCATTGAACATACAAGTGCAGTTGTCATTTCTACCATACTTTTTTGCATCTCCAGGGTATATTCCCAGAAGTGGTATTGCTGGGTCAAATGGGAGCTCAATTTCTAATTTTTTGAGAAGCATCCATACTGTTTTCCAAAAGGGCTGAAAAAGTCGGCATTCCCACCAGCAGTGAAGGAGAGTCCCTTTCTCCCCACATCCACTCCAATACAAGTTGCTTTTGTTCTTTTGGATGTGGGCCAGTCTCCAACATTACCTTTTTTTAAAAAATTAATTTATTTTATTGAATCACCATGTGGAAAGTTACAATGCTTTCAGGCTTATGTCTCAGTTGTATGATGCTCAAACACCTGTCCCTTCACCAGTGTGCATATTCCACCACCAAAAACCCCAGTATACCTCCCACCCCCTCACCCCCCGCCCCCGCCTGCGTAGCTGATAAATTTCACCTCACTTTCTCTTTACCTTGATTACATTCCATATTTCAACACAGAACTCACTATTGTTGGAGTTTCCCCCACAAAAAACAGCCCTGCTAACAAGGAAGCATTTGATAATTAGTTTTCCATTACTGAGAATGAAGAGATATGAGAATGAAAAGATATGAGGTTGCGTGCCCGCTATAGCTGCTGTGCGGTTTGGGAGTTCTGTATTTTAGTATTTTAGTAACTAAGTCCGGGGAGATTTATGTTAGAAATTGCATCATTTCCCTTCCTGGGGCAGCATGGAGCTATGGCTTAGTTCACAGTCTAGAGACATTTCTGCAAGCAGCTGCTGGTACCAAAAGTAGTCAAGCTGGCCTCCGGATCGTGGTCGATCAGCATGAAAGCGACTGCACAAATGTGTGGCCACATGGGTCGCATCTCGGAGGAGAGCGCACTGGTGTCGCCCCCCTCCCAAGATCGAGAACATTATCTTTTTTAAATGAAATTTCCCGCCCAATTTATTTAAACACATTTGCAAAGTTGTTCCTGACAATTTGTTACAGTATTCAATATTTCAATACCAATCCTTACCACCATGATTATCTTCCCTCCACCATTATCTCCATTTTCCCACCCACCCTAAAGCCTGCCCCCATCACAGGCCCATAATAATTCATTTTATATTGCTTGTTACCACTAAATGGCTAACAGAATGATCAGAAAATACTTCACTAAAAGAAAATTTGTGAAGATAGCTGTATCTCACCAGGGGTATATTAAGTCCTTGTCTGAGGGTTTACTAAGCTGTTGTTGCAAGTTAAAGCCTTCTGCATTAACGTTTTTGTTAGTTGAGATTGGTTGGCTTCTGTTACATTCCCATCCAATCTGGTGTGCTAATATTGGGATGTTAGTATTATAGAGTTTGGAGATGTCTGTATGCTCCAGAAAATCCAGAATATTTAAGCAGGCAGTCTGGCCAGAAGCATGGCTGCAGCTGTTGGGGTGTGTGTGAGGCTGCTCAGACTTTGGTAGGGCAGGAGCTGGCCTGCCCCATCCCAAAATCCCTTCAGAGGTCTCAGCTGGGACTAGGTATCTAAGAAATTTTTGCAGTTGGTCTATCTCTTTGGAGATTTATTTATGTGTCTCTGGAACACGGCTTGTAGATGAGCTTACATGGCAGCAGCAGTGGGACATGGGTACAACATTACCTTTTTAGGATAAAACACAGAGCATTATTCAAAGAGCCAAAACAAGGAGTCAGTCTAAATGCCCATCAACAGATGACTCGTTAAAGAAGCTATGGTACATGTATTCAAAGGAATGCTGCCATTATAAAAAGACAATTGTGTTGTTGAAGACAAAAGTGACATTAGAGGTGATTATACTAACAAAAAGAAGGAAGTGAAAGACATTTACTGGATGTTACACACAAGTGTGAATATTAATAAAAGGTGAGCAAACTGGCCAAAATACAATAAAACTAATTCCTAGGCTTGGTGAAAAAAATATGGTAGTCACTGGAAGGAAAAGGAGGAGTTGGAGTAGTTAACGTGCTGCCAACTAACAATAAATCAATAAAAGGAGAAAACTTAAAAAAAACCAAAAATGCCATATTTTTGGGGCTGGAGCAATAGCACGGAGGGTAGGACACTTGCACGCGGCCGACCCAGGTTTGATTCCCAGCATCCCATATGGTCCCCTGAGAACCATCAGGAGTAATTTCTGAGTGCAGAGCCAGGAGTAACCCCTGTACATCGCCAGGTGTGACCCATAAAGCAAAAAAAAAAAAAAAAGCAAAAATGCCATATTTATGCTAAAATCAGCTAAAGATAAGATGATATATTTTTTCATTTTTTTGAAAGGTGATTATAATATATGAGATGGAAAAATACATGGGTAGGATTAGAATAGAACTAAGATTAGAATATGCCAGGAAAAAAAATTAGATTAGTGAAACTGAAATTGGAAAGATAAAAGCCATCCCACAAAGATACAAAGCAAGAGTTAATTTTTCTTGTTCTAATTCTCTCTTTTTAAAAAAATTTTCATTTTCCTCATTGCTGTTGTTGTTTTGTTGTTGCTGTTATTGTTTTTCCATGACCTGCAGTGACACCCCCTTGGCTGGCTGCTCGCATGATGCCTCAATGCAATGCTGATGGGAGCTTGCACACTTTGGTTATGGTGCTAAGAAGATCACACACTTCATTGTAATTACAGCTGTCACAAATGACAATGCAGTTGCTTATGCAGGGTACTTCCAGGGATCAAACCTGCAAGGCAGGTGATATACCACTAAGATCCTCACTATGGATTTATTTAATGAGCAATGGGCAAATTACCATTAAATCCAACAATTCCACTTTGCCATATATACCCAAGAAAAAGTAAAATATATAGCCACTCAAAGACTTCATGTGAATATTCATGGCAGCACAATTCATAATAGTCCCACAATAGAAGCAACCTGTATGTCTATCCAGGGATAGATAAAATCTATCTGAATGGTTAGGCAAAATGCAGCATAACATATAGCAGAACACGACTCATCAGTAAAAAGGAACAAACTACTAACATATACTATGTCATAGAAAAACCTTAAAAACATGCTAAATGCAGAAAGAAAGAGACAGATATAGAAAGATCGCACTCATATGTGGAATATAAAGTAGCTGAGAGGTACAAGCTTACAATGTTGCGATTCCTGGCAGACATTTCTCTGGACTTAGTTACTAAAATACTAAAATACAGAAATCCAAAACTATGCTGCTGCTAGTGCGGCCTCCTGACCTCACATCTCTTCATTCTCAGCAATGGAAAACAAATTACCAAATGCTTTTTTTTCAGCAGATCGACTTTAGGGGGGAGAAACTCCAAATCAATAATAGTGAATTTTTTTGTTGAAATATTGAATGTAATCAAAGTAAAGTGAAAGTAAAATGAAATTTACCAGTTACACATGCGGAATGGGGGCCTGGGGAAGTGGGGGAAAGGGGGGAGGTATATCGTGATTCTTGGTGGTGGAATACGTGCACTGGTGAAGGGATGGGTGTTTGAGCATTGTATAACTGAGACTTAAACCTGAAAGCTTTGTAACTTTCCACATGGTGAATCAATAAAAGAATTAAAAAAAATAATAAAAACATGCTAAATGAAAGACATATGAAGCTATATGTTAATATAATTCCATCTATATGAATTGTCTGGAAAATTTAAAGATAGCAAACAAATTAGTCTTTCTGGGACTGCATAGGGGGTTAATTGTCATTAGGCAAAAGAGATACTATTGGAGGAAGGAAAAGATTCTAAATATAATTAAAAGTGGTAATTGCACTACTCAATGTTACTAAAAATCATTGAAATGCACAATTGTAATGGGTAAGTTTTACAGAATTATAATACTTATCTCAATGAAGCTTATACATTTTTTAAGAATAATGGATTTCTGATATGCAAACAGTAATCAGGAAATACATGATAGAGGAAAAGATTACATTCAAGACCATAGAAAATCATAAATTATCCAGAAATAATATAACAAGAAATATTTGGCACTTACACAAAACTAAAAAATTCTACAAAAAAAGAAAAAAACAAGAACAAACCACATCTGAGTAAATGAAGATAAATACCTTGTTTTTCTTAAAAGTAAATTTTTCCTAACTCAAACCATAAATCCAATGTATTCATAATTAAAATTCTATCAGGATTTTTTTGGAAGAGAGAACTTAAACAAAATAATTCTTAACTTCATCCAAAATTATAAACCTATGAAAATAGCCAAGAAAAAACCCTTTAAAAATGAGAAAGAGGGCTGGAGTGATAGCACAGCGGGTAGGGCGTTTGCCTTGCACACGGCCGACCCAGGTTCAAATCCCAGCATCCCATATGGTCCCCTGAGCACCGCCAGGGGTAATTCCTGAGTGCAAAGCCAGGAGTAACCCCTGTGCATTGCCAGGCATGACCCAAAAAGCAAAAAAAAAAAAAAAAAAACCCAAAAAAATGAGAAAGAAAAAAACTAGAATGAGCATATCCTTAAAACATTAGTTTCATAAAAATACAATCCTAGAATAGTACTTTTAAATTTATAGACATATCACTATCTATAAAGTTATAATAAAAGTTAGTAAATTATCTAATAAATATTGAAATTCAATATATTACAAATAAAATTACAAAACAAAGAAAAATATGGAACAGTAAAAAATATATGGTGTTTGGACCCAAGTCAAGTCATTTGGAAAGACATGAAGCGTTATTCTGACCTCACTTTATGTGCCAAAATAAAATCCAGATGGATACTATTTTTATAATAACCGAGTGGAGAGAACATTGCTAAGCAGTTCACAAAGATCAGTGACTGGAGAAAAAGATAAATTGTCTGCAATTTAGCTAGTAGTATCTGAGACTCGGTACCGGCAGTTTTCTTAGCATTTTACAACTAATCATGTAAATAAACCATACAACAACCAAATGATGAGGGTATTAGTAGTAGGTACCTCCCTAAACTGGTTATTGCATTTCCATCTTTTCATCAAATGTCTCTCACCTATCTCTGGATTCTTAGTCACTTGCTCTGTGCTTCCCCAACCACTTCTGCCGAAGCACTCAATACGGACTTCTATTTCTGTTGCCCGAGACTGGCAGACCAGCAGTAAGTACCTGGAGTGTCTGGCCCCTCCCACATCCTCTAGACTTAGAGGAAATGCTGATTAACAGGTATGGGATCTGGTTGCCAACTGCAACTAAAAAGTTTAATAGTGCAACTCGTAAGTGAGGAAAACTTAGCTCCCAGTAAGACAAATGTTGACTAGTAAATACCAGGAAGTGGGAAGTTAAAATTCCTGCTTCATTCTTTTATTCATTGACAGTTCTGAGACTGGTCAGAGAATCTATCTGGAGGCGTTTTGCATCTTTCATATAAAGCAATAGCATTTAACCCTAGTCCCATATTCTTTTATTAAGGCATCTAGTATAGGAGATCTTTTTCTCCCTGATGAAAACAAACTCACAGAGAAATAGGGTAACTTGCCAAAGGCCATCCAGCTGGTTACCCTCATAGCATTTGTCACCAGGCCAAAAAAACTGGAAACAAGACAAATGTTCATCAGTAGTCCAGTGGAAAAACAAATTCATTTCTATCCATGCAATGGAATATTACCTATCAGGGAAAGTCAATGAACTGCAACTACGTGCAGAAAATGAATGAATTACATCACAATATTGAATTAGCCACAGAAAAATGCACTCAGATTTCAGTTCAAGATAATTGAGACTAAACAAATCATTTAGTCATACGCAGATATATGATACAAGTATGAAAGAAAGCAGGACAGTGTTTGTCACAAAAATCAAGGTTATGGTTTCTTACGAAAACTGAGAAGTGCTTGTGATCACTTGGGAACACCGAGAGATTTTAGGACCAGGCAGTTTATTATGTCTTGAGGTTTTACATATACACTTAATTATAATCTATCAAAGTACATGCATAATTTACATAATCTTCCCTGTGCGATAACCTATTTGGGGGAGGCGGGTACACCCAGCAGTGCTCAGAGGCTACTCTCGACTGCGCTCAGAAGTGACCCCTAGCTCAGGGGACTCTACGATACTGGATATCAAACCTGTGTTGACTACATTTAGGGCAAGCACCTTACCACCTTACTCTCTTTTTTGGTCATATTTTTGCTCATAACTTATTTTTTTATGATTGATTGATTGATTTCTTTTTGGGTCACACCCGGCTGTGCACAGAGGTTATTCCTGGCACATGTACTCAGGAATTACTCCTGGCAGTGCTCGAGGGATCAAATGCTGGGAATCGAACCCGTGTTCAAGGCAAACACCCTACCCACTGTGCTATCACTCCAGCCCCTTATTTTTTTTTTATAAAAAAATAGATTCATAACACTATAGTCTCATTTCCTTTTCACATGGAAGCCTATTTTCAATGTTGAATAGACAAAAGTAGAAAAACTCTAGAACATTACATCAACTTCCTAATTTACAGGGGCTGGAGCAATAGTACAGCGGGTAGGGCGTTTGCCTTGCACGTGGCTGACCCGGGTTCGATTCCCAGCATCCCATATGGTCCCCGGAGCACCGCCAGAAGTAATTCCTGAGTGCATGAGCCAGGAGTAACCCCTGTGTATCTCCGGGTGTGACCCAAAAAGCACACACAGAAAAACCCAAAAACAAAACAAAACAAAACAAAAAACTTCCTAACTTACAGTGGTAAAATTACAGGGGATTTGGATTGTGAATTTATAAGAATTTCATAGTCAATGTTAGTTTCATTTTATAGTAAGGATATATTTTTAAACAACACCCAGGAAAAAAATATTCATCAGGTTGTGAAGCTAGTCTATTTTCACCCAAATAAGTCAAATTGAACATTTTCAAATTTTTTCATATTGCTTACTATTTTGTTGGGATTACTGAGAATTGGATTTCAATGTTCTTAAATTAAGGCCCCTAAGGAACACCTATTATGAGTACAGCCAAAATCCAGGTGCTGACAGTAACTCTATCCGCAGTCCCCCTAATCATATTCTATCAGTTAGCTGACCTGTTATAAATAATTCCTGGCTTCTCTAGACACATCCCAGAGCTTTTTCCAAATATAACAAGAACCAAAAACATTACAAAATTTACACAGAGTCTTGTAACTTTCCAGTCATCAAGAGCCAGGCAGTAGCAGACAGTGGCAAGATGTAGAAAGTGTAAAATTTGTAAACATAGATTAAAATCTACGTACCACCGCCAAGTTTAATCAGCTCTTACGGAAGAATCCTGTCACCCTATCTATAACTCCAATGAGATTTTTCTAGTTCCTAATTTTTCTTTTTCGAAAATTGAGTTGTTATTTATAATATCTAATTTCAATTTCATAGATGAATTCATGGACTGGAGCAATAGCACAGCGGGCAGGGTCTTTGCCTTGCACACGGCCAACCCGGGTTTGATTCCTCCATCCCTCTTTGAGAGTCCAACAAACTACCAAAAGTATCCTGCCTGCATGGCAGAGCCTGGCAAGCTACCCATGGCGTATTTGATGTGCCAAAAATAGTAACAAGTTTCACAATGGAGACGTTACTAGTGCCCACTCAAGCAAATCCATGAGCAACGGGATGACAGTGCTACAGTGCTACAGATGAATTTATATTTTTTCTTTTTAACTAAAAAATACTCCAATCATTTCCATTTGTAAAATATGAGACCCCAGGCCTCAGCTCCTTAATTGTTTGCTAACCCAAATAATAGAGGCAAGTAACCACAGGTGACCATAGTTTCAATCGCTGCTGGGGTTTTTTTTGTTGCTGGTGGTGGTGGTTTTGGGTTTTTTTGCTTTTGACAGTTGCCTCTGACCCTTGACCCTTTCCCAGAAAGTAAGAGAGTTTGCAGGCTGATCTGAGGAGTTTCCTGATTTCCATGGTATAAACACTCCACAAAGGACCTTTTCAAGCTACCTGCCAAACATAACTGACCACTGACTTGGGAAGAAATACACAGTTGCTCTTCACTACAGAGACTTTCTCTCATTGAGTTTCAATAAAGAGAAACCTCTCAAGAGCTCAGATGATAGCAAAATGTAGCAAAATAAATAGAAAGTGCTAAGGAAACTTACCTTATTTTTAACATAATTATAATAACCAGTTTATCACATTTGATTTTTAATCATGACTTTCAGTTTTTCTGACTTGTGTCTAGTGTGTTCATCAGTTCTTTGTCAAGGTGTAAAAGACCATGTCCTTAAACGAACAACAAAAAAAAAACATTCTTTCTCCAATCTCTTCCTACTACACTTTACCATTACAATGCTAACAATACTTTTTCTTGGCTAGATACTTTTTTCAGGATGCAAAACAAATACAGGTTATGAGAATCAATGGCTTCTGGATATATATGGAATGGAATTTATGGAAATGGGTAAGACCACTTCTATCAAGTCTAGCAGATCTCCAAATGTACATGATTTGTTGATATTTGGAGTCAGTTTAGACTACTTACAAAAAAAAGCACTTCTGTGTTTTCAAAAGTGTAATTTGGGATGTGTATTTTTATCAGCAGTGCAGCTGGAAGAAATTCCTCCTCAGACTTCAGCATATGGTCTCTTTAGCTTTTAGCATTAGACTTTTTGCACATCTTCATGGATATATCACGGGAAGATAACAGACAACATATGGGGTCCTGCTAATAAGCTACCAGAATAACAAGCGGAATGTTTACTATATTCCAGGCACTGTAACCTAATCTCTTACACATACTACCTCATATTTAATCCTTGTAATACTACTGTGCTATAAGCATTGGTAGCAACCTCCAACTCCATCTTTTTATGAGGCTGGATCTCCATGGGAGCAAAACTCTTGAACTCTCTTGTTCATCCCTTCATGCTTCCTGGGGGATTCACTCATGCCATTGGAGAGTTGGGAAAATCCCTGGACATGCTTGGCTCAATCACACACAAAACCATTCTTTGATCTGCCTTCCTAGAGAGAGGACATATTTTGTTCTGCTTGCTGAGCCTCATAGAAGCTTAGTGGAGCAGAGCTACCCTTAGAGAAAAAAAAACTAGAGTTCCCATTTCTGCCTGTGCCTGGTATATTAAATATTGAGGTGCAGGATTAGGAAGGCCATTATTCCTAAACACTCATTTTTTTAAAAAAATACAGTTTTGTTTGTAGTAAAGCAACATTTTGTTATCTATCTAATGTCTAACTTTTCAATTCATTTCAAAATTCTATGGGAAATTATTTGCTGATCTCTTACAACCATCAAAGTAGATATTGCTAATACCTCCCGTTTAAGTTAAGCAAATACAAGCAATGAGCCAACTTATTCAAGATTTCCTCCTGCTCATCCAAGACAGAGCCTGGAATTCTCATTCAGCTATGTCTAACCCAAGAGCAAACAGTTCACCATCCTGCCTCACTAATTTTTATCGTTTCACTACTCCTGTGGCTGGTCTTCAAAAATTTCTCCATACCTTTAAGATTCAGTGATAAAACCACCTGACAAAAACCCATCCTCTCCTTGTGGTACTTTGCCAATCCTCCTGGACAGTTAGTGAGTTCGGCCTTTGTGCTCTGTATAGTTTCCTATCAGAGAGTGTGCATTCATGTAGTTTATGATTAGTTCATTCATTTTTCTAACCTTCATGCCAAGAACAAAGTGGGTTTCAGTTTGGTTTTCATTAAATTAGCCACATAGAAACAAACAAAATTAATGCAAATTTTTCCAGATCAATCCCTGTGATAACAAAGTTGACACAGGTTCAAATATGGACTTTATTGCACATCAAGAATTATGGGGCCTTGGGGCTGGACTGTTAGCACAGCAGGTAGGGCGTTCGCCTTGTACGTGGCAGACTCAGGTTGTTCGATTCCCAACATCCCATATGGTCCCCTGAGCACCGCCAAGAGTAATTCCTGAGTGCAGAGCCAGGAGTAACCCCTGTACATTTCTGGGTGTGACCCAAAAAGCAAAAAAAAGAAAGAAAGAAAGAAAGAAAGAAAGAAAGAAAGAAAGAAAGAAAGAAAGAAAGAAAGAAAGAAAGAAAGAAAGAAAGAAAGAAAGAAAGAAAGAAAGAAAGAAAGAAAGAAGGAAAGAATTATGGGGCCTCCTTTTGCAACATTTGGTTTGGTAGAGGGGGGTGTAGTTTAATTTTATTTGTAGGTTTTGGGGGGCCACACCTACAGTAGCAGGGGCTACTCTCAACTCTGTGCTTCGGACTAGCCCCTGGTGATGCTAGGGGTATGTGATGCTGGGAATTTGGTTCAAGATCACACAGCATGCAGAACAAGTGACTTCATCCCCATATTCTCTCCTTGGCTTGAGGGGGTTATTTTTTAATTTGTTCGAGTACCTTTTAGCTCTTGCTTTGGAAAGATGTTGTGAGGGCTAGATGAAGAGCACAGTGGTCAGGGGCCCTTTCTCTGCATGAGGGAAACTCCAGTCTGATGGTGTTGGCTTTGCATGGCCCCTGCCCTAATGCTCCTGGGTGACGTTGGTGGTCTACCAGTACCAGTGGGACAAGCAGTGCAGGTGCAATACCTGGGCTGCGCTCAATCTTTAGCTTTCAAAGTGAACCAATTTGATCAAGTATTACCGGGAGCAGCCTCTAGACTCCCTCAGCACTGCTTGCCCCCCTCCTCTCCCAAAGGGGAGAGAGCTAGAGAGATACTGAGGTGGTTCGGGCAGTTACCTTGCACATGTAGGCTCTGGTTTGATCCCTGGCACCACATGAATCCCCTGAGTGCCACCAGGAGTGATCCCTGAGCATAGAGCCAGGCGTATGCCCTGAGCAACACCAGTGTGGCTCCCTAAAATAGACAAGGCAGAGGGAGAAAAGAAAATAATGTGCTCGAGACATGAGGAAATGGAAACATATACCCTGCTCGTGGATAGGGAGAATCAATGTTGTCAAAATGGCAATACTCCCTAAAGCATTATACAGATTCAATGCGATCCCTATAAATATACCCATGACACTCTTCAAAGAAATGGATCAAGCAATCCTAAAATTCATATGGAATAACAAACGTCCAAGGATAGCTAAAACAATTCTTGGGAAAAAGATGATGGGAGGCATCACCATCCCCAACCTCAAACTTTACTACAAAGCAGTAACAATTAAAACAGCATGGTACTGGAACAAAGGCAGAGCCGTAGACCAATGGAACAGGGTGGAATATCCCTACACACAACCCCAAATGTATGACCATCTAATCTTTGATAAGGGAGCAAGAGATGTGAAGTGGAGCAAGGAAAGCCTCTTTAACAAATGGTGCTGGCACAACTGGACAACCACATGCAAAAAAATGGGTTTAGACCTTGACCTGACACCATGCACAAAAGTCAGATCAAAATGGATTAAAGACCTCAACATTAGACCACAAACCATAAGGTACATTGAAGACAAGGTCGGCGAAACCCTCCACGATATTGAAGATAAAGGTATCTTCAAAGGTGGCACGGAACTAAGCAATCTAGTAAAAACAGAGATCAACAAATGGGACTACATTAAACTAAAAAGCTTCTGCACCGCAAGAGATACATTGACCAGAATCCAAAGACTATCCACAGAATGGGAAAGGATATTTACACAATACCCATCAGATAAGGGGTTGATATCAATGGTATATAAAGCACTGGTTGAACTCTACAAGAAGAAAACATCCAACCCCATCAAAAAATGGGGCGAAGAAATGAACAGAAACTTTACCAAGGAAGAAATACGAATGGCCAAAAGGCACATGAAAAAGTGCTCTACATCACTAATCATCAGAGAGATGCAGATCAAAACAACCATGAGATACCACCTCACACCACAGAGACTAGCACACATCCAAAAGAACAAAAGCAACCGCTGTTGGAGAGGATGTGGGGAGAAAGGGACCCTTCTTCACTGCTGGTGGGAATGCCGACTGGTTCAGCCCTTCTGGAAAACAATTTGGACGATTCTCAAAAAATTAGATATTGAATTCCCATTTGACCCAGCAATACCACTGCTGGGAATATATCCCAGAGAGGCAAAAAAGTACAATCGAAACAACATCTGCACATGTATGTTTATCACAGCACTGTTTACAATAGCCAGAATCTGGAAAAAACCCGAATGCCCCAGTACGGATGACTGGTTGAGGAAACTTTGGTACATCTATACAATGGAATACTATGCAGCTGTTAGAAAAAAGGAGGTCAAGTATTTTGTAGTTAAGTGGATGGGCATGAAAAGTTTCATGCTGAGTGAAATGAGTCAGGAAGAGAGAGACAGACATAGAAAGATTGCACTCATCTATGGTATATAGAATAACAGAGTGGGAGACTAACACCCAAGAACTGTAGAAATAAGTACCAGGAGGTTGTCTCCATGGCTTCGAGGCTGGCCTCACGTTCCGGGGAAAGGTCAACTCAGAGAAGCGATCACCAACTACATTGTAGTCGAAGGCCATGTGGGGGAAGGGAGTTGCGGGCTGAATGAGGGCTAGAGACTGAGCACAGCGGCCACTCAACACCTTTATTGCAAACCACAACAGCTAATTAGAGAGAGAGAACAGAAGGGAATGCCTTGCCACAGTGGCAGGGTGGGGTGGGGGGGAGATGGGATTGGGGAGGGTGGGAGGGACGCTGGGTTTACGGGTGGTGGAGAATGGGCACTGGTGAAGGGATGGGTTCCCGAACTTTGTATGAGGGAAGTATAAGCACAAAAGTGTATAAAGCTGTAACTGTACCCTCACGGTGATTCTCTAATTAAAAATAAATAAAATTTAAAAAAAAAAAAAAAAGAAAATAATGTGCTCGATGGCAATAAATCAGCACACAATGTCCATTAGCACTGTTTTATTAAGTTTGGTTTAATGTTACCCTGAGTTACTACATACAGGGACTCAAAATTAATTGCAACCTTGATAACATGAAAATAGTCTGAATAAGTATGACTATCGACCAAGCACCTTTCAAGTGCAAAACCCCATGATAAGTAGTTTATACTGTTCATGCTAGAATGCTGTGAGGTTAAAGATTTCTGTGTGTGTGTGTGTGTATGTGTGTATGTGTGTGTGATTAAGTATTACTAGCTCCATTTTACAGATGGGAAAGCTGAGGTTCAGCAAGATAAAGATGCTAATTCACTGCCACATACCAGTAAGTGACAGCAGAAATGGAATCAGTGTTGTCTGTCTCTGGGCCTGGTCTCTTTCTTAATTCCGCGCCCTCTGGAACATATAGCCCTATTGTAATGATTGAAAAAAAGATAATGGATGTGAAAGGGTTTGGAAAACTCTACCAAGAACTAAGCATGTAAGAGATTACCAAGATTTGTTGAGAGCAAAGGCACCGTGATAATAGCTCTGGGGAGGGGGAACAAATTGATCTGGCTGGAGTTCAGGGATACGTCCTATTATGTAATTGCTCCGAATTCAGTGTCTTGGTTTTTTTTAACAGTGGAGAGGCAGACCCTCCTTTCTTTGTGAAATAGTCTTCCTATCTGGAAACAAAGGCAAGAGAGGTTAGTTTGGTTTAAACCAGTTATTTCCTCTCATGACAAACGGAAGGGTGGGGTGGAGTGGCACTGTTGTCCACTTGCTGTTGGGTCCAAGACATTGATTGATTCCGGACCCTACTCAGAGTGAGAGCAGAAACTTACAACACATGCTCAATGTTTTTCCATTTAAAATGCATTTCTAAAACACAATAGGCATGCATGTTTATTCTCTGAAATATCGCACAGCAGAACGCACAGATTGTTACATATGTTCTGAATGTTTCACCAGACTCAGAGGCAGAGAAAAGCCTTTTGTTCTTTCACCCAATAAACATTTATTGAATGATTTCTATATGGCAGGAATTGTGCTAGGCACTAAAGAACAAGACTGGACCTCAATTTTCAGAAAACAAAAATTAGATCAAAGACATAGACCTACATACTAGTTTAATGTTATGATACAACAAAAGGGCAACACATTAACTTGTACAAGTTAAAAAAAAAACTGAATGAAAATGACACTTTCCACCTATAGTGGCTCCTTCCAAGAGATGACTCTTGAGCTGACTTTTGATGACCAAACAGGAACATTACACCCAACCCCTGTTTTGTGTTCTATCACTCGTCCTCTGCATTCATCTCATGCTTAGACATACTCTAAATATCATTTATTTTAATAATTATTAAGTACCTAGTACACAGAACACTGTGTAAATATTTTTAGGTATGTTTCTATCAAAACACATTATATTGGAGAAATCAAGATGCATTCAACGTAGTTTTAAAATAAACAATCACGTATCACAGTATCACTGTCATCCTGTTGATCATCGATTTGCTTGGGAGGACACCAGTAACATCTCTATTAGTCCTAGCCCTGAGATTTTTTTTTCTTTCTTTTTTTTAAATTTTTATTAGTGAATCACCATGAGGTACAGTTACGAACTTATGAACTTTCATGTTTGGATTTTGTTTACATCCCTCCACCAGTGCCATTCTCCTCCACCAATGTTCCCAGTATCCCACCCACCAACCCTACCCACCCCCCCCCATCATACTCGGTCTATAGTCTACTTTTGGTACACAGTTTTCAACCCGAGTGGGTCCTCCCAACATTCTCTACTAGGTGTTCCCTTCTCCATCTCAGCTACCTTTTCCCCCAGCATGTGAGGCCAGTTTCCAAGCTGTGGGGCAGACCTCCTGGTCCTTATCTCTACTACTCTTGGGTGTTAGTGTCCCATTCTGCTACTTTATATTGCACATGTAAGTGCAATCTTTCTATGTCTGTGTCTTTCTTTCTGACTCATTTTACTCAACATGATACTTTCCATGTTGATCCACTTATATGCAAATTTCATGACTTCATCTTTTCTAACAGCTGCATAGTATTCCATTGTGTAGATGTACCAAAGTTTCTTTAACCAGTCATCTGTTTTTGGGCACTCCAGTTTTTTCCACATTTTTAGCCCTGAGATTTTAGCAGCCTCTCTTTACTTGCTCTTCTCAGAGGTGCCCCATTGGAGGCTCTTTCAGGCTCAGGGGAATGAGACCCATCATTGTTAGAAATAAACAATAGCAGGGGAAATATGCGTACAATACTATATATGAAAGGCCAAGGATAAGTATAAACTCTGAATGTAATAGAAAATGAGGTCAAAGATTTACCTTAGGTGATGGGGGGAAAGAACAAATTAAACCCAACATATGTGGAAAGAAAGAAATAATAAAATCAAGATCAGAAAACAACAAAATTAAAATGGACTCAAAAATGGGTTATAAAAGTGGTCATAAGTGAAATCACAAAAATTCATCCTCTGAAGTGATTGATAAAATCAATCATTTGACAGAATCAATCAAGGCTGGAACGAAGTACAGTGGGTAAGGCACGGCCAACCAAGGTTCGACCCCCCAGCAACACATATGGTCCCCCAAGCCCACCAGGAGTAAGTCATGAGCACCACCAGGTGTGGCCCCAGAACAAAAACAAAATCTTAGCTGACTTTGTCAGGAATAAGAGAGAGCAGACACACAGTTCCCACCCAGAAATGAATGAAGGACTGGCTTGTTCCTCAGGCCCACGCTCTCCCTCAAATATGTATCTCACTTGCTTATTGCTGTCTCTTAACTTGCCAGCTTCCACATTCTCTCTCTCCCTCCTTCTCTTTCTTCCTCCTCCTTCTCAAGCTTCATTTAGCAAACTCTTTTTTTTTAAACCTGTGGTGGAGGGTATGAGTCTGTTCTCAGCTGGGACCCTGCAGGCTCCACCCCAGAGCCTCATTGATTTGACCCTGTCCTCGGGCTGTTTGAGCACAGTTATAATCAGAGACATTCTGACAATATTGATTCTCCCTATCCATGAGCAAGGTATATGTTTCCATTTTCTCATGTCTTCTTTTATTTCATGGAGTAGCGTTTTATAGTTTTCTTTGTAGAGGTTTTTTACTTCCTTGGTTAAGCTGATTCCGAGGTACTTGATTTTCTGGGGCACGATTGTGAATGGGATTGCTTTTTTCGTGTCCCTTTCCTCTGCCTCATTGTTTGTATATAGGAAAGCCATGGTTTTTTGCGTATTGATTTTGTAGCCTGCAACTTTTCTGTATAAGTCTATTGTTTCTAAGAGTTTCTTAGTAGAGGCTTTGGGCTCCTCTAGATATAGTATCATATCATCTGCAAATAGTGAGAGTTTGATTTCTTCCTTTCCTATCTGGATGCCCTTGATCTCTTTTTCTTGTCTAACAGCTATCGCAAGTACTTCCAGTACTATATTGAAGAGAAGTGGTGAGAGTGGGCATCCTTGTCTTGTGCCTGATCTTAGAGGAAAGGCCCTTAGTTTTTCTCCATTGTGAATAATGCTTGCCGTAGGCTTGTGGTAGATGGCTTCGACTATCTTGAGGAAAGTTCCTCCAAAACCCATTTTGGTGAGAGTTTTCATCATGAACGGATGTTGAATCTTGTCGAATGCTTTCTCTGCATCTATTGATATGATCATATGGTTTTTATCTTTACTTCCCCAAAGCATTATACAGATTCAACGCGATCCCTATAAGTATACCCATGACATTCTTCAAAGAAATGGATCAAGCAATCCTAAAATTCATATGGAACAACAAACGCCCACGGATAGCTAAAACAATTCTTGGGAAAAAGATGATGGGAGGCATCACCCTCCCCAACCTCAAACTCTACTACAAAGCAGTAACAATTAAAACAGCATGGTACTGGAACAAAGGCAGAGCCGTAGACCAATGGAACAGGGTGGAATATCCCTACACACAACCCCAAATGTATGATCATCTAATCTTTGATAAGGGAGCAAGAGATGTGAAGTGGAACAAGGAAAGTCTCTTCAACAAATGGTGCTGGAACAACTGGACAACCACATGCAAAAAAATGGGCTTAGACCTTGACCTGACACCATGCACAAAAGTCAGATCAAAATGGATTAAAGACCTCAACATTCGACCACAAACCATAAGGTACATTGAAGACAAGGTCGGCAAAACCCTCCACGATATTGAAGATAAAGGTATCTTCAAAGGTGACACAGAACTAAGCAATCTAGTAAAAACAGAGATCAACAAATGGGACTACATTAAACTAAAAAGCTTCTGCACCGCAAAAGATACAGTGACCAGAATCCAAAGACTATCCACAGAATGGGAAAGGATATTTACACAATACCCATCAGATAAGGGGTTGATATCAATGGTATATAAAGCACTGGTTGAACTCTACAAGAAGAAAACATCCAACCCCATCAAAAAATGGGGCAAAGAAATGAACAGAAACTTTACCAAGGAAGAAATACAAATGGCCAAAAGGCACATGAAAAAGTGCTCTACATCACTAATCATCAGAGAGATGCAGATCAAAACAACCACGAGATACCACCTCACACCACAGAGGCTAGCACACATCCAAAAGAACAAAAGCAACCGCTGTTGGAGAGGATGTGGGGAGAAAGGGACCCTTCTACACTGCTGGTGGGAATGCCGACTGGTTCAGCCCTTCTGGAAAACAATATGGACGACTCTCAAAAAATTAGAGGTTGAGCTCCCATTTGACCCAGCAATACCACTGCTGGGAATATATCCCAGAGAGGCAAAAAAGTATAATCGAAACAACATCTGCACATGTATGTTCATCGCAGCACTATTTACAATAGCCAGAATCTGGAAAAAACCCGAATGCCCTAGAACGGATGACTAGTTGAGGAAACTTTGGTACATCTATACAATGGAATACTATGCAGCTGTCAGAAAAAAGGAGGTCATGAATTTTGTATTTAAGTGCATGGGCATGAAAAGTTTCATGCTGAGTGAAATGAGTCAGAAAGAGAGAGACAGATATAGAAAGATTGCACTCATCTAGGATATATAGAATAACAGAGTGGGAGACTAACACCCAAGAATTGTAGAAGTAAGTACTAGGAGGTTGACTCCATGGCTTGGAGGCTGGCCTCACATTCTGGGGAAAGGGCAACTGAGAGAAGGGATCACCAACTATAATGTAGTCGAAGGCCATGTGGGGGAAGGGAGTTGCAGGCTGAATGAGGGCTAGAGACTGAGCACAGTGGCCACTCAACACCTTTATTGCAAACCACAACAGCTAATTAGAGGGAGAGAACAGAAGGGAATGCCCTGCCACAGTGGCAGGGCGGGGTGGGGGGAGATGGGATCGGGGAGGGTGGGAGGGATGCTGGGTTTACTGGTGGTGGAGAATGGGCACTGGTGAAGGGATGGGTTCCCGAACTTTGTATGAGGGAAGCATAAGCACAAAAGTGTATAAATCAGTAAATGTGCCCTCACGGTGATTCACTAATTAAAAATAAATTTAAAAAAATCAGAGACATTCTGTTTAACTATTAATAAGTATCTTCTATCTGCTAGATCTCCTTGGCAAGGGTATAAAAAATGAATTGATAGACTATTAATAGTATTTTTAACTTATCAGTACCCAGATTCTTTGGAGTAAAAAAATTATTTTCTTTTGTTTTCTGTTTTTGGGCTGCACCTGGCAATACTCAGGAGTTACTCCTGGCTCTGCACTACACTCAAGAATTCCTTTTTTTAGTGCTCAGGGGATTGTATGGGAAGCTGTGAATTGATTCCTGGTTGGACACATGTGAGGTGAATGCTCTACCTGTTGTGCTATCTCTCCAGCCTCACCTGTTCTCTCTTGAATGCACACATTCTCTCTTTCTCTCACTTTACAGCTTTTTAAATATGTTTCAATAGAAGCTTTAAAAATGAATGAGGGGCTGTCTATATAGACGCTGCACACATTAAAATGACAATAAGAAAATATTATGAAGAACATGATGTTGACAAATTTGAAATTGATGAAATGGAAAAATTCCCGAAGAACTGCAATTTACCAAAGTCAACTGAAGAAGAAATAGCTAATCTAAATAGACCCATATATTCTCTTACAAAATAGAACTTGTTTTTTGTTTCTTCTTTGTCTATTGGGATTGTCTTTGTTTTGTTTTGGGACCATACCCAGAGGTGCTCAGGCTCATTTCAGGCTCTGTGTTTAGGGATCACTCCTGGCATGAGGGTGCCAAGGATTAAAACAAGTTCTGCTGCATTCTAAACAAGTGCCTTAACCCCTATACTATCACTCTGGACTATAGAATTTATTTGTAACTAAATACTCCCATGGATGTGTGTATCCTCCCAGAGCTCATGTATTAATGACTAGCCCCAACAGATTGGTATTAAAGGTGAGAGTATTGAGAGGTGATTAGGCCACGAGGGTGAAGCCCTTGTGAATGAGATTAGTACCTTTATAGGGTCTTGTAAGAGGAGAGAGATCCCCCTCAGCCCTGTGAAGACAAAGTGAAAAGACAGTCATCTATGAACCAGGAAGGACCTTCACTAGACATCTAATCTGACAACACAATGATCTTGGACTTCCCACTCTTGAGAAGCATGAGAAGGAAATAACTGTTGCTTAAGTCACCCAGTCTTAGTCTGAGACTAACATTTTATACAAAAAAATTCTGTTACTCTGACTCTCTGAGTTAACATTCAAACATTTAAAGAAGAAAAAGTACAAATTCTAAGCAAACTCAGTAAATAGAAACGAGGCCTGCATGTCCTGATGCCCAAATCTGACAAAGACATTACCAAACTAGGAAGCTGTAGATCATTGCTCTTTATGAACATGGATATAATGTCCTTCAGAAAGAAAATTAGTAAGGGCCTGGGAGGTAGCTCTATAGACTGGAGTGTTCGTCTTTCATGAGGAGCCCCAGTTTTCATAACCAACACCAACACTGCATGGTCCCCCAAATGCCACCAGGAGCAGCCCCTAAGCACCGAACTGGGAGTTGGCAGGTGTGGCCTGAAAATCATAAAAAAATACATAAATTTCTATTTTATTTACAAGGTATATGTTAAAGGGGTAGAAAAATCATAATAAATTCTAGGGATTCCTAGATTTTAAGATTGATTAAGTATTTGTAAATCATCACTTTTATCACATTGATAGGCTATCATGCATTTCAATAACTCTAGAAAAAGTATTTGGAAAAATTCAATAGACACCCATGCAAAACCTTGAACAAATTTAAAATAGAGAAAAAATTCTCCAGCCAGAAGCAGTATTACTTGCAAAACAATAAGTGTAATATATTGCTGAAAGTAAAAAAAAATATAGAGAGATATATTTTCCATGACTGAAAAGTCAATATTGTTAACATATCAGTTCTTTCCAAATCAATAGCTTTAATTCTATGCCTATAAAAATCTGAGCAAAATACTTTTAGATATTAATAAGGTTTTTCCCAAATTTTCAAAGGATAGGGAAGATTCAAACAATTTTGAAAAAGAACTAACTTAAAGAACTTCCATTAAGATATACTATAAAGCTAAAATAATCAAGACACTATGAATTATGCCTCTAGATACATACAGTTGCACAAACATATTATCTAATTTTTAAAAAAAGATAGTATGGGGGAACCAGAGTGATAGTACAGTGGGTAGGGCATTTTGCACGCTTTGCATGCTTTGCTCGTGGCTAATCTGGGTTTGATTTGGCATCCTATATGGTCCCCCATACACCGCCAGGAAGGATTCCAGAGTTCAGAGCCAGAAGTAACCCCTGAGCATCGCCAGGTGTGACCCCAAAAGCCAAACAAACCAAAAGATAATATAGGGACTATATATGTGACCAGTACAATAAGTGTTTGTCTAGTATGCAGCCAATGCAGCCAACCCAGGTCTATCCCTGGTTCCCCATATGGTCCCCAAACCCCACCAGGAGTGCTCCCTAAGCAGAGAGAAGGGAGGAATCCCTGAACACTGCTGGGTGTGGGGCCAAGAACAAAGGAAAAGATAATACGGTATGGTTTGGGTGGGGGTTGCTCCCTATCAGTGACCAGGGGGTCTGGGGGCCACTCCAAGGAATAAGCAATGTGGCTATCATTGGTGTAGCAGGCCAGACAATTCAGTGCTTCAGGCCAGTGACACTTGGAGCCACCACAGACTGCCTAGCAGTGCTTGGAGTGACATGCAGTCCTGGGCATCAAACTGGGCCTCCCACACACTCCAGGCCTTTGAGCTCCCGTCCTATTGTCCTGGTCAATTTGCTTTTAACAATGTTGTCAAAGTAATTCAGTGAGGGAAGAATAGCCATTTCAACTAATATTGTTAGGATGACTATTTGTAAAACCACGATCTTGACTCTTACCTCAGACACAAAAATCAGTTAAAAAATTGTCCTAGACAGTAGATAGAAGGGTCAGGAAGATTGCTCCATAGTTGGAAGCCTGCCTCACGAGCAGGCAGGGAGAGGACAGCTGGAATAGAGAAGGGATCACTAAGAAAATGATGGTTGGAGAAGGAATCGATCGGGATGGGAGATGTGTGCTGAAAGTAGATAAAGGACCAAACATGATGACCTCTCAGTACCTATATTGCAAACAATTATGCCTAAAAGGAGAGAGAGAATATGGGGAATATTGTCTGCCATGGAGGCAGGGGGAGAGAGAGAAAGGGGGGGCTATACTGGGGATATTGGTGGTGGGGATTGTGCACTGGTGGAGGGATGGGTGATTGATCATTGTGGGATTGTAACTCAGACATGAAAACTTGTAACTATATCTCATGGTGAAGCAATAACTTTTTAAAAAAAATTATCCTAGTGGGAGCTACAATTATAGTACAGGAGGTAGGGCGCTTGCCTCCCCAGCATCCGATATAGTCCCTGAACACTTCCAGGAGTAATTCCTGAGTACAGAGTCAGGAGTAAGTGGTGAGCACCGCTAGGTGTGGTCCCAAAACAAACCGAACATTTTTTTCATAGATTATTATTAAATTATAATATCAAAATAAATACTATCAAGGATTTTTAATATTGTTATATTTTATATTATATAACAAAATGTGTATTATGTAGTAAATTTTATATTTTATACTATAAAATCATTTTCATTTTATTTTTATTCATTTCATTTTACTTATTATTGTTTTAATTATTTACAAAATTTTTATATTTTATATCATAATATTATACATTATGAATTATATGTAATCGATTTTATTATATAACAATATTGATATATGACATCTCATAATTTTGAACTTTGAAATTTGCATAGCTCTTAAAAATGAAACATCTTGCACATATTAAAATATTTAATATTAAAATAAAATAATATCAAAGTTTAATAGCATTATTAGTCTTCTAAACATTTAAGAAAATGTTTTCAGATCAGGGGTCAATGACAAAGACCAAAATAAATGCTAAGCACAAAGAGTAAAATTAAGTTATACTTTACTTTGGGGACTAGAGCGATAGCACAGATGGTAGGGTGTTCTTCTTGCAGGAAGCAGCCCAGGTTCGATTCCTCCAACCCTCTCGAAGAGCCCGGCAAGCTACCGAGAGTATCCCACCCGCACGGTAGAGCCTGGCAAGCTACCCGTGGTGTATTCAATATGCCAAAAACAGTAACAAGTCTCACAATGGAGACATTACTGGTGCCTGCTCGAGTAAATCGATGAACAACAGACGACAGTGCCACAGTGCTACTTCACTCTGGAGATCTAGTACAGGGGGTTAGGTGCCTGACTTGCAGAGAACTGTCCTGCGTTTGATCCCAGGCACCACATATGGTCCCTTAAGCACTTCCTGGAGTGATCCCTGAGCATACAGCCAGGAATAAGCCAAAGAACAGTTGAGTATGTCCCAAAAACATTTTATACATATAACATATACTTAATCAAAATAAATAGCCACTGCTCTGCTTTTTTACAGGAATCATTAGATGTATATTGATATAATATATAGGATTATATTCATTCTTACATAAGTATGTCTGTAACTATACATACATAGACACACACAAATACATCTGATAAGAAATTTGCATTCAGAATGTATAAGGAATTCCTCTACTACTCATTCATTAAGTGATCAATGATCCAATTTTTAATTTTTTAAAAAATTTGTTTATAATATAGGAGTACTGCTATTTATTCAGCCATTGATTAAGCTTATTGAATTGGGCATGAACTCCACATTACCTTTTTATTCTGAATGATAATTTTATTTTATTATTTTATTATTATTCCCCCCCCTTTTTTTTGATTCACCATGACATACAGTTACAAAGCTTTCATATATGAGCTTCGGTCATATAATCACCAAACACCCATCCCTTCACTAGTGGACATTTTCCACTACCAACATCCCCAGTATTTACTCCCTACCCCCATTTCTGTTTCAACCCTGTTCCTGCCTGTGTGGCGGACAATTTCCCCTATTGTCTGGGAAAATTACCTTCTCTCTCTACTTTGTATACATTCTATATTTTGACACCAGTCTCACCACCACTCAAACCTGCCGAAAAGGCAATGCTAGACAATTTGCTTTGTATTGCTTGTTATGGATAGAATATGATGTCCAGGAAATTCTGTGTTGTTCTCTTCCGGGAGCTTTAGTTTGTAGTCTCTGGGTCTTGGCCTTGATGAGATTACATGGCGCCAGGGCAGTTTGTGGGTGTGACTGCCAAGCTTCTGGAAAATTTGGGACCTTGGGGGAGAAGGCTCAGTCACGAGCGGGCTTAGAGATCTCAGTCTCGGGTTCCTGCATCTGGGCTTTCCTGCCTGTCCGCTCTCTGATGAGGTTCATCCCCTCTTGGGTGAGGCTCACCCTTCTTGGGTGAGGCTCCTCAGAGCATGTGGAGAGTGGCCTTGGGCATGGCGGCGGTTGGGTTCTGGAGGTTTTCGGCTGTTGGAGTTCTTCTTGGGGCAGGGAGTGAATCTCAACCCACACCCATCCTGGGTGCCCTGGTGATGACAGCCTGGTGCCAGGTCAAGATCTGTTGGCGGCTTGATACCTCCAGTCCAATTTTTTTCAGTTGGTAAAATATTTGAGCAATAAACTTACAAAAAAGAATATATGGGAACCTATTGAAATGAGGGACTGGAGCCATAGCACAGCGGGTAGGGGTTTTGCCTTGCACGCGGCCGACCTGGGTTTGATTCCTTCGTCCCTCTCAGAGAGCCCGGCAAGCTGCCGAGAGTATCCTGTCCGCACCGCAGAGGCTGGCAAGCTACCCATGTGACAAAAACAGTATTCGATGTGACAAAAACAGTAACAAGTCTCACAACGGAAACGTTACTGGTGCCCACTCGAGCAAATCAATGAACAACGGGACAACAGTGCTACAGTGCAGTGCTATTAAAATAAGATGATTAAGTTTCAGACAGAGTGGTTCAAATTAAAATCATGAGATAGCCTTTCCCATGAATAAAAATAAAATTTAAAATACTGGCAATAATAAATCTTGTCAGAGACGCAGAACATCAAAACTCTAACAATGCTGATGAGAATGTAAAATGCTACAATTTGAGAAACTATATAACTCTTAAAAATTAAACACTTTGCGTACAACCTATCAATTCCCTTCATAGTTATTTGCACAAAACAAATAAAATATTAAATCTAAGAAGTGCATACAAATTCTTTTTGAAGCACTTTCTCATAATAGGTCAAAACAAAATGCCATACCAATGTCTATCAAAAGGAATCATGAATGAACAAGTTGTTGTGTATTTACATAATAGATCACTACTCAGTGGCAAAAAATACCCAAACTATTGATATATGCAACAACATGGACAAATCTTGACAGCATTATGCTGAGCAAAAAAAACTAAGACCCCAAAGTGTGTATGTTACATGCTTCTATTCATATAAAGTTCTAGATGAGGCAAAAATAATGTACCATGACAAAAGTAGGTGGTAGTTATGTGAGATTGGAGTGAAGTGGGCCCCAAAGTGGTCAGGAAACTATTAAAGAAAATGGAAATAGGGACTGGAGAGATTGCACAGTGTGTAGGGCATTTGCCTTGTACATCGCTGACCTGGGTTCGATTCCCAGCATCCCATATGGTCCCCGCACCGCCAGAAGTAATTTGATTGTGATGGCAGTGGTATATACATATGTGTCAAAACTCAACAAACTGGGGCTGGAGCGATAGCACAGTGGGTAGGGTGTTTGCCTTGCACGAGGCCGACCCGAGTTCGATTCCCAGCATCCCATATGGTCCCCTGAGCATCGCCAGGAGTAATTCCTGAGTGCAGAGCCAGGAGTAACTCCTGTGAATCGCCAGGTGTGACCCAAAAAAGCAAAAAAAAAAAAAAAAAAAAAACACCTCAACAAACTATCCATCAAAAATAAGGGAATTTTATATCTAACTAGAGTTGGCTTAAAAACAACTTGGCAGGGGGGCAGGGAACTAGTATAGTGGGTAAAGTGTTTGCCTTGTGCACAGCTTTTATCCCCCATAGGGTCCCAAATAAATCACTTTTAGTCTGCCAGGAGTGATCCCTGAGCAGAGAAGTAGAAATAAGTCCTGAATAAAATCAGGTGTGGACCAAACATTCTTCTCACTGCCTCCAACCTCCTCAAAAAAGAAAAAAAATATATATATAGGACCAGAGATATGGCTCAAATGGAAGTCACATGCCCTGCAGTGTAGAAAGCTCTGAGTTCAATCTCAAGCATCACATGGTCAAATATGGCCTCCAAGCAACATCAAGTGGGCTCCATAGCAATCATCGTTCAAAAAAGAAAAAGGTTTCAAGCAAAGATGATACGGAAGACATATCATAGACTGGTTTTCAGAAAAATAGCAGTTAGGAGCCAGAATGATAATACAGCAGGTAAGGCACTTGCCTAGCATGCAGCTGGCTCAGGTTTGATCCCTGGCATCCAATATGGTCCCTTGAGCCCTGTCAGGAGTGATTTCTGAGTGCAGGGCCATAAGTAACATTGAGCACCTCTGGGTGCCCCCCCCCAACAACAACAACAACAACAAAACCAAAAATGACAGTCAGATTTCAGCTCTTGATTCCCAAGATGTGACAGTAGATAAATCACTTTATCTCTCAAGTTCTCAGTATCTATATAGTGGAATCATTGATACTTATATCAATAGTCACATGAGGAGTAAATGTACTTATATCAATTTATTCATATTTGCATATGCTAAGAAAATGATATGCCAAAGTGCTCGATAATGCCAAGTCTCTTCATGTTAGCCTCCATCGAGGAGATGAAAGAGGCTGTGGTATTTCTTAGTGACATTTAGCTCCCCCTTCGGAACCAAACAGTTCCTAAGTAATTATGGCCAGGAGTCACAGAGCAGGCCAGCAGACTCTACTTTCTTCCCTGGATCATAAGACAAAACACAGGAAATTGTGGCTTGGCAGTTGTTCATAGATAAAAGGAAAGTCTGTGGAACGGAACTGTAGATGGAGCAAAAGATGGGTAAGAAGCAGGGAATGGAGAAACAAACCCAACTGTGGATAACAAGGCTTTTCCTGCCTGCTGTGATTCCCAGTCTTTTCTTCAATTCCATAACCAAAAATGTCTCTAGGTAGCCAAGAGTGTTTTTAGGGCAGGGTCACCTGACAGAAGCCAAACATCCATGGAAGTTTCAGTCCTGGGCCTGAAGGCCAAGTTTTCCCTTCCATGCATGTATGATCTTTAGTAGGAGAGAGGGTCTGTGGTCCGTAGTCTTCCTAAAACGAGGATAATAAAAGAACAAAGCTGGTCAGAGTGCAGTGCAGAAAGCATAGGCTTCCCTGGAGACCTGTTAGAAATGGGATGTCAGAGACAAGAGATGGTGTGAATGTGTGGCCAGGTATTAGGCATGGTGTGTACAGGCTTATCCAGGGGCAGGTCCAGATTGGACCAGCATGTTACCTCTGCTGCTTGGTGAAACAACCCAACCTCCCCAACCTGGTCTTTTTTTTTTTGCATTCTAGGTCATACCCAGCCGTGCTCGGGGGTTATTCCTGGCTCTGTACTAAGGAATTAGTCCTGGCAGGGCTCAGAGTATCACATGGGATGCCAGGGATGGAACCCAGGTCGGCCTCATGCAAGGCAAACGCCCTACCTGCTGTACTATCGCTCCGGCCCCCTCATCCCCGTCTTGAGGGACTTCTGTATACTCCTTACGGTGTCAATGGGTCATGAAGGCCTTCATCCTCCTCGACTCTGGCCCACTGTCACTTTTCTCCTCCAGATCCTTGCTCAGTTCTGTCTGACTATTTCTCCTCTTGGCTGCAAACCCCCCAGCAGAATGTGGGTGTGTCCCCCCTGGGAAGCGTTGCCTCACATGCTGGGTGTTCTGAGAAATGTTTGTCCTGTGTGGACTTACTAAATGACCCTGGGGGGCGCCAAGACTGGCTGTCCCACTTGGCGCAGGAAGATCCCATGGTGGCCAGCCACTAGGGAGAGCCTGCCTCGAATGCCCCTGGGAGTTGGAAGAAAAACTGCTGGTTGGGAGACAAATCTTGCAGC
Source organism: Sorex araneus (assembly GCF_027595985.1). Classification (NCBI taxonomy): domain Eukaryota; kingdom Metazoa; phylum Chordata; class Mammalia; order Eulipotyphla; family Soricidae; genus Sorex; species Sorex araneus. The sequence continues at coordinate 114,280,878 of NC_073307.1, forward strand.
AGCCTAGGTCAATGCCTGGAACACTGCATCCTAGAACACCTGGATTTGGAAAGTGTTTTGAGAAAGGACATTTGTGCACACCAAAGGAAAAATAATTTGCCAATATCCTGTTTTCTCCTTTCTCATCAGCACATTGATGTTATTCTTTGCCTTTCCCATATGTGCTTTGAGATTTGCTCTAGGATCTGTAGTTGAGGGAAGATGGTTGTGAACTGAAGACTACTCTCTCCATAATCGTGAGAACTTGGATAAGTCTCTGCTTTTCTGAGTCTTGTTTATTAATAATGTCTTTTACTATTCATTGGCTGTGTTTCCCATGCCATAGTGCCAATTTTTTTCGTTGAATCCTTGCAAACAATTATATGAAGGAAGTCCTTAAGAGGCCTAGGAAGAAACTTGCCAGAGATCCCCTCCCTTCCGGCTAATCGCAGCAGCCTCTACATCTGACCTCTGCCATATTAACGGGCTCATGCCACGGCTCCCGAAGCTTATGACTGCATGTGCAGCCAAGGGACAGATTTACTCAGCAAATTTCACACGTTCATAATTATACACAGTGTCATTGGGTGAAGATGGACAGAGAAGGAAAAAACAACAACTCCCAGGCTAATCCATCAGAGCCTTCCAAGGGACCTAACTACAAAGACTGACCCTTGGCACAGTAAGAAAACTGAAAAGCCAAGGGGAAGACACATATAAACCCACCAGGTTCAGTGAGCAAAAACAATAACATCAAAGGCACAACCGACACCAACCAGTCAACCCTCGGAAAATTACTTTAGTGACACCATGGTCAGCAAAACACAAGAAAATATGAGGTCCAGAATGAGAAAAAGACAAGTTGAAATGACAGAACTGAAGAGCATGACAGTTGCTATAAAGCGTATGTTAGGAGATCTGAGCAGCAGAATAACGACAGTTAAGTAAAAGATTGAGAAAGTATTTAAATCTTGGCTTTGAGCTCAAGGATTATTGCTGGTGGGATTTGGGGTAGCATATCATGTGCCAGGTATCAAACTAGGGATCAAACCCATGTTGGTCATGTGCAAGGCATGCATCTCACCCACTGTTCTATAGATTCAGCCCTGATTTAGTTTTTATTTTTATTTTAATTATTTTTGGGGGGGTCTTTGGGCCAGGGAATCTCAGGAGTTAGTCCTGGCTTTGCACATAGGAATTACTCCTGGCAGTGCCCAGGGGATCATATGGGATGCTGAGGATCTAACCCAAGCATCCTACCCACTGTACTACCACTTCCACACAAGTCCTCACATAGTTTGCCTATTAAAATTCAAAGTTATTCAAACAATCATAGAGAAAATTTATATTCAAGATTGAAAAGGTCACAGAATGACCAACGTAAGAGGCTTTGCTGTAAGACTCCCTTCAGGGAGGACTCTGAGCAGGAGGAGAAGCAACGGTGAGGCTAAAGGCACAGTCCCATGAGGGCCCAGCTTGGGGAGCACACACATCAGGGCTTCCCTCATCCTGCTCGGAGTGAAGTCTGTAGAACAGCCTCTTTTCTTCCTGGCCACGCCTGTACCCCTGGGCAAGGCCTCCAGGCTCAAAGAGCCTGATGAAATAGTCTCCACTTCTTGGCTCAGCTGTGTAGACTCCAATCCCTTACCCTAGCCCTTTCACATATCCTAATTTTCCTCCCTTCTCGTCCTCTCCACAGCCCCCGAGGCTGCACAATTTATAACAGGTAAAACCTGAGCCATAGAGTGATACAGTCAGTTGTGCTGTATCCTTATTATGTTCATTGCCACCTAAGTTTCAATAGTCTTGAAAACTAAATACAACTCAGGAATGGAGCAATGGTACATTGGATAGAGTGCTTGCCTTCTAAATTGCTGACCTGAATTTGACCTGTGGCATCCCATATGATCCCCTGAGCTCCCTGGGAGTGATCTCTGAGTGCAGAGCCAGGAGTAAGTCCTGAACATCATCAGGTGTGGCCCCAAAAGGAAATTAATTAATTAAATTAAAATAAATAAAACTCAAACTGCCTGCCACTGTTCACCTGACTGAAAGGCTCAAGGACTTAAGACTTCAGGTCTAATGAGATCCAAGTATTCTGAAGTGTGGTCAGGCATCTGCTTACTTCCAGTACTTTCTTCTGCATAGGCTTTATTCTCAGGCAACGAAGATGGTCAGTAGTTGATTTGGGCTTTCAGATGGAATCATCGCCCCCCAAAGCAAGCAGTTTCTTATGGATGAGTTTGGTCTATGGTGCCCTATTTCTGTGATTCAAATGGGCCAAGTCAAAGGATAGCTAGAGCCTAGGACCAAAGAGATTGTTCAATGGATAAGGCAATGTCCTTGCAGGCTGCTGATCCAGCTTCGATCCTGCATCTTGCATATGGTTTCTTCTTATGCTTCTCAGCATTGCTAGGAGATACCTGAGCATAGAGCCAGGAGTAAGTCCTGAATACCTCTAGGTGTGGTCCAAAAATACAAACAAAATCCTGTGGTTTAAAAATTTTTATAGGGGCTGGAGAGATAGCACAGTGGGTAGGGCATTTGCCTTGCACGTGGCCGACCCGGGTTCGAATCCCAGCGTCCCATATGGTCCCCTGAGCACGGCCGGGGTGATTCCTGAGTGCAGAGCCAGGAGTATCCCCTGTGCATTGCCAGGTGTGACCCAAAAAGCAAAAAAAAAATAAATAAAAATTTTTATAAAGAAAGGACAAAACTCAGAGAAGACAGTAGATGTTGCTTAAATTGTAGAATATCTACCACTGTTTGAAAAAAAAAAAAAAGAATGTATAGGGCCAGAGCAATAGTACAGCAGACAGAACATGTGCATTGCGTACAGACAACCTGGGTTCTATCCCTCAGACCCTATACAGTACCTTGATCCTGCCAGGAGTGAGAGCAGACCAGGAGTAAGCACTGAACAACTCTGGATGCATCCTCCAATCAAATAAACAATCACCAGGTAGTGCAGGAGTTCAGGCATTTGCCTTATATGCTGCTGACCTTAGTTTGCTCCCCCAGCACTTCATATGGGACCTCAAGTGTCACCAGGAGTGATTCCTGAGCACAGAGTCAGAAATAAGCCCTGAGCACAGTTTGGTGTGCCCCCACACCCCCACCCCCAATAACACTGTAGCACTATCGCCCCATTGTTCGTCCATTTGCTTGAGCAGGCACCAGTAATGTCTCCATTGTAAGACTTGTTACTGTTTTTGGCATATTGAATAAGTATCGAACAGGTAGCTTGCCAGACTCTACCGTGCGGGCAGGATACTCTTGGTAGCTTGCCGGGCTCTCTGACAGGGACGGAGGAATCGAAACCGGGTTGGCCACATGCAAACGCCCTACCCGCTGTGCTATTGCTCTAGCCATATGTGCACATACAAATGAAAAATAATAATGCTGTCTCAAAGCATGACTAAAACTAGCCAGTGAATATCATTCACATACAATACAGTCTAATTTTCTCAGACTGCAACTGTTAACTGGTCTACAAAGAAATCACAGGTTTGGTTTGGTTTGGTTTTGCTTTTGGGTCATACCCAGCAATGCACAGGGGTTACTCCTGGCTCTGCACTCAGGAATTACTCCTGGCGGTGCGCAGGGGACCGTATGGGATGCTGGGAATCAAACCCAGGTTGGCCAAGTGCAAGGCAAACTCCCTACCTGCTGTGCTATCACTCCAGTCCCAAGAAATCAGTGTTTTGTTTTGTTTTGTTTTAAAAAAGAGGATGCATAAAAAACTTGGTAAGGAATGTCCCAGAAAAAGACAGCCCTAACTTCTACCTTAGGAAATCTGTACTGACAGAAAATGTAGCAAAGTGTATTTTACATCCCCCAATAAAAAGACATATATCAATATAAAATGATTTGGGGAAAAGGAATTTATGCCTTTTTTAAATGCTCTATTTCCACCATCTAGAATAATCAATCTTTGTTGAATGATGAATCTCCAAAGTACATTTTTAAATTTTTTAAAAATGCTATGTACAGATTACTTCCACTCATGTAAAACAGAGCTCTCTGTACAGAGTGCAAATATAGAAAAACAAGATTAGAAGGAACAAAGAGATGCTTTTACTTTTCACATTTTATACTTATATAGATGTTGGATATTTCCCCCCTAAAATATGAAGAAATAAAGTTCCTAAGGCCAGTATTATTTCAGGGTCTGGTCTTTAGCCTCCAGGCCATGAGCTTCCCAGAGCAGAGTAGTCACACCTCATGTGGAAATCACTCTGCCCCTCAAGCCCATTTTAGTTTTACTGGTGATTAAGTTTTGCACATTTTACTCCATTTTAATAACCAGGCTTCTCAATTTTGACCCAACACCTTTGACATGAGAATTTTTTTTTTTTTTGCTTTTAGGGTCACACCCGGAGATGCACAGGGGTGTGATCTGGCTCATGCACTCAGGAATCACCCCTGGAGGTGCTCAGGGGACCATATGGGATGCTGGGATTAGAACCCGGGTCGGTTGCGTGCAAGGCAAATGCCCTGCCCTCTGTGCTATCACTCCAGCCCCTTGACATGAGAAATTTGATGTTGAGCTTTTAATTAGCCATTCCACAAAATGCTGTCTCTTTAGTCCTTCCATTTCCATCCCTGTACCAGGATGTTGCACCAACTTCTTGCTAACCTGGTTTCCTTGGTTGCTCTGTCCCCATCTGGATAATTCTACAGAAGAACAGCAGGCTGGCTTCTGGATTGAAAACTGCAGGAAACCTTCAAGCCAGTGGAGTTATATAAGACACAAGAACATGAGGAAAAATGCTCACATGTTCAGCACGTTTGCTGTTTGAGCAGAATATGAACAGAGCAAAGCTTTTTTATTATTTTCTCTCTTTTTTTTTTGTAGCTAGAGCGAAATGAATAAAGACATACCTTCAACCCAATAATCTCTCCCGGACCTTGGCTTCATGTCCCAAAGTTTAATTATCAGAACAGTATTATTTTCATTTTAATGAAAGGAAATAGCTGTGAATAAGGTGTCCGAGGTCACACAGCTAGGGAGTGGCTTTGGCTCACACTGAAGTCTCCTTGGCTAAAGTTTATTCACACTCGTTCAACTATACCAAGCAGCTTCCAGGAGATATAAATTGCTTACCTCAAACTCACCATGTCAACTTTGAACTAAAAAAATTCACCCGAAGAAGGAAGTTTCTCCTCTAATCTTATTGCCTCCACAGATCCCATAGATGATCATGCTTGCAAAGAACTAGGTCCAAAACATCCCCAAGCAAAAATAAACATTTGAAAAATAATAAAAATTATAGTTCAAGATAACTCCCTTAAAGGTTTAAAACTACATATTAAAAAGACACATATTGCCCTTAAAGCAATGAACTTCTTGCCATCTGCAATCTGTCCCAAGTTTATCTTATTCAAAACTGTAAATCAGAGGGCCAGAGCAATAATACAGTGAATAGGGTGTTTTCCTTGTATGTGACCATCCCCAGAAACCCATATGGACCCTCAAATACCACCAGAAGTAATTCCTGAGTGCAGAGCGAGGAGTAACCCCTGAGCATCATGGGGTGTGACCCAAAAATCCAAATAAAATAAAATAAAAACCGTAAAGCAGCTGGAATAGAGTGGTACTATAGCTGGTAGGGAGGGCACTTGGCCTTGCATGCCACCAACCTGTGTTCAATCCCAGAATCCCAAATGACCCATCAAGAGTCATCAGAAGTAACCCCTAGCAAGGAGGCAGGATTAGACCCTTAACACTGCCACATGTGTTCTGGGGGGCAAAGTTGGAAGGGGGGGGCAAGTAAATAAATGAGTTAATAGTCAGAGTATTTAATCCAAGACAGGAGGGTGGTTTGTCTGGAAATATTAAGATTTTAGAACTTTCAAAAGTGCTCCAAGGGAAATAAGCCATAGCATAAAATTGCCTAGTGAAAGATGTTCTCCTAATGTCTCCTGGTCACAGTCCACTGGGCCTAATATCGAAATGTGAAATCAAGAAGGTGGGGATTCATAGGTGTAAAATACAAAAGAACAAGATAAAAGTCACCCAGCAATAATGAGATTTTCCAGCCACTGAAAACCAGGATCATTGCCCCTCTGATGAAAGGACCTACATAGGTTTCTTGGTTTCTTTGTATTTGACAGGTGAGATAAAAAAAAAACAACTATGTCCTTCTCCCTCTGAACTCACTTCATTTTATATGATCCCTCCAGTTCTGTCCAAATTCATCCTTTCTTACAGCTGTGTAGTATTCCCCTGTGTATACATACCACATTCATTTCTATTGGTTCAAGCACTACAATGAACATATGTCTTTTCAAATTATTGTTTTTGTATTTGAGGAATAGATGCCAAGAAGTGGAATCACTGGGTCATTTGGGAATTCTATTTTAATTTTTTTGAGAAAGTTCCATACTTCTTTCCTTGGAGACTAAACCATAAACAAAATGACATTGGCTAAACCACCAACCATCACTAATAAAGTTTCCTTTTTCACCAGATCCACACCAACAGTGCTTTTTCTCCCAGTCTTTTTGATAAATGGGCTGTTGGCATGCCTATCACTCCCATCTTCAAGTTCTGTATCTTCAGGTCTCTCTTCATTTCATCTTCACATGGCCTTGTCTCTGAGTGGCTGTGTCAAATATCCCTCCACCTCTTTTACTACTTGTGATGACATTTAAGGCCCACTCAGATTATCCAATACATTCTTCTCACCTCCAGATACTTAACCAAATATAAGTGCATAGATTGCTACCGAAAAAAAAAAAAGTAGGGGCTAGAGCGATAGCACAGCGGGTAGGGTGTTTGCCTTGCACGTGGCCTACCCGGGTTCTAATCCCAGCATCCCATATGGTCCCCTGAGCACCGCCAGGGGTAATTCCTGAGTGAAGAGCCAGGAGTAACCCCTGTGCATCGCTGGGTGTGACCCAAAAACCAAAAAAAAAAAAAAAAGTAACATTTACAGGTTTCTTGGATTGAGGCGCATCCTAATTATTAGATTGTCATTTTTTATCACACCCTAGGTAGCATCAAAAACACCAACTAGGGGAATTAGTACAGAGCTCAAAGGACTAATGCTTATGGTTTGCATACATGAAGCCTGAGTTCAAATCCCTGACACTACATGGTACCCCAAGCACTACTGGAAACAATCCTGAAGCACCAAGCTTGGAATAAACCGTGAGTGGCCCCGGGAATGCCAAAAACTGAATCAAAACAAACCCCCAAGCAGGAGAATACCAAAAGTACCAACAGTGATTTTTACTGGAGGGTAGGGAAGAATTGACAAGCCATTTTAAAATTCATATGAAAATGCAAAGCTGGACAAAGCCAACATAAGGTTGGAAATGAAACCAAGTTGAAAGAACTAAACAATTAGTAACCAAAAAAGTTATGTAAGTAAATGGGGACTGAGGAGACAGCTCAGGTGGCAGAAGAAAAATGCCCAGCATCTATGAAATCCTGAATCCTAACCCCAGCATAACCTCCCCCACCCCCCCACACACTTGTACATGTATAATAAAGTACATGGCAATTGAGTTCTGAAGCACACTTAAAATCAAACTGTGGGAGCTGGAGCAATCGTACAGCAGTTAGAGTGATTGCCTTGCACAAGGCAGATCTGGGTTCGATCCCGGTATCCATATGGTCTCTTGAGAACTGCCAGGAGTGATTCCTTAGTGCAAAACCAGGACTAACCTCTGAATATCATTGGGCGTGACCCCAAAACCAAAATCAATGAATGAATGAATAAACAAATAAATAAATAAAATTAGTGTACAAGGAGCCAGATAGGCAAATCACTACCAAAGGATGTATGTCTGGATTTTTTTAGATTAAATGAGGGTAAAGGAGCTCTTCAAGGAAAAATTGTTGAACTGACTTTAGTAACCCAGTTCCTTTTGTAATTTAAAAAATAACATGGGCTGGAGTGATAGCACAGCGGGGAGGGCGTTTGCCTTGCACGCCACCGACCTGGGTTCGAATCCCAGCATCCCATATGGTCCCCTGAGCACCGCCAGGGGTAATTCCTGAGTGCATGAGCCAGGAATGACCCCTGTGCATTGCCGGGTGTGACCCAAAAAGAAAAAAAAAAAAAAAAATAACAAACACTACATAATCAAAAGAACAAATGCCTTCCTGTAAATGTCCATTAATGATTTGTAAAAATCATAAGGGATCATATATTAAACTTGGATATTGGATGAGTCCATTTTCAATGAAAGCTTTTCCCCAATCTAATGGTCTATAGTCCAAGACAATGGAACTAATTCTGTACTTCAGCTGATACCTAGGAAGCACCTGAGTTTCAATAATGTCCTCAGGTTAGGTATATATTTCACACGGTCCCTTTATCTATACAAATGGCCCCGGGACCTTACTCCATTGTGATTCTGCAAACAGTACAGCCAGTGATCTGAAATCAGCTGACTATACTAATAGCAGCTCCATTAGACCTTATCTTTCTATTGTGCTCTTAAAATTAGTATTTCTTTCCATTATAATGAAAAAACCTCCATTGATTGCAAAAGCAATGCCTGATATTACAGCATGATTACCTTCAGAATAAATTGAATACTGTATTGTCCAGAATAATTATCATTTTAAAGATATTTCAGTCTGCAAGATAGGAAAAAATCCTGTCAATTAGATAATATCCAATAAACCAATAACTAAACTGTACCAGTGCATTAAACATAATTAGCCTTAGATTTTAAAAACTATTCCAAGGCAAAGTAAAGTCATACCCAGGGAAGATGTTATGATTGCCAAGTGCAGCTCTAAGTCATTCTTGTGTCTGAGACAGTCTAAGATCCAAAGGAGAACTTGATGTTTAAGACTATGGCACAGATAATGCTTTTTTACTTTTTGTTGGTTTGAGAGCCTCACCCAGTACTCAGGGTTTATTCCTAACTCTATGTTAAGTGGTAACTCCTGGCGAAGCTCATGAGAATCATCGAACTTAATGCAATACCAGGGATGAAACCAGGGCCATCTGAGTGCAAGGCAGACACCTTAATCCCTGGATTATCTCTAGGGTCCAATGTTTTTACTTTTTATTGCCCTCTGTGCCCACTATTAAACTTAGTTTAGATTGCTGTCACTTAATAAATGTGCCTTTGTTCATTTGGGTAGTTATAATAAAATTCCACACGTTATGTGGCTGATAAACAACAAAAATCTCCTTCAGGAAGCTGAACATTTGAGATCAGGGGTGCCTGCACGGTGAGATTCTGTGTCTGCTGAGAATTCACTCCCCAGTTCCTAAATGGTCATTTTTTTTTTCACTGTGTAATCATATGGTCAAAGGGTCTAGGGAACACTATGGGGGCTCTTTTATAAGAACTAATCCCATTCACGAGGGCTGTGCCTTTATTATCAAAGAACTTCCCGAAGTCCTCACCATCAATTCTCATTACATGAGGCATTAGGTTTCGATTGGAATTGGGGACTGGAGGGGACATAAGTAGTCGTTGATAACGCATTTCTACCTTTAGGTTGTGTCTCTACTCATCCATGCTACCATCAAATCCCACCACGATCAAATCATTTTTAAAAAACATAACGAGCCATCCTTTTCCAACTTGATAAAGGCTTTGTTAAAGGTTGATTAGTGAGGGATTCAACATCTCCAGATTTTTGTGGAGATATTTAACATCCCAAGTTGATTTTGCTTTGGTTTAGTTTAGGTTTTATTTTGGTTTTGTTTTTTGGTCCAACCACTCATGGTGGTGCTCTGGGCTTAGTACTGACTCTGTGCCCAGGGATTAACCCTGTCAGTGCTCAGGGGACCGTATGGGGAGCGAGGGATCAATCCCAGTCAGCCACATGCAAGGCAGATGTCCTACCTGCCATCTTATCTCTCTGGTCCTGAATGGAATTTTTAACAGCACATCAGTCCAGTGGCTTTGAGTGATTTGTTTGGTTCATATTTTTACATCTCAACAAAAAAGTAATGGCTTCAGCACACTCATGGCTTTAGGTTTTTTTGATACATATTAAATTAGCAATAATATATAAATAATAAATTTTTAATTTTTTTGATTTTTCTCCCTAAAAATTTAAGTTTTGTTAGTAGTTCCAGCACTAGCTGTACATTTACTCTGCAAAATATATAATGTACATGGACCATACACGTATCATGATAA